>NW_024522539.1:13927976-14527976 GCF_017590135.1 Pyrgilauda ruficollis
GGAACCCCCCTAAAAAAAAAAAAAAAAAAAAAAAAGCCCTCAGAAAAAAGCCCTACGGTAGTGATGGAATACAGTAACAAAATCTATTGTGGAGAGAGCAGCAGAACCTACTCCCTGATCAGCAATGAAATGTCTGAGCAAATAACCAAAATCAAACACAGCTCTCCTACTCTGAGCTTCTAAAACATAAAAAACCTCAATGAAAAATCCAAAGCTTTACTGCTAAAAAGACACAGC
Organism: Pyrgilauda ruficollis; assembly: GCF_017590135.1. NCBI lineage: Eukaryota > Metazoa > Chordata > Aves > Passeriformes > Passeridae > Pyrgilauda > Pyrgilauda ruficollis. Next base: position 13,928,214 of record NW_024522539.1, read on the forward strand.
CTGGGCTTCAATCTGGCAACATGTAAAAAAATTTGCATTATATGTCATATTTACACACACATTTAGGAATACATATATACTTAGCAAATTCTCTTGAGGAAGTCTGTTGGAAGTGATGGATAGCAAATGTTCCTGGTTATGTAACTCCTTAGTAAGGAATATGTACACATTTCAATCATATTTAAATACTTTATTACATATCTGCAGACAATCTCTGCTTACTATTACAAAAGAGTGGAAGAAAAGAAATAGGTCCCAATCAAACTGTAAGCACCACTAGGCAGGCCCACTTTTGAAAAAATTCAAACTACACAGCAGGGTGAAAAAGCTTCAGTGCCCAGAAAAACAGCCATTATGCCAAGTTAACCAAGGTAAATAATGACAAATGCAACCTGAGCCTGCTCTGACGGTGAGGGTCTGCACAAGCCCATTCCATTCATCCAGTCCCATCACCTCACAGGTGAGGTAAAGGTGCAACTGTGAGTTACTGACAGGAACACAAGTGAGCACAGGAGTCCATCGAGCTACAATAATTCAGCCTCCTGCCCAGTCTTTAAGCCTTCAGACTGAGCTATCAAAGGTCAAGATAGCAAAAGATTTCCACTGAGCTGATGTTTTAGATACACAACACCAAGTGGTTGGGTTTTCAGCTGAAAATCATCTTATGTGAACAATGAACAAGTGAAGAGCTTTACAGGTGCTTAAACTCCACTGATTTCATCACAACTGGTTCTATGCTTCAGTGCTTCAAGACCTTGAATCATACGTTCAAAAAGGGCTCAGGAATGAGGTGGCCTAAGAAAACATCAGCTTCCACACAGGTCAAGGTTTAAGAGTTGTCATAATTCAATACAATCCCTTAGCTAAAGGCAAATCTACCCCAACTTAAACAGTACCAGAATAATTACAGTGCACAAATGTTTTATTCCAAGTATAGTGTCTTTGGTTTTCATGGCACTCTAAGTTTCTAAATAGTGTCCTAAGGCAGAGACAGCTGTCATTAAATTTTTGCACCAGAGTTCCTTTCTCCAGGGAATCCTGCGGAAAAAGCCTGGCACCAAAGTGTGTATCCCCTTGAAACCAAACATGAATGAAGCTTCTAAGTCTCATACAAACTTTTGACAATATCCTCCAGTAAAAGAAAAGTTAAAACCAGAACTAACAACGCTGTAAAACTCAGTTCTTGAGCAGAAAAGCTTCTGAACAAGTTAGTGAAGAATTCCTAGTCAGAAAAAAACCCAACAATCATCCAACTCTCAGTTTGTTACAAGACAAAGCAATGCTAAAGTTCAAAATGCCTAAATGTTCTTCAGGCTGATGAAGAAAAGAAATGTAATTAGAGTTTAGTTTTTTACACTAATCAAGAGTGCAAATCACATACTCAACACTGCAAGTCCATTCCCCCACCAGGTTAGATCTACCCTTACAGCTAACAGCAACAGCATATTGCAGTGCTAGGCAGAATAGCTGGATTTGGGATTGCCAGCTCTTTAATTTCACCACAGATCCCATGATACTTGTTATTTTTCTTTAAATCCCAGTTTCTTAAGTCATACGATTATCTGGGTAACAGTTTTTATTGGAGAAAATGTATAGCACCCTCTACATGGAGAAAAATGTTTAAAGGCTTAAAAAACAGAAGGCAAATAAAAGTGTAAAACACATTATTTTTACAAGTAGGTTTATGAGCAGCACAACTGGTGAAGCCTGGTTTTCTATGGCTTTGTGTCATTGTGGTTGATTGTCTGATGTTTAACAAGGTGCAAACCCAGATTAAGTTCTTCCCATGGCTGTGAATTTCTGACAACTTTTCCCCCATACAGATCTCATAGAGTCTCAAAAGGAGTTTGAGTCCTTTATACAGTTTTCCCCATCACTGATATTTCCACCAGGATCCATCCCCCCATTGACAAGGGTTAAAATGGGGAGATATTTTCTTTATGCAACTCAAGTTTCTGAAATACTGATAAAACAAGTTTTTAAAAGCAAAGAAATTAGCAATTATTAAGTCAGTATAAAGTAATAACAAAAGTTATTATTATATTATTATTGAAGCCAGTGTAAATATAAAAACCCCTGAAGTTTACAATATCTGTGAACAAACATTTAGTATTTCCAATGATGGAAGCAAAACTCTCATGTCGCAAAGCACTTTCTTTTTACCATTAATGTTTTCCACACATATGTTGTATTTTTCAGCCTAACTGGCTCTATGAAAAAGCATCAGCTGCAATTTACAATGCAGTACAGCCTTTGTACAAAGCAAATGAGCACTTAAAAGAAGGTGTATGTATCAGCACCTGGTCCAAAAATGTTAACTCTGTATCACGCTGCTTGCTGCTGGGCAGATTTCTCTGGTAAAAAATCATGCTTACACATCACTTTTGAATAGGCACAGAAGAATGAGCAGGACTATTCCTACATTAAAAGACAAAATAGGTCACATTATGGTAAGACCCTGGTGATTGTCCTTCATCCCCTGGAGTGGATTTTCAAGAAGCCTGTAGTGAGTCCTCTCCCTTATCAAGGTTACTTGAACTTGAGCAGCAGAAACAGAAAGTATCAGGGAGAGTAGGTTAGGAAGAGAGAAATACAGACAGACACACAAACTGTCTGATCACTAGATCTCCCTAGGGAGGCTGATTAAAGAAACCAATTAAATCCTTAAATAAAAGATACCAATTACAGCAGTTTAAGGGCAAACAGACCACTCCTTTGGAAAAAATGGGCTGTTCCTTCTCAGCTATACAACAAATCAGCAACGACTGTTAGGAAAATTCTAACCAAAAGCTTTGCAGGCTCTCTCATGTCACAAGGCAGCTGAACACACAGCATTTGCTGCTGGAGTTTAACCATTTCAAAATAAACATGTTAAATGAAGTAAAAATGCAAACCCTTACTTTATACTGAACTAAAGAAAAGGGTTAAAGTTTTAAATATTGTAATGTCCATTCACCATTCAATTCCCTACTAAATTAAGGAAAAAAGTCTGTATTGGTAATATACATACACACACAAACCCCTGTATTTTACTTCTGATTTGAAGTATCTATTAGATTTGATGAAAACAGAAATTTCTTACTGTGATTCTCTTCATATCTAGCTGTCGGAGCTGCATCATATGATGGAGAACAGTGTGTTTGTACCATGTCTCCTGAGCTATTGGATTGCCATCAAGGGTGATATCTGACAAGGATGAGGAATCAGCAAGGCACAGAATATCCTCAAAACTGTAACCAAAAGAGTTTAAAGTTTTAATGTCATGGAGTAGGAATAATTTTGAGGTGGAAGATTTTATTTCTTAAGGACAGAACATAAATATTTAACTGTACTGAAACGCTTCCACCTATCAATACTGCATATGACAAATACAAGTATTCTGAAACACCAACAGCTGCTGCTGGTAAACTTTTTATTCCCTTCACATACAGGTAAAAAGAGATGCAGAATAAGGAGAACTATAGGAGTATTTAAATCAAACCCCCTGCTAAAATATGATACATATAAACTCATATTCAGAAATATAATAGGTGTATTTGCCATCAAAGGCAGCATAAACAACCTGGAAAGTACAAGGAGAGAAAGCCAATCACAAATATCACAGAATAATTCTAGGTGTTTGAATCATCATTAATATTGGAAGTAAAACAACTACAAAAGCATCATAATCTTCAAATCAGATTAGTCCATTAGTCTGAGTTCAGTCTACAAACTCTAACCAGATGGCTTCTTAGAACACATCAGATTTGGTTACCTGCCAAAAAACAACAGACCTGTGTAAAAGGCACTTAGAGATGTATAACCTCTGTAGTGCTCCTCTCATTGAAAATGAAATGTGAAAAGAAAGCAGCTCAGATATTTTGTATTTTTAAACAACAGACAACTATTTGACTGGATTTTAATTTAAAAAGCTGAACATTTATGGTAATGAATAAGACTCCATAACAGGTTTACAATGTATGTATGACACTGCACCATCCTTATTGTCCTCTGGCCTTCCAAAGTCAAGTCTGCCTTAAGTCAAGTCAGACCTTAAGTATGCCCTGAGCTTAGTGATCAGAAAACATATGCAGTACAGATGTTCATTTCAAAGGCTGTCACTGAATAAAGTTGCAATAGCTATTCCGGTGCCAGTGGTGCAGCATGCAAGGAGCTGCTGCACTGTACACTCAAAGGGCACAGCAGAAAAGTGACAGTAAAGAGGAAGATATTACTGTCTTTGTGCTTGGTGCCAGAAAACAACCTAAAAACCAATAGAAAATGAACTGTGGGTAAATTGTGACAGACAGTGAAAGTTCTTAGGATATCTGAAGAATTGGCTGCTTCATACATGTATTTAAAGCTAGATTATTATTTTCAGCTTCTTTTCATGATGCTGTTTCCTTTCCAGAGAACAGCTTATGGAAGTGCATTTTTGGAAGATCAGTCTGACATATTACATAAAATATGTCCTAAAGATAATCTTCCCAAATGACACAGAAGATAGTAAGGGAAACTCAAACATGTTAGACCAAAAAACCCCACAGTCTGAATTTCCATTGAGCTAGAACATATTTTGCTTGAAAAATATTAAAATCTTTGGTCTTCAAAATTATTTTAAAGTATATTTAATAGCATAAAATATTTTTATTCTGAGCACTTTCTACTAAACATTTAACCAAACAGTACTTCTTTCATTACATATGATCTACAGATTTTTAATAAAAACAATTTCTTCAGGAAATTACAGAAGAGTTGAAAGCTTGCTAGTGTGTTTTCAAGACCTTCCACTTACAGATACTGCTGTGCTTTGAAATTCTCACTGCTTCAGCATGCCAGAACATTCACTCTGAACCCAAAAACAGATGTGCCTGCTTTATCCTGCTTTTAGCTGCCCTATTAGCAAATCAGTTTTAGAAAGAAACAGTAGTGCAAGAAACTGTTTTCACAACTTTGTATACACATACAAAAAACCTGAGCTTTAGAAATTCCATGTAGAAAAGTTCATTTACTGTGCTTCTCACACTGGTATCCTAATCCTAAACTAATTAAAGCTTGAATGTGCTACATTCCCAAACAGATTGCACAGTTTACAACCAAGCTTCTGTTGGCTTCCCAGCACGCAGACTGCTGGGACAGAGCCTCATGGTGACCACCCAACAGGAATCAGAGGCCACGTCTCAAGGCTCTCTGTCCCCAGCCCCTGTTCACCACAAAGGAGCCTTTAACCTGCTCAGGAAATACAAAGCAGCTCTGGATGGTGCTGTGTCAGACTGCCTGAGTCAATCTTCTCAAATGGAATGTCTGATTCTCTTTCCAAAAGACCTTCTCCTGCAAGACACAACCACCTCTCATTCGTGTCCTTCTTCTTACATAAATTATCTTTGCTAAAATTGTAATTTCAGCAACACAGAAATAAGTCACAAAGTTGAGCTAAATTATCAGAAATTCTTTTCTAGAAATCTTTTTAGAACAGATCAGTTTTCCATCTTGTGTGCATGCTCCAAGTCCTGCACCCAGTTCTCCCCTCTGCCAAAGGGACACAAACCCACTTCTCCTTCTCATATCAGAACGCAGCAATCACTTAACAGCAGAGCACTCTGGAGCTCAACCTGCACCAGGTGATACAAGTTCACAGGACAGGGGAATATTTCTCTTCTGTTTTAACCTGTTTGTTTAGGGAGACAGTTGCTCCTTCTCTACACATTTGCATCAATTTTTAAAAGCATGTTGCACAAAGGGGAAAAGCTCTGGATTACAGAAGGAAGGCAATGTAGTTACTATAGTCTGAAAGAACACCTGAGAGGGAACTCTATGTTCAAAAATACTCCAAGAAGAAAACTTGTGTTTTTCCATGTTTCTAACTACTAATCTACCTATGAAAAAAGACATAACTGCCATCAACCTTTCATTCCCCTTTACCTGCTTTTGTTCAAGCATTTAACAATGCATTTATAAATTTTCATCTTGCTGAGTAAAAAGGTACTTTCTTTAGTATTTAGGTTTTTATTAGGTTTTATTTAGGTTTTTATTAGGCTAAGAACATAGCTTCTCTCAGGTTTCCAATTCAGCAATCAAATGAAGAACAAAAATTACATGAGCTTGTATCCAACTCATTCCATATGCCTAGACTAAATGAAAAAGCCAACATCATGCTGACCCGGACAGCAGTGTAACACTGAAAATATGTATTTTGTTTCCAAGATTAAAAAATGCTTTCAAGTGTTCAAACATGAGCAATAACTTTCTTTCTGATTCTCTGTGGCAAATCTTTCTTGCAAATCTTACTGAAATCTCTTCCCTGTGCCACATGACAAATTAAAAATGGGATTTCTCCCATTTCTTTATAACCAGTTCTATATATAGATATTGCCTTCAGCCACCAGGTATAAATGCCTTCAGTGTGTAACTGCTAAGATTGTTTGGGCTGAAGCCAAAACCAGGACTTCCTTTGTTTCCTGTCAGCATCAAGTTCAGTTTTAGCTTACATTATCTTGCTAATATATCCTTTTTTACTAAAAGTTCTGCAAAGAAGCAGGAACATTCTGAGCCCTTCTCTGAAGTATGAGGTAAAAAGAACATAGTGATTAAACCCATGGTATATCTTCATGCCTAAAATAGTGACCATTTTTAATGGCATCCCTGCGTCTTCTACTGACATATTAATTCAATATGTCAGCATGTGTCAAGTATTTTCACTGACACAAAAATAGAAAAAGAAAATCTTTCCATGAAAGCATTGCCTCAAAAATGTTATTTTAAAAAATGAACATTAATAAAATACTGCAATGAAATGCTAACAAATATATTCAAGTTCTGTCAATTTTGTTATTTGTTTTCATTTGCAGGGGTTTTTTTTGAATGCACCTACAGATAAATTAATTAAGAGTATTTGTGCACCAATTTGCTTGTCAAACAAAATTCAGTTGTACAGACAGATGTTTTTGGGAAAAATCCTTTTTCAAATCACCCTGTGGCCCAGCGCATGTGGGGTAAGGGACTCAAAAGCATACAAAACCATTTAAAAGGGTGTAGGAATGGTCAGATAGAGCACAGCAGTTCACTGATGTTATGGCTGCAAAGAACTTCCTCAGTCAGTTCAAAGAATATCAAGCCAAGCATCAGATCACAGATGGTCAAGAATATACTTGTAATATTTAATAACTCCCCTGGTAGAAAACATATCTACTATATAACTCTAAATAACAAATTATTTAGAAGGTTTTAGCCCTCAGAACTACTATATGTAGTAAAATGTGTTATTTAAAAAACTCCAAGCTGAATGAGATTAAAAGAAATTTTTCATTTGTGTGTTTTGAAATAATGACTGATAGAGAGTTAGCTATCCATCCACTTATCTACCTACATGCATATACAAAATTTATAGAAGAGCAATATCTTTTGTTTAACATTAAGGTTTTTTTATACTACTCCAAATGCAAACTCAAACTAAATTATATATTTCTGTATATATTCCAGATAAGTATTTGTAGCTTACAAGAAACCTAAGACTAGATCCACCAATAGACCAACAAAAGCCCCCAAGGAAAAATGACAAAAATTTTTATATAGTGCCAAGAAGCAAGCTACTGCTCACAAACTTTGAGAAATCTATCAAAACCTCACAGAAAATTCCAAACATTTTTCCTTCTTTGAGCACTGTAAAAATTACATGAATTTGCATAAAACAATGTAAGAAAGCAGTCAGAAAGGTACACAAAAGACATCGAGTCCATAAAAAGACAGGGCAATTTCCCTGACTGCAGTGATGCTCCCTGACAGCGAGGGAGCCAAGCTGCTGCAGTCTCCTCCTTGCTCCTGCCAACCTGAGACTTTTTTTAGAAAGCCAGAAACAAAGGCAAGCCTCAATTCTGGAAATGATTCAAAAGCAGCAAAATGCTAACCCCCTCTCTTCACTATGCCAATTTAAAATGTAAAATAAAAAGACTAGCAATTTAACTAAGGGAAGAGCATAAGAAAGACTCCTGCAGTTCATCTCTGGATTGTTTTCAAGTGTTTAACAGCCATGAGTATTTAAGATGTACTGCATTTGTACTTTAAGAATCTAAGAAACACAGACAAGTAGGTTGGAGCTGTCTGCAAGACACATAATGCAGGTCAATTTAAAATGTTTGAGTAGCTACTACAATAAAAACTCCTGCTAAGTACATTTTACAGAGAAAGCAGATACCACAAGAATAGCATGGCATTTCCAGTAATTAGAACATGAAGTATCTTCCCCTACCCCACATTTAATTATTTGATTCTAAACAAAGAAAGCTGCTGGTGATCAAGGGATTAAAAAAAGGACATACCAAACTGAAGATAATGTAGGCACTTAGGGTTTTTCTCAAGTACTGGCACGAGTATAAAGGCAGACTTCAAAAATGCATTAATATGAAAAGGCACAGAAGACAAACATTTCTATTTATAACAAAATGCTCTTAGTTACTTGAAGCTATAGAAGCCCAGCTTTGTGAGTTGAGTTATTTTGCTTCTGCCATCTGGTCTGAAAGGGAATCATGAATATACCTTTCAGACTTCATTAATACATGGACAAGTAAAATACAAGCATGAAATAATTTACCCATAGCAAGCAGAATCTGACTCAGCAATTTGCACAACTCCAGAAATACAGTGATGGAATGTTAAATATTATTTGTACCTTGCATCATGCTGCTTTAACAGACAACTAGGTTAACAGCAAAACAACGTATTTACAAATCCACTTTTAATTTTAACCACTATAAACAGTATGATAATAAATTAAAAATATGTTTCTTAGTAGAATACTCATACTATAGCAACATTTAAATGCAAAGGCTTTCAAGAATTTTTATACTTAAAGAAGAATATACACAATGGCTTGCTTGTTTTTATCTGATATGTTAGGGAAGGAAAAAAAGGATCTGTACTCACAGTGTTTGAATTCAAATTTTCAAGAAATACAGCTCCAGTAGGATACTTCAAATTACTGATAGGAAGCAAACTATTCCCCTTACCTAGATATATTGTTGAAGCTGAGGAAGAGACGCTGGAGACAGGGCAAAGTATCCACATCTTTCTAGAAAGAAAAGATAGGCATAAATTCAGCAGATGAAAATGGCCTTTGAGCCTCTTTACTTGGCCTGATGAAATGCTCTCATTTCTAAATGCTGTAACCTTGCTGCAACATTGATTTCTGTTGAACGTGCAGCTCCATCTCTCCCCAATGCAGACTGCAAGGGAGTGTTTCAGTGCAGATCCCACTCTGCAGAACACGCTGCATCACTTGCAAAGCAAATCATGTTAAAGAAAAGGAGGATACTGCTGCTGCTTTCTGAACAGGCTTTTGGGAAATAAGCCAAGGTGCTCTCTCAGCATTTAAGCTGCAGGATAAACATGCCTTAAAAAAAAAAAAAAAAAAAAGAAGCTTGCTGAAATAAGGTTTTTGAAGTGCAATACAGCAGTGCACTTAGCACTGCCAAACAGCAGTGACTCTCCAGTCAGAGAATGATCTGAAGGACTCTGTCACCTTTACAACCTTCACAATTAACATTTAGAAGAAGGTATGAGTTTACAGAATAAGAAACTCTAAATTTAATATTGCCATTAAATGCCTTCGCAGAAAGCCCTTAAAGAGCAAATAGCTCAAATATTAGTAAAATGAAACATATTAAGATCAAACTTCATTTATGAAATATACATCCATATCAGACAGACAGCACAGTCTGCAGGGACTCAAGCCATTCACACCTAACCCCTAAGTCTGCATCTCCTCACCCTAACAACGATCACAGTCCAACTTGAAACCAGAGGACACAAACCTGGGAAAGGGAAAGGAGCATCAGAGCTCAAAACATTGATTTTAGCCTACAACTCTTCCTCCCTTCATCAGATTTCTGATGTGACTACATAGTCCAGAACAGTTCATTCCAAAGAGGTAAACAAAGGCAGCTCTAGCAAACCTTGTAGCTCCTATTAATGACACACTGAATTTAAGCTAACAAAGCTGCTGAGAGTCACCACTGGATATGATGAGCAAGGCTTATGGGATCAAGTCTGCAGGTGAAAAACTCCTGGCTCAGAGCTGTCCTGAGTCCTCCCACATCAGACCATGCAAAATTTGAGTTCACAGCAGGTGCATTTGGGTATCTCCTCTGCCCCTAAGGCAACTTGGTGTTCATGATGATACAGGTGGATACACACATAAGGACAGGCACTATAGGGTTGTGCACAGTAATGCTCAAGCAGCAATGATTTTAACTAATCACTGGGGAACATGAAGTAATTACCCTGCAAGACAAATCTCCTAGCATGATGTTTTGCTGTCCTGTAAAACATGTTGCAAGTCTCATAAGTGTGGCAGAAAATACTAGATGGGATTGTTAAAAAAAACAAACAAACAAACAAAACAAAACAAAAAAAAAACCACCAAAAACTTCCAGCTACTTCAATTTTAATACAAAGTCTTATAGTGAGATGGACAGAGGGCAGGAGTTCTTTCTTGACGAAATGGTGAACACCTTGACCAGTCCTCCTTCCAGTCTAAGATCAAGCTGCAGATGACAAAACCCAAAATGCTAAATTTTTAATACCTTAAAGCAAACAAGCAGGTCAGTCTTTCAAAGACAAATATAGATAAACTTCCTAACAGAGGCCCCAAGTCACAACTGGATGGAAAATAAGTAGATATTTCATAACTCATGCTATGCATACATCTGTGCTTTTGATGCCATAAAAGACTCTTTGTCACCATTTATTCTGTTTGTTATTCTCCTGACAAGTCAGATTCTCTGAATACACTTCAATTCTGCAAGATGCTCCTGCTATAAACCAAGCCCCAAAGCTGCCTCTGCAAATCCTACAGCTTTGAATCAACTACAGTTCGTTCTTACAAAAATAACTACTTATGATTCAAGGATTTTCAGTCTGTAGTGAAAAGCTCAAAAACAGTCCCTAAACTGGTAGTCCAAGGCCAGTGGATTGTAAAGGGCAATTGCAGCTTTAATTTCTCAAATCAGCTACAACCCAGTCGGATAACTGTAATCATTCAATACAGTAAACCGCAATGGGCAGAGAGTTCAGTATGGAACCTTATTTTTGTTATACAAACGAGATCATCATTTTTCCTACACAAGAATAATACACTTAGGGCAGGTCAAAGGGAGATATGTGAAAAATAAGGAAGGTTCACCAAAAAAATGCAAAGTTATTTAAATCAGATTAATTTTTAAAATTATTTTAGATCAGCAATTTATTTTTAAAATTAAGTTTAGATTCTTTCATTTGAAGGAATAATCAAATTTAAAAAGCTTGATTCATAATGAGCATTGCCACAGTAACTGAGTAACTAAAGCACAGTAACCACATTCTTTTCATGAGCTTAGGAGTGAATATTTTGCAGCTAAGTGCTACAGCATAACAGCATCATGATTAAAATATCTCCTCCACCTGCATAGTCAACAACATGAACTTAAACTTCATCTTAAAAAAATATAACCCCTCCCCCACTCAGCTACTCGAGTGCTCCAGAAATAAACTATCTGGGGTATTCTTTCCATAGAATGATACATTTCTTTCCATATTTCTGCATTTTTAGGAATTTCCTATTGCAGCAGAATCTGAATTTCCATACAAAAGGAATGTAGCTTTCATTTTAAAAAAACCAAACAAATATAAGAAACACATGCACATTATTGTACACACAGAAAAAGACAACACCTATCATTAACATAAGAAAAAAATTTTATTTTAGGAGCCATATTTACTTAGAGTTTTAGACAGTATAATATGACCAAAACTTAAGCACAGAGTTAGTGCCATACTTGCTAAAATTAAAATTCAATGAAAAATAAAACAATCCACACTCACAAACTGTATTTCATTAGAAATTAATCAGAGTAAAACCCCAAAAAGATACCAACAAGAACAGTTTAAAAAACCCCACAGCTCAACAAGTAAAAGAAATATTTCCCTGAAGAGAACATCATCTTCTGAAATAGAAGACTTCCTGTCTCTGCCAGGAAACACTAAAATATTGAGATACAGCACAGAATCCAAGTCTGTAAGTCACTAATTTAAATTTTCTGCTGACTCTCCACTTATGACAGCATAAAGCAAGCAGAAAGTACAAGTTCCACCTGAGAGGACTGAAAAGGCAGAAGCTACAAGCAAAGAGAATTCTAGGTAACACCACTGACACAGGGGAAGGTACAGTGACAGAGTCAGCAATGAGCAGAAATTTCTCATTTTTGAGATGTAAAAACAATTCCTATTTGGCAAATAGCAGAAACTGAAGAAAAGAAAGGCTCAGCAGCAACAGGGAACCAGGAACTAAAAAAATTATGCAGGCCAGAGAAAGGTAGCTATCTAAGTAATCTGATTTATTTTAAAAAGATCTTGTTTGAATAATCCACTTGCCATACCTGAACTACAACTCAAATTGCAAAGTGAAAATCTTAATTTTTAGAATATGACAACTTAAAATGCTGGGTTAAAGCTTCCATTAGAAACTCTGCTCATAAAATCAATACCTTTTTTCTCTGTATTTGCCCCAGCAACACTCTTAAGATGAAATTTAACATGGTCTTATGGCTTAGCTAACCCAGAGAAATTGAGAGGATTTGTTTCTAGAACATGAACTTGTATGGAAGGAGTATCTAAATTTGCATGTTAGAACCACAAAATCTCTTCCCCCCTCCCCAAGGAACATCATGAGCTTTCAAGATTTGAAACACTACAAGTCATCATAGAATCACACCATATTTTGGGTTGGAAAGGACCTTTAAAGGTCCTCTAAGTCCAGTTTCCCTGATCATATTTAAAGACAATAACACAAAAATGAATGTGTTTGTTTCACCTTTATGTTGTACAATTAAGTATTGCAGCAGAACAATACAAGCAACACAATATGAGGAAACATGAGATGTCAAAAATCTGAAACAATGATATGGTCTAAAGAAGTTACAGTTAACATTCATTTTGTCAAAAACAAAGAAAAGGAAATGAAAAAGAAAAAAGAGAAGGACAAGAGTTTTGCTCCTTACTATAGCAGAGACTTGATTATGACGGAGGTTGAGCTCTGTGAGTGAGTCCAGTCCATTCAGGTTTTCTACAACAGTTAGGAGGTTTCTGGCAAGGTTTAACACCCTCAGTTCACTCAAATGACCAATGTTTTCTATTTTAGCAATCTGTCAGAGAGAAGATAAACATGCACACTGTGTTTTATATGGATGTAATGTCACACACATTTTCTAAAAGCATACATGAACTATCAGCTTCATACAATAGCATGCCTGTGTTTCTCTAAACTATGATACCCAGAGATCCAGACAAGTATTTACCCACATTTTTTTTGCTATCCTGCAGTAAAATTCAGTCAACATTTCCTTCTATCCCATCGGAAATCAGATTATTACAGCTGTGCTGCTCTGTAGCAGCAACCTTGAAGACAGAAAATGAAGACAACACTGATGGTATTGTGGTATGACAAAATGTGGGAATTTTGTGCATGGTTGAGCCTTAATTTGTCTGCAAAGACACTCACTTAGCTTCTTGGGATTAGAAAAGGCAGGGACCTAACAAAGACTGATTTACAGTAAACAGGCAGCTGGCAGATGCTTGTTTCTATACTTTTATAACCTATTTTAAAGACTCGGGTGATAATGACAAATCAAAAAAGAAAAAAGAAGAGGAATAATAGCTACTGATCCTCAATTTTAGTTTTTATTTCTAGAAATACCATTGTATTTTACAGAAGCATTGGTTATTGCCCTGATGATTCAGTATGGGTTTATTTCCTGCTGTTAATGTTTCCACACAAGGCACTCTATCCAGCTAGTCATTTCTCATGGCAGTGTGGGATCTGTCCTGAAGCAGCTATGCAGAATTTATGCCTGACTTGCACCCAGGGAGCAGGACAGCCACTGCATGAGGGACAGCAGGGTACTGTCAGTGAAACCCATGCTGGGTGGCAGAAAGAAGCCAGCAGGTTTTCCTGAGGAAAATACTTTAGCAGCCCCAAGATTTTGGCAGTGCAAAGAGCTACCAACACATATCATCAGTTAGAATTAGCATCTCTGTACCACTGTAAGCCCCTTTTAGCACCCAGTACCCAGGCACACCATCCCTCCTCCAAGAGGCCAACAGTGCCAAGGTGCAGAGCAGTACAGAGTGCCTGCTGTCACTGACATGGAACTTCCTGCTGTTTACCCCAGTGCAAGTGTGGCCATGCCATTTTGCAGAAAGTGTCTAGCACCTTCTGGAACAGAAGAGGTAAGGTAGCCATAATTTAACAGTTTGAGAACGTCCCATTTTGTTGGTAATTTCCATATATCCATACATATATGTGTACATGTAGGTCTGTGATTGGAATATGCTGCTATAAGAAATATTTCAACAATTTCTCAATTAAAAAGCACACAAAAGTAGATAGCAAGGCCAAAATTAAATAACATCTTAAATCTTTGATTCAAGGTGCTTAAACTTGTGATTCAACTGCTAATTAAACTGTCCATTTATGTGTAATTTATACAAAAATATTGCAGCAAGAGGAACAGAAAATACCACTATTTAAAAGATATTTATACAGAGAGAATTTCCAAAGCAACCCCAAGAGCAGACAGTTGGCATGAAGAGCACAGACCTCTGCTGATGTCTGCCCAGCTAGAATTACAGGCTAGAATGCCACAGTCTAGAATATTAATCCTGGTATTTCACTGCTATTGCAAAGATAATGATTCCATCAGCAACATATAGAAATACTCTTTACCACTTTGCTAAGCTTTAAGATTAGCTCTACTGAATTGCCTGCTTCAATTATGCATGCACACATGAAGGTACACCAGCTTTTCATATGGGCTATTAGCTATTATCACTTCTTTTTGGATGTTTCAAATAATACTTATATAATATCAAAAAGAAATTAGTACACAAGTCAAAGTCTACTTGTAAATACTGAACACAAATACTATGTATTTTCTCATTCGCTTCTATCTTTGAATACCTCACTATGAAAGAGAATTCAGGAAAAGGTTGTTATGCACCAAATAATCACCCATCAATAATTAAATTGCACAAATGAAAGTTGCATCTTTATAAAAAAAAATCTGAGATTAATGAAAAGAAGTTCATGCATGAAAAAAATCAGGTTGCATAATTTTACTTTCATCTTGATCCTCTGGAATGAAAAATGATTCACAGAATTAAACAGAACACAGGAAATTACTCCAATGACATTTCATATTTAAAGCAGCCTAGCACAGAATTCATGTGTAGAGTCCCTGAATGATGCAATTCTATGTTACTGTGTTAATAACAGTTCATCTAGTGTATTTCCAATACCTTACCTATATCTTGTGCACAGGATTTAATTGTTCAGTATTTACATGGGATCACTGGTAACATACAAGAGATACTGTACATCACAATGCTCAATGATTATTTTTCTTTTGCTGAAGACCACTGAGATAAGTCTGGCTCCAATTCTCTGATCTGTTGTTTAAATTGCTACATTCTTAAACATGAGAAACAATATTTTGAAGTTCTCAAGGCCAATTATGTTGCTGAAGTCTGTTCTTCAGAAATTTGCAATATAGAAAAAATACCTTTTAAGAGAGACTAGAAGGCTGCCAAAAATAAAAACCCCACAAATCTAAATAGTTAAATGAGCTCCTTTATTCATGTTATAGAAGCAAACAACAACAAAACCCAGCCTTCAAAACAAGGCACTAGTCCACTAAGGTGTATCCCAAACACAGCACTTCTTCCCTTCATTTCTTCATTAAGCCTTCAAAAATACTAATACTATGGGATGGAAGATTGGTGCTATCAATTTTGAATTCCTCCAAGGCAGGGAAAAAAAAAACTTAAACAGGAAAACATGTTTATCTTTGAACTAGAAAGGAAGAGAAAGATAATTTATTTATGGAAGATAAGTTCATAGTCTTTATTTGGTCTTTACTTGAAAAATACACTAAATCTACCAAAAAAGGAAATAACTAACTCAATTTCCAAACATTTGTGACCTTCACATCTATATTTACAATGAAATCATTTTGGAAACCTAAATAGCTTACTAAACTCCAAGATTTAATGTTAATTCCTGACACAGGGTAATTTGTTACATTCCCTGTATCAAAGTAAGCCTATCATTATGAAGGTGATCCAGCAACAACCAGCCCAAAACTTCTAGTAAAGTTGCAGTTAACGTAAAGAGTTATATAGATACTCGAAGACAAAAAAAAATCAGATCTACATCACTTGTAAGAATTGTGCAGGATGTATTTCATTTTCTTTAGTGATGCCTTCATTTGTGCTGGGAAAATGTGCTAACTGCCACAGCTGCAGCGTTAGCCTACAAGTATTTTTATCAAAAACATAACCCCCCATCAAATTTCCAACAGCAATACAAAAAGGATTGTGTTGTTCAAACAATCACTTGTGAACGAATATGTTTGGAGATGGCCAAGACTCCAAGGGCATTGCCATCACCTGGTCCTAGACTGCCTCTGCCACCGTACAACACGCTCATTGTTCAAATAATGGGATTTAAAGAAGCCACAAACCTATTGAATGACCTATAAGTCCCTACAGTGCTAACTTGTCTTTTTCTTCTCTTTTATATGTATGTAGAGAATGGTTTTGCCTGGTTTTGTCAGACCACCAACAGCAGAAGCAGCAATCAATTGTACCTAAACATGTTACAGCAGTTCTAAGACTGTGTTACTTTGGCTACACCAAAATGCTTGTGGTTACTGTTGTGTAGGTATGAATACCATCATACTCAGCTAACTCAGCATTTTAATCACTGTAATCTTCCTGAAGTACAACACTGAAAGTACAAGTGTTCTTAAAAGTGATCTTAAAAGACTGGTACAAAGATTCAAAATTAACATCATGACACGTTTTATTAACTTACTGACTTCTGTGACCTCAAGAGCTGCAAAGCTTGCCACCATTTCCCTTTCATGAATCAATACTTTGCTAAAATATACAGTAAATACATGATGTCTACACAACAAACATAATCAATCAAGTTATTGTACTGTACCTGATTTCCATGGAGATCTAAAACATCAAGATTTTTTAGGTTCTCCAGATTTGAGATCTTCTTTATTCTGCAAGATTTCAATTATGACAATTATTTTTAATATTAGATTAAAAGTACCTTTCATTTTCCAGCCAATACAAAATAAAGCCTTTTTTTCCTGACTAACAAAAGTAACAGAAAAATAACAAATTTTTGAACCATGAAAAAAGATTGATAGATAAATGAGTATGACTTTTAGACTATCACCTTCCTTTATGACTGTCCATAATTCAATAGCAGCAGAATTTATGTGGCTCTTCTAGAAAGAGGAAAAGGATAGAATTCTTGCTCCATTAGAAACCAAAGTCAACAACTTCATTGTCTTAAAACTTCTCTGTCCTGTCATATTTTGTCAGATTCCAAACCTAGGCTATTACACACTCAACAGCATCATCTACTGGCTGATGACATTAAACACACGTATTAAGCATTTGCTTTGAGAGTAATCAAAGATCACACACAGATCCAGCTGAAACAAGTTGGTAAAAACTCTGTCTGATGTGTAACCACTCACTCACTAGTAGGCCAAGTCCTAACTACCTCAACACCACACTTCTAAGGTAAACTGCACTCAGGGTGGTTATGATAAGGAAAATAATTCCTCAAAGCACTTTAAAATTGTAGTACCCACAATCCCAACATTTTACTATAAACAAAATTGATTTCTACAGGTGAGATTTTTAATACAAAAGCTCTTAGCTCTAGTAACATATGGCACTATTGAAACTTGTCAGTTTTGAAGACAGGCTGAATTAGGAGGTGCATTCTTTATAATCTGCACATAACTGTTCTCACTGAATATAAGAAAATTAGGAAAATGTAAAAAGCCAGAGCACAACCTTTAGATGTGTGAGCAATTCCACAGATACATGTATTACATTTTTAAAATTAAAGGCTACAGGACTAGAAGCAATAAATAAGCATTAAATAAGCATGACTTATCTGTCTGGTATTTTTCCCAGCTAAATATATCAGGCAGATATACTTTTTATAGGTTATAAATAATCAATTAATACTACATTTGATCTGAAAATACATTCCACAGCACGCCACACAAATCTAAGAAGACATATTTAATAATCAAGCAGAACAGAAGATTATATGGGAACACGTGAAGTACTTCAGAAATGTTGCTTAAATGCACTAAGAAAGGAAGTTTTGACATGACACACAAAATCTGTGTGTCTGCTTCCTCAGTGGGATTCCTGACACTTAGTTAATCTTAGGGCAGGTCTCACTGGTATGACAGCAACATCACAAACTGAAAACTAACAATGGGAAATCACAGCTGCTACACCATAGGAGGCAGAGTGCCCTAGTTAGGTTTTATTATTTTTACCTGTTCTTTCCCAAAAGAAGGACTCTCAGGGATCTCAAAGTTGAAACCCCACTTATCTCTTCAATCTGATTATCATATAAATCTAAGAAAACAAGATGGTGAAGATTAGAAATATTTTGGATACGAGTTATAAAGTTATGCTGGAAATTCAAAAGACGAAGGTGATCTTCCCCATCAATAATTGGGCACACTGTCAGTTTTTGCCTGAAAGAAAAAAGAAAAAACAGAACACACAAGTAAGTAACAAATCAGTAATCCACCTTCTGCTCATCCACTCTGACTGAACAGAGAGAAGTATATTATCTTGGTTAAGACAGCATTAATTGGGTTTGCTAATTAAATTTTGCAGATAAAGCACAAACTCCTGCCTATTAAAAAATTAGCCTGAAAACACAGCTGAAATACTTCCAAAATTTTCTGAACCCCTCTCCTCTTAGAGATTTGCTTGTTACATGGAAGCTACATGGAAGTTCTGTGTTATGACCACACTAAATTTCCAACAGATGTGGCCTCACACTCTGTGAAGTTTTTCTTCAGCTATCACATGAACAGCCTGTTCAGATCAGAAACCTGCCTGCCTCAGGTGACTGCTGTATGGATATACCCATCACAAGGACATTCTCAGAGAATTTCTCCATGGGACACACAGCTCTTCTCTCAGAAACACACACACACAAAACCCAATGACCCAAGCCCACCAGTGACTGCAGCCATTAGTGGGGCACTCTGGTCACTTCAGACCAGGGGCTGAGGCTCTGGCACGTGTGCTCTGTCACCCTCTCACCTTTCCAGGGTAAGTCTGTCTGAGTTCAGGATTTTTTCTTCAGCAGTACGTTGCAATACAGGAAATGTTATTGATGAACTGCTCCCAAAATTTGTGTTATCTATTGGAAAATCATAAAGACAATACATTAACTACTTCTCTGTAGATGCATGTCTTGAACTACAGGTGATAAAAGCAAAATTTTCTTTCTTATAAAAAGTAAAGCATGAAAGTGTTTTTTGCCTCCATTCAGTACTATGATGTATCAGTTTTCTTTCCTGATATTATGACTATATCCCTCTACATCCTCTTTCCAAAGTACATCTATTTCTTTACTTTGAGGTTTTTTCAACAAATTGTTGTAAGCAAATATTTTGAAAATGCCTTTATTTTGATTAGAATTACCCAATGATATTTTAACATAAGATTGTAAAATTGTTCCACAGTTTCATATCTGAACTCAAAGAAGAACCTCAGATAAATTTAAAGACACAGATAAAATGGATGTTGAAGTAGAACTAGAAAAATAAAGCACCAAATAGTGAAACACTCCCATTGAGCCGCAAATAAATGCTAAGTCTTTCAAAGGTAAGTGCACACAATACCTAGTGATCATTGGTATTTCAATTCCATTATCAAGAAACAGGCAGCCCTTGCAAACATATCTACAGAGCTATTCAGCCTTATGCATTTCATTAATATAAGAGAAAAAATGGGCGGGCGTCTAAAAATACCTGCAAAATTAATCAACAAATGTGTTCTGTGAGCTTTGGCTTATTTAGAACATGATCCACTGAAAAATATTGGTCAAAAATAGATCATTGTGCATGCATACTACTGCAAAATATAGGCTTGACTTCTGCGTGCTTGCCCTCTTTTTTTCCCCTTCCTTCAAACAAATCAAATGTTACCAGGAAAAACATGAAATCTGCAATAAACAAGACAACAGTTTCACTACCATAGCAATGAGTTCGTTGTTGCCTGACATATAATATTATCTGTTTGGGTAAAACAATTTGTCAGTCGATTAAGAATCTTTTCAGTGCTACTCTTGAAATTTGTCATTAGCTACTCTAACACACTCTATGCATTCTTCAAAATCAAAACTGTTAAAAAAAACCCCCAAAATATTAAAATCAATTAATATTGCTGCAAAAATCTCTCTTTAGTTGTGTCACAGGTTTTTAAGCCATTAAACATAAGACCAGAAACTTTTCAGTCTGAAACATGACAAGATGGCAGTAAAGTGACTTTTTTCCTACTGTCATCCTCCTAAAGGCATGTAAAAGATCTCTATTGCTGCTCTTTTTTTAAACAAGATTTATGAAAAGCATTCACTTAAATGCCTGTATTATGTTTTTGAAAAAGATTTCTAGTGTTTTCCTTGCAATGGTCTACTGACCCCTTTTAACACCTAAAGGGAGCACTAGGAAATACCTTTGTAAAGGCTCCCAGTAAAATAGAGACTAATGAGAAGATTCCACTGTTACCCGAAGCATGGGAACTAGAAATGTGGCTCTTTTGTCATGCTCTGAATTTTGTAGGGGAGTGAATAGAAGTCTCCCCAAGTCCTGATAAAGACCCTGTACTCTACTTCAACACCAAACCAGAAAATTCTGTCAGATTGGATGGTGCTGGGAGACAGAGCTGCTTATTACACACCAAAGGATTTCATACTCTTTGGTCTTCTGCACAGGGAACAAAATCAAACTGCAGACTTACATTTACTCCATAAGTTGCACAGTATCCCTAAAAGCCAACCCACTCTGAATGGCTGCTGGCCTTCATTTTCTACCAGAATGAATGAAGAGTTGCCATGATAACTAAATTGATCTTCTACTCACACAAATCATAGGCAAGCAGCAGCAACATGGCAGAAGTATTTCAAGTCTCTTCCCGTCCTCACCACAGTTAGCAGTGATATCACAAATATCTTGCTTTGCAAAGCCAAGAGCAAGCACAACAGAAAAACTATCTCTCAATATCACAGTTCCAAATTAGAAACAAATTTTGTCTAAATATATTAAAATGTTAAACATCCAGTAAAATGTTACTTTAGACAATTGTGTGGCTATTGAGGGAATATACAGTAGGGCACCTGATAGGTTGTGGCTTGGTAGATAGAAGAAAAAATGCTATTCCACAAGGGGGAAAAAAAGCCCAAGCAGTGCGTTAAGGACATAATGCAACAGTAATTACATTGAATTACTGTAGCCAAGTAGGAAACACTGTCACTCCTATATTTTCTAATAATGATACAATCTTTCTTTACTTTTTAAATAGCAAAACAGAGACAAAAACAAACCAAACTCTATGGAATATTACCTTGTCTTCCTGAGTAGTTTTTTTCCAGATCATGCTGCAGAAGCCTATTGTGGAAAGATGACTGGTCTTTATTTATTCTGAATTCAAACTGTAACACAGTATTATAGACAAATGTTAGAGTTTTCAAATGCAAATAATATCTTTACACAAACGCAAATTTAGTGCTAACAGCAGTTCACAGGAATTTCTACAAATGCTCTGGGGAAAAAAAAATTCTCCAGCAAAAGGTGCATTCATTCTTTTCACACACTACAACTAAACAGTTTCACTGTTGGAAACCAAAATGAAAATATGGCAGTTACCAGTACATTGATACACAGTTGACTGAATAAATAAAATCAAACCCCAGCCTCTGAGGAATACTGCAATTACAGGAGAGAGGTAGAGAGAGAAGATCAAGAAATCATATATATATATATATATAAAGCTTATGGCAGGCTATAGTACAAACCCCTGTTTTCATTTTATATGTTTTCAATAGGATGAAATAAATTTTAAAAATACTATCATATACATTAGATATTGTAAGTCAACAGGTAAGTACTGAAAAGGTAATTCCTATATGAATGCATACAAATTTGTCTGTATCATACAGTACATTTGTTAATATAACTATCCAAGAAAAGGTAATAATTACTGGTTTGGTTTTTTCTGGTATTGATGAGGTCTGGATGACCAGCTGGAGACCACAATTATTAACCTGCAAATTAGAGGAAAATGAAATTAAATGTTAAATTTCTCAGAAATAGCAATACAATTGTTGATTGCAATATTGATATATTGCATATCAATAGAACTGCTTTTTAAACAATAAAGCTTTTTTCAACAGCAAAATCTGCCAATAAAAGAGCTATTTTGCAAAATACTATGAAGAATACATCACATCTCTAAGTAACATGAAATTTTTCGTTTACAACAATCACACTGGTTTAATTTTAAAAATACACTGAAAGCGTGACTTCCATGGGGATGCAACTCTCAGTACGAAGAAAACAAGCGTTTACATTTAAATACGCCTTGTATTTTCAAAAGACAAAACATGCTGGTCTTTGAGCTAGATTTATGCGACAAAACCGAGACGTCTCACACGAGCACAGAACCGACCGGCTCATCCACGCACATGGATCCATCCATGCTCCTCCCAGCACAGCACCAGTGGTGTCGGGGAGCTGCCGCCCGCCCGGCAGCCCAGCCCCGGCAGCACCTACCGCTGCGGGCGCGGCCCGCGGGCCCCGGCCGGGGCGGCCCTTGCTGGGCACCATGGCCCGCTGCCCCTCGGCCCCGCGCAGTGCCTCGGCCCCAGGCGGCCCCTCAGGGCCCCGCAGTCTCAAGCAGCCTGCCGGAGCTCCGCGGTCCCAAACAAGCCAGCACGGCCCCGCGCCGCCGCCGCCCTGTCGGAAATGGCTCCGCCGTTACCGCGGACACCGCGGCTTCCGCCTCGCCCGCCGTCTGGGGCGGTGCCGAGGGGCGGGAAACCGTGAGGGGAGGGAAACCGTGAGGGCCGGGAGACGGTGAGGGCCGGGAGATGGTGAGGGGCGGGAAACCGTGAGGGGCGGGAAACCGTGAGGGGTAGGAGAGCGTGAGGGCCGGGAGACGGTGAGGGGCGGGAAACCGTGAGGGGACGGGGACGGACGGACGGATGGATGTGGCGCTCTGTGGTCGTCCTGCTGTGCTCGCTGTCACCCCCACCCCTCTGCCCCACAGTAAAAAGCCGCTATTATGATTGTATTTTTCTGAATTCTACAAGCAAGTGGCTGCGTGTGAAAACCCGTGACAGGGCGAGAAGCTGGATGGTTCCCGTCGTGCCTCAGGAAGTGGTCTTTTGTGGGCATAGACTGGTCACAAAATGTGACAATCACAAAATGTGACAGTCAACCTGTGCGAGCTCCTGGTGCTGATCCCGCAGCAGCTCCTGGAGTCCAGGAGCTCCACTGATGCGTAGTGCATGCTTTTAAATACACTCATCAAGAAATTAGTGGTAGGAGAAGTTACGGTGTGGCTGTCAGTGCGTGGAAGGGCTGCGAATTGCCTCATGGTGTCTTTCCCAATCAGAATCATGGAATCATCAAGGTTAGAAGAGATCTTTAAGGCTATCAAGTCCAAATGTCAACCCAGCACTGTAATCCCTAAACCACAAACCACATGATCCAGTGCAGATCCTGACACTCTTAAGCACCTCCCTGGGCAGCCTATTCCAATGCCTGGCCACACAAGCAAATAAATATTCCAGGTTTAGCTTCTTGTATTGTCATTTTAGTTTCCATCTGCTGGAAAACGCACCATAAGAAATCTGAGCAGATTTTGGTTGTGCAGTTGAGGTTCATGGGTTTATGATGTTTAATGAATACCAGTGAGCCATGAGTTTCCCTCTAAGGGACTTCTCTGCATTAATATATTTAGTTTTAAGTTTTGCTTTGTTTATAAATAGTGCTTTATCTCTACTGGAAGATAAGCATTATACAGCATTGTTACATCAAAGGGAAAATAAAACAAAACAAACAAACCCAAAAAAAACCATCAGTCTGGCAATTTCAATGGAAATCTAATCAACGCAGTGTTTGAAATTACATCAGTCTTCATCTGGCCAAAAGCCAGTTCTGTGCTGTGACCACTGGAAGAACAAATACACACACACATCTAGTGTCCTTTGCTATAAAATCAAGTTCCCTTAACCTTGACAGAAAGATATATCAGATAAACTGAAAGGTCTCTCTCAAACATCATTTGGCTTAGCTACTTGGGTAGCACAAAATAGTTCTTTGTTCATACTCCTGACCTTGTTTGTGCCCAGGGAGGCAAACAACTTCCATGAACTCATACAAAATCTGACCCACACCCCCTGTCCATATTCTTGCCTAGAATGTGTAATTGTGTTTGTATTTCTGTGTCCACTGAAAAAAATAGCAAAGTGATGCATTACCCAAGACATAATACAGAATGTTCCATCAGCAGAGAACTAGAGATTTGGTTAGTGGTGCTTGTAAGCATATTTCGTAAACAAAATACTTTATTGCTTAAGGCACATTTAAAAATCAGCCAAAGCCTGAGGCAGGGCAGTCTCAGAATGTGTCCATGCCAGCAAACCTGACTCATGAGGGCTGTTTGCCACAGTAATGAGAAGAACTGGCCATGTGCAGTCTCACTCTGTCCATCCAAATTTTTAAGAAGAAAATATTGAAGCAATGCAGACATAAACAAGGATGCCACAAATGAAGCTGTGACTTAAAGATCATGTAGCAGTTTGGGTACAGACAGTATTGAAAAAAAATCTTCCTTGAGTGAAGAATGAGTATTTACATGGCAAATTGAAAAGCTTTTGATTCTAATATTTAGCACATTAACGTTAATTTCACTTTAGCAGCTGAAACAGTCCACTGAAATATAGTACAACAGTCTTAAGTTCAAAATAATCACTGCCTAAGTGTTTCAGAAAGAGGGCCTCTATTTTAATTAGTTCTTACGAGGAAATGTTTTTATTCTGTATTAAGTGTCATGCAGAACTATAGAGGAGACTCCTCTGCAAAACCAGCACGTATCCAAGCATGTCCTTGTTCACAGGTGTATCTTATTTCCAAATCTCACCGTCGGCATTTAAACACACTTACCCCAACAAAGCCTTTCTGACTTTCACTAAACGCAACGCTCTGCTCAGGGAGCGGCTGCGCAGCTCCAAGGCTGCGCCAGGAGAAGACAAGCTGAAAGGCTGCCTTCCGGCGAGGAGCCCGTTGTTTTCTGATGAAACAAAAGCAGTCCGTGTTCAGCTGTCAGGAGGACGCTTCAGCTGCCCGGCGGGCCCGGGGGCGGCACGGCGGGAGGAGGGTCGGACCCTCCCGCTGCCGTGCGGGCGCGCCGGGGGAGCGGAGCTGGGAGCGCCGCCCCAGCGGGAGGGGACAGGGGGGGACAGGAGGGGAGGCGGCCGGCGGCTGCCGCTACCCGGGGCATCGCGGGTGTCGCGGCGGGCTGAGCCCGGCCGGCGAGCTCCATGGCCCAGCCGCAGCCGGCCGAGCCCGGGGCCGCGCCCGCCGGGCCGGAGCTGCCGGCGGGGAGCGGCCCCGTGCAGATCCGAGTGGCCGTCCAGGCGGCGGCCGAGGAGGACGAGGAAGACGAGGAGGAGGAGGGGGGCGGCGGAGCGCAGTGCCCCAGCTGCAGCGAGGAGGACTCGGGGCGGTGCGGGCGTTCCAGGTGAGCCCCGGGCAGGGGCTCCGGCGGCGGGGACGCGGTGCGGGCGGGGCTGTGCGGGGCGAGCAGCGGGGCCGCCGCGGACACCCCCGGAACGGAGCGGGCCCGGCTGATGCAACGCCGAGGGGCGGGTGGGAGACGCTGGAAACCCTCCAGCACGGACACCCGGCGGCCGGGAGGGAGCTGCCCGCCGCACCGATGGCTCGCCAGGGCTGCGTCCCACCCGCCCCCGACGGGACTGCCGGGCCCGGGGCTCTCTCGCAGCGAGAAGCGCCGGGCTCTGATGCTCCCGACATTTCCAATTCACTGCGTTTTACAGAAACATTTTGGGGGTTAGCTGTAGCTGTGTTTTGAGTTTCGTTTTGGGGTTTGATGTTTTGGTTTTTTCCCTCTTTGTGCCCGTTTTGGCTTGGTGTTCTGAAATTGCTTTGATGTTTATCAGAATCTCTTACTTGTAAAACGAACATCCAGGATTTTTGTGCCAGCAAACTGCAGGAAGACAAAGATCTACTAGTTGTAGTTCATCCTGTGGTCTGTAGTAAAGCTGCAGATGGAGTCATAAATTGTCACATAAAAATTTAGGTACAGTAGCAAGAAATTCAGTAGTCTGTTTGAACATTTATTGTTTCTAATTGATTTTCTAACTTCATACCTAGCATTGACTCAAAATGAACCGCAATGTAGTATTTTAAATTACAGAGAGCTTGTAGGAGAGTGAGATATTTTCTGTAGCTGCCAAAATTGTCAGCTACGGACTACAGAAACAGGAGTTGAACAGAGCTAGCAGAGTGCAGTTAAGGTTTTTAAACTGAGTCAGCTTAGTTATTCCAAAATCATATGTGACTGTTGTATTTTTATAAAAATGTACAGCAGCCTACAATATTACATTCCATTTACTGATTTCTTAAAATCAGGATATTATTTACATTTGTTATCTATGATAGTATTACTTGTGAAGAGCTTCTAGCCCTGGCTTAGACTAGAAAAAAAAAAGTTTATTTTTTCAAGCTTTGAAAGACAATAGCTTTTAAATACTCCTAAATGTCACTTATTTAATCCTCTGCAGTAGATGCTGTCTTCAGAAATGTTTGCTGACAGTGTTGATGTATATTCAGTTCTTGTGGAGGTTGCCTTTTTGTAAATGGCCTCTTCCTGATCCAGGAAAGGCCAGAGGTATTGCCATGGAGAGAACTCTAAAGACTCTGCACCAAAAGTAGGTGAATGGAGTTTACACATTCTTCTGCCATTTACATATAACCTTACCTAAGGATTTCCTCTTTTGGGAATGCAGCATCTGATAGGAAATTATTTACAAACATTTGGAAAATTATTAGGGATGATCTAAAACTGCTGGGAATGAGCCATCCCACTCTCCAGCTGAAGCTTGCAGACAGCTTGCCATCATTAGGCACCCCGTAATGTATTTGTGTTTTTATTGACAAATGTGGACTGTCCTTGAGTGACTGTACTCTTGGAACTTATAAATTAGATTGCCACATAGTGTTTATTAATGCAATACTTCATTCATTTGGAGACTCAGCTAAAATTTTTCAGAAGGTTAGATGCTATCCAAACAATTTAATATATTGTGAGATATTTAAAATTCCAAATCTGCTCTCTCTGTAGATATGTTTAGTTTCTTGTGTGACTAATGACCAGATGAGTCACCAAGTTGAAAGATTGTTTTTCATTCTGTTTTACAAGCATATCATCACAAAGCTCTGAATAAAAAATAAAGTTGTGAATAACTACTAGGGTTTGGTTCTTTGTCAATGTTGACTGAAATTATTTATCAACTACTTTTGTAATACAGTTGATACCCTAGAGGTGCCACCAATTGATCATTATCACAAATTAACATGGAGCTAGTTACAAATTTCTTCATTTATTGTAGGTGCAATTTCCATCCAGCATTTAGTGAGGGCTGTTGTAAGAGCCCATAAGATTTTGTAAAAACTGATGTATCTGCCAAACACAGAAATAGTGTGTAGGTCAAACTGTGACCAAGATTTCAGAGGTGAAATGTTTCACCCTGATTCAGTGCGTCAATGCTGTAGGTCTCTGCAAACATGCAATTAATTTTTGTTGTTTTCCAAAGCACAATACCCCTTTTTGTCTCTAAATAAACACCTGCAAATATCTACGCTAATAAATCCCTAAACCAAACGTGAGCCTGATCCAGAAGGCAAGGTTTTCTTAGCAGAGTGTGGATTTGTAAAAAGGCTGGATGTTCCAAGCTTCTTGTACCCAGACTAATTCTGAATCAGTAGTAAATGAAGTAGTGGGAAGGGATTATCATGAATGAAAAATAAATCCCATTGGTTTTTGCTTTCTTCTCAAACTAGCACCCACAGCTGGGCATTAGACATTTTTTACCATCCTAATTGTAATTTCATGTATTATCCTCCACTTCTGGCTTTGCCAAATAACAGAAATTCTTTATCTTGGTCTCTCATTCTTGTCATTCCTTTGAACTGTACCCTATTAGAGGCTAGGGAGATTTTTAACAGGGAGACTTCTAGGACTGTGCAAGTGAGTATCCACACACACCAGATGTGTTGCCCTATCATCAGAACTATAACAAATAAATGTACTGTAAGCTTCAAAAAGCCAGGTGCCAGAGAACTGCTGTAACTGGTCCCAGCAGCAGGCAGAGCTCCTGTGCAGAGCCCACTGACCTACTCACTCTCTCCAGACAGCAGCAGACACAGCACTGCAGTCACTGCCTCCGTCACCCCTGCACACAAGGGCAGGGCAGGGGATCCAGCAGGCTGCATCCCCCCTGCCAGACTGGCCTCACAGCACTCCAGTGTGATGCCTGCTCCTTTTCCTAAGGATTCCAAAGCCTGCAAAAGCTACTTAAGACAGTTTTGGGGAAATGCATGGCTCCTTCTTTTCATTACTTATGTACCTGGGAGACCAAACTAATGCATGATTTATAGGTTACTTAGTGGATGATTTTATTAACAGAAACTTTCATGATGATCCCACAACAAAACTAGACCACTAACAACTTGAAGAAATGACTGACTTTAGACAGACTTGTCGATTATAGGCACCTGTAAATGGAAATTTCTGTTTCAGCAACAAACATGTTGCTGTAACTGCATGTGGCAAGATGTTTATCTTGAATCCATAGCTGCAGTATCTTTGGAGGAATAGAATGCTCAACAGTGCTCCACTTTGCCCAGGTACCCAGACAATATGATGGGAGGTAAAGAGAAGAAATGAGAACAGCCTCATGAGGAACCTGCATGTGTGCATATAAACCTGTTCCTGAGGTACATGAGCTGGCAGGTTTAGCCCCTGTGGTAAACTGCTGGTTATTGTGCTACTGTGTCACTCTGGAAGTGACCTATAAAATGTCAGTCCTCCTCACTCCCTGGATATCAACCTCTGCATCCATGAAGTGAAGAGGCTTAAGAAATCATGACTGCATCCAGTTGGAATATTCCTTCTCTGGTATGTGACACTACTCATGAAGCACATAAAGGTCAGGCCTATGTTTAATAGCTTCATACTGAAAAATATAACACTGTGACTGGAGGAACTTTGTATAGTACCAAGTGCCAGGGCACCTTCATTTCATGTTTTGGTGGAGGATTGAGTTGTCAGTGCTTTCAAGCCATTAGTGTAGATGTCTCATTGTTCTGCACTGAGATCAGCTTTTGGAACGAGCTCAGGAACTAGATTCCTTATGCTGACTGGAAAGCTTCATCCTCTGAGCTAGCCTGCTGCCTCAGCTGGGTGGGTGATACCTGTCCAGTGCCCACATCTAAAGTCACTTGGAACCAGCATAATGGTTATGCCCTTTCACTTTGAAAGGCTATTTGAATCCACTAATAGAAGATGAAGAACTGTTGATAAAATGATTTATCTGTTTTCCAGTGGTGGGGAAAATGATGATGACTCTGACCAGAACTGGAAGCCACCAGAAAATGATCTGATCCAGAAGTTAATAGCACAGATTGAATATTACTTCTCAGATGAGAACCTTGAGAAAGATGCCTTCCTTCTGAAGCATGTGAGAAGAAATAAGATGGGCTATGTCAGTGTTAAACTTCTCACTTCATTTAAGAAGGTAAGCCAACTTTTTAATACTTGAAGGGTCTCATGCAAGCCTGATAAATCTAAAAACAGCAGAAGAGATTAAATTAACATTTTATACAGGCAACTTTATAGTCTTTCTCTTTATCTGCCTGGTTTTGCTATGATGGTTAGATTTGTACTCATCCAGAACTTTCACTGCTGAACTTGTTGATGACTGGCTAGGGAAATCATTGGCTTAAAAGCCTGTATGCTTTTAAATGACCATTCTTGGAGACAGGAGGACATTAGATAAAATTAATTTCCATGGCAACTACTCATGAACAGCAGAGTAGTCCTGGTAAAGTTACATTCCTGTCTCTGAGAAGGGACAGTGAATCTGACTTTTGGACAGAGAACCAAAAATGAAGAGTAGTATAAAGTATCTGGTAACCAATGTCCCTTAGACTTGAAGTGAGTTTTATTATTTTTTCTTTTTTTTTTTTTTTTTTTTTTTTTTTTTGTCCTTACGTTAGAAAGACCTATGTAAATCTGTAAGTAACTGATTTCTAGAATTACACTAGAAATACTTTGTCAAGCTTCTAAATCTCATTGTTTTGCAGTTATTCAGTCTAGAAGTTAAGGCACTCAATTTTGTCAGACCACTTCAAGCAGATTATATTGGTAAGAGATAAACTCTCTATAAACATGTAATGAAAATGGAAAAGTTTGGGGTGTTTTTTAGACTGAGATTTTTGAGGGAGGAAAGATCAGTTCAATACACTGAAGACTTAACCTTCTTGTTTGGCAAATGTAAAACTTCAAACAAAACTTCTTGTTTGGCAAATGTAACATCCATAGAACATGCATTTTGATCACGGTTCAGGCCTAGATGTGGAATGACCAAGCACTACTTGAGCAGGCTTTCAGATTATGATTTCCAGTTTGAGCTTTAGTGCCAGTTCCTGTTTTAATTCGATTCAACAGGACATGAGCTTTACAGGAGCTCACTGATGCCCATTACAGCATGAAAACTGTATACTTTCTCACTAAGTCTGCTGCATGAAACTTAAATCCAGGGTTCTGCTTGTAGACTGAAGCCTCCCTCTGCCTTAAAATTCAGTGACTAGTTTGATTGGGTTTTCTCAGTTGTGGTGCTTAACCTGTGTCTGTCCTGAAGGTGAAACACCTTACTCGTGACTGGAGAACCACAGCCTATGCACTGAAGTACTCCAGCACTCTGGAGCTCAATGATGATAACAAAAAGGTTCGAAGAAATACTCCAGTTCCAGTGTTTCCAAGTGAGAATGTCCCTACCAGGATGCTACTGGTGTATGATATCCACAAGATTTCTGAGCTGCAGGCCCTTAACAAAGAAGAAAATGGATGCATGCAAGAAAGGATAATGGAGCATCTCCTCAAAGCCTTTGTTACTTTTGGTGTAATTTCATCAGTTCGTATTCTCAAGCCTGGCAGGGATCTCCCACCTGATATCAGGAGGGTCAGCAATCGGTACACCCAGCTGGGAACCCAAGAATGTGCAATTATAGAATTTGAAGAAGTAGAAGCGGCCGTACGTGCTCATGACTTCATGTGTGCTGAAAACAAAGAGACTGGCATGAAAGTTGTCCAAATAGGCATGAAACCACCAAAGAAAAAAGTTCCCAAAGACAAGAGCCATGATGAAGATACCAGCAAGAGCCTTAAGAAGGCTCGATCCCTTAACAAGAGAGTTGAGGAGCTTCAGTTTGCTGGTGATGAATCTTCAGCAAACAGCTCTTCGGACCCAGAGAGCAATCCTACATCACCGCTGTCAGGACGCAAACGTACCACAACAAATACTACGAGTAATTTGAGCCCCATGATCCACCCAAACAACCATTTGAGTCCTAACATGTCACCCAGATCAAGTCCTTGGAACAGTCCATCTTCACTAAGAAAAGTAACAAAAAAATCTCCGCTGGCTGAAGACAGCAAGCTTAATGCAAGCACTAGCCCTGAAATTCCAAGGAAACACACCGATTATTCCTCAGATAGCAGCATCACTCCTTCTGGGAGCCCCTGGGTGCAGAGAAGAAAAGCCCAAACTCTGACACAAGAGAAGAGTCCTGTCAGCAGTCCCATGTTGGTTCGGAAAATACAAAATGCAGACGGTCTCCCTGTAGGGGTGCTGCGGCTGCCTAAAGGTCCTGATGGCACCAAAGGATTCCACAATGGCTGTGAAAGAAGGAAGGCTATGAAGGGTGAATAGACTGTTCTTTAAAAACAGTTTCACAAATCAGCCAACAGCTGGCGACCAAGCCTCGTGAAAACTTATCGCTTGAGTGACTCAGTTAAGTCAGTATTTAATTTTAAAAGCTTTTGTATTTATATAGAGACTTTATCATTTGTATATTTGTATATTATTTTCTTCACAGAACAGATGAGGCTGGAAGGCATCTCTGGAGATTGCCCAATCCACCTACTTTGCTGAAGCTAAAAGTCACTGATAGGTTTGAGTATCTGCAAGGACAGACTCCCAGCCTGTCTGGCTGATGTGTTCCCGTGTTCAACCACCCACACAAAACCAGTCTGTGCCCCTTTTCCTGTTACTGGATATTGCTGAGAAGTGCCTGGCTCCATCTTCTTTACTTCTTCTCATCAGATATTTAAAAACCTTGATGTGATCCTCCCCCAGAGTCCTCTCCACTCCAATCTAACCAGTGCCCACTCTCTAGGCCTCACAGGAGGGACGTGCTAGCCTTTTAATCAGCTGAATCACTTAGCTAATGCAGGGCCCTACCTGCATCCATTCTTTATAATGTATTCTTTTGAAACACCTAAATATTCAAGCAGCCATATAAATCATTGATGTAAGTACATTATTTGCCAAGCTAGGATCCTGAGGAGCAGTGTGTACTTACACTTTAGTGGCTATATTATGAAAAGCTATGGAATATTACCAGTCTTATCATAGGGAGCTGGGGTTTTGAAGACTTCCTGTGTTTGTCACAGAAGGAACAGAGAAACCAATGCCACACAGTGAGCAATTGTTCTCACATACATCACCAAAGCAGTATTGTTCAAGACTGCTTGTCTTGAATCAGTGTGCATTTTCATGAGTAAAGACCGAGCAGTGGAGACTGCTCTGTAAGTGTTCTCTTGTATAATCAGATGAAAATAAAAATATTAACTCTAGATCTATTTTGTTTACTTTAAAAATAAGTTGAGCTGCACATGAATAGATAACTTAAACCTCATCTTATACCACATGAAATTCTAGTAGCAGTTACTCAAAATTTCTATTGCATTCAGGGAATAAAATTTTCTCTGCCCCATTACTGATGGTTAATTCTGTGATGATGCTTCACTCTGTGTGCCACAGTCATTTTTATACAATATTATAAACTAAACAGTAGTTATGTCACTGCTAACTCAGAATTTGACAAGCAGGCTCAGCAAGAAGTGCTTAAATTAAAATTAACTATAATGCTACACGAAGTGAAAGAAGGAAACTGCAGTTTTACTTACAAAAGTTAAACTGGAAAACTAGCCCAGGGACAGTAAGAGCATTTCAAGTTGCAGTGGTCATCTTGGGAACTGTGCATGACAAAGGTCTCATCAGATGGTGATTCTTCATTCCAAAAGTCCACATCCTGTCCAACTTCCTAAGTGTAACATTTCTGCTGTGTAAATAACTGCAGTAACCCACAGTTAGACTCCTATACACAGAAATCCCAGCTCTGTGTGTTGCTCTTTAGCCACCCACATACATTCCTGGTTCTTCCACTGCACACAAATGCAATCCTCCAGGTGACCTCCCGACTCCCATGACACAAACTACAGCATGTGCACAGATTTTGTGAGCTCTCAGCACCAGAACACACAGGCAGGTGCTTGGGGAGTGAACCCTGTGGCTGCCCAGGACAGGGAGAGCCAGGGGCTGCCACAGCAGCAGGGAGAGGCTGGCAGGCAGCACGGTGCTCCAGGAACTCACCCCACAGAATCCTGCTTCTCTTCTGTAGATCTCAAACACACACATGCACACCTTAAAGTGCTGGTTTCAAAAACATGGAGCTTGAGGCTATTTTTATTCCTTTTTTTACACAACAAACAGCAATTCTGAAAAGCATTTTAAGAATGAGATCACTTTGCCAAGCAGCTCAGTTACTGAAGGCATTCAAGATTCTTAAAAGTGCCTACACACCACCAGTGCCCAGGGCACCAGCAGAGACCCCCTTGTGCTACTCAACCCACAGCAGCTTTAGTCATACAGGTACAGCAATAAAAACAGATACAATATTAATTCCTTGGTATAAATATTTAGTTCTCCCTGAGTTTGTTTCTGTTTCTGTCTTCACATTCAATCAAGAGCTCAAAACCTGAAAACAATACAAACCCCAAAAATACACACCACACATTCAAACTGCTTGGCTGAATGCTGCCAACAGAGATGTTTTAAAGACCAATAACTCTACCTTTATTTTGTTCCAGCTCTTCAACATTTATATTATGATGACATATTTCAACTAAGTATTTTTTAAAATGTCATATCAACTCAAGAGAAACAAGGTGACAACACAACTGGCACTTTAATCACTGGTTGAGAGCCCTTCTCACCTACTAAAAGAACATTTACTTCTGTCCCCGGTTACAAGGGATGCATTCCAGTTGCCTTCATATCACACAGGCAGTTTATGGCTGGGTGTAAAACCCTGAGGTCTGAAAAAAGCTGGGGACTTCAGTAAAAAAAGCTTATTAACTCAGCTAATACACCCGAGCTATTTAGGACAACAGTTTGATTAATCAAAAAGAGCTGGCTTCAGCTTACACCACTGTTCCCTTAGCTTGGATTTTACTGCATTTGAAGCAAAAATGTAGTTGATTGATGCATAGGAAAGATCCCACATCTGTGATCGAGTCAGATTAAATGTTTTTGCAACCAGCTCGTATTCTTGCGATAGATCAGTGGCGAAGACGCCTTTATCATCAGTCTGGAGTTAAATTGAAAGGAAAGAAATAAAAAAGTTCAAATTAGTTCCTCTATATCAAAAAGGTTTTTTTCTATACATACAAACAGGCTGTATCTTGTTGTCTCACATTTTATTTCACTGTTCTTTCATCTGTGCATGGTTATTTCATTCTTTATTTGCCCTATTTTCACTAAAACTGAATAAATTATTCAAATGTATAAGAAAACTTCTTAAAATAATGGCATGATTTATCAAGAAAATAGGATTTCCTACTGAAATTGCTAGAAAGATGGCTATCAAATGCTGCATATAGTCAAGGTATGTCAGTATGTGCAGGTTTCCTTATTCTTCTTTTCGCTTTCCCCAGATAAGCAGTGCTATAAAATAGATATATATGTATGCACACACACTTGGACAATGCTATGGACTATGGGGGTTAAACTAACAGGATAATACTAAAACCCTGCCAATGGCAGCACAAGTACTTGGCATCTGCAATGCTTAAAGACCTTAATGAGCTACCAAGAGAACTATCAAGAGCAGGAGCTCTCGCCCAGCACAATGAACACCAGGTTAGTAGAGGTGCATATGCAAGCACTGGAGCAATGGGTTTTAAGAGAAATCTATTGTGCAAAGAGCTATGAAGTTCACTGCTTGTATAGCTGACCATTTTATTCCACAGAAAAAAGTCTTGGCTTTACAATAGAACCAAGATAAATACTAGCAATTCTCATTTAAATTAAAAGCATTTCTCAAACAGAACATTATGATTTCCTAAAAGCAAATCATTTGCTACAAGGTCAGAAATTGTTAGTCAGTTCTGATCCATAAACAAAGACTTCCCCAACTTCACAAGTTTAGCCCTTTGCTTTAATACATGCTTAAAAATCAAAAAACTTACACAAAGCACCGCAGGATGGCCCATGCTGTACCAGTATCCAAAATGGTGTTTGTCACAGGAAGGCACTGTCTGAGATTTTATGTTTGATGTCATGCAAAATTCTGAGGAAGAAACAGAAAAAGAAATGAGGACATATACTAAAACAAGAGACACGTTAATTGACTTATGAAGATCCTGAATAAAAATTAAAATCAGTTACTGCTGTTTCCTTGATTTTCTATGCTTCTTTTGTAATTACTTTTGAGAAAAGTTTGCTAATCGATTTCTTTGGGGTATAAAATTTAAGGAGCTTGCAAACCAGGCACAGAACCACCACACAGTCTTGTACAGTAATGACAAGTTATTATTTGGTTTTGCTTCTATCTGAGACATCAGCTGTTGTCTGCTGTGCCACAAAGGTGCCAAAAACCCTAAAAGTGTCATGAGTGTACCTTTATGGGCAAGTCTTCTCATTGCCACGTTTGTCCAAGTCTCCTCTGGTCAGAGACAAACTGGTGTCCCTAGATCAGCAGCACATATCCTGTTCTGATATCCAGAGATCAAGTCACAGGAAATATTTTTTTTCTTACCAATAGGTATATGATTCTGCTGAACCAGTGACACTATCTCTTCTGAACCTGCTGCTGTGGAGTTGAGAAATGTTCCATGTCCAATTCTGTCAGGAGGCAGGCCCAGGAGAATCTTGGTCTCCTCTTCTTGATTTGGAATCTAGAGAGGATATATGTCACATTCTGTCAAGGCAGCATAAAACAGCACATTATATAATTACAATGGACTTTCACAGCATCTCTTATCCAAAAGAAAGTGTTAGTGAAATAGAAACAAGTATAAATATGCTGATGAAATCATATGTCCTGCTTAATTTCCTGAAAAAATAACTACCTTCAGTAATTACTGGACTTCTCGTAGCCAATTCCAGCCACTATCTGAACAAAAGCACAACTCTTTCTACTGATCCCAGTGCAACTAACAGAGCTCACTGCTCACAAAACTGTGGATTTCATTACACGATTGCTGATATAATACCAGTAAGAAAGCAGTGGATCTCTTAGAAAGCTCCTAATTTCTCACCTAAACCCACAATTTATATAGTACAGGAAGCAATAATCTGGCTGTTCAGATCTAGAACAAAAGGTTGAAGATTTCTCCTTGTTTTCTTGTCTCTTTCCAAATGCCCCAAACCATTAATGCTTTGGCCTGAGAAGCCCAAAATGCACAGAAGGTAATTTTAGTTTCATCAAGATTTTCACAAAATGACTATTATAGAGAAGCAGCAAAACAAAAAAAAGCCTTTTACCTCACAAAGATGCAGTGCTAGCTTCAGACCTGCTTTCTTTGCTTCAGAGAGAGGTTCCAAAAAATCTTGACCATGTCCTGCCTGGAAATCAAGAATTCTACAGCTTATTTGACAAAATCCCTGTCATTACCATAATTAAGAAGTATAGCAATACCCAAGCACTACAGTTACATTTAAATTATTCCACTTTTCCCACTACTTCAGTGTGGAATGCAGCAAGTCAAACAAGCCTCTGCCATATGATTTAGACCAATGGATCAAACACCAGTAGCTCAGATGATGCCTAACACTTACAAACCAATTGTCTTGATTTTGATATCTTTACACAGCTACCACCTAGAGCTATTTCACTTCAGCTTGACAGCTGTCCTCAAACAATTTTTGCTTTCTTAATACAAAATGAGCATTTGGAGCAGCTAAACAAAATGTAAAATATTGGCAACTTGCCTCCACCCAGTTACCTGACTGGGACAATTGAGGTACCCACACTTCCCAGATAAACACTGCATTTCAATGGTTCTTTTCTCAATTACATACTAATCTAAGGATTCTTTGTTAGAGTATTTGCCCCTTACAGCAACAGGGATTAACCCAGTATCAATCCATTCCAGCTAGGCACAAAAATTGGACAAAAACTTGTGAGAAAAACTATGGTTAGAACCACCTGCTGTTACATAACATTACACATTTATCTTCAAGAACAGACTAAAATAAACCAAAAACTTACAGTGGGATCACCACTGAGGTCAAGTCCTACTACAACCCCATCACTGGAAAGCAGGAACTCTTCAGCAAGTTTAACAGTCTGCTTAGCAACTGCTGGGCCATCTCTTCTGTTTATTGCTATTAACAGCCTGGGACAAAAAATGTATTAAATTATTATTAAATTATATACAAGCTGTAATATCAGGAACTCAACAGACCTGATACCAACAAAAAACAGCACTTCATATCCTTCATGGCTGAGTATAAAGAGTATTTGTACAGGAAACTGTTCTAGGAATGAAGGTACCAAAGTGCAGAGGGACACAAACAGATAAATAAGGTGGCCCATGATATGCAATAACACATATGGAGGATGAAAATTCTTCAGCTTTCACAAATAAATCTAGTAAGGGTTGCTTCAGAAGCTATGAAAGACAGAGAGAGAGCAAACTGTCTCCAAACAACCACTGACACCTTCTGAAACTTCTCTGCTGGTCAGGACCAGCTCTTCTTTACAGTAAGCTGCTTGTACAGCTAATCAAACTAAATCTTTGCAATGAAGCTAAGCTCTGAAAAAGGAGCCAATTCCATGAAAAACAGTTATTTTCCTGAAAATGTCACAAAGAATGGATAGTCTTAAAGATGAGAGGTTTTACCCAGTTTTCTTCTTTAGCAGTAAAAAAGATTAGAAGACAGGTTTCCATCCCAATTATCTGTTTCCACTCCATGTAATCTGGTTTAAAAACAATTTTCTTTCCTATGCTGATGGCTTGTAAACCTCTCTGCAAGCATGACCAGGCATCAGACTACACAAAAACTTGAAACAGAGGTGTACCACACGCTTTATTTACCTTACATCTATATCCAAGCCTTCTTCTTGACACTGCTTTATACCCTCAAGTACAGTTTCAACATACATCCTTTTGGTCATACCTGCAAACATATGCACACATTTGGAAGAAACATATTTTAAGTTATTTTTATTCTACTGCAGACCCAGCTCTCTAGTCTCCTAAGTTTCATGTTGCACCTTTGATTTTTGACTACATAGCCTTCTAACCCATGTAATTCTAATTCTACCTGTAAATATAGCTTTACTGTGAAGCACATATCTGAACTAAACCTCCTCCTAAGCATGTAGAAAAATTAAAATGACTTTGTGTGAACCAGAGAATCGCAATAGGACTTCTATTATGTGTTTCTACTAAGCCACACCTAGAAGAAAAAACCAAAATAACAAAAGTAAAATATATCAGCTATTAAAAATATTAGCAGACTCAGATGCCATACTCAAGTGAATAACTCAATCTCATGGGCCATAGATTTATGACCAGCCCCTTTTTTCCCTCAAAAATATAATGCTTTTACATCGTTAAATCTTAGCTTTCATATTTAAAGTGTATTTTTCTTGAGCCAACTAAATTTGACTTTTCTAGTTATTAACATAGTCTTCAACTAAGTTTTATAGTGCAAGAATATCACAAATTAAAAACCAGAAAAGAGTGTACCTGTGGAATTTTCTTCTCTTGGAGTGCTTCTCAATTCCAGATACTTAACACCATCATCAGCAAATTCTTTAATGACATCTTTAGTTATCTGATTAAATAAAAGTGTATTCAACACTGTAAAAGTGATACTTATAATTAGTTATATTTTCATTTACAACTAAAAGACCCAGTTATTTTTGTTGTGAAACACTTGCAATGTTTTCAAGCCCAATGTGTTTTTAATGGTCCCCATGTTTGTGGAAATACTACCACACAGAAGGCACATTTGATTCCTTCAGGAATACTGAAGAGAGCTCAAGAGTTTTACAATAATTATTCTGACCTTCAATTGAAAAAGATAATTTGTGATATTATTACTTGGAACTCAATGCTCTTAATCCAACAGGTTGTGATTGTGTGTACTGCTTGCTTGAAGTGAATTTTTAATTAATTTACCAGTAAAATATCTTCAGTCCTCGTGGTAACCTGATAGATGATCTGAAACATCTGAAAACATCTAAAATAAAATTTAAAAAAAATTATTGGAATGACATTGAATGAGTATGTAGGGAAAAAAAAATCTACATTTTAAAAACACCTATCCACTGGAGTCAAGTAACCAGACTGTAGCTTGAAATAGAAAGAAACATCTGAACAGCAATTTCTGATTTTAGATACTAACAAAGCATTCGCAACAAAAGTTGCAACTACCACAAAGCTTTTTGAAGGAAAAAGAAAACATGAAATTTCTAAAAAAGGAAACTATATGAGTCAATTTTCTCTGAAAAGCAGATGATCTAAGTAAAAAATTTCAATCCTTTAAAGAAGGAATTAATCAACAAGAGTTCTCCTTTTAGTTTGCAAGCATTGAAGAAATTACTCTGTAGATACAAATATTTAAAAAAATCTATGAGATTATGCTGCAAAACTTAAAAGCATATTTTCTGCAGTTAGTGTGTAAGGCCACACATTTCTGTTTTCAACTTAAATAAAAAACCTTTGGTAAATGTTCATCACACACATGCATATACTCACTCATCTAAGGTTCTTTTCTTTCCTTTGTCAATCACAGTCATTCCATTCTGGATCTGAAGGTTTGGCTTCTGGGCCATGAGTTTCTTCATAGTAGCAGTACTGATACAGCCATTCAAATGAGCATGGAGTTCCTACAGAAATAAAAATCCTATGGACTTATGAAAAGGATGACTTCTGCACCTTGTTTGTACCACTGTTCTCTTATCCATCAGTGTTTCACTCTGGGTTTGAAAAGAACAGCTATCTGCATTTTGGCTAACAATAACTTCCTTAGTTTTTGCAAGCACTGGTTCAGCTGAGAACTGCCCTGTTTATTTTGTGGCTGCTGTTGGCTCTGGTCTCCATGGGAGCATAGCTGGCTCAGCAAAGAGCTCTCCAGACAATTCTCGGGGTGGTGTGATCCAAGGTGAGGAGAAAGCCAATAGCTGCCTCAGTATTACAAAAAGTACAGTAAGGATTCAAGAACTCTCCCCATCCATTGCAAGTTAAATGTGTATGTCCATCATTCAAATATAGCAACAGGTGTCTACCCACACCCCTTGCTTTTGTTCATGAAGTTTAAACTCACTCCAGAAATGCAGCAAGACTCTGCCATGAACGGCAACTGCAGTAACTGCACTCCTTTGCCTGAGGCCTCTTTCTGCCTAACTTCCTACTGACATCCTGACTTTGGGCTCCAAACCTATAATCCTCAGCTCCACTCCTCACTTTACCTTTGCTCCTTCTTATCTCCCTGGCTCCTGGCTTAAGGAATAGGTCTCTAGCGCCCTGCCAGCTCATTCAAAATATATCTACAAAGCACCTACTTTGTTACCTACCTCTCGTCTCCCTGTACACATCCATTCTCAATAGGAAAAGAAAAATTCCATAAATACTTCTCTTCAAGTTTTACATTGGAAAACATGTTGAAACTGTAAGCACCAGAAGCTGAGGCTGATTACAGATTCTGGTGACTGAGCCAGATATAAAGCGCTACAACTGTGTTATATTTTTCACGAGCTTACGATTACATCAGAGAATTCTGTCAGACATTAAACATACACCCTGAAAAGCAACTTAGTGAAAAGGAACACTGGAATGCAAGGATGCTGTGGTCTGAAGTGGGTTTGCTGGTGGCCCCGTGCACTGCCTGTGCAGAGCTCTGTGCTGGAGTACGTGCCCTCGGGGTCTGGTGAGCGCGGCACACGAGCCCCGATAAATCCACACCCACCCCTACGCAAGGCTTGCACTGATATGCCCGAAGTAAGGCACACCCTCGGGACATGGAGAAAAAGCGTTATCTGAGCCAGACTTCTTGGCCAGACTATGGGGAAATAGGACAAAAAAAGAAAATGAAGATCGAGCTCAACTGATTTAATTGCAATTAGATTAGTAAGGTCTGCAAACAAACCGGACAGGCAAACACCCGATGCATTTTGCGGTGGGATAAGGCCCTCAGAAACCGCGCGTTTGGGAAGAACTCGGCGACAGCAGCAGCGTCTGTCGCTCTGTCTGTCCCTCCGGCTGCAGCCCGAGCCCGGTGCCGCCGGAGGAGGGTCCGGGCCCGCCGCCCCCCGCCGCTCACCGCTTTGGGCAGCCGTCGGTAGAAGCGCAGCTCCCGCTCGCGGTCCCGCTCTGCCGCCATGGTGGCTCCTGTGCCGGCGGGGCGGGACGAGCCGGGGCTCGGCGGCGGCACCGCCCCGGCCCGGCCCCGGGCCCGCCCCCGGCACCGCACAGCGCGGGGCCGCGGCCGCCGCTCCGCCCGCCCCGCGCCGCCGAGCGGGACCGAGCCGAGACCACGACAAACACCGTCAGTATTAACGCCAGCAAAGCTTCAAGGCGCAGTTTATTGAAGCGATAGCATTTCCAGCCCGACGGCACCGCAGTGCTACAGCAGCGGCAGCTCCAGCCCCGGGCCGGGGGCAAGCACGCACGCACGGCCGGGCATCCACCGCGGCCTCACGAAATTGTCCTGTAATGGCACTAGTCCGCTACATTATCGCGTCACAAAGTCCTAAGTGGATAAACTCAGCGATTATATTGCCAACCCTTTTTTAAAGTAATTTGGCAAGCTTGCTAGCACAAGAATAGGGACCGTAACTTTCATGGATATGCTGGTCAAACCCAACCAAATCAAAGTTTTCCCAGAACAATCAAAAAAATCAATTTCAATTATTTCGTATTTAGCCCTTAGTGATACTGCAGTCTAATTCTTAACTCCCCCACAATTTAAAGTCGAGTCTCTAAGCAGATATTGGCTCTTGCTATTTCCCAAACCAAGAAGATAATGTAGTTAACATCATAAAACATGGTGATTTACATACTACCCACATAACTCAGACAAATAAATTATCCTCCCACAAATACAAAAAAAAAATACTGACATATTTAGAGAAGTTAGCTTTAGCGTTAAATTCAGGCATATAAATATGAAGTAAACAAATCAGGATTCAAGTTAGTTTACACCTCTTTGGGGGCCTGACAGATCATCCAAGCTCAAGCACAGTGTAGAATTTGGTTAGCTGCTCAACTTTTTTTCATAGAAAAATACCATGTCC
The DNA here is from genome assembly GCF_017590135.1 of Pyrgilauda ruficollis. Classification (NCBI taxonomy): domain Eukaryota; kingdom Metazoa; phylum Chordata; class Aves; order Passeriformes; family Passeridae; genus Pyrgilauda; species Pyrgilauda ruficollis. Next base: position 13,970,810 of record NW_024522539.1, read on the forward strand.
ATAGAAGAAATGCAATTAATTTCAACTTACTCAGTGATCCACTCTTTTATTTGACCTTAGTTAAAGGCAAACCAAGTACAGATACTGTACATTAAAATGTATGCACACAGAAGAAACAGTTGTTCTTCATTCTACCTTAAAGGCTCAAAACTCCACACTTGTTTATTTAGAGCCCTTTGCAGGCAATGACTCCTCTCTGAAACACATTGCACCCACACTTAAATATAGAGAGATCCATCTGCAGGTCCCACATAGCCAACACCTATTAGCAGCACATCAATTAGTGTCCATATTCCAAGTCCACCGAAGCTGAAGAGCTTTCCCAGACCTCCCCGCCACTGACCCAAATAGAAACGATCGGCACCAAATCCACCAAGGGTGATGCTACAAGAATAAAAACATGATTAATGATTATTATTTTTACAGGAACTGAGCTTGGGTACCCAAGTATTTTTCCTCCAGCTGTGTTTGCTGAAGACAGCCAGCACTGCTGCATGTGAACCCTTCATACATTCGATGTCCACCATTTCAAGCTAGACTATCTGAAATACTGGTTATCCAGCACAGCTTTAAAAATACCAAGCAGAAAACCCCAAAACCTAAAGATTTTAAAGAAAACTAATCTATTTTAGCTTGACATTATCCAGTAGTTCCTGCTTACCTTAGTGCCAAGGCAGTAGACCACTTATAACCTCCAGTCCAGTTGCAATAGAGCATCTTAGGAAAGACACGGTTACCTAAATATTGGAAAGTATTAAAACATTGATGCAATATTATAAGGAAGAAAATGACAAGGAAGAAGATATTATATTTTTCCAAAAGGAGTCTCAAAGGTTTGTCACTAACTGAGAAACAACTGTAAATAATAATATACAACACAAGCTTATTTATACCCTGCAGTTTTCTGTTCCATCAATCTTGGTCCCACATCAAAAAAAGTCAGTGAACAAACAGAGGGAAAATTAAGCCTAGTTGGATGGAATCAGCATAATTTTTTTTAATTGGCCTATGGAGACATTTGATATTGATTCTATTAGTGGTCTGAGAATCAGACCACTAGTAGGTGCAAATAATTTTAACTCACAGAAATTGAAAAAAATAAAATTCCCTCATTATACATGGAGCAGCATTCCCAGCCTGTGCTGTGAGAGCCAGAGGAGCCACAGGGCTGTGTGCAGGACACCAGCCAACAGTCCAACACAGCACCAGGACTGAGCTGGTGGGGATTAGAGCTGCCTCAGCCAGCACTCCTCAGCAGAAGTAATCGGTTCAGGAATAGCAGCGGGGTGACACGGGTAACCTACTTTGAGTTGAGCTCTAATTAGGGCTACAGGTACCTCAGCCATTTGCTGTTTGCACGTGTACAGAATCATCTCCTACACTGCCAGTAAGAACAGCATTTCTGTCAGTCCTGGTGCACCCTCAGTGTGCTACAAAGCTGTACCAAGGGTGGGCAGGGAGCAAGTTCTTGCAGGATGCTGAAGTCTTTCACGAACTTCCACCATCCTGAGGGGTATAAACCACATATACCACAATGGTAATGGTAACTTACCATTTTCTAGTTCTTATATGGACCAGTTGTCTAATTAGATAACCAAAAGTAATTGTTATGGTCACTGAAAAGTAATTCATAATGTGTTACACTGCAATGCTTCTTACCACTGTGAAGTCATGTACAGGTTTCTAAGACCCAGTTCAAGAACTTTCAGACTCAAGACTGAGAAGGATCCACAGAAAACAAACAAAAGAAACAACGTAATACCTTACCTAATGCTTTCAAATAGGGAGCATTTGTACTTGTTGAAGTGAGGCTTTTTGCCAGCGTAGACTGTGGCTGTGAAAGCTTTGTCGTCATCAAAGATCCTGCTACAAGACAAAAACATAGAGAAAGTGAAATTTCTAAAACAAATTTCATCTTCAGAAACAGTTTGATTTCAGCACTCTGATATGAAAATACAAGTGGAAAGTGTACTGAGACTAGAAAAAAATCTGTTTTCCTGTTCTACTAATAGTGGGATATTTATGTTAAATATTAGAAAGAGCATTAGAATGGAATTGTTCCTTAAGACAATGAAATACATTTATTTCCATTCAATCTTATTTTTTTGATTCATGAGAATTAAAAGCACTGCTCAGAAAGCGTATTTTACACAGGGTTTTCTACTGAACAATACCATTTAATGAAGCAATGGCAGCAGTTCTTTGACAGAAGCATGGAGCAGAGGTACCGCTCGGGAGGCACGGCTGTGTTCGTGCGGGAGCCGCCGGCTGAGGGCTCGGGAGAGCCGCGATGTGCCAGCTGCTGCCGAGCCCTCACGGCGGCCACCGGGCACGGGCGGAGGAAGGAGAGGCAGCTTTGGCACACCAGCCACCCCGGCCGTGCCGAGGAGCCCCAGGACGCTCTCAACCACACACGTTCGCGACAGAGAGCAGGCACAAAAGGAGCCGTGTAACACAGCAGCACACGAGCCGGCGAGCGGGGCCTGGCCCGCCTTCTGCCCTGACACCGAGCACCTCAGACCCAGCCCCGCAGAGCCGGCACAACGAAATGCGGCCATGCCCCAAACACCCGCTTCGCCCCCGGTCAGGGGAGCGGCAGCGCATCCTCACCCCGCCGCAGCACGGCCACCTCCGCAGCCGGACCCGCGCTCAGCCCTGCCTGAGGGAGCGGCCGCCGCCGCTCGGGACAGCCGTCCCCACCCGGAGCCTCTGCCCTTTCTCCCACCCTTCCCGCCCTGTCTCGGCCCTGCGGCCGCGCTCACCGCGGCCCGAGAGCACGGAGAGCTGTGACAGGAACAGCGCGGCCCCGCAGAGCCCGCGCAGGGCGCGCCGCCACCACCGCGCCGCCATCTTGGTACGCCCGGCGGGCCCGGCGGCGCCGCCAGGGGGCGGGCAGGGGGCGGGGCCGGGCGGCTGAGGGGAACGGCAGCGCCAGGGCGGCCCCACACGGGAGCGGAGACCGGCAAAGGCCGAAACTCGCTGTGAAACACCCTCAGAACCTCAATGCTGCAGCATCAGTACATCACACACGGAGCACGAAAGCGATTGTCCATAAAAATGTAGGTATTTATAAAATATAGAGAAAAAAATCGCCCGCCTCTCCCTGTGTTAATTCAGTCAAGTGGAACAGAAAACTTTCCCATTGCTCCTTCAATGTTTGTTTTTCCCCCCTTTTTCTTTTAGAAGCAGGAGATAAAAACAGATCCACAGACGAATACAAAACCAAACACAGACCTATTAAACACAGGTCTGTAAGAGTGAGGCAAAAGTAAAACATAAGCTTTGTATTTGTGTTAATATTTACACATTAAATTGTAGCTTCTGCTTCATGGCTGTGATATTTAAATCACAACCAGAGCTGAATAGCTTAGATAACTGAGCAATACACTTAACACTGCTAAGCCTGTTAACTAAATAACAGCATATTAAAGTGAAAAAAATTGTAAAAACGAATCTCTCAAAAAATTCAGCAACAGCAGCTTTAAAATCACTTCTAAGCATAAACAAAACAGAAACATGGCCAGTTTCAAGTCCAACACACTGTTTTAAAATTAAAATTGTCCTCTGTTCCTTTTCAGCATTCTACTTTCAGCAAATAAAGCAATAAATTACAGACAGAAAGGTTTTTCAAAGTTTTTTTTTTGTTTTAGTCAAAAGCCAAAACAACAGCAAACAGAGGAACAAAATAAAACACTTCACACACAGTTATAGCAATTGAACTGCATTCTTGTCAGCATCACAGCAGCCAGTCATCACACCGACTCCACAAGTGCCTTGTTACACTGAGACTTCCAACAAAGACTCCAGTGCATTCATAGTCTGTGAACACACATTCTGAAACAACCAAGATGTTCACATGCCCCCCTGCACCCTCAAATTTTTGTTACCATCTGGAGTTAGGAAAAAACCTAATCCAAACTGCTCCTGAGGCACCTATGCACTGCCAAGCTCAGGATGCCAGGTCACAGTCAGGAGAGCTGGGACTCTGTGACTGAGGGAGCTCAGCTCTCCCAGCATCTCCCCTGTCCTTCCCACCCTCCTGATGCCCACCACGGTACAGCCCTGACTGACTTCCACAGCAAACCCACCACATCAGAGTTGCAGGACTTTCTAAATAAGCATTCTGCCGTTCAGGCAGATTGGAAACCCATGCGATTGCTAAAGGAGTTGGCAGGTGCATCTGTCCTCTCATGCTTTTCCTGGAGCACCAGCAGTGCTCCATTTGCTTATTTTGTGCATCCATTAACTGAAAATTCTCTCAGATGAGCATCACTGCTGTGCAGGAAGAAAGAAACATTTCACACAGGCAGCTAATAATTTTTTTTCCTAGCAGCAACATCAGAATTCTTCTTCTGCATTTGCAATTTGTGAAGTCTTAAATTTCTTGAGTTTTTCAATAGTAGAAGATACTGAAATCTCTCCGTGAACTTTGTTGTCTCTTGTTCGCACATTGACAGCATTATTTGCTTTCTCCTTTTCTCCAACCACTGCAAGACATAGCACAAAATATTACACAATCTACATTAGAAAATAAGCCTAGAGCAAACTTTGTCCAACATTAGAACTTAAATGATATTCAGAAATGTAAGATGCTGCAATTACCTAAAATGAAGTTATACTGAGCCAGCTGTGCATTTCTAATTTTCTTGTTTAATGTGCAACTTTGATCTAGATCCACATCTGACATAAATCCTGCTTCAAAAAACTGGTTGCAAACCTAAAAAAAACCCAAAGAAACCAAAACCCTCTTAGTATTACTATATAGTTTACAACATACATTTGTAAATGCTGCAATTATTGATCTCTCCCAACAATTAATTCATGCATATGCATAATTTCGTTCTTGTGGATGATTATAAGGATTTCAATGAAGTTATCTGAAGAAACCTGCACACACAGCAGCACCCCAGCTGGGAAACAATACAAGGTAACATCTATATCAAACATGCTGCTCTGCTACTGCATGTCAAAATCATGTCCTCAGTCTGAGAAAGGACAAAGAGGAATAGGAACAAACACACTTATTCTTGCATTACAAGGAAAGCATGGGACAGGGGTAAAACCAACCATGGCTCAAAAGTGATGTAGTCATGGTGGGAAATGGAAGAAACCGGCTCTGCCTAGTTAGAGATGAGAGTGCTGTAATAAAGCATTATTTATATAAGGCTGGTCATCCAGGATGCTTTGTCCTTTAATAATCACAGAAGTATGTACATAATTAAATAACCCCAAATACTTGAAGTTACACACCCCTTACTCAGACATATACAAATCTTAGACAGAAACTTTTATACTGAAAAATTTACCTTTCCCCCCAAACATGTCTCCAGAGTCATTAAGCATTAATTCCCTGCTCTAGGACAAGCACTAAGGATCTCTGAATCTGCCTGCTGCCATAAGGAGACAAGCTGTCCTCTCACCTGCTGGGCGTACTGTTCCGACGTGGGGCCCACAGGCACAACCATCACCTGCCGTGGAGACAGCCAGAACGGCCTGGCCAGCACAGGACCAACAGGAAACAGAGGTGCATTTTACATTTCCAGTCATGTTCCACAACAATAATTTCTGTATAGAATGGTTTACTAAGGATGTTGGTTAGTGTATCATCTCCCTCTTTTCAAGCTCTCACAAAATAGCAAATTTCAGTAAAATGACACATAGGAAAGTTGGACCTTCTGTTTTCTTCACAAATGACTTCACAACTTTAAACATAATTTTTCCTGCATAACTTTCACTTTTATCTATAACTTTACAGTGAAGGTGGACAGTCAAGTGACAGTCAAATGACTGAAAATAAGAACTAACTCTTCCTTAGTAATTTAAATACATTCATGAAGAAATCCTTCCAGATCTTATCCAAGACAAAATGATCAATGTTAGAAGTACAAAAATATTTCACGTATTTTGATTAATGAATGTCTGTGTATACAAAAATCATTGCTTTACACACATCTGACATCCTGCTGGTACAAGGGCACAATTTTTAAGAAAAAAGGAACAAGAATAATGCAGGACTTATACATTCAATTACAATTCCTATTTCTGCACTATTTTTACTTTTTTCTGCAGTCTCATGAAATTGTATGGATATTACATAACTCAGACCAGAAACTGGACTTTTTTTGTAATCTTACTAATTTTGAGAAAATGTTAGGGATACTATTTTTGCATTATAATATATGGGGCAATAGGAAGGATATGCAGTTTCTACGTTGTTAGTCTTCTGAAAATTCCATTTGTGCCACATACCATTTTCCTCCATAATTTTCTGCTAGAATAGCTATCATTCTCTCCACAGATCCCAAAATAGCTCTGTGAATAATCACTGGCCTTTTCTTGTCATCACCATCCTTACTGAAAAAAAATAAATCAAGTTTTTTTTTTTTTTTAAAATACAGTTATTTGAGCTCAGACACATGTAATCCTACTAATATTTTTGACTCTACTTTAAACAGAAAGACAAAATTTAGTTAGTTATACTTATGAAAAGTCTACTGGTTTTATTACAAATGTACTTGAAGTCAGCTGGGCTTTTAAAGAAATTCTGATTTAAAATAATCATGCCTACAGCTAGTGGCAGAAATACACTCTTAAATTTGAGAAGACGCTTGACTGACTCAGCACCATTTTTGTGCATTTTAATATTTTATGTTCTTCCTTGCACTCTCTTTCCATTAGGACTTGCTTTTATCTTGTTGCACAGGAACTTACTTGCCTTTACATTACTTCACTTAAATTACAATCCTGACATTTAAAAAAACTGGCTTTTAAAAAAAAAGCCAGTTCATAACAATATTACCACCTATCATAAAAGCTATAACATCTACTGTAGACTATACCGCAGAACCAAAAAATTACAGATTCTTACTGTCTCTTCCCCATCTTCATAATATGCAAAAATCAAACACAGCAAGAAATACAACCCAGAAAATGAGTATTCAAGTCAATGTGGCACTAAAATTAATTTGCTCAGTGGGCCTAGCTGGAAACCAGCCAGATTTTCACTAAAAGCTGTTCACACTTGGTTGATGTTCAAAGTTAACTAATTTAATCTGATAAAAATAAAGAGCCACTTAGTACAAACATACTTGCTCCTTAGAGCATGTTGAGTTTGTGTGCTGTGTCTTCCAAGGAGACACAATGACTAGGCTGAAAACGAAAACTGACTCAGCTGAGGGGTTTTTAGCACTTCTGATGATCAATTGCCTTCAAAACTGGCAGACAAGACAGATAATGAGATTTTTCCTGCATTTACAATTAAAGTGAGCTATCATCACCTTGAGAAAGTATCTTCAAGTTCATGACTCGCTCCTCTGCTCACTGGGGGTGTTTGCTCTGCCTACCATCTGACTGATTTACAAGCTAATCATTTGTTAAATGAGCAATATAGCATTAGTACATAATGGGAATTACAGAAAATGAAAGCTATTGTTTGATTTCATTTTAAAAAGGAAGATATTCAGCTTAACAACTCACCCAACATAAGTAAGATTAAACCGAATGGGTAGCTGGAAGTCAAGCTGGATGGTAGCACATTGATGGTACCTACCAATTGCATCTTTGATTTTAATATCAATCTGTGAAGCAAAATTACACAGTTACTAAATATAGTTTGCCTGCAGTACATCTGCATTTCTGTCCATCCCAAAGTTATACTGAAATGCTGAGTCACTAACCTTAGGACCATAAAATGCTCCATCTCCTGGATTCAAACTCCATTGCTCTCCGAAGTTATTCAAGCTGTTTTGAAGTTGCTGATCATAATAATGAGAGAGTAATTAAAGAAGGTATAGAAAGGCCTCTCATTACTGGAAGTCAAAGCAATTGCCTTTGAAATTCTAAAGGAGTCAAAAGGCAGCACAACCCCTATTGTTCAAGCATTCCCTCATTTATGATAAATAATCTGGAAAATGTAGTTCCTTGTATAAATATTTTGATTATTCAGAGAAAAAAAAATAATAGAAATTTAACTAGATCAAGGTAAGGGGCTAAGCAAGAATCTGAAAGTTCTGGTTTTCTATAGAAACTTCAGATTTAATGTGATGTTTCCCTACAAGAATTTCCACCAAGGTCAGCATTTAGCATCTGATTTAAGCAATTTCACCATGCAGTATGGAAGAACTCAGTTAAATATCTATCTCTGCAAGTACAAATTTAAGGGATTTGTTTGTAAGCTTTTAAATTCATTACCTTTTCTGCATGATCCCAGATCTCTAAATCTCCAAGATAATTTTCTGGTCTTGTTGAAAGATGTAGTTGAAAGGTAAAGCCAAAGACAGCATACACTGACTTCAAGAAATCAAGACAGTCCTTAATTTCTTCTTCAATCTTAAACATAAAACATATTAAAATAGGTTAAATAGGTTAAAATTTACTTACATAAACATGTAATTGAGTCGACTGAATTCCTTGCAACAAGAACATAAGAGTCCATTAAATATGAAAGAATTAAAAATCACTCAATAATTACATCCGAGGATCCCAAATCCATTTAATGGGCAAAGAGAGATCCAAGGCGTTGAGGCTTCAAAGCATAGCAAGAAAAGAGGTATTTTTGTTAAGCATGAGGTTCTAGACACAAATTGTATCCTGATTTAAAGTGTATCAATTTATACATGTAGTTCCACTAAAATCTATGGCATTACTGACAAAATAAAGTTTTTATTCAGCATTACTATAGAAAACAATGGGATCAACTGCTTTTTTTTTGCAGAGGGAGATGGAAAATACAACAAATCTTACTTTCTGGGGTTTAGCTGCCCAGTGCATCTTTCTAAATAAAAAGAAGCACCTAGAAAAAACCTGACCAAAAGCAGCTTTACACTACACAATGGAAGAACCAAGAGAAATACTTCAGGGATGTTTTTCTTGTTTGCTGTTAGTTTGCACTGGGAGAGGGAAGGGGTTTTTTTGGTTGACTGGTGGAGATGTGGAAGGTGCTCTTTTTATTTTTTTTTTTACCTGTTCCATTGCGCAAAAGATGTGAGCATCATCTTGTTGGAAGCGCCTTACACGAGTCAAGCCACTCAAAGTGCCTGAGAGCTCGTTTCGATGAAGAACTCCAAAATCTGCAAGTCTAAGAGGCAATTCCCTCCAGGATCGGGGACGATGGGCAAACATCAAGCTAAAAGAAACATGGAAGAACCTTCCTTTTATCCTTCTTACAGGAGATTTAGGACAAGACAGAAATAAGCGAAGCTCAGTACAGACAGTAATCACATTTTTAAGTATTCACTCATTCAAGTTGTCTACACCCTGAAAGACAGGCAAACAGAAGAAGCACAACACTCAATGTACTGCTAAAGATCACTGAGAAAAAGACACTGCAAGAGTAAATCAAGACAGAATCATGCGTACCTTTCTTGGAAAACAACAGCTGATGCTCACCTCTAACCAACAGACTTGGTATTTACTAGTGGTACAGACTGGTATTAGCATGCACAAACCCAGCTCAGTGCAGACTTACTGCAAATGTTTGCTTTGGGATACTGTCAGAGAAGCTCTCTGGACACCCTGGCTTAGCAGTCTTTCATAAACATACATGACAGTCTGTATTAATATTCCTTTTACTTCTCCTCAGCCCCAAAAAGGATAAATGATGTAAAATAAGACGTTTTCCAGCTAAGAGTACAAACCAATGTCCTGGACAATTCATGGGTTTAAGGGCAAAGGTTTCTTTCTCAATCTCAAAAGCGAACATATTTTCACTGTAGTGCTGCCAATGTCCTGAAGCTTCCCAGAGTTTACTGTTGAAGACATTCGGAGACACAACTTCAGTAAAATTACGCCTGCGATATTCCCCCTATAGAACAAATGTAACATTTAAAAGGTGAGAGAGCTTTTGACAAGCAGAAGCTTGATTCTTTTCAACTGTGGTATTATGATGGCAATTCACAGGGACAAAATAGGACTACTGCACATGTAGACTCTGCACAATTGGAAAAACACAGCTTCACTCTGCCTTATTTTCAAAAACATGAAATTTGTATCATCCTTGTGAAAGTCTTGCATGTGTTTACATACATAGGTACTTCTCTTTCTGTGGATAGCTCAGCACTATGAATGGCCTATCATTTAACATCAACAAATGACAAGCTGTTAGGACTTACATCAGTAACATCAGTATATACTAACCCGTATGAAATCCACCAGTGTGTTATAAAGAAAGGCACCTCTAGGGAGAAAAAAGCAGCTTCCAGGACTCAAATCATGAAAGAAGAAGAGTTCTTGCTCCTAGGTAAATCAAAACCAGAATGCTCTAATACCAATTCAGAGGGAATTGCAGAATGTAACTACTTAACACACATCAAGACACTGCTTGCAAAGACGGAATGTTGCAACAACAAGATGATTTATGGTCTACAAGATCTCAGCAAGACCAGTTAATTGACCTGCAGTTTTTACTCTTTGAGATTTGTAGTAACACTGAATTCCATTTGATTCTTTGACCGTGTAAACACACATTTCCCCAAATTTACACCTAAGAATGATCAAACCATCTTATTTACAAAATTTCCATAAAAATTATCTTCTACGAAAAACAGACTGATTTAGGAAGGATCTGCAAAGACTCTGCATTAATAGGTTTAAGGTTTATACCCCTAAACTAAGGGACTAAAGCCATTAACTTCTCCCCAACATTAGTTTAACACTCATACGCAAGTGACGAGTTTGTAGAACTAAAATTTTAAAATGCAAGTGACATCAAGAAGCACACAGAACTGGCTCCCCTTAAAACTGTCAAAAACAACAACAAAAAATCAAACCAAAACTAAAATACAAGGGAAGAGAATGAACTCTATAACAGAAGTATAAAAAGTAGACAGTGGAATAATGTACCTTCCCGATTTTCCTATGATCCCGGTTTTTGGCTTCTTCCTGGACTTTTTCCCATTCCTTCATCATTTTGTTATCAGGAAAGGATATTCCATATATTCTCTGCAGAGTTTCCATGTCAGATTTTCCTTCCCAATAGGTAGAGGAACTCTGATACACAAAACCCATACTTTAAGATAGTATTACATAATATCAGGGAAAGAGGGATAAACACTAACCCATTCGAACATTATTGTATTTTTCCTTGGGAAAAGAATTATATGCAGTCCTTCAGCATTTGTTTGTAACACAAAGAGACTTGCAGTGCCTTTTAGTCAGCACACTAATACAGAAGATAAACAGAAGTGACAGGTCAAATCGTATTTTATTCTTAGGTACCTTGTTTTAACTCACATCATGGCATATTTTATTATTTCATGTTATGGCTTTTTAAAAGGCAGGACTTGTTTACATTGAAAACACAGTGCAGTAGGAAAACAAGAAAGGCAAAACAAACCTAACTCTCACAGTTAAATCTGGGCAGTTTTAACCTCATTCCTTGGAACTCAACAGTTCCATACGCTTCAGTCTGTAAGCCAGGAAAAGCCACAATGATGAACATTCCAAAGAGCTCAGTCTAATAAGGTTACCAAAACTAGCATCTGTGAGTAACTTAAACTACACCATACAGTCAGAGGCCTCTGCAAACACTGTCTCTGGCTTTCCTGGAAGCAATGCCATTTTTTGACAGCACACTTGCAGACCTGCTAAGGTCCACTTTATCTCCTGTACCTGAAAATCTCCTGTACCTGACAATGTCAAAATACTATTTTCTGACCCAGTGAGTATCTTAATGTTAACTCACTGCAGAGCATGTACACCCCCTTGCACTCAGATGGGACTGCTGGTACAGCCTAACCATGACACTTGTCCTGTGAAGTGCAGCGCTGATGGGAGATAATGGCATAGTCCTGCCACAGGGGCTTAGGCTGCTCTTCTCTCCTGTGCACAGCAGAACTAGCTCCACAGCTCATCTGGTCACCACTAGCCAGAGGAGTTTTGCAGTGCTCTTCATCAGTCTAAATGAGCAGTTTACTACACTAATACACTGATAAAAAACACACTGGTAACTTTCACTGAGGTACAACTGTTACTGTCTTAGCCAAGTAAATGTCAGACATAGATCAACGATCAAAGTCAGTAGTTCTACTTGTACAATGGAAACTGGGAAAGAAATGAAGAACTATTGTACAGCAAGCAAAGAAAACAATACAAAGGACTAATCCTACTACAGTCAGCCCAGGAAAAAGAAATATATAAATAAATCAACTGACAATTTATTTCAGTTTTGATGCACAGGTAATTTAAACTTACCTTAATTATTTTAAGGGCCTTAATTTTTCCAGTGTGTCTCACATGTGGTCCCTTGCAGAGATCAATCAATGGACCACATCTAAATGACAAAACAAAAAGAGTGTCCATTTCTAAGCAACCCAACATTTTTCAATACATTCACCAATGGCACACAAGTTCATGTTTGACACATTCAGACATGCCAGTAAATATAAATATGCACCATGCGGCAAATTCAGTGCACCTTAACTGTAACTGTGCCTCCTACCTGAAGTGAAATATTCACTCAGTAAATGCTCAGCACACTCATCCATTTACAAGAGCATCATAACACATTTGCCAATTCATATAGTTCCATATATAAACTTGTTCAAGTTGGCCGGGAAATTTTAAAGTGTGTACATCGAACAGAAAATGATGTTGCCATTTTCCAACCAACTAACAAGTAACTGAATGAGCAGGTTCCTCGCCCCACACTGAACTAGAGTTAGCTTTATCCATTATGCAGCAAGACAATGTCAGAGATGGCAACTTATTTTAATCAGTCTACTGAAACCAGAGGGAATACATAAAAACTGAATTTGACATTTGTCCACAAATTGAGACCTAATCTGTCCCAGCAGAGAAAAAAAAATCTCACTCTACCTAAGTAGCAATATTAATTGCAAACTTAAGTCCCAATCACACATGTATTCAGAACTTAGAATTAAAAAAACCCTAAATTATTCTCTCATATTAAATTAATTAGCTATAAAAGTACTTAATAATGCCATTCAAGTATATTTCTTTACCTGTATACTGTGGTAGTTGGTGTCTTCACCTTCTCATTAAGGATACGACACTTAAACTTGTTATACTGTGTGTGGAAGTATGAAAAGCCAGAAATGTCAATAAAATTGATAATAAAATTCTCTTCAAAAATTATATTTTAATATTACAAGTGCACCAGTAAAAAACACTTCTAAGTAAAAAAAACAAAAAAACCCAAAACAAACAACCCAAAACCCCATCAAACAAAACAACAAATCAACAACAACAACAAAAAAACCCCACATCTATTTCTCAGAAGAGTTGCAAAAGCAGAGGGGAAAGAGACAGAAACATCTTAAAGCCCCTGAGGGTGTGTTTAGGATTGTGATCACCACCTGAACACCCCAAAGCACTTGTGAAAAGCAACTACACAGTACAGTGAGACTGGTGATATTCACTGAATAAAACAGGAGTAGAACTAAAGCCTTTTCTGACCTGTCTTGACAAGTGAACCAGAAGAAATGTATACCTTTCATTTACTTGTTATTGCATTGAGCTGGAGGTGTGTTTTTATGGAATAAGAATTGTTTTTATAAGTGTTTGAAAACATCCTGAACATTTGGGAGGGCATATGGAGAAGGGGAAAAGGATGGTATTGCTTTTCTTTGTTTTACTGGACAGGTACTATTCTGATGAGTCAGTCACATGCAATTTTTCATAAAAGTTACATTTTAAAAGATCATCGTAGCAGATCCACAGCTACTCTAAAGATTTACCTTAAACATGTCTAACAGGATCTCCTTTTTGACTTCCAGCCTTTCAAAAGCCTGTTTCTCTTTTATGATATTTTTACAACGGTTCTCTAGTAGTGGGAATTCAGTACTAGATACACTTCTAGATAAAAAGACACAGGCAAAAGAAATATAAATTAATTATTTTGATACTCCCATTTTTCTAATTTGAAAAATTAATGTGTTGTGATTTGTCATAGTAGTTTTTTTCTTAGTTACTTACAAACAGCTGTATTTTCAGACACTAAACCCAGAAACACAGATAGCACCACCCTGAAAAAACCCATTGCAATCATTCCTTTGAATGTCTGCAACAGTCTTTGACACAATTAAATATCTGGAAGACCTATAGCTCAAAATATATGTATGATTTAAGAAAAAAACAAACCAAGGAGAAAAAAGGCTCAACTCAGCCACAAGAGCCAGTTTATCAGCTCCTGCAGATTCAGTATGCTCCCTGCCTACAGAAGGACAAACAAGGAAAAAAAACAGAATTGTAAAGCTGTGCACAAGGATTAGAAAAGTAGAAAACACCTAGACAAGTTACATGCATTTGTGTCCTTTCTACACGACTATGGCCCCTGGAAATCAAACTTGCAGGAGTCTTCAAGGAAACCATCTCCTTGGCCACACAGGAACTTCAGAAACTTCAACCCAAAAATGCAGAGCATTTTTTCCACACAACAGCTTTAACTCTTACAGAGCAGGTGTCTGAACACTGCTTCTGAATTTAAATATATACACACACTCAGTTGAACTGCATATACAGAAAACTGTGTTTCAAATCATATTAGAATCAGAATTGTACTTTTAACAATCAGAAACAAACAAAATAATTCTAGTACTGATCTTTAATAGGAGTATTAAATTTCTACAACACTAATTTTACCTGTCTTCAATATACATGTCATAATAAAATCCATTCTCAACTGGTGGTCCATAGCATAAGCAGCCCCCAAAATGTCCTTCCATGGCCTCTCCAAGAATGTGAGCACTTGAATGCCAATACACCTGTAAATGAAGTCAGCTGAGCAAACCATGAGGTCAATGGCATTGTGTAACTAAAAAGAAAAAACAAAACTAGAGATATCTGCAGATAGGACACAGACTGGAACCAATGTTGCTCAAATTTTGAGAGAAGTAAAACAACTTTATATTACTCATATAGAGTAATACATGAATAGTAGAGTAATATATCTTCAAAATGAAAAGATAATGGCAGATGTAGCACTAAAGGCCCACCATACTTCAGTCTGAAAGAGGATGACTATATCTCTGCACAACTCCTTCAACTTAATTACTGTACCTTGTTTATTTACAAGTTAATATCAGTTGAAGTCTATGCACCACTAATCACATCCAAAGCAATGTATCTGATTAGATTGCCATTGCTCACATTCAGTACATTTATTAATGGGTCTGTAAACTACATTACCTGAAATGTCAGAAGAGGGAAGCCAACAACACAGTAAATCAATACTAGTCTGATGTTCTGACTTCTTATTAATTGAGACTATTTCAGAGCTACTGCTACAAGATAAAGCCTTGACAGGCTCCTGAAATATCTCCAACAAGCTTAGTCACATGAATAATTCTTTGACAAAACTGAAGTCCAATCCTAGCATAACATAACATAAGATTCAGACTGAATACCATTACAGAAAAATCTCAATCAAGTTGCTAAGTATACGTATATTTGAATTGACTAAGAAATGTCTACTTAAGGATCTAATAAACAGTGGCACTACAAGGGCGTGTAGATTTTATTTATGACTCAAGTCTAATACTGGACAGCTTTGAGAAAACAGTAGTGACTGCCTCACTTTGCTTTCACTGTCTGATCTTCAAATGCAGTGAGCCAAACCACAGACTGTTTCAAGTTAACATACAAATCAAGGCTTTCTGGACAAACTCCTTTGAGAAATAACTTTTTTATGTAAAAGAGAAGGAAGAAAAGAACACAAATATTTTACTTACTCTCAGACTACAGGCACTTACTATCTAATCTTTGTGAATCATAGGAAATACATTACTTGAGTAGTTTTGTGGGTTTTTTTAATATAAGATTTTTAAAGCTTAATGCTGCAATCAATTTCATGTCATTAGTTTCTTTAATCAAGCAGAAACCAGAGTGTTTACTCACAGCTTTGGCTTCTTCATTATCAAAGGTGAGCAGCTCTAGAGTACAATCTCCCTCCAGCGGACGGTCCAGATCCCAGAGTTCACCATTCACTTTGGCTATGACTGCATTTGAAGCCAACACTTGACTGAAGAAACAGAAGAGACACGAGACAAGAATATTTAGGTTCAGATTTGTAAAAGACTTTAGGTTTCTAAACCTCATGAGACCACATCCACATCTTGTAGCACCTGAAGACCGTAAACTTTTGTTTCTGTGGTCTTAAACACTTGCCCACTTTTAAGGTATAGAACCTTAAGGTCTTGAGAAGTTTTGTTCAACACTTTTCAGTGCTGGGGGCCTGGAAGAAAGGCTGCTCCTTACAACAGGTTCTACTGATTCTGCTAACTCACAGAACTTCTGATGTCTCTTAATTCCCAGCAGTGTCACAGATTTAATTGGAAGCATTATGATCCCAGCACAGAATCCCAAGTATCAGAACTGTAACCAACTGTTTCTACCACATGGAGCTGAAGTGCCAACGCTTTCCAAGCAAACCAGTTTAAGGGAGCCACCACCCACTGACAGTGACATATACTTTATATAACAAGGTAAGAGACAAATGATAGTAACAGTTTTATCACTACTACAAAAGTACAACTCCTTGAATGTGCAGGTTACCTAATTCCTACAGCTAATTGATATGGCGTGGTTTTCCAAGATTCTCCTTCAACTGTCTCCCCATCTGTCAGAGTAATTTTGATAGATTTGCTCTGGTTGGCTGCTCTGTAAGCTAGCAAAGCATCATGTTCTTTTTTCAGTGCTTCATAAAGCTTCAGTCTGTCTTCTATGAAGCCAGGCACACACTGGAGCTGTAAGACATAAATTCGATCATATACACACATATCTGTGAGACAAAGAATAAAAGGATTCACAGTGTTGGTGCATCCCCAGAGGTTCCAACTTGTCTAGATTTAACTGTACTAGAATTTACACTCAAAATCAGTAATGCATTTATAAATAATAATACACAAGATAGCCCCATTCAACTAACTGATTTTTTATTTTCCATGCACTTTCATCAGTCTGGGCCTAAATGGGTCTATGAGCTGGACCTCAGAAAGCAGCTTATATTCCTGACCCAAAATTTGCATTTGACAGATGTCCTGGAGAAATCTGGATCACTCCAACAAGCCCTCACTTCTGCCACTACATTCAAAGCATCAGATTCAAGCTAGACAGTTCACATAAAGGTTCCTGTATTTTAGCTTAAGGTGAGTTATTAAGCTCTATTGTACTACAGCAGGGCTGCCAATATCCCTTCAGCCATCATGAATGCTCATGAACCATCACCCTCCTTAGACACCACAAAAACATGACCTTTATTTTCCAATAACCCAAATCCTTTCATTACATAAAATGTAGAAATCTAATAATGTAGCAGTAACCCTACTAATGCAAGATTAAGCTCTTGAATAATGTGAGGTTTTTTTCTCTGTGCTATAGCGAGCTTTCTTCCCAAAAGCTGGGATTTCAAAATACAGCAAAGTATTACAGATTTGAGAGCCTTTTCTGACCCTGGTCAAATACCACTCCTATTACTACGTGGTATTAAAGAACCACTTACATCATTGTGGTGTTGGTTCACAGCTTCATCTTCCTTTTTCTTTTCCTCTTTAATTTGATTCACTGCATCAGCTGAGCTTGCACTGGAGACTTTCTGAAAGTGAGAATACAAAGTATACCTGTACTATACCTTTGCCCTTTTTTTCCCCAGAAATCATCAAAACAAACCAAACCAGTATAATATTGGGCTGAAAAGGCAATTACAGGGAATAAGGTATATCCTCAGTACCAAGCCTTCTCATGGCACATCTCATGCATCTTTTTGATGTTGTGCAGACACAGCAATGCTGCTCACCAAACTAAGTCCTCTCAACACAATTTCCCAAATTTTACTACTACAACTATCACCAGCAAAGTCGCCCCAGAGAGGCCGTTGGACATCAAAGCAGAGCAGTGAGCAGTCACAGCAGCTTTCAATTGTGTGCTACCTCCAACAGGTTGCCCAGTGATGCTGTGCTTGCCCCACCCCCGGCAGTGTTCAAGTCCAGGCTGGATGGGGCTCTGATCAATCTGGTCTAGTGGAAGATGTTCCTGCCCATGGCAAGGGGCTAGGAACGAGATGATCTTTAGGGTCTTTCCCAACCCAAACCATTCTATGATTCTGTCAACCCGCCGCCTTGGCACAAGGGCAGAGACCACTGCCCAGTGCTACGGGCAGACACCGCGACAGGCTTCTGCTCCCGGGGGCTGGGCACAGGCGGCTCGGCCCCGTGAATGTCCCTGTCTCGTCCCTTCCCTTCCCGCTCGCGGAGGCCCGGCCCGCCCGGAGTCACCGTCCCGTCCCCGCTCCGAGCGGCCCCGGCGCTACCTCTCCGCCGGCCGGGGGCTGCGCCGGCGCCGCCCGGCCCAGCTCGGCCGCCAGGCTGCGGCGCAGGTGCAGCAGGCGGTAGCGCAGCTTCTCGTTCTCGGCCCGGAGCCGCTGCAGCTCGGGGCTGGCGCTGCCGGGGCAGTGCAGCTCCTGCGGCTCCTTCAGCCGGCCGACCTCCGCCGCCAGCCAGCGCAGCTCCCGCTCCTGCCGCGCCAGCCGCAGCTCAGCCGCCTCGGCTGCTCCCGCCGCCACCGCCATGTTGGCCCCGGCGCGCTCCGCCCCGGCCCTGCCGGCCCCGCCCGCTGCCGCCGGGCGCGGCGCGGCTGCGGGACCGTGCAGAGTGGTCCTGTTCCTGTCGCTCCTTCTTCTAATTGAGCAAACGGCTCTTTAGAGCCCCTGCTGCTGTGCTGGTGATTAACCAACCTACCCGAGGCCGGTGAGCAATTGGGAAGTGTCGATATCCACAGAATCAATTGGGGTGGAAAAGACCTCTGAGATCATCGAGCCCAACCTATGACCGAGGACCACCGCATCAACTGGACCATGGCTCCATGTGCCACATTCAGCCTTTCCTTAAACGCTGTATGAAAGAATGTCATTGTTAAAACATGTTGGTCAGATTGCATTCTTAATTTACTTCAATGTCAAATAAACACTGCCAGAGCTTATTTATAGTGGATGCTTCCTGGCTGACACCATTTCTTATGAAATCAGACTGATTGAAATTATTCAGCATCTTAGCACAAATTGCAGAACTTAGCACGAAGGTAAATAATTTGAAGAGGTTTGAAATGCCAGATGTTAGGACTCAGAGCTTGGGAGGATTGTACAACTCCTATTGCACAGCCCAACAGTCTGCTGCATCGTTTACAGGTCATTGCAGTTAAATACCTCAGTTCCTTACCATGGGAAAAGAACAGCTCTCCATCACAAATCTTTCATATCCAGCATGTACTTCCATGTATCCTTTTGTCTTAAACACTTCCTTGGCATCTTCAATTTATCTAGTTTCCTCCCTTGACTGTACTTCACACTCACTTTTCTGTGTTCAGTTTCTCAACACACACTTTCAAATTTTTGCCTTTAACCTATATTCAGACTTTAAAAGGTGTGGGGTTTTATTACCAAATCGGAATTTTAGCATTTTATTCTTCTATTTACACAGTGGGAAATAACTTTATGGTTTGTGAGAAGGCAAAGAGATAAATTTTGTAATTGTTTGCAACTTGATACATTTCCTATATCACCCATTCTTCTTTGTGATTTTAAGATTATATAAGAATATATTTGAGGTTATAAGAATATATTCTTTTACCAACAAAAATAATGGGGAGATTTCTGGCTCAAAACATTATACTCCCTTAGAAGAAAAAAGTAAATTATTCAGTGCATCAAGTCCAAAGACACTCCTATAGTGTATACTCACAAATTTTAGGTTAATGTACTTCAGCAAACTGATAACAATGCACTTTTTCCACTTGCACCAATTCTTCCTTCCTTTCCTGAAGAGATGCATCTTGACAACACCTATGTCTATCCCTCACTATAGCAAGGTAGTGTATCTTTGAGGTTGGATTGGCAAGTGTGAAAGTAAAACATAGTCTCTAGCTTCCTTTAGAAATCCATGCCATTATTAATTTGATAGTTTACCTGTTCTTTTAATTTTTAAATTCACTACGGTGCAGAATTAATTACTGTGCTTAGGATACTGATGACAAGCAGTGTTACCAGCACAATAAAATAAACCCAGATTTGTTTTTAAATTAAACTCTGAGAAGTGTATTCAGGTTATATCCTCTGTATCTCATCTTTGGGTAGTGCCTTATGAACTCAAACACATGTAACTTTGGGCTTGCTCTAGCATTTAGTGAAGTCATGGAAGAACTTCCCCTCTGAAGCTGTAGAGGCTGAGAAGGCTGATTCAGAGGATGCTGGTACCAGTATCCTCCATCAGGATCTTCTATCTGCTGAGATAATGTGGTGTTAATTAGTAGAACTTCTGAGACAGAAAAAATTTGAAGAGAGAAAAAAAATCGTACTGCCTCTATGGATGTTCAAAACCAGAGGGAATTTTGAGAATTCAAGAGCTCCTCCTTTCAAAGGCTGCCTAGAAGACATGCCAGATAGGTTGGCTACTTTCTCTGCCCTCTGCAGATGACCCTGGTTTAGCTGTGCTCCCTGGCTCATGACTAGGATGGCTCATGGTTGGGATAGCAGCTGCTTTGTACCATCTCTCTCCCTCCAGGGGGTCCTCTCTGGTGTGTGATGTCGTGCAGAGCACAGGGAGCTCTACCTGAGGTGATCACAGGAGCGTGAGAACCTCACTGCTGTGGCCAATAAGCCATAACATTGTAAACTGGGATCATTAATATTGCTTCAAACAAAACACAATCCCATGGTCCTTGCTCCACATGATGTGTCACACAGAGGCTTGTTGTATCTGCAAACAGCCACAAGGTGACAGGCAATGCTGCCAAACAATTCTGTGAAGCCTCGCTGGCTAACTGGATGCTCACATACACAATAAAATTCCTGCATTATGATATGGTCAGTGGTCAACTTTAATGTTAACTGATAACTACTTGAATTTTTGGAAAAAGAAGAAGCCTGACAGGAGGATACAGTGGTTGCAACTTAAGATCACAAGAACAGAAAATATTCTAAAACTCATTGGACTAAAATCTTGGCAAAATATTTTTGTTTGCTCCACGACAGATAAACTACCCTTTAGAAAAGTGCAGGTAAGGCCACACGAGCAAGGCCATGGATGCATTATCAGTTGGCAGCAATAGAAATAGAAAAAATAGACTAAGAAACAGGAGGAGGAGGCAGGAAGAATTCATAGCTTTTCTATACAGGGAATTGATGTTGACAGAAAGTATGAAAACAAGACCGAGAAGTCCATGTACTAAGGAGCATTTGCATAAGGGAGGTTATGTAATGTGTGATCCTCAATGAATGATTATCAGTGGCAGAACACCTCCACTGGGATTGCAGTAATCTCCACTGTTAAACCTGGCTCAGGAAATGGACGATACATGATTTATTTTGCTTGAAAATGACATAAAAATCCAGACATGCAGAAATGTTGTTATTCTTAGTAGTTACATATTTACCTTCACAAAAAAGGTCTTATTCTGTAACCTTTTTTTTAACCTTTTGCATATAGGTTTACAAAATATATACAGAAACATGTTTCTAAATGTGTAATTCTATTGCATATTAAAGCTAATATTTTATGGAAGAACAAGAAGTGGAGGACATTTGTACTGTGGTTTGGGTATGGCCTCTGAGGAATATAAAATCAAAGTGTACAAAGGATGCTTTATTTTATGTCCTGCACCAGCTTGTACAGATTATTTCAGTTTGATCAGCTGTCTTCTAGAATGAATTATTTTTTGCAAAGGGATATCTTTGAAGATCAGTTACAGAATTAAAAAGTAACAGTAACTAAGCAATTCTCAGTCTCATCATTACGGTTCAGAAGCTGTTAACAGTTGTAAAGGGCTAATTAGTGTAATGTAATCCTCTTAGGAGGCTGCAGGCATTGAGCTAGATTTCTTTATAATTTGTATGTAGGCCTTCTTTATTCCATTGGAATTACAATAATCACAGACAGCAGTATGTATTTGCATTCTAGCCATCCACATTATGTATATTTTGCATGCTGAATACTGCACAATATATGCAGCAGCAGAATTTTCTATTTTCTATTTAAATATCAAAATGTTTGGAAGAACAGCCAAGTCTTGGTTTTACAACTGTGCAAAATCTACCAGAAGAGAAAATGAAAACAGGAGTAAGTGGCTTTCTGAAATCCCAAGCAATCAGCGAGAGAAAATACTGGAAGAGCTGGATGTGAACAAAGTGCTGTCATATTTAGTTTACAAGAGAATCTTTTCCTTGGAGGAATACAAAGACATTTGGTCCCAGGAGAGCTACAAGAAGAGAACTGAATATTTTCTAGATAAACTCTATTTAAAAGGCCCAGGTGCTTTCTCTGCCTTTTGTTCCATTTTGGAGGAGGTCTCTCCTAACTTGCTGACATGCTTTCTCCTTGGCTATGAAGGTAAGGTCACTCTCTGCTCTGAAATGCTTAAGTGTATATTGGTAATGTCTTGCAATCCTTTGACACTAATAGTTATTTGCTATAATTAGTGTTTACTTTCTCTCTTGCACTAAACCAGAGATAGTATTTGCTGCCTTTATGGTTCTTTGTTATGAAAGAGAAAATAATCGGGAGAAAAACCATTAAATATATTTTAGTGTTATACTTAGAATATTTAACCTGATAAAATGCTGAATACTCAAATTGCTGCTACTAATAAATGAAAGTCAGGATATGAAAAAGGATTTCTAGGTATTACTGATAATGCTTAGATAAGAAATGTAACATTGCTCATTTACGTTCCTGAAATATTTAAAAAAAGACTGAGAAGTTCTGGAGGCAAAAGCCCGAGTAGGTGATCCCGTTCACATTTTTCTTGTTAGTTATTGTATCTGTCTGTAAACAACTGTGTGACAAAGGATTGAATTACGAAATATCAACAATACAAATGAAGTTAATCAAATGGTTATCTGGGCATCAGGCACTATCCGTACTTATTTGCGGAACAATATTTTGCTAGATATTAGCAAAGATAATGCGGAAAACGTGTAGAGTGCTTACAGTTATATCTTACTGACCTATTTTTATTTTTTGTGTCTGTTATATTCTAAATTTCAGTCTATCAAGTCAGCTAGAGTTTTCCTCAGCAATGACTGCAGGGTTGTGCTCAAAGGTTATACAGAGAATGTCCTTTTACAATGTAATTAAAATAGTCACATCTTTCACCAATCTATTCAGTACCGAGTTTAAACACCTTAAAATTACAACTATTTATAAATAAAAGAAGTAAGTCTGAGTCCTGTAAAAATATTAATAAAATAAACATGAAAAATTGAAATATAAAACCATTTTGACCTTTAAAATAACTAGATTGTGCCCTCTCTTGACAACCTGATTACTTTTGAAATTGACAGTTGGAGCTCTAATTATATGAGAAAGCAACAGACATTTTACCCTAATTTAATTATGAAAGATGCCCATTTAGTGTAATTTTTCAAGATCAATTTACAGTAAAGTTTTATGGCAGTAACAAGAAAATCAAAGGAGGTTCACATATGTTGTTGGGGAATTTAATACATGTGCAATGTACTTCACAGACTACAATGTTATAAAAAGACTATCTAGGTCCTCTTTATGCTATTGTTTTTTTAGAAAAACATATAAATATAAATATAAATACAATTGATTAAAAATACATTATAATTATAAAGCCAGGTCTTTTGGAATACACTTTTTGGAATGAAGTTTGGGCTTCCTCTGAAATAATTGAAGAGACAGTGCAGGGAGGTTTTTATTCTATGCCACCTAAACCGATCATGCAGGGGCCTGTCACAGAACAGATTTCAATCTTCCAGTGGGTACAAGGTTTGGGGGTAGTACTGCTCTAAAGGGGGATGGCCTCAGCAGCGGGGTGCAAGTCAAGGAGTCTGACTCCCTGACAGCATCACAGGAGATACAGAGAAAAAGGAGAAAGCAAATGCCACACATTTCCAAAAGAGTAAAGGATACTGTTGAAACAGCGTCCCCAATCCATTCTGTCTGTCTGTGCCTTGTGCAGGCAGAAAAATGCCTCAGGCTGCCTTAGCTCAGCCACTATTACACTCTTTCTTCCTTCCCCTCCCCCAGCAGTGCTTATCAAATGTGCAAAGCTAGTTTTAGAATCTGTTTTTGCTAGTAATAATTGACTGGATAACAGGCAAAGAAAAACACATGCTATATATTCACATTAATTCATGCAAACAATCTGTTTAAATTCATGCATACATATGTTGCAGATTCAAATAAATGCATTAAGTGTTATGGCATTGTGGATTTTTATAAATCAATTTTGATAAACCATGTTACAAGGTGCACAGAAAGATATGATGAAAAAGAACATTGTTCATTATTTCCATTAGAATAATTTTCTTCTCGACCCTCTAAAAGCTGACTGAGAGGGCAAAGGAATCAAAAGGAAGGAATGCAGTCTAGATGCATGACGAGAAGCTGCTATGCCTGTGCTATGTGGCATCAACACCCAGCTACCAGAGCAGTGCCATCCTGCCCACTGCACTTGTTAAAGACACTCTTTATGGCAGGCTGACTGAGCACACAGAATGGAATCAATCTCTGTTATTGATCAGCTGCATGTACAGTGGGGCCAATTTCTGTTCTCTGGGCCTGGCCCTGTTGGCAGATATGGTTATTTTAATGGGTTTCCATTGTCTGCATGCCCTACAGAAAGAACCATTTGACAGGTGCTGGAAATGTGGCATGACTCCAAGAGGTCACTCAGGCTGTGGGCTAATATAGCTCACTGCAAAAACTGTGAACTGTGCTAGTGACATGTGGCCTCTGAAGGATGTACTGTTGCTTGCACATAATTGTTTTAACACCACTTTGAACTCTTTCACCTCATTATTTCAAAGAATTACCCTCACAGTAACTTAAGGGGTGTTACAACACTACTGATGCCTCAAGATTAGTGACTTGATTCCTTTACTTACAATTCTCCCTATAATACAAAACAAAGCCCCTAGTGATTTCCTGGGGAGAAACAGTTGGTTACTACTTGCCCATGTGATACAATGGAAAGTCAGTTCCTCATTGGCCAAACAGAATTTTATATGAAGTAAGACCTTTATTATTTCCAAATTTCTGTAAATTGTCTGACCTGTATATCTCATGTCTATTGGAAATATGAATAGGGAAACAACTTTATGAATATAAGGACAAAAGACATTGTGCTTACCTAAACCAGCCACTTATCCAAATGTAATATCACTTACAGAACTACATCAAACTGTAGATGTTATTTTGAATTATGCATCAGCTATTAGAGAAATTTCTTTGTTATCCAGACCGTATGCGTTTCCCAGCGTTATCAGAGCAAACAAAACTGAGAGCTGGAGCAGAGATGGAGCTCCATGAAACCTGTCAGATGAGTGACCAAGAAGGAAGCCTTTCTGCTGAGGAGCAACTGAACCAATCATTCAACAAATACAGGTTAAAATTATCACTGTCATGATGTTTTTAGTAATCACATTTCCCATGAGTTAATTTCAGTATAATTTCTGAAGCTTTAACTGCATTTGATTTTACCTGGCATTTGTAAAGTACAATTCTGCTTTGTATAAAGAACATTTTTGGATGTTGATTTTTGGATGCTGTTGAATGCTGGGAATCATCCCTGCTCTTTGCTACAGGTATTCAGTAGTGAGGTAATGCATTGATGACATTGCTACTTTTTGGTGTTCAAGGGCTAAGTACATGTGTAGAAGAATATTTTACTCCTACATTTTCTTGGAGTGTGGCAGAAAGCCTAAGTTAGTATCACACTTTCTGTTATTTTTATTTACTTTCAGATTAATAGAAACTGAGGAAGACCTATGTAAGAACAACATATAACCTGATACATGCTGTGGTACTGGGATTTAAGTCCCTTCTTCAGAAATTTGAACATAAAAAGAGGAGAAATAATACCTTGGAAAATCCTAAAATGCTTCATTTTATGTAGTTAGTATTCAGTTCCAGCATTTGCAGTTGTGTGTTTGGAGTCATGCTTTGCCTAATTTGATAAGGAATCTAGCTGAGAATAGACTACAGCTCACAGTAGCTCAGTTGGTTAGAATAAGGTGCTAATAACCCAACCAAGGCTGTGGGTTCAGTCCCTGGAGGTGATTGCCTTAGGTCACTTAAGAGTTGGACTTGATGTGTGCCCCTTTCAACTCAAAATATTCTGGAATCTGTCATTTGGAAATTAACATTTTGCACAGGGAAACAAAGCTTATGTGTGGCAAAACTTCACTGCTAATTATAAGTTTTATTGTAAAGGTGACGGTCTTTGCCTTGCTTTAAATAACGAAAAATAATGTGTACAAAGCAAGTAAACAGCACTTATTCAGAAAGAAGTGCAGAGTTAAGCCACAGCAAAGATTTTTATGATTTTTTGGATAGCCATATATTGTCATCTGACACCTCTAAACATCATTACTCACTTAGGTACTAGAGTGTTTATGTCATTTTTTGCATGTGTTTTGTGTTCCTTCAGAAACTTAGTAACAATAATAAACAGCATCAACAAATGCAGCATTTGGCAGTTAATACTTAACACCAGTACTTGTCTCCACTAAAGCCCTGTTCAATGGGACCACTAGATGGTACTGCACCACAGTACAATTCTTTGGCTGCCTATTTGAAATTATAACTGTGAATGATTATTTGCAATTGCAACAATAGCATAATGACTTGTTTGCCCAGTTTTCCTAGGCACAATACACACACACACAGACAGATGCAGAGGATACACATAGGACTTTTAAAAGCATTTCTTGGTTTGATTTGCTAGCATCAATAAAGAGCCTCTGTTCCTTATCAACCCATACAAATGTAACTTTGATGTTTCAAAGGCATAGTGGCAAATACTTTCTTTCTTTCATTGAATGTGGCAAACAAAATTCAGAGACTGTCTTGCCCGAGAGGAATAAATGACGCCCAAACACAAACCAGTGAAGAGTATGAGCCCAAATTCAGAGGTGTGATAATTCTCACACTTCAGGAATTTTGAATTCCTTGCTATTTGGAGACCTTCATACCCACATTCCATAAGCAAACGGCAAAGTTAAGTGCACTGTAGTGGTAAATCAAGCCCGTGAAGTCCAAACCAAGTAAAAAAGTCACAGCTATTCAAACATCCAGGTTTTATTTGTCTGGCTATATTCATTCACCTCCAACAGACTAATATACAATTCCTTTTTCTGCATGTTTATGAAAACAAATCATATTACCACAGACTTTCTACTCATCTTCTGTAGTTTCCCTACTGAACTCCTGTATTGGGTCCTGAGTACTGGGTCACAAGGCTGTGTATTGTTAGTTATTTGTGCTCTAAAACACTTTTTCTATGTCCCAAAACATTACTTTAGCAAAGGGTATTAGTGTCCTACCTTCTTTGTGAAGTCAGACTTCTGAAGTTCATTCTTTCTTATGTGTGTCTGATCACATGAAAAGGGATATGTAACAGAGGGGTCAAATCACATGACAAAGAACCTCAGTGTGGACTGCATATAGAAAAAATCCCTTTTGAGAAGACCTCAATTAATGTATAATCTTGATGGAAATCATACAGTCCTCCACTGCTGGGAAATGCCAAATAATCACCTCACTCCCCTGTGTGTCAGGAACAGAGGAAGACACACATCAGGTTGGTCAGCTCTTGCTGGAGTGCAGATCCCAGTGCAAGGGATGGAGCACAGCACAGAACTGCAGATGATTCTTACACAGGAAATCCCAGACCTTTACAGACCCATGCTGAATGCCACATTCCCCAGCACCAAGGCTTCAACCATGTGAGCACTGGGGCAATACAGAGACAAGTCACCAGCAGAATTCTGCAGGGGATTGTTTTTCCTAACAAACTCAAAAATTGATTGGAAGAAGATCTTAGCAGTGAAGTGGAAAAAATTTGCTGAGGATATACTTATACTCATTGTAGATAGTGTGATAGTGTAGATAGTCTTCTGTGCACAGAACTGTAAATGGGCCTTAAGATAAGGGACTGGTTAATAAAATGGCAGAGGAAATTTAGTGTAGATAAATGTGAAATTATATATGTGGGATAGTGTTCTTGGCTTTATGAATACAGTGATGAACTCTGAGTTGCCTATTACCACTCAAAGTTTCGGATTGTGACAGATAGACATTTTCATAAAAATGTCAATTCAGTGCATGGCAGCAATCCAAAAATACAAATGTTTGTTAGCAAAGGAAAAAGAACAAAACAGGAAATAAAATTATGCCAGTGAATAAAGCCACAATTTGCTCACACCTGGAATACTGTGTGCTGCTCTGGTGCTTGCACCTTGTATTTTCCTACTTCCTGTGATTACTTAGAGAAGTAGCTAGACCTCAAAGAGGTTTTAGATGTGCTTGGAGTACAGAGCTCCTTAATGAATGGTCATGTTTTTCTCCACATCTGAATGATTTGGAGGGGCATTGGAAATAGAAAAAAAAATCCAGCTCTCCTAATGAAATTTATGTGGGAAGAATCTATAAGAGAAAATTCTCATGGATTATGCACCTCCTCGTGGATGGTATTCTGCAAGAGAGGATGCACTGAGCCAATGCAATCAAGGATCAAGAAAAACAGCCATTTCTTGCCAGCAAATACTGAGACAAAACCTTGACTGGTTTCCGCCAAACACCTGCTACTTGGCATGCCCAAGTCACTGCCAGAGTTCCTGCTTTGAGGCTGCCATCCCTAATTTTGCGTGTCTTTTCAGAGCAAATGTGCTTTACAAAGTGGGAGGTAATACTACAGGTAACATACATATGGAAAGGTTTTATTCAGATTATGCCTGGACACAATTGTTTATTGAGGTTCAAGAGATTAGATTTTGATGAACCAAGGGACTGCACTCCTTTGTGTCTTTACCACCTGGTATTTTTATGACATGCATCAACAATACAAATCAGGTGACAATATGTAACAATTGTCACCATTGGCTTGTGGCTTTTGGCATCACAGCAGTCATGTCAAGGTCAATTCATCCAGTAGCATTGGCTTATTTGACAGGAAGCTGCTTATCTCAGTTTGGAACCTGGAACAGATTAGCCATGGCTATAGACAGCAGTAGAAAGAAGAGTAAAAGAGAAGTGAAGGAAGAGAAAAGGAAATAAACAGCAGAGAATAAGTGTCTTTCCCCAGTATTATGGGTATTTCCACTTGAGAAATACCATTTTAAGTACTTTTCAGTCTCTTATTTTAATTTCTTGCAACTGTTGACACATTAGCATCTATCAGACCCTGTAGTTAATTGCACTGTAAATACAGATGTTGTAATAATGACCAAACTCTTTCTTTAGTAACCTGGTCACCTCAGGGAAATCTACATTTCCTCTATATAAATTGTCACTTCAGTAAACTGCTCCCCTTGCTACTTAAAATGTAAAATACAAGAAGTTCTGTGATATTATAGATAACTAAATGGCTCTTGTGACTCAAGTAGCAGTTGCTTATGTAACTACACTTCTACAGAATTTTTTTTTCCACAAAAGATACCAACTGTGGCAACCATTACCATAGCAATGCATTATGTATGCTTCCTCACACAATATCCCATGTCTCAAATTATCCAGACCTCACTTGTCTATTCTCCCTGAATTCTGCTTTCAACAAAACCTAAAAGCAAGCTTTTGACCTTGAAAACATTTTTTCAGATCTTTGAATTTCCCTAATTTTTGGCTTTAACCTTTAATTACTGCAGTCTCTAACTTATTTTTGGCTATTCTTGGCAAGGAATGCCTAAAAGATTGTTCTTTGCATCAGAAAACATCAGAGTTCAGTAGTATTCCAGCTAAATCCCACAATCTGGGAGCTGTGATGGGGCTTCTATATGCATCTTAGGCCATCTCTTCAGTATCCAGGAGAGCCTTTTTCAATTTCTTGTGCATTCCAGGTACAGCTGGCATTGTCAGAGCAGACCAGACACAGACAGCTGCATTTCCAGCCACCCAACAGTCTTGTTTTAAGACGACTCCTCCCTGCTCTAATGGTTTCCTAAGGGTTTTGATGCAGGCTAATGACATGGAAGTGTCGGGTTTGAGAAGGGCTGGGTGAGGGATGAGCTGGAGCTGGCAGTGTGCTTTCCCACTGTCACTGTGCTCATCCATCACTTGGGGGATGTACGTATTCTTGCTGTAATTTAATTTACATTTAAACCAGTCTTTGAGTAAGAGATCATAACACGATGACTGCATCTTAGTAAGATTTTCTCACAGAAGCCTTCTGTCTTAAGACTTGGCTGTGCTTAGGAAGATTACCTCTGTAATATTAATAACACATTCTTTGCTACTGCCCAGCCCCAACAGCACTGCATCATAAAATTGCCATAAAAATATTTCTCCTATGAGTGCTGTTGGCATATGCTCTGCTTGCATACTGAGGAAAAAATGCATTAAACTATATGTAATAACATAATTTTGACCTTTTTGTCATAGCAATACTTCCATAAAGACAGATTGTAAACACTTCTAGTCCAGAATAAATCTCTGTCAGTGTCACCTGGGAACTCCAGGCATTGAAATCCTGAAGTAACAATAACACCAAGAATCAGATACTCAGTTTATGAGGGAGGCTAAAAAAATAATTGTTGCTTTTGGTATAATTTCCAATATATGTATTGAGTACAGTGTTTGAGAAAATTTGTGTTGTGTACAGCATGAATCGTCTTGCAAAGGTCAGCACAAAGTTTTTAGAGTTCCTGCAGGGAGAGTATATGTAGCTGTTTGCAGTGCGAGCTAATGATTTCTCAAGAGGCAGAGAGCTATACACACAATCACTAAAGCAGCCTTTCAATTAATCAAATTACTTTTCTTTCTCCATGTCTTTTAAGACTGATCTGGGAATAAGGCAAAGCATTAAAGTGAGAACACTTTTATACAAGTATGTTGACCCTGATGGCCATTCATTCTTCACTATGTTTTTAAATCTAAATGGAATGTTGAACAAACATCTGCAAAATTGCAGTACAGGCACTGCAATCTTCAGGATGTTTCATGATGCCAGAAGAAAACTAATAAATACGGAAACAGAATAATGAACTGATTTTAGAAGGGATAATAATCATTTGTAACCAGGGTTCAATTTCATGATGCATTTAATGATTTTTGAGACAGCTATACATTAGCCTGTATTGGCAACTCAATGCTTGTACAGAAATGGCCCAAATAAATCTTCATTAATAGATCAAAAATATTATTATCTTCTACTTACACTTTGTTTAATGGTGTATATGTCACAGCCAAAGAAATGATCTTAAATTCTTAGATTCAAGATGGTTTCTTTCCACAATAAAGTTTGCATCATAGCTTGGTTTCACAGGTGTACATTGAAGAGGATTTTCACATCCCGTTTAACCTCATTTACTGACATAAGTAAACACTTGGGAAAAAGTCCTAGGGTAATGACATTCAAGTTTGGGGTTTTTATTAAGAAGTTTAGCATCAAAAGTACTGCTTGTATTTTAAAATCTTATTTACTGGAGTAGTAACCATGATGGTTTTATTCATTGGTTTGCAAGTCATTTATGGACACAGTTATAAATGAGATTAATGGGATTGCCTGCAAGTTAATTTGGCTATTATCTTTATTTCTAAATTTATAGATACCATGGGAGGAAAATAAGAAAAGTACTTGCCAGTAATACAGAAATTTAGTAAGAACTGGTGGTTGGTGGTCCAGAGCAGACAAAGCATTATGATGCAGAAAGAATCTATTGGAAAATTCCTCTCTAATACTGTTCACTGTTCTTTATACTCTATCCCAGAAAAAAAAAGAAAAAAAATCGGTAAGAATAAAGTTAAAAATATGTGGCAAAATATATTATTAATTTAATAAGCAAAGATATCTTTTTATCTGAGCCTGAAAAAGGCACTGTTTGATTCAGACTAGAGATTAGGGTAGGGCAAAAGGTAGGTAATAGAGGAGATGAACCAAACAATTGGAAATATTTTTTTCTTTTTGTTCTGTGACAAGGCAAAATGAAGTCTAAAAGAATAGAACAATTAAGTATTTATTATCTTAGCAAAATCCTAAGTAATCTGTAGAATTAATTGCCACCATATATGATCAAAACTATTAATTTAATGGGATTCAGAACTGGATTTTATTTTTGCATGAGTAACAGGTGCTTCTTTAATCTTGCTAACAGTAAATTTCATTTCCCTACCATATTGTAAATGCACTTCTATCAGAAGAGTGTTTAGAAGAAACATCTTCTAGAAAGAGTTAACTCTTGCTAAAGTCCAAAGCTAAGGCAGCTATGCTGAAACACCCCACAAATTCTTCAGGGCTGATGCAGGAAAATAAAATCTGTGCTACTCTGTAACATCTGCACTGCTTTACAAGACAACTAAAACCAAAAATGCAGAATAAAATGACAGCATACGAATGACCATAGCCTCCACCGTATTTGCGAACATAACCCTGCAGCATTACCTGAAGAATTTCAGAATTCAGGGAATCCTTGTCTACTGGTTCTGCTTTCTATCAAGATTTATGTTCCACTGTGCCAACTACTCCCATGGCTTTAGTAAGACACAATCAATCAACTGTTCCAGGAACCATTGGTTCTTTATGTGCACTGGGTCTTATCTCTTCTCTTATTCTCAAGGCTACTTTCTCAACTCTAAATTAAAGCAGTAAAGCAAAAACACTAATTGGAAGTCTCTGTATGTTTCTTAAATTTATAATGTCCCTAGAAACCAATTATGTGATTTTGCATAGAAAATAAAAATAAATTGACTTTTCACCAGATTATATTTCAAAATAATGTAGTAAGGTTTAAATTAGTTATTTAATGTTAAAAATTAAGCACTTTTTTGTCCTAGCATTACTGAATAAGTATTTTTTTTATGATTTAAATACCACAGAATATCTTAAATATGTTTTCTGATAGATCTGGGGCAGCAAAGCCCTTCTGGACATTTATCTCTGAAATTACATTGAGAGGAATAAACAGCTGTCGGGAATATAAATGCTAACTCATCAGAATGCTGACTCAGTGCTGTAGAAATCAAAATATGTTCATCTACCGCAGAGGTAACATGTCATATACCAACTAGTCATATTTTATCTTGGCCAACTATAAAACCAGTTGAACAAAAATGCTGGAACAGGGGAGTGGAAATCAAACTACAAATGGGAATAATTTTAAGGTTCTTGTAAAGATCTGCCACATCACTGTAAAAATAGAATAATAGAATAGTTAGGGTTGGAAGGGACCTTTTAAAGGTCATCTAATCCAAACCTCACTGCAGACCAGGTTGCTCAGAGCCCCATCCTGCCTGACCTTGATTGTTCCCAGGGACAGGGCATCCACCACCTCACTTGGCAACCTGTGCCAGTGTTTCACCACCCTCACTGTAAAACATTCCTTTCTTCTATATAATCTAAATTGACCCTTCTGCAGTTTAAAACCATTGCCCCTTGTCCTATCACAACAGGCCTTGCTAAAAAGCTTGTCCCCATCAAATAACCCCAAAAGTAAGCATCACAGTCAGGATTTGTTTGTTGGTCACCTTCAGTGGAAAAACTCCCTCCTCTTCCAGGATTGAAGAGATAATTCAGGAGACAAGGATTGTCTCTTGGATTATCATGTGATTTAAGGTCCACTTCTGCTTTCTCTGCAGGTAATAGAATTTCTTTGTTTTGTTGAAGCAGGATTTAGCAACGAAGAGCCTGAATCCTCTGCAATGCCATGTTAATGCTTAATGTCCCATTAGAGACATTGGTCCAATTTTGACACTAAGTATGAGCTGAATGCTAGTGACTTTTTGCACTAAGATTTAGTAAGGGTGGAAATCCGTTACAGGAGAAAATGATTGTATTTTACTAAATATACTGATGATCTGCCAGCAGATGTGAGAAGGTTGGAGGTTTTTTTCAAGTTTTGTTTTGGTAATAAATTCTGTTAGGAAAATAACTGCAATCTAGGCATTATTTCAGGACTTTTTGTCCAGACTAATTTTATCTTTGATACTTTGGGTCAACTCTCTTGACTTCAGTTGAAGCTCTCTGTACTCTGTGGTGAAGATTTTGGCTCAGTCTGGAGTTTCATCTAAGCAAGTAATGACCTGGACTAGTATGCTTTTCTGGTGCAACAAATTACTTCACATTTAATACATTTCTTGCTAATGTTTCAAAATTATATATACATGCAAATGAATGTCTAGATATTCCTAAAACAATTTCTAAAGTTGCTGATATTCCCTTTTGTATTTCTTCTGTGATCTGCATCTGGCACTTTTCTGCCAGATATCAAGGTTGATATAAGGCATCGACCTATATCTCACAGAAGGATGAGCACCTAGTTCTCTGGATATACACTCTGCCATAGGTCCTGCAGCAATGCTGCAAAGGAAGAATTTGCTGTTCAAAAGTATGACCCTGGGCATTACTCAGCAAGATGGCTGTCAAAGGGAAAGAGCAAAACACAGCAAAAAAAAAAAATAATTCTGAAATATGACATTAAAGCTGAAAAGTCTTTCCACTGAAAACTACCAACCCCTCTGCAAAAAGAGAATCTAAAAGTGGAAAATCTTAAGCACTTCACACAATGAAATCTTTCTAAAGATAAAAGATGACAGGATACAGCTCTATTACTTAAAGAAATCAAAATATTCATAGAGACACACTACAGCACAAAAGTATAGACTTCCATTTTTTCTTTTGTAACCTCAAGCTTAATTCCTTTGTTTATTTCAACTCTTCAAGCAATCAAAATTTCTTAAGTCACAATCTTTCCAGGCAGCTGAATTTCTCTGCTGGGCTTCCTGATCCTGTGACATCTTTGTCATGCCCAAGTTATTGTGCAGTTTCACAAGGGAGCCCTGGGTTCTGCAAAACCCAATCCAGAGGCATTGTTTTATTGCCCTAGGTAAAGCAGTCTTGTTTCGTAAACTGAGTGAAATTTTCTCTGGACTGGCATGTTAAGCCTTCTGGTTCCAAATCATCCAGCTGTTACTAATCTGTTATGTAGCTAGTATCTCTTCTTGCTGTATGATCTTTGAGCAGCCAACATTTCTGCATATTTTTATACATCAACATGCTTAATAACCTGTAACATTATAAAATACACTTGCAGATATTATAGAACAAAACTGCACTTGGACCTACTCAAGATTACATCTATTTTTGGTTTGAGAAATTATTAAGTCAAGGTATTCAGTTCCTGGACATATTTTTCAAAAAATCTGTGAAGCAACTTTTAGTTACTTTAAAATAATTACCATAATTTACAATTTTTACTTATCCTTAAGATATTTAGTCTCCCCATTAAAAAAAAAAAAAAAAAAGGATGAATATAATTTTCTTTTCCATTTTTTTTTTATTGCTCCAATCTTACATGAGAAGGTTAAAAGGAACTTTTTCTTATGACACTCATAGGTGCAATATCTCTGATCTTGCCTCCTAGATTTCCTGACTTAGGAAAGATTTGGTGGTTTGAAAGGTGGTTATCTCACCCAGACTTTCACATCTGGCACTAGTATCAGCACAGATAGAAATAATCTGAAGCAATTTAACCTTGCATTCTAATTCCAGCTTCTGTTAACAGCCTTTCTTCAGCTGTTCTACTTCCAAATTAGCTTAGGATTTCTTATGTCATGGTAGTTCTAATCCTTCTAGTTAGGGGCGTGTTATCCAGTGGCAGCCCCAGGACAAGATTTGCATCTTATCTGCAAACATTCTTGCTGCACAATTCAAGAAAAATGATGGATTTTTGTTTATTTTATAATAGCCGCTTTATTTTCATTGCTGCTGTAAATATAGATGTGATAGTGGTTTATTTCTGAAAGAGTTTTTTACCTTGAGCAGTCCTGCAAAATATAACTTCATTTCTGCAGAATTGGCCCACAGCTTCTGATCCTGTAGTTTAGCTTTCTTGTTTGCATTTGACAGTAAGCTTTGGATTTGCTACCAATCTCGGTGAGACAAGACTCCTCTTCTCAGAGCACTGCCTGGATTACACAATTCTCTTCCATCTTTCCTCTTGACTTTCTACTGCTCCTTTAATTTACCTCTTGCAGTCGTGAAACTATAGGAGTTTCATAAATTTTCCAGGTTCCCTCAACCTTCTGTTGTGAACTTTCTGTTCTGAATTTCACATTCTCTATATCAAGTTTATTCTCTATCCCTTTGGCAATCTGGTCTCTCCTGGGAACATACACCTTGGGAAATTTTACCCTGCACAAGAGCAGTTAGTGACTACCCAGTCTCAGCTCTTGCACTTCCATTTGAGCCTCTGGAGTATGCAGTAATGAAGCTGATTAGGTAGGGCTGGAACTATGTGATACTTCTGTACAATAAAAATACAGATCAAACATCATTATTTGGGATTAGCTCCTCAAATAAATCTGTTGCCTTAGACCTTTCCTTCTTTAAAAGAAATTTTTCTTTAAAACAAATGAATCTTTTGAATAGGAAACAAGGTTCATACTCACTAAGGTCTGACTCCAATCTTTTTGTCATATCTGTCTTTAAATCCAACAAATGAAACTCTGTGTTAAATCAGTGTAAACTCTCTGAGTAATAGGAGTGCCAGTGCCGCAGGATAATAAAAACCTGGCACAGAGACATTCCTGTCATGGAGAAATGTTTGGTTCTTGCATTAACTAATAACAATAGACGAATTAATCACTTTGCTTTTCTTCATTGCCAGCCTGGTAGACTGTGATTAAGTTCTCCACTGCTGGCCATGTTGAGGGGTTTATTTTCATCTCATTGGCTTATATGTCTATTTTTCTTTTGCCAATACAATCCTCAATCCATTCTTGGGTCTCCATAGACATCTCCCTATAAGTGTTACACTTGTTATGAAGAATTGTGTCAGAACAGCCACAGTCTCCCTTGGGAGGCAGTTGATTATTCTTTTTATTTAGATCACTTAAAATCTTCAAAGACCAGCTGTACCTGGGTATTAGTGCTCTTTCAGAACCATATGTTTCCCTTCTGCACAAAACCCATTTAAGGGGGACACTTACATAAAAATCTTGCTGCAAATTATTGCTACTTGCTCCTTCTGTAGGGGATAAAGGATAAGGGACAAGTGGGAACACATTATTTTAATCAACCCACAGAGGACATAAGAAAGCCTATAGGACATTTAAACATAGCTAGATTTTTTCCCTCCCTTCCTCAAAGCCTCCCCCAAACTAATGGTAAACACTACCTGCTAATAACCCCTGCCTATTCAGCTAAGAAGAAATACAGATAGTACTTTTGGAACCAGGCAGTTTTTTTGCTTGATGTGTTTCTCAGTTACAGAATTCAGAATGCTATATTACTGTGCTATCTGTTGCTACAGGCAGCATTCAGACATATGACAGCTGCCTGATAAAGAAACATTAGATTACACATTTAGCCCACTCTGCAGAAGTTTGAAATATATTTTACATATGGCTTTGGCCCACTGATTTCCTGTACTTTTCACAAGCAAATATGCCATCGTTATTAGTAGAAACACAGCAAAATAAAGGCAATATGCAGCAGGCAGGCACAAGAGGATTACTTAAGCTCAATTTCAAAGTTGTCTGATTTCCTGGGTTTGTTCATCCCTTTAGTATCATTCTCCCATTCTTCACGTGAATTTCCTTAAAACTTTACAATGTTATTACTAAAACATAGGTGAGAGGATATGTATTCTTTCTATAAACAAATGCAAAAAAAGGAACAATCTTTATAAACCAATGTAAACCTTGTTCATACAAACAGGCTCAATTATATGGTTCCATTAATTATTCAGAAGATTAGATAAAACTGGCATGTGCAAATCAGGTGAGGGTGCTTCTCTTTTCTCTGAGGTGACCAGAGTAAGTAAGAATAATTTTATGTACCACAGTAACTAGCAGTGTCTGGTAAATACAATGAAATTATAGAATGAAGAATAATACCTGGGGAGGGGTGAGTTTGCTTCTTCCAGTTGTTGGCTGTATGTCAAATGCACAGCACAATTTATGGGTAACTTCAGCACTGCTGCTGCTGCAAAAAATGGAAGACAGCATTGTCACTTTGTGTAGGTGATACAAGATGAATTTGTTCTTTGTAAAACACTTGCAACAGACTGCAAAGAAAAAATTAGCTTATGATATTGGAGAGGGAAACATCAAAAAAGAAAGCATATCACAAGCTAGCAACAAACACCATGAAAATGTCTCAAGATGTCTCAATATTGGGCCTGCAGAAGAAGTTAAGTTGAAATCTATAGTGGTCGTTTCCTTACTAGTCTCTACAATGCTAGCCAGAAAACATGTGAAGAACCAGAATGTTTCTTCAAGAAGAGAATATGAAGATTCAGATAATATTTGTAGCCAACTCCCCCAGAAATTCATCACTCTTGAGGTTGGAGCTATTCACCATTATACTCCTTCAGAGATGCTCATATAAGAGATGACAGAAATGCAAATGAGATTCTATGCATTATATTTATCTTATCATAGTCACTTAGAATCTTAGCTATGACCTTGAATTTGGTTGTATTTGTAATACAGTTCACCAGAGAGAAGCTGAGCTTCAAGAGCATTAGATTTGTTATGAGATGTCAGATGTCTGCATCAAGTAGGATGACAAATAGCTGAGAAATGACATTGGTGCTACCCTAATCTTAAATCCATCAAAAGAATAAAATTCCCTGCAACCAGAATAGCATCAGGATACTAAGGTAGAACTTTTTTTCTTTGCTACTGGACAACTCTTTTCTACTGCTATGCTGAATGATTTTTCTTAGAGTGTTTTCCAGCCATTAGAAATTTTTCAGATTTGTATAAGAGAGTTTAATGAGTTGTATAAGAGAGTTCAATGTTTTATTCTGGTGGAATAGCATTATTTTGTCAAAATTTACAGAAGTCAGTAGGAATTACATAGATAAATACCTTTGATCAGGTGACCAGGTAGAAGGTGCTATTCAATGCTGACAGCTATACTTCTAGAAGCTGCAGTAGAAGAGATCATTTAAGAACAATGCATCTTACTGAGAGAAGTGATCATATACTGGAAGGCAAGAGCAGAGTCTATTTCTATTTTGTTCACAGTGTAGATATCACATTTAATATATGCTCAAGACAGATGGTATGTACGTTTTCTTCATAAGATAACCAGAAACTTATCTATTGAATGGAGTGAATCCAATATCATGTGATCCACCTTAATCTTTGGCTTCAGGTTCACAGGAAACCTTCCCTCTGAACAGTTGCAGAGCTCGTGATTTATTGCTGCTGTCACAGTGATGTGCACAGATCACCAGACTGAATGTGTTTTGCAGTGACTACTTGCAAGTGTTGGTATTTTTGCTTTGTTCCTACAAACACTATGTCTTCTGTCTTCTACAGAGATCTGTGTTTTCTTTTAGTGTCAGTGTACTCTGGTACACATTCAAACAGGCAGCAATGCAAAATGCTATCTCCAACCACTGCGAGGTCACTCCCAATAAGTGGAAAATCATTGCTTTTGGCTACATGAGCCCATAAGAAGCTTGATTTTGTTAATTCCATTTGAATATTCACAGCTGTTTTATTTGTTCTGTTGTGTGGTCACTGCTTAATTCATTCTATTTGTTCATCACTGAGGTCCAGCAAAGATTTTGAGGAGGAAGATCACACTAGATTTGTGTGAGAAATAAGCTGGTTTTCTTTAGAAAAGTTCTCTGGCTTCTGTAGTGTTTGTATCTTTCACATGGGAGTGAGACCAATGAAGAGGTGCTCTAGCTGCTTGGTCACTTGTCTGGGAGAGAAGTGCAGTGAGTTTGAGAATGTCCTTGATCATTATCCATTAAGCAATGTTTTTTTTTCTGTG
Source organism: Pyrgilauda ruficollis (assembly GCF_017590135.1). Classification (NCBI taxonomy): domain Eukaryota; kingdom Metazoa; phylum Chordata; class Aves; order Passeriformes; family Passeridae; genus Pyrgilauda; species Pyrgilauda ruficollis. The sequence goes on from NW_024522539.1 coordinate 14,010,506, forward strand.
TTCTGGCTTTCAAATCTCAGTACTGTTGCAGATGGTTCTGAGGAAGAGGTTGCACTACTGCAATAAAATGAACAGATTTGCTGAGATGTTCAGGGTGCCAGGAGAGATTTCTATTCATGGCTCTTATAGTTAATCTTCAAAATTTATCATTTGTACATAATTTAAAAATTTTCAAAGAAAAAATGCCGGGGATTCTTTAACAAAAAAAAAAAAAAAAACAAAAAACAAAAAAAAACCAAACACCCAACCAACAAAAACCAAAACAACATACCAGAAGAGTTTTATTTTCATTTTTGTTGCATCCTCTCTTGCTGCTCTTAAGTCTGGAGAACCAATGAATAGCCCCCAAGAAACCACAGTACTGACAAATAACCAGTCAGTTTCCTAACTGCTTGGGTGCTCTTCACATGCAGATGGTGGGCAAATTGATTAGCTGGCAAGAGAGCAAGTGAGCTCTCAAACCTGCTAGTGTGTAATGAGGAAAAAAAAAAAGAAGTAGTAGGTTATAGTGAGAAGAGTAATTATCCTGTAACTGTTAACATGGTGCATGCTGCCATTGCAGCAGTGCAGATCACAGCAGGACACATCTCAGGACAGACACAATCCAGGTCACCTTCAGGAAATCACTTGTTAGAAATACTGCTCCCAACACTCACCAAAATACATGGATTGGATGATGCTACCAGACCCTCACATGGCATAAATGATCACTTCCAGGTGGCCTTGTTATTTTATGCCAGCTGAGTATACCTGGCCCCAACATGGTCTTTCTTTTTCTTTCAAAGCTCCAATTTGTTTTTGAAACAACATAGGAAGTAGAGATACTGCAGTATCAGAGAATACTAATGCAATGATCAATTTTAAATTGGACAAATAAAATGCAGTCCAACAGTATTGTACAGGCTTCTGGTTTTTTAATATCTTTTAAAAAAGCAAGGTAAATATTATATAAACCAGAAAAATGTTACATAAACTGCCATAACAGCAAAAGCTAAGTCTATTTACATTACCAGACAAAACCTTACCAGTGCATTATTTGTGTTATTCTTCTGCTTAAAACCAAGTGACTCACACCACACCCCACAACTCAAATCCAAAACTTTGTGCTCTCTGCTAAGGAGTGAATGGCAAATTGCTTGATTATCTCTTTTGCTATTCATGCTTTCCCCAGGATGGAAGGCCTTATGCAATTTGATAGTGTAACATCAGGAATGCCATAAAGGCAGTTTTATTTTTATACTGGGAAAATTAAGAAAAAAATTGGTCTACTCACAGCAAATTTGGAGCCAGATCATCTATGCCAAAAGTAGCAATAACTGCAGGGTATAAAAGAAGCTAGAATTGATTGTGTCTTCTCTAAAGCAGAGGACAGAGATTTGCTTATTTGATATAAAAATCTGGTTTGTAGCAAGATCGTTGATCTGCACATTAATTTTTATTGTTTATAAATAACTGACTAGAATCTAGAAAAGTCTTAACACTGGTTAGTAAAAGATAGATGAATGTAAATCCCTTACGTATTCAATGCAGTAAAAAAATGCTTGATATTCAAAATTACATGTATCTAGTATTAACAGATCTGCTTTTTCTTTTTATCATATTAGATAGTCTTGAAATAAACTAAAAACTGTTTTATATTCTTAATTTCCATGCACCTGAAAGAATGACATATCTTAATTTTTTGCCACATTGAAAATATTGGTCCAAATTAATATAAAATATATTTAATAAAATGAAGTTGAATTGGGATACCCAGACATATACTGTCTGAAGCTAGGCTTTCATAAACTGAAACATTTTCAAAACATTGGCTCAAGAGTTCCTTTAAGCTGATTTTTATCTCTCTCATGTCTTTCTTTTTTTTAGTAAATAACCCCCCCTTCACATGCACATCCTTAATGGGAGAGCTCTGTCTCACTGGAATGCTATAAGTGCTACCTCTGCTGTTTTCCCAAAATTAAAAAGTCAGTGACTAAAAGACCAGATCTTGCATATTCTTAGCCACATGAATAGTTTTTGTTCTTGAAAATATTCATCCTGGATTCTGAAAGCTTTGTAGGTGCACACTGTGAGCCAGTACTGCATTTTGAATCTCCAGCAGGACAGGGTGCCATGGCACTAGGGACGGCATCAGCTAATTATTGATGAGAGCAAAAGTGACATCCTAGGAACCAGCCCTTCACGCTGCTGGGTTCAGGCTGGTTCTTTCGTGGGGTCCCAGATACTCACAAAAAAAAAAAAAAAATCCCTGCAGCATCAAAGCTTTTGCTATTACATTTAGCTATATTTTAAATTAGCTTTTCATTTCCTAATTTTCACCTGTTAGGCTTCATTTGGGTATCTTATGTTTTATGATCTATGAGAATGTTATGAGAAACAGGTATATAATAACAGTACAATCATCTGGGAAACAGATCCAGAATCTGAACCAAATTTCATGTAGGTTTCCCTACACTGGAATTACGGGTACATTTGGGGCATACTAATATTGATAAATACTGAGCACGTAGTTTCTTCATCTATGTTGTAAAAATCTTGTTTATCACTATTTTACTATTTTTACTCTTTGTTTTCATGGTATCTTTTATTTGGACAGGACAAAGAAAAGAGTAGCTTGTAGTTCATAATTTTTAAAAATTGTTTGTCGTTAGTTCCTCTTCTTTCCATGCCATAAAACAGTAATGCTTGAACAGTAATAGCATTTTTGGGTTGAATTGTTTTATTAAAGTTGTGTAAAAAAAAATAAATCAGACTTAGCATGATTTTTAAAACATTTGAATAATTACCATAAACAATTTCCCTGTAATGAGCACCACAGACATTTTTTGTGTTCTTTTCATAGTAGATTACTGTATATTTGCCTCTAATTATAGCAAATCCTATTACATTAATTTTCATTGTACTGCTAATCTGATTAAAATAGTATAACGTTAACAGTCATACACATGATAATGAGAGCAGCTTTATACACTCTAAGCTTTATACACTCTAATGAGAATAACTTTCTTCTTGAAAGTGAAAAATGGTTTTCACATTTGTGATAAGTGTGCAAATACACAACTAGAGATGTAAAACTGTCTTCAACGAAGATTATAAACAATTTCAATACACTCAGGAAACATCCATCTAACCTTCAGACTTACATCTCATGAATGTGGAAACATTTCTACCAGCATTTAATTAAAGATATTTAAAATGTGCTAAATAAGGATCTGCATTTATAAATTTCATATTTATAGTCTTGTAAAAATTATAGCTAGACAGTTTTGTTTATAACATAAAAATAATTTCTAAAATTAGGCATGTTCATAAGTTTTGGCAAGAGAAATGCCTTAAATTTTAGTAATACTCTGTCATTTTTATCTACTTATCCTGATGTGTACAGGTACCATGCACAAAACTCACTATTGAACTGAAAAGAGGCAAGGTAAGCAAGTAGTTTTTCTAGACAACTGAGTACACCACATGAATTGGTCCTTGTTCCAGATTTTTCACAGTGGTTCTATAACACAACTACCACAGCAGTTCAGGCAGCCATATTTCTTTCTCAGCCTGTGATATTCTGAATTTTTGTTTTTCAGAATTTTACACCCTTCCTCTGGGGAACAGTAATTATCCCCTGCTTTTCACAATCTTTTATTTTCTTTTAACTGTTGGGTGCTTGGAGGCTTGCCCATCGGGCATAGCATCTAAAAATGAAAGCTATTAACAACTCCACATCCCAAAATCATAGCAAGGTCTGATCACACCTCACCTCAGAGTTACAGAGCCTCACAGCTCTACCAATACATTGTTAGCAAGATTAATTAATTGGATCTTTGTGTTGCAGATGGCAGTCTACTCCTTAGAATCTTTTTTGGGAAGCGATGTTCCTTACGCTTCTCTTTCTCTGCATCTCACATTGAAATTGTATGCTTGGTGATTTCTTCCCTCCAGTGGTTTTCTACATGAATAAGCCATATCAGAGAGCACTAATGGAATTCATGCATATGCTTATTTTTTTCTACATTAAGCTTATTTTATCCTGTGAGAGGGTCATGCTTGTCAGGCATAATGTGATATTTGGATAATTTTGACTTCGGGTGGTTTTCTTTTTTTTTTTCTTTAAGAGTAAAATCTTAGCATTACAAGCTTGCAAGGAACGGGTACATCTAAATTCACTGGACAGTGGCTGTACAAGTCCACTTTGGTCTAGCCTGAATTCCTCACTCTGTTAGTATTCTTATTTCTGCAGTAACTTAAAATTTGCTTGTAATAGTACAAATCAATTCCACATCAGACTTAAGAGAACACCACTAACACTATGTGCATGGAAAAGCACTTCTAAATGTCCTAACTGTAGTGAAACAGGGATACTTGCTTATAAGTTTCTTGTAATCTAGAAAACCCTTTTTTCTTGATAATCCACAGTAAAGTTATTTATTCTGTGAATAAATTCTCTTAAAATAATCTCTTCTTCTGAGAAAACAAGGTGAACATTCTTTCCATCCAAAGCAAAATTATTCACCCCTTTTAATTTGGCAGCCCCAATAAATGATCAGGATGAACAGTTTCAGAAAATGCAAGGTAGTTTTAAATTACAGTGTCAGTTCATTACTGTTCCCAGTTAGACCCACAGTTCTCTGCCACCAGTCAAGCCAGCCTATCATGAAGGCACTTCAAAGAAATGTGAAAACTTCCCTTTGTGTATGTGGTCAATTACGCAGTAAAATGCCATAGGAAAATTCCTTCAAATGTTTCTGTTTATTTTTTATGATGGTACTGTATGTATCTCTCTATATATATTTATATAATCTTCATTTAACCTGTATTTTATGAAACAAGCAGTAAGAGACCAGAAAAAACCCTTTGCATTATATTCAATAAATACATTAATATGAGTACAAAGAAGTCCTAGTTGATCAGAAAAAGTCACAGAATTATGTATTTTAAATGCAGTTAGGAAACATACAAACACACACCTTTTGCTCACTTTTGAGGAGAGAGAAAATAACCCCAGAGTCATTGCATTTGACAAACTTGTAGATTCTAAGGAATTGTTTTGTCTTTGACAGATATGATTCCTCTCTTTTTCTTTCTGGAAAGAAAATAGAAGCTGTAACAAGTTTACAGATGACAGACTGAAATAGCAAGGAAGTTGTTACAGTAGCTTTAATGGAAATCTTTATTAATATTATTACTATAATTGACTACCTATACAAATTTACATTACTAACAACTCCTGCAGGAAAAAAAAAAACCACCTTCCTTAGTAAATAGGAATATTTTGATTAAATTAGAGATGGAGATCAGTCAGCTAATGTCATGTTTTAACATCACTGCTATATTCTATCAGTCTGCAACTCTGCCACTTTACCAACTGAACTGTGTAATAAAAAATTCTCAAATCATTTTAAATACCACAGAAGCACAGAACATGACATGTATCAAGATTTTTTTATCACTCATTGGAGTAAAAGTCAGCAAGGGGAACAGGTTCATCCTAGAAGTAAACAAAATGTTAATTCTTCAGCATACACGATAGCACAGTATTGAGAACTATATGGAACAGATGATGTAATGTTATTAGAAGTGTCTGTTATATGCACAGTACAGCTAAAATTAAGAATATCCTAAGATTCAAATAAAATAAGTTATTTAATATTCCAAGAAACCGGCAGCAAGTTTATTTAACATTTGATTTAGTTCTAATAAATTTTGCAAACCTAAAAATCAATGCAATTGAGTGCTTGAAATGTACCATTAAGGTCTAATCTGCCCTCAGAAATTGCTGATGCAACCATTATGTTACCAATAAAGATGTCAGTTATTCTGGTAAAATAATTTTTTTTTATTTTTGCCGAACAGTAGCTTATACAGGTTTGTTGAACAAAACAAGCTACATCAGCAAATAAAAAGTATTTTTGCTTGTTCACCAGCACAATTATGCCAGTTAGAAATGCAGTTTCTTTTTCCTCACATCCTTGAAGAAAAACACTATCTGAAGTAATTTAAGCATAGCCAAGACTTTAAAAGTGCATTTCTATAGTGTCTCCAAAGAGTCTTTTGAGTCAGACCTAAAATTCCCCTTATCCTGTGAGCACAGTCAAAAGTGACACAGGTGAGAGTTTGAAAAGGATGGCAGCTAGTGACAACTGGCACTGCAGGGTTGTGTGATGGGCTGATGATAAGGGGAAAGAAAGATAGGTTCTGCAACCCCAGTGACAGGTGTACTGAAATCAAATCTAAAGTCTGCAGGGTTAGATAATGCTGCAAAATCTTGCTTTGCATTCTCTAGAATCTCACATTTATGCTATCAATATTAAGATGGAAAAAATGAGAGGCACAACTTAGAATGAAGATAGCTTTACACCACAATTACACTTCCTCAGTCTTAGCAGCTGATGGGAGCTCTTAATGTTCAACTGCCTCAGTGGCACCCTGTAAGTTGCAGTGAGTCAGTCTCCTGACAACAGCCTAAAATCACCAAGGCATGGGCCAAGACTGGCACACACACTGGCATTTAAACTCTACCTTCTCAGGCTCCTTCCATCAATTTTCTGGAAACACCACTGTCCTGGTGTAACACACAATCATCAGTGGAGTTGTGCCAAGAGCACATCCACCCAGTGCAGCAGTCAAACACAACACTGCAGCTCGTAAGTGTGCGAGAGAGCAGGCTGTTCCTCTGAGCCAAGAGGTGCTCAGGAAGGTCATTCTGGAGACAGGCTTCAGAAGAGGCCAGGGCATCACAGACTGTAAGAAATAGATTATACAGCTTGTTCTAAGGTAAAGTCTGCAGCTGAGTTACCTGAGCAAATAAAATTAAGAAATTAATATGGTTCTGCTTGGTTTGTACTGAAAAAAACCCTATGAAACAGCTATGTTAACCTAACAGGAATTAAATTGTTTTTAAAACACACACTAGGTTCAAGAGGTGTTTCAGCTTTCTGCAGCGAAGGAGAGTATATTCTGTTAGAACAGGTCTGGTGGAGAACAGCAAATAGCATCAGAGAGCCTCTCTTGCACAGATCTCTACCTCAGAAATGTTGGTCTCAGCTCAGAAACGGGTCCATGCAGGCCTGGGAGATAACAGTGGGATGTCTGGGTGCTTCCCCTATCTGGAAGTTGCTGATTGACTCCTGTTAAAAATAGTCTGTTCATCTAAAAGGCAAAAAAGACAGGATCTTTTTAGTCTTTTAGCATGCATGCAAAACATTGGTGCTTAAATCAAGATGTTCTGAAAGGCAATATATAATAGAGCCACACTAAGAAGGAATAGATGCAAGAAAAACAGAAATAATGCCAATTAAAACTAGAGGATAAAATGTCTTCATTAATAACTGGTTTTTATCTCTGTAAAAGAAGATGATGCATAAAATGGACATAAGTTAATTTATTAATACCAGATGGATAGAATATAATAATTGAAGACTATAGAGCTAAATTTGGAATAGCTGTCATTATTCAGCAAATTTAAATAGATTTAGGAATCCCTATTGAATTAGGAGCAGGACTCACATCAGAGACTTCTAAAGAAGTTTTGAATATATACCCAAGCTTCACTCTAAGTCTTTATGCAAGGTACTGTTGTGACATTTCTTAACTCTTTTGTAGATAAATACTTAAAACAAATACATGTCCCAAACTTGCCAATGTGAAGATGAAAAACCCAAATTTTGAGCTTCTCTAATATTCTGAAGTAAAAACTTCAGACAGCTTACCTGCTTCTTCCAGGTTTATCAGCTTTCAGTGAATAAGTGAATGAGGATACGGGAAGTGAATATACTTCACTTTCTATATCCTTAGATTCTACAAAGATCTACAAAATTTTCACCACTACAACCAGATTAAGACTAGATTTTTTTGGGAAGAATTTCTATACGAGATGTATTTTTATAACTAACAGATGTTATATTCAAATATTTAATAATAACAAATTACACTCAATATTTAAACTAATACAATCTCATCATTATTTTAGTTGGCACTTCCTACCATTTTAAAGTGTATATTACTTTCTTAATAGTAGTGCACAAATGTAAATGACTACTTCAATTACAATGTCACTAGCATTCTGCTAATATTGTCAAGATCAAAACTCAGCCCACACTTACTCTCTTATGTGTGGGCAACAAGAGTTTTTTTAGCCAGCTCATGATGACTAGATACAAAGAAGGAGAAAGCAATGGGTTTGTTTTAGTGTTCTTGGTTCTAAGGCAAAGCAAGAACTCTACAGGTTTTCAAACTAATTTGATATACTGTTTATAGAAGACATTTACTTCCCAGTTAGTACACTAAGAGCATTGTTTAAGTACAACAATTAATGCCACCCCCTTAATCTTCCTAATCATTTCAAGTTAGCTGTCCCTCATTGCTTGTAATGCCTGAGCTCTTCAAAGTCCAAGTACCCATTAACAGTATCTTGAGAGCTGGAGCTGTACATGTTCACACTGGACATCAAGCTGCCATTTGAATTTTTTAAAGCATTTGTGATACAAACATTTGTGCACATTACATTTCTTGGCTGAAAATGCAAGGCCATTGAACTCATTAACTACAGTAATGCAACTATTGTGTTTCTAATTAAAATATGTTGTGCTTGTTAAGTATTGCATTTATCTTCTCTGCTTCCTGTGCAGTGAATAGGCCTAGGCAGAATGCAGCCTACTGCAGCGTTGAGGTATATATTATACATTCACACACACAAAAAATCACTGAAATGCTCATCTCTGAGCCATAAAGTGACAATGTTATTCACATTATTTCTTCCTAGCTGACAGTGCCACTTTAGGATCTCAACTCTGGGTAAGGATTACAACTCATACTGTTCATGTTATTGCAACCTAATGAAAATTTGTTACTTCAGCATGGATTTGTTCTTATCTGTACTCTGCACAATATCTATCCACACCCTGTTTACAGGATATCCCAGGCCAAAGTGTTTCCCACCACCATTGATCAATGCGTCCAGCTAGGGGCTACCCCTCACTTCAGGGATGTTTGCACTGAGAGTTTCTGATTGTACTGTACCAGGTGTTAGAACTTATTCCAAATGCACTCCTCAGACACCACTGTTGTGCTGCAGTTAGTGCTGAGCTTGAGGAGGAAGGCACAGAACAGATTAAAGCCATGACAACTGTGTCACACCTGAGGCCACGACACAGCTACGTGTCCAGCTATTTGTGCTTAAGCACCCAGAAGGTGGGCACCCCTCTAAAATAATTTAATACTTTCAGTTTGGCTTTATCACCATATGATTCCCAAACACACTTCAGTTGTTTTCCTCTCATGGAAAGAAAAAAAAAAATTAAAAAGGGGCTGCCTTCCTATTCCGTGGCCTCCCCAGTGTTTTTAGGTGCGCCTGCCCGTGCAGGTGCTCGGGGTGGCTGCTGTGGTCCCGCGGCGGGAGCTGCCATCCAGCCGCCCTTGCTGAGGGAGACTTGGCGGGACGCGCTGCCCCCTTCGCCTCACCACAGCTGCCGCGCTCACCCTCAGCTCACCCGTACCTATCCTCGCCTCGCCTCACCCCAGCCTCCTGCCGACCTTCCCCTCACGGGGCCGCCCCGGCAGGCGGAGAGGTGTTTGCCCCGCTGCTCGGATGATGCGACCCCACAACCGCCACCGTTAGCCGGGAGGGCGATTAAAATAACATGGGGCTCCTCTAGGCGCTAATGGGATTAGAGGCGAGGCCGGCGAGGCGCGGGCAGCGCTGCGGCCATGGCGCGCCTGATGGCGGGAGGGCAGCGCGGCGGCTGCGCCTCATGGGCGGGGGCGGGATACCCCAGGTAATCGGGGAGGGCAGCGGGACGGGAGCGCCCCGGCGGCGGGCAGGCATGGTGGGGAAGGCCTGCTCGCCCCGGGGGCGAGGGGAGGCGACGGCCGCCCAGAGATAGCCCAGGTGAGGAGAAGGCGAAGCGGGGGGCCTGGTCAGGGGCGGGGAGCGCGGCGCGATGGGAGCGTGGCGGGGGAGAGGGGGGCGCAGCAGTGGGTCGGGGGAAAAAGCGCGGGGGGCTGCGAGGAAAGGAGTGCGACAGCGGGAGGAGGAGAGGAGTGCGGGCCCGGGGGAGGGCAGAGCGCGGCGGGAGGCGGAGGAGAGCGTCAGCTGGAGCGGGGATAGCGGGAGCGCGGCGGGAGGCGGAGGAGGAGAGCGTCAGCTGGGGGCAGAGATAGAGGGAGTGCGGCAGGAGGAGGAGGAGAGCGTGAGCCGGGGGGGCAGAGAGAGAGGGAGCGCGGCAGGAGGAGGAGGAGGAGGAGGGGAAGAAGCGCGACGCAGGGACGGCAGATGCCTGGAAATAAAAATTTGATGATTGCATGCAGCGGCTGGAGAGACTCTGTCGGTGGCGGCGGCGGGGACGAGGCAGGGACAGGGGGGGCGACGGCAAAATGAAGTATCAGAAATACCTGACTGTCTTGCAGATGGCCATAGGGGTGACCGCCTCCAACAGGGGCAGTCTGATGCCCTTAAAGAGGAAGCTGTGGTGAGTAGGCACAAACGGGGCCGCGGGCACTGCGGGCCGGGCCGGGCCGAGCGCGGGCCGCGGCGGGACGGGCGGGCGCGGCGGCGGGGGGTCCCCGCGGACATGAGGGGCGCCGTGCCCAGACCCGGCCTGCGGCTCCCGGCCGGCATCGCCGGGGCACAAAGTTCCCGGCGGATTCGTCGCCAGCCGCATGGAAACGCCGGGAGGCGTTGGCGGTGCCGGCGGAGCTGTCCGCGCCCGGCCCGGCGGAGGACGCGGCTGGAGCAGGCTCCGCTCCCGCGGGGACGGACCCGGCACAGCGGCAATGGCAGCGCGGGCTGAGGGCGCGGGAGCGGCTCCGGCGGGGGCACCGCTTGCGTGACAGCCCGAGTGTTGCCGCCGATGTAGCGCAGTGTGCTCCCGCCCCGAGCTGTGCAGAGCCGGGTCCGAATTCCCTGCTCCTGCTGCTGCTGACAGGTGTACCGAGAAAATGGGAACAAGGAGACGCAGGTCCAATAGATTAGTGAGCGCCAGAGGTAGTGCTGTTCAAATATGGTCATTTTTCCTTAAACCCTTCGTTTCCCCTCACTGATTCTCACTCCTTTTGTGCTTGCTGATTGTGTGCTGAACTGATTTTTCTGGATGAATCAACAACACGTTATGAAAAATGTATTAAAGTATAGTGGTGTAATGTGGGTGAGTAGGGCACCGACAGGCGTATGGCACTGCAATACCCAGGCACTCGTGGGCGGGCAGGAGCCCACTGTCAGCTCCGTGGGAGCAGCGGGACGCGTGTCATCATCAGGACCGATCGTAAGGAGGAAATATTGTCAGATCTTCTGAGAGGAAGATGTCAATCACAAATTTGTACACTGAGAATTTCTTACCTGAAAAGAACCAGGAGTTATATTAAGGTGGTAGTGGTCATACAGTTTTCTTTCACTGTACTTACCTGGCCCTAGTAAAGCAAAGTAAAGCGTAAGATAAGGCATGATAGGTCATTTTATTTAACCATAGATAGTTTGCAAATAAAAATATTTTCATGTCAGCAGTTGTAACAAAAATGGGCCTTACGTGAATCGTAGAATGTGGGGGTTTTAATACTTTGCTTTTCCCCACAGTTTCCGCTAATATAGACAGTGTCAAGAAATGTATCAATTGAAGAAACATAATGTGGAACTAGTAAGCTTTCTGTCATTAATTCCAGATCTTGCTATTCCTTGCAAATAGAACCCAGTTTGATGGATCTGTTCATCCTGATTGTAAAGAAAAAAAATCAAATTAAGTTTTAGACAAAACTATGTTATCATGCAGATAAGTTTTATTACATTTAATCAGATGTTTTTACAATGTATTGGGTGGTTTGATTCTGATTATGTAAGTTACATAAAGTGTACCATACCTCTTTCATTCTCCCCAAATGCCACTCCTGTCTGTGTGCAGCAGTGGATGCAGTTGTGTGTTACATCTTTTGAGAAGTTTAATTATGGAAAATGTAGTGATGACAGTGTTCTATTTAATATTTCATATGTCTTCTTGGAAGTATTTTGTTTGCTGGCATATTAAGGGAAAGCTATATGTATTTGTGTGCTTTAGAAGTACATATGAAAGGACCTGATCAACGCCCACTTTGTCTTCAGTTGGAGTTAGATCAGCTCTGTATTGTCCTGTTTTATGGTGAGATTCTGTGCTTTTTGAGGTACAGCAAAATATTGTAGTGGCTCCACACTAATACATACCACAAGCATTGCATTTCATAACATTTCTAACTTGACATCATGTTGCTGCAGTGCACTGCTGTGTGAAGATTTAATTGACTAAAAGTGTTAAAGAAAAAAATAAGGCAAACTTTTTTAAAATTTTAGGGAGATGTGTGAATTACTTGAGGATTTAAAAGTATGTCTTTAGGGTATTCTTATTAATAGGTGACATGATATGTATTCTTATTTTCTTTAAGAACTTTAATAGTATTAGGCATTATCTTTATGAATAGATTTTGTGCTTATGGATGAAATACTGTTTTCTGATGCCCTTAAAGAAGTGCTTAAAGATACTTTGTCATGTTAATTTTTTCTTATTTCTGCACAATCTTTATCAAATAATGCATTAAGAAAATCTTAGAGAGAAAATATGTTGGTGTTACTCAAATCAATGCAATATTTGTGTATATTCACAATACATAAACCAAAAGCATATTCCAATACTGTATCACTGGAAATCTCCAAAATACCTAAAGAAAACATATAAATCAAGTCCGCCTATAGTCAGAGGGTGCTTTTTAATCTATTATTATTTGCTTATTTTAAAAAACTTTAAAAATTCTCTTTAACCAATGAGATTCATAAGCTCTTTGATGTGTGAATCCATATTGTAAGTGGAAACGAAGATATAATTTAATAAAAAAAGGTTAAAGTGCTCATCCTTTTGTTCGTGGAGATAATCCACCTGAATCCTACTGAAAGAAAATGAAAAAGGTAGCAGCAATGTTTTATTTCTTTAGGGAGCATCTGTCACTCCAATTTTCTCCTGCTTTCCCCCCCACCAAAGTGCATGTCCTATTCTGTGATGCATAGAAGCACAGCTACAAATGAAAATACCAATGTCCCACGATGGGCTGAGAATAAACAGTTATTAAGTGGCTAAGAAAAAAACAGGCAATTAGAGAGAAGGAAGCTGTGCCACAGGCTTGCAGTGGGAGATGGAGGAGACAGAAACCTGCGTTATGTGGAGTTTGTAATTTTATGAGGTTTACTTGGGGCAGTAGTTCTGGACTCAGTGCTGGAGGAAGCTGCTGGAGTCCTGAACTGCTGATTCAGACCCTTTCCTGTGTGTGCAGTGTTGTAATCTAATATGTAGGAGCCTAAACGAGATGAGTAGGATGTTTTTAATCCTCTTGCTGGAGGGACAGTATTTGGATACAAAACCCACCATCATAACTCTGCTAGTACAGGTAGAGTGCAGCAGGGACTAACATCTGCAAAGGTGGTCAAGAATAAACTGGCAGCTGAACTGGGAGTAGTTTAAAAACAGTAAATTTTTATAAATATTTACTGAAATCCCAATATGTGCAACCTGAGTCCTTGTACAATGGAGAAATGCCACATCACATTATTAAGGGGAGTTACACAGGTAGAACATCATTTCTTGTCAAACTGATTATTGTGTTTTTCTGCTGCAAGGAGAAGTTAGCGGGCAAATAAATAAAGAAATGAAAAAGAAAAAACAACAACAAAACCCCCAACAGGATATTCTATCCATTCTAACAGTTCTTCTCACTATTATTCCCTCCTGTTTCTTACAGCATTTGCCTTGACTCTGAAAGAGTTCCTGTGCTTTGGCGAACACCCCCGCTGCTCCCCTTGGTGCAGGGGAGTGCAGCACCATGAAAAAGGCAAAAAGCTCCATTAGCGATAGGTTTTCATTGGGGAGATTATGGAAATGACTGAGACTATTCCATATTTACATTCTTTTAAGAATGATTGGTAGTTGTCTGAGGCAATCTAGGTTACAGAAAAAAATGCAGATGCAGTGCACTACAGAATTTGAATTTTGACAGGATCCAGTTCCCCTGTTTAGTGCTGTTGTTAAAAGAATGTGTGATATAGAAGCCTGGATGTTAAATGATAGCTGCTTCTTGTAAGATACTGCACAGGCACATTTATTTTCAAGCATAGGAGTAAGCTTATTTGAAATCAGTGAGGAGAAACCAGCATGTCTGGAATTAAGCACTGAATGCTTTGTTATCTCAGAGTCTTTGTATTTAAGCTGGGTCTTGGCTGTAGAAGCCCAAGCTTATAATGAAGAATGTCTGTTTCATCATTAGGACCATCCCTAGGGAGAAAAGTGTCATTGTTGGTTTATGTTCCAAGTAGCATCATATTTAGTATAATTAAATAATGGAAAATGTCACCTTAATGTAGGAGAAAGAAAACATCTAAGATTGATCTTCTTGGTGTTTCTACAGAACTCTACGGAAAAGTACAGATCTTCAGAATGGATATTTTCCATTTTTGACTACTGATTCCAGTTAATATTGTTTGAAATGAGGATAAAAATTTTAGTTTAGCCCATTGTAAAGCTTTATTTATGTTGCAAGTTAATTAATACTTTTTCTCCTGAGGGAGGCATGGATAAGGATCCATCCTTAGAATCAACATATTTGCAGAGGTGCACAAGAATTCAGCCCAGCAGCCGAGTGCTTGGTGTCTCTAGCGTTGTTTCAAACTTGCCTTTTATTTTCTCAAACAAATGTTAATATTGAGTAACTGTAATTATTAGTATTTCCAGTCTGGTCAGTGTGAGTAAATGTCAGCTTTTCCAGCCTTGTGTTTGAGACAGAAGCCAGTGGTCACACTGAGCTGAGCCCAGCCTGTGTCCTCACTTTTGGTGGTGCTGAGGAAGCTTGGCTTCTAATGGGAGGTATAATTATGGGAATTTTGTACATCTCCCAGCTGGGATCTGTGCAGCTACCAGAGACAGAAGTTTCTGAGAAGTTTGCCTTCGATATTGCTACAAGAACTGAAATGCTTTCTTTATAGGATAGGCAGGCAACTTGCAGTATATGAAAAATGTAATAATTATGTCACCATTTGAAGTCTTGTTGAGGCTGCATAGTTGTCAAAACCTTGTCCACTCTGCATTAACTCCAGCACTCGTACTGCACTTGGAAAACAGGTACAGAACATGTGTCATTTCAAGACATGTTGTTAAACATTCTGATGCTGACTTTTATAAAATTGTTCAGAACTCTAATCACTGAACAAGAAGAGAGTTGATGAAGTTCTTGAAAGATTTTCAATGTAACTGGTCTGTTTAGAAATTAAGATGACATTAGTAATTTCAGACATAATTTAACTATGAAAAATCAGGTAATATTAAAATTTTTATAAATAGTAATTATATGTGTGTAGAATGTAAAATAGCTTTTATTCATAAACTCATACTCAGACCATCTGATTATTTTATAATATGTATTAAGTTATTAGCCCTTGATATGACACTTCACCTTGAAGTCACTGTTGCACATTATTTTATTATGCTACTGTGCTTGTCAGTGGAATACAGATAGTGAAAGTTTAGGGTTTTTTTGCTTATTTTACAAACTAGAGAAATAATTTAGAGTCATGGTTATGTAATGTGATATATGATCAGGAAGCAGTCAAGGTCAATGAAACCATTGTAAGAATTGTGGATAATAAATAAGGGCCTCAGACACCAGGTGGGATATACAAAATGGTTCAATTCTACTTGACTAATATTTTCAAAAGTTAATGAATTGGGTGCCTTAATTTAGGGTTCCTGTGATGAGCTCCATTAAAAAGGTGTTATGTTTCCAGAATATTAAACACGTTATTTGAACAGAAACAGCAAATTTGAAACACGGCGTCAGGAATTGTTCACTACCTTCAAAGATCCTTATGCTATATTCTACTTTTTGAAGCCCTAGACTTCCTTGAATATATAATTCCTAGGCTTTTGTTCAAGACTACTTGCTTTAAAGTAGTTGAAGGCCTGCAGATACTTTGAAAGGCTCTTACATATTTTTCTCCTTTAGCCTGTGATAATTCCTCTATACTCCTGATGCAGGTGTTACAGTGACTTAGCAATTCACTTATTAATTTGCTATTAATATTGTATTAATTTAGAGATTCACATAAAAGTTGAAAAGAGACAATCAGATGCAGCAAATTTTATTAATAAGTGTTTTTTTAAACTTAAGGTTCAGATGCCAGAACCATGGAGCATTGCATTGTAGTTTCAGTATTCACTTAAAAAGAATGAAGCTTGTTTCTCTGATTACAGTGAACACTTTGGGAACACAAAACCAGATTCAAAAGAGAGAAGGGTTTTAAAAAGATGTTTTTCAGATTTTTTTAATAATTTTGTTTTGAGTCAATCTCAAGACACTTTGGTCCTTTTCTCATGACTTTGCACTCGCGTAGTTTTATTTTGGAACTTTATATTCTGAACTTTCGAGGTGTATTCACAGTGGGAATCACTAGTACTTGAAGGAGTTCCTGTTGCAATACTACATGAGTGCTACTGGAAATGGATTCTTGAGAGTCTCATTGCTGCATCTGGCATTCTGCAAAGCCTGGGTAAAATAGATCCAAATCTGTCTCAGGTCTGCTATCGCTTCCCTTTGCTGGAGCTGTGGCAGGAGTGGAGGCCCCAGAGAAGCTGGTAGTTAATTGGTTTGCACTTGTCCCAAAGTCTTCTCTTCAACCACACAGTCAAAAACCCCGGCGATGCTGTCAGTATGGATATCTTGCCTCAGATCCTTCCTTTGGTGTACATACAGTGCAAAGCTTCCCAATTCCCAATATCAATGATATTGATTGGATTTTTCTTTGGTTGGTTAAATACTACTTTATTTGCTTGTAAAGCGATCTAGAAATTAGTGATTTTGTAAAGGATTGGAGGGAATTGATAAATTGTGATACTCCTTCTCTATAATTATATTTTGTAACTTTAAAAAGACTTTTTTGTATCTTAGTAGCTAACAAGTAAGAGCCATAATTTATTCTCCAGCAGAATGAAATTATAGCTGGATTCCAGTGGCAGCAAGTTCATTTTTTCAAGTGGCTGTAAAGAGTGTAGCTTCTAAACAGAAGGGCCTTTAAAACATATCACTAGTGTAGTTCTTTGTTAAAATTGTGTAACTTTGATTAGCCTGTTATTTGTGTTTGTTTGGGTTTTTCCATGTAAGTAGTTTTTTTTTTTTTTTTTTTTTAAATAAAGGCTTTTCAGTATCAGAAAACATTAAAAGACTTGCAGCTTAAAGAAATGCACATTTGTGGGTAAGGCTCTAAAATAAATGGCTTGAAATGTTATTCAAAATAAGGAAAAGCCCAGTGTAGCTTACAGCTGTTTAACTTTTCTATTAAGTATAAGGAGGAAGTCTAACGTGCCAAGCATTTAATTCATCAGAGGTGCAGCTGAAGATTAATTAACCCAAATTATAAGTAATGGAGTAGGCAGCCCTCAAAGATTCCCTGTAGAGAGAATAAACAGAGACTCTGACAGCAGGGGAACAATTGATCTCTCTGAGGGCTCCAGCATCTGCATCTGCCATGGACACAGAGTGTGTTCAGTTAGGTACTTGAGCAGAGATGTTTGGAGCACTCTGTTTCAGAAGAGACATTCACACAATAGCAATGTGCTGGCATTGTAAATGTCACTGTCTGTGCAACAAGATAGAGACTGAGCAGTTGTCTTTCTTTGGAAACCTGTCCTGGTAATTCTTGAAGACATTTTAGTGGGGAATCTGTGGTGTTCTTGAAGTTTCTGCTGTGTGAACAAATATGTTACTGTAGGAGGCAGGCATGGTTCTCAGAATTCAATCCATATATGATTAGACAAAAAATTCCAGTGCAGTCTCAGCAGGAGTTTCATATTGCAACTAAGATGTATGGGTATTATATTTATGTTTCCAGGTAGGAATTTGCAGTTTAAAGTTGGAAATAAAATAACTCAAGGGGAAAAACCATCGAAACCAAATTACTGTGTTATCAAGAGAACTTAGTATGTGGGTCTGTGTGCATGTGTAAAAACCCACCAAAATCAGGCATCTGAAAACAAAATAGTGATTTGGTAGTTGCAGTGATTGAACAAAAAAAAAAAGAAAAAAGAAGGGCTTTGTCTTTATAAATTAAATAAGAGATTTGATAGGATTTGCTTTAATTTTCAAGTTTGGATGTTGTAACAACTTCTCCCTACTTGTCAGGATAACATGGCCATGTTATCCTGACCACAATGTTTTGTAGATCTGGAAGTCTTGCTAATCAAACAAGAATATTCAGCATGTGGTTATTGTATATGGAAATTGGTGTTTCAGGAGTTGATACCTGGAGTATTGGTATTTCAGGAGTTGATAGATGGCCCACTATGCAATGTCCTGTTTTGCTGATCCATATCATGATGTTTAAGACATCTCCACCTTTCTTTCTGTTTTGCACAAACATTTATGTGCGTACAAAAGCCATTAATTCTAAGTAAAAGGACATAAAAAAACATCCTAAAGTATTTTTTTGGTGAGAGGAATCTTAATGGTTTTTGAGAGAAATACTGAACTGCTGTCTAAAGACTATGGAAATATAAAAAAATACATATTATTTCTTGTTTAAGCTGAGTTTTGAAATCTTCTATGGCTGCAGTTGAGAAATAATATGAAATAAGTGTAAATCTGGGCATGAAGACTTCAGGTTTTTAGGTAATTCTTGGTGAGTGTATTTGCTGGAATGGAGTTTTCCTTTTCCTTAAGTGCCAGTCTGACTAGGGACTATTTTGTATTTAAAATATTAATGTCACAAATCCTAGTACATTAGTTAATTGTTAACTTAGTTCTGCTTATTAGTGATTTCCAACAAGCTCAATGAAATATGGGTTGCTTGTGGACTCCCTCTAGGACTGTGTGTAGATTTCAATATGATGAAAGGCCTTATCAAGTGTACTAGTTTAATATATTACCCCTATAACTTTAACAGATGCTATTAATGTCATTATTGTTGGTTGTTACTCATTGCTAGAATAGCTGAAGCACCATCAGCGCTCAAACTGGAAAAGGTCAAAAGCCAAATACTGCCAGGCCTCCTGGTGATTTAACTGACAGCCATCTATGTGTGTCACAGGACTTGGGTTTCCACTGAAGGAGCAAAGAAAAATAGTCTTTAAATTTTCAGAAGTAAAATATATTTTTCTACAATGTAGTTTTTTTAATGATTCTACACACTTTTGTACAAAAAAGATAACTTCAGAATGTTTTTGACAAAATCTGCAAGCAGTGTGGTCTTGATGGGAGCTAGACTTCTACATACTTGTGATTTTATTTTGGCATTTAGTGATTGAAAACTGTCTCTTGGAATGACATTTCTTATATGTATAGCATGGTAATGTGTTTTCTTTCGTAATTTTTTTATTTTAAGCAAATAAAAGAATGTATTCTTTGTCTGATATGTGGCTCTTTTTGTTTGGCAGGGTAACTCCATCTTCCGAAAATCCCAATGGTGCTACCTGTAGTGTAAGTCAGGGAAAGCCCTCTTTAAGAAGAATAAAAGGGAGAATACACAGAAGCAAAAGTCTTGATAGCATCGATTTCTGTGAATTCACTGTAAGTACTATATCTTTTACATTTATCCTATATGAAGTTAGGAGAATCTTACTAATAAAGCAGTTTGCTTCTTGCATTGGGTTTACCTGTTTGCCAGATTAGCAAGGGTATTGTACTTAATATTTTAATTGCCTTGCTACACTGCCAGATATTATGAGCAGTGATGTCACTTATATGATTGGTGATGTACAACTACATTCCTGTTCTTCAGCAACCATGAGACAGAAATTTCTATGTCAAATTTTAACATTGTTGCCTCCGTAAGATTAAGAAATTGACTTGCAAAAGGAGTAAATATGAAAAACAAAATATGATTTCAAATTTTATTTTTATATTGAGATTTTGGAAATTGAGTTTAAAGTCAAGCATGACTTTTTACAAATCCCAAAAAATTATTTCAGTTGCATATGGCTATAATAAAGTGCTAGAAAAGGAAATACATTTTTCTGAAAGATATGTATGGTTATAACACTTGAAAGCTGGTATCACAGGTGATAGGTTACTTCAATTAGGCAGTACTGGCGTATTCCTTTTCTCTTCTCTTTGGTTAGGGGGTAGATATGTTTGTGTTTTGGAAACTTCAATGTGATCATGGTAAAGAACCATGACAACCTCCCAAATAGCTGGGGGGGATTTGGTCAAAACAAATGATATTCTGATAAGCTAAAATAATTTACTCTTTAAGTATTTAAACAATGTCAAAGAATATGTTGAATTATAAATTGGTTATGAAATATGAGAATGAAAGAGCTAAAAAATATGTGCTGTCTTTAAAATGTAGAAATCAATAGTGATGCGAAGATATTGTCTGGCATTGCATGGTGCTAGAAACAATATCACTAAAATTTTCAGATGCGATTTGGGGAAGCATCTTTAAGACATAACAGTGGTTTGAGTGTGTTGTCTTTCAGTGGGATGTTTTTCACAGATGATGCCAATAGCATAATTGGTATTTTTTTCCTCAGGACAGCTTTGTTTTTAATTGCGAGGTCTCACAGCGCTATCTTTGGGACAAAGAGCTTGTTGTTTGCTGTTCAAGGAAGTAATGAAGTTCCTGGGAAGGGTTTGGGATGTAGTGTGTTGTATGGTGCCCAGACACTTGTGGGTCTGGCCAGTCCAGCAGGGTTGTGTGCCCTGGCTGGGAGTGTGAGGGAGCTGTGCCGGGGCTGCGCTGCCTCATTCCCAGCTGCCTTTGGTGTGCCTGTGCTAACTGTTGTCACAGCACTGATCCTGCTGTAATCATTGCTCTGCTGAAGGTTACAAATTCCCCTTGGGAGCAAAATTTCCTTCTGCTATATGGGTCTTCATCTGTGTGGTCCTATTAAGGAGTTTTATCTAAATCCATCTCTACTCTTGGGGCCTTCAAAGAAAAAGAGATTATAGCCAACGGTAAAAAGAATTTCTTGCATGCCATAGAACCTTTGCAAAGAGATTTGAGACAGATAATAATGGGCACGTCTATCTGTAGCATACAATGTGTAGAGTACGTCATGTATAAATTCATACATTAATAGCTAATTATTGATTATTAGCATCAGCAAAGGAAGTTCACTTTTTTCAAGGTCCCATGTTAAAGGATGATATAGATTTAAATAGCTAAGCAGACAAATCAGAGTTCAAAATTATGGATTTTCTTGCTGCTACATGATTTAGAATCATACTGAAATATTTCTTGATATTGTGTAATTGCGGTTTTATTGTTCTCAAATTGTGATTAAAAATAGATCAAAAGAAGTAATTGGATAAATTAGTATGCCTAAGTCTTTCAAGAGTGCTCTCAGAATGGAACATTTTTCATGTGAAGAGTCTTCATCTAGTAAAAACACTCAGGCACTGGCAGACAGAAAACAATTAAAAATAAAAATTAAAACACAAAGGAGCTTTTTCAAATGTTCTCTTTACAACTACTTTATGCTGTAGTATATTCATTTTATGCACAGCAAAGTTGAAAAGTTTCATATTTAAATATGTGGATAACTTATATGCTGACAGCATACTGTTGGTTTCATTCATCATGTAATGAGAATGAGGTCCATTAATAATTCTGAATGTTGCTGGATTTCACTTCAAAATAAGTAGTGTCAACGTAAATCCTAAACTAATCTTTTTTGGAAACCTTTTGTTTAAAGGTTTCACTCAGCAAATTCTTACTGAGGACAAATCCTCACAGCAGAAAGACGTAAAAAATAACTTATGCTTTCTTTTCTTGAAGTGAATAAATGTGTCCCCAGTGGGGAAGTTCTGCATTTCAATACAGTATGCCCATACAAAAATTCAATACATGAAAATTCTGTATTTACTACTTGACTGTGACTTCACCTGAAGCTGGAGACAAGTTGTAGGAGCTGTGTTAAACTGAGAACTGTGTTAAACTTATTCATTAAAAAATAAGTTTATTCTTTGCAAGGGAGGGAGTAACCAGTGAAGAGCCTTTTGCATGTGTAAAATTTCAGCCGAGGCCAGGGAGGAACTACCATGGGTTGTCTGGGCAAGGTGATGCTGCCAGGTCTGTTGTTTGCTGCAGTTAGTAACATATGAAGTTTGTGATATTAATGGCTTTTGGTTACACCTGTGGCTCTTCATATGGGTGATCTACCCAAGAGTGCAAGAGAGGTCCTTGCCTCTGGAGCCTCAGTATCCAATGGCCTGCTGCTGCAGTGACACATTGCCTGTTCCTGCTCAAGGCTGGGCTGGATGTGGTCCTGGGCAACCTGACCTAGTGGATGGCATTCCCTGCCCATTGTGAGGGGTGGGAACTAGGTGGCCTTAAAGGTCCCTTCCAAACCAAGCCGTTCTATGGTTTGTGTGAGTCTGTCAAGGCACACAGTTCCCAGCTGGTGCACTGCACACCTGTATTAACATCCCATAGCTGGCTCACCTGTGTTAAGCTCACAGCCCCCTTCCAGAAGGTAGAAGTTCTTCCTGATTACAAGTGCTGAGAGTCTGTAGGATTGCTGACAAAATCTCAATTTTATTTCTTAGTGGTACCTCTGCTGTCTTAAGTGGATGATACTGGGGTTTGTAAGTGATGCCTCCTTTTACCATTTTGCTAAGGCCAGCAAGTGAGAACATAAAGTGATGAAATTATGTTAAGCCACAGAGTGATAGCACAGCAACTTCCTTAAAATGTGTATCCGTTTTCAACTTCTTGCACCTTTTTTCTTTTCTTTATCCTCTCCATGTATTAGCAGTACCACTTAGTCAGATTAGCACCTGTTCACCCAAACAAAGTAAAATCTGTTTTACTGCCCTTCAGTTCTTTTTTAAAGGAGTATCATCATGCTATGCTGTGCCAGATATTAGCCCTTGAAAAATTCAGTTTTAGTGGTATGTATAAAAAAAATACACCTATATTTTATGTTGAATATTGGCAAATGGTTATTTTCAACCCAGAAATGTGGCAGAACTCCTAGTCCACATTGCAGAAAAAGGAAGAAAATATAAAGAATAGCATTATCAGCTCTTGGGGGCACATGTGGAATACCTACATCCTTGTAGATTGAGCTTGCTGTACTAGTGTTTCATTAGATCCATATTTTAATGGTTGTTACTCTGAAACAAACCCTGGCTTTGAACAAGCTACCCCAGACAGCAGTAGCACTTCTGAGCCCAGTTCGTTGGCAGGGTTTTTATTGTACTAGGCATTGTGCAAACATGAAGTGTTTACTCTCAAGGACCTTACCATCTATTTCTAATAATAGGTAAGATGTGACTGAACTTTGATTCTTTAGCTGCATATGGCTCTGGAGCTGCTCAGTTGCTGCACTGATGCTAGGGCTTCTGAAGGTCACTTTGGGATGCAGGTGCATTTTGGGACTGCCCTGCTTGATAGAGCCCTGGGAGTTGTCCTCCTCTCTGGTGTGGGAGCTGCCTTGGGAGGCTGTGTGACAGCTCGGAGGTGTTTGAATGGATCTTGTGGTTTGGTTGCTGCCTGTATGACAGATTTTGTGCAGGTCTCATAGCATTGCAAACACTGACCACCCCTACAATGCGTGGATGCAGAGAAACCGTTCTCTTCTTTTCCTTTTAGTCAGTGCTGATGTTTTCTGGGAAAGCTTTTATAATGCTCATATAATGAATTTTATGTCTAAGACACTTTTTAGTTTTGTAACTCTTTGATTGGACTTGAGAAATTACTGAAATCAGGGAGACTTGGAAAGCTTTTATAAGGAGCTCATATAATGAATTTTATGTTTAAGATACTTTTTAGTTTTGTAACTCTTTGATTGGACTTGAGAAATTACTGAAATCAGCACCTTGAAAAGTGTATTTTTAAAGGAATACAGATTTAAGCCTTTCCTGCTAAAATCAGCCCTTTGGACAATGGAGCTAGTCTTGGAAATCAGAGCACTGCAGTTATTTCCAATATGAACAAGTCCAGTGCTGGAGGCAGCTGGTGCTAGCCTGCTCTCACTAAACGTGGACACAGCTAGGTTCAGTTCACCTGCAGCTGGAGCAAAGCAGAAAATCTCCAGTGTACTTCCATTTGCATTGGAGTTAAAATCCAAGGAATGATTTTGCAAAATGTTATACTGACACTGGTTTCTTTTTCTCACTTTTTCATTCCTTTCTAGCAATTCCTTTTTCAGGTGCATTGTTTTGTCTTTTTTTGCCATATGAGGTGATATTGGCTGGAATCCCTGTGCACTAATGCTTTAGAGGTTCCTGATGTCAGCATGTTAAGCACAAAAGTAACACAGTAGGGTAGGAGATTACCGAAAAGAGAAGAAAAGAAAGACAGCTAAGTACAAAGAGCAGTCTGAATAAAGTACCGTGGAATGCATGACAAAATGGAAGAGGCAACAAAGGAAGAGATAATCAGAAAGTGAGAATTAGCTAATGTGCTGTTGCCTTCCTTCGATGGGGAACACACACGTTCACCTAGAATAGTAATTTTCAGTGCACTGTAGTAAAGCGTTATGCCTTGTATAATTTCTCGCAGGAGAGCTGCAGAAACTCGGTATTTCTGTGTGCTTGCCTGCTCTCATTAGCAGGATGGAGTGATTGACCTCGCATGCTCTGTGGGGGTGTGTGCCCGGCATGTTCTGTGTGCAGGGCGGTGCGTGTGCGCCCAGCCCTCGGGAGCAGCTCCCTGTCAGTGGCTGTGGCATTGTGCTGTTGCTGCTCTTGCACGTGCTTTATCATTTCTAATGAAGTTTCAAGGCTCTTTAGAGGCTTTAGTGATTAACTTTAATGGATGTTTGTGATGACATCCTTATTTCACTTCCCCAGTCTCCTTGGTAGATTTTTATAGCATACAGCAGGCTTAGAATCAATTTGTTGTTGGAGATGTCCTTACCAGTGTGTTGGGTAACTGTTGCTGTGAGTAGCCCCATTCCCCCAGTGAAAAAATGTAGTGATCAAAACATAATACTGCACTATACTGGTTAACTTGTCAGGGAGCATATTGCTGAGCAAGGCAGTCTAGTCTGTACTGAAGCAGAGATTTATTGCCTTTTTTTTATTTTATCTATTGCAAACTCATCTTCCCGTTGAATCATCTTACAAATGACTTCTGAGGTGGTAGATGTTATTCAGTAATTTGATTTTTGTTTCCTTTTTTAAAACAAAATTCTTCAAGTTTTAAATTTCCATTTATCTTGTTTTTGCTGTTGAGTATTTTAATTTGAATATGTGTCTGTAAATCTTGTAAAATGAGAAATGAATAATAACACAAATGGTATGTATCAGACTCAGTTTCTTAGGATGGAGACATAAGAGCGCTCATGTTCTTTAAAAAGTCCTGCAGGTATTTTGATCATCTCTGTAGATGTGGAAGGAAGAACTCATTAGCACAGCTGGAGTCTTGTGGATGCCCTTAATTTGTTACTGTTCAGAGAAGTGTGGTTGTTATGCAGCTGTTTCCGAGATTTAAATCCTCCCTGGTAGCTTAGTCTTGCTTCACAATATTGTTGTTGTACTGTAACCCATTTATTATAATAATTTAATCTGTTGATGGTGTATGAACACAGTACAGACTTTATACAGTTTTGGCCAGTTTATTTTACCCAAGATAGTCTAAATAATGAAAAAAGAGGAATATTTAAGCAGTTTACACATTTTACAGTTAATGAAATGAAAATACGTCTTACCTGTATATTTTTATATTTTAAAATTTTCAAGTATATAGAAAAAACCCAGAAATATGCATACTACATGTTTTAATATAAATATTTAATAGTTTTAAATACAGAGGAAAAGGAGTTTAATTTGAACAAGTGTGGAAATATAATACTGATGGAAAGAGGGGAAAAAAACTAGAGGCTTTTGCTCCAAGATTACAACTCTTCTGGGAAAGAGTATTTTCAGCATTGTTTATTCTGTCATCTTGCTTTTTATTTAAAAACAAATCCAAAGTTTTATGTAAGAGCTATTCTAAATGTCAAGGCAAATTATTAAGTCTCAAGCATAATACTAGGTGAAGCTTATACAGCCTTAAGATTAACCTAAGGAAGTTAACCATAAATGAACAAGTAATTTAATTTGCTAAATTCTGGATTGTGATTGACCTTGATTTGTGTTTCTGCATTGATTCAGACTGATTGATTTATGTTTCTCAACAAATTCAATGTACCAGTTTAAGTCTACCAAGGACGTTAACTGATGCCTATGTTTACATTTAATTTAAATTAGAAATATATTTTTGAGTGCATATTTTAGGTTATTTTTACTTCTTCTCAGAATGGCACTGTGAATTTGGGCAGATGGAGCTGTACTGAAATACTCTTTGGCATTTGTTAGGGTAATACCTGCTTGATTACTCCACCACCATTATACTTGGCGGATGATTGTGACTTGTCAGGTCCATCATCTCTTAAAATGTCAAAAGATATGTAGGCCATGGTGTAGTTTGTCTTTAGGTTACATAATTTCAGCTCCTCTTTGTGTGGTGGTGTGGGATGCTCTTGTCCTGTATTTAGTCTCAATATCAGTGCCCACCTGTCAGTGAGCTGCAGCCCCAAGCAGGATGAGGCTCCAATTGTTTGTCCTTCAGCTAGCCCAGATGTGGAGGGAAGCAGAGTGGTGATTTAGCATGGCCACTATCCCTGCTTTTCAGATACTTCTGAGCTCCCTTGAATGTCTCAATTTCTGAGCTGGACTCTGTATGGAGCCACATGATGATCAGTGTTGTATTAAAGCAAATTGATGGGATGACTCAGGGAAAAGAGTAACGTTCGTATAAATGTAAGCTTCTCTAGGTCAACGCTAAAGTAATTTTTTTTTCCTGAAAAATCAAGGTTTCTTATTGTAGATTAGATACCTTAATGTTTTCTTAGGCATTAGATACTTGTGTAATAAATAATTGTTTCTGTCCAAAAGAATTTTATGTGAGTGAATCTAAACTGGCTTTGAGTCTAAGTGCGTTTATCTTTCATGCCAAAAATTCTTCCCAGATTTATTTCTAGAGTAGAAGTTAAGATTATATTGCTCAATCTATTTTCCTGTTATTGATAGATTTTATTTGTTTGACCTTTCTCTACTGTTGTGCTCAAAAAGAGGCAGACTTGTTATATATGAGAAAGCAAAGACTGCAACAATTTCTATTGCAGGCTCTCAGCCTTGTGCTTAAAAATAGCAAATAACAGAAGTGTCAGTATGAGTGGCTTTTCAAATATATCACTAGAATGTATATGCTAGTAGCGTGTCTGTTTTAATATTTTTATTAGGTTGCTGGAGGTTTTTTCAGTTTAGGTTTGTTGGATGTTTGGGGTTTTTTGGGTTTTGCTAATTTGTTGCTTCTCCAGAACTGTTTCCCCTTGGAAACTAGAGTTTGAGTGATTAATTCTAATGGCTTTTAAAATTTGATTTTTATTATTAAGCAAAATATGTTGTTTTTGTTTGCAAAAGCTGCTTGGAACCTTCTGTCATTAAATACTTGTTATGTCTGGGCACCACTGACATGTCTGCAAAGATATAATAATTTCATGGAAATAATAATGATCCTATGATGGAGGTACAGTCTGTGTCAGCATGCAGCCTTTGGTGGGGACAGAAATTTTTCTTGCGGCTTTTTCTAGCAAAAGAAATTGAAATGTTTCCTTTGACCTTCAGACACTTTCTCAGAAGTAACTGGGAAACTGAGTAACTGCTACTGTCTCAGAAACAGCATTCCTTGATCCATGCCTGGCAATACTACAGAAGGTTAAGGATGGGAATATTAGTATTCCATATGCGCTTTGAACTTGTTTGTTCACTGAAATGAACAGAAAAATATTTTCTTCCTGAAACAGGAGAATTGATCTACATGAAAAATCAGAGTATCTTCATAACTTATGCACAAAGACAATAGCCACAGTTATAATTAAGGCCTTCAGGTTTTTGAGAGATTTTAAGCTTCAAGCCTTTCACTCCGTGGGGTTCTCTCAAAGTGCCCATGCGTTGGTATTCTCACCAAGCAGGACTTGAGTCAGACAGGCCAGCTTGGTGTGGAGGTACTTCAGAGTATTCCAGAGGAACTGATACATGTGGAAGTGATGCAGACACAATGTCTGCAAGTGTTGCAGTAATACTCAGCTTTGTTTCGATAAGCCCGAAGATGCGCTTGGCCAAATGCTAATGGTGCTGGGGGCAGGCTGGGCAAGGTCTTGAAATACATTTGGCCTCCTTAGAAGGTCTTTTGAATTATTTCTTTTTTTTCTTTTAAGTTTTAAGCTTTCCAAGTTACAATAGAAGAAATAATAATCCAAGTATTCCGTAGCTGTTACTCAGATACTCCAGTAAGGATAATTAGTGGAACACTTCAAAGTAATGGTTATATGGGTTATATTTCTTTCCTTACACTTTGGAAGAAGGCCTTTTTTAGTTACACAAAGGGTTGAGAAGATAGTGTGAGTGCCTAAGCAGCTGCAGGATTCCTCTTTTTAAAGTGAGCCGTGCTCAAGTTTATCTGTCACTATCCAGACGCTGATGTGCATATCTGTCTATATAAATTATATAAACATAAATATACATGTGTCATGTGTACACACATGCACACACTTCGCATTTAATACAAAAAATACTACTGGTTAGGGTCACTCTTTGTCAGCATGATCTGTACATAAATTTTTAGAGTCTTGTTGACAAAACTCTGCCTGTCATGTTGTACCATCTCTGCCAGTAGCAAACATCTCCAAGGGCAGGGCCTGACCCTACACAGGCAGTCCTTCAACAACAGTTGTAAAATGTCATCGTCACCCTGTCAAGGTCTGCCTTTACCAGCTTTTATCCCTCTGCTCTCTGGAAGTCCCAGTGGGCGTTCAGGAGCATGTCAGTTATCACTCAAGTAAAATACGGCTTTTTTTGAATATTCTTCACCATCCCAAAGAATTCTCCATCTAGCCCTTTTCCCATCTTTGTTGTCCAAATGGCTGGGGTGTGTGCCCAGGCAGGGGACAAAGGAATTTGCCTTCAGCAGATGGTTTATTTTAAGAGGATGCGCCAGTACTAATGTAGAAGAACTGACAGGATACTCTCAGCAATAAAAAAAAAAAAATAAAAAATTGAAATATGGGCTGTAGCATAAGGTTTTGCTGCAGTCACTGGAAAAAATATTAACTGAAAATGTTGTTAAAATAATGGAAACATAATTGCATGCATCAAAAGTTGAAAATGAAGTGCATTGCACCCAACACCCAAGTCTTCAACCTAAATGCAGAATAAAATAAAAAGAGATTGATTGTGAGCACCTTGGAATTCAGACTGCATGAATTTGCAAAAATGCCATAGCAAACTTCTAGGAGACTGTCGGGTTTTTTTAATCCAAAGAAATTTATTTTTGAAGTCTGGGGCTGTGAATGGAAAACAAATTGTTTATAAGCTGTGCTTAGACTGAAAAAAGGGTTAGACTGCGTTAATGGAATAGGGCAGTTAGCGTGGGCTGGCTCATCGTTCTTGCAGCAATAGAGACACTTTCAGTTTGCAGAGATTCTGGTTTCTTTTGGCACAGATGTCCTTTTTGTCCTCTGGCAGAGTTTTCCTTGATTTTTCAAAGAAATGTTGGATGTTTGTTGCTCGTCTATATCTAAGAAGAGCAGCTTGCTTCTCCCACTGGTATAATATGCCTCTGCTTATTGCTCTGCAGTATTCTGTGAGGGAGCATACAGGACTGGATAACCTCTACAGAGCAGCTGCCTTTGGATATTTGGCACTGTTATTAGCAATATACTATTGGGATCACAGGCTCCTGTAATAAATTTAGCAATCTTGGCTGTACTATCATTATACTTATCTAGCACCCCTCAGAGCTAGAGAATTTGAAAAGTACATATCCTGTTCTCACTGTGGTGAGTACCACTGCATGAATAGAAAGGAAGCAAATAATAGTGTTTGTATTTTTAAGAAGATTTGACATTTAGCTTCTGGTATCTACTGACATCTGCAGCTGTATAATGTGTTACCTTTCATTGCCCTTGAGGACAGCCCAGGGAGAGGAGGCTTAAAGGTTGGTAATGACAAAGAAGGAGAAAAACCAGCAAGGAGAAGATCTGCTCTTGGAGCTGCTCAGATGTTCAGAAACCAGAAAGTGCTTTCTCAGCCTGCTTGGAAAGAAAGTTAGGAGTATACAGTACTCAAGTCTGAGCAATAGACTTTTCAGTGAGGTTTCTTGCAGTTCTTCAGATAAAGGAAAATTACTGGAGTCACATACTACAGTGTGTGAATAGAGAATGTTCAACATTCAAGTACAAACACAATTCTTGTTTTGCCCCTCTCAGGAAGGCAGCATGTGTTATAAAATTATTATAATATATTAATTATTTACTTGACTCTGATAATGTAGAATAGTATGATTGCCAGTCAAAGCTGCACACTGAAGTTGGATGCTGTCTGAGTGCTCAGGCAGCGCTTCAGCTGGCCTTTGTTAGGCGTGTTTTTATATATGGACTGTTAAACACAGCTTTGTGAAATCATGATTCATTTACTGTAACGAGATAGGGATGTGAGCTCCCAGATGAAGACTCTCAATAGCTGCTAGAAAGCTTTTCACAATTTATAATTGGATATGCTGTCTATATTATTTCATTCTTAAACATGTGATCCCTGTGAAACTTGGTTGGGCAAATTAGCCAAGCTTGCCTTTCTTGGTTATCTACCAGTGCTTTCATAACCGGAGAACTACATGGCTTTTCCTTTCTCTACCTTCAAGGTAAGGCAGGGATGGCCTAAATCAGGTGTTTTCATATTGCACCATTTGTCTAAAAGCTGTTTCCAGTAGCTGGATGCAGTATTTCCTCTACTTTCACTCACAGCAGTTTTGGGCAATATAAAAAATTCGCATTGGATACCTGGAGGATTGATTACTACAGAATCCAGTACTCACTAGGCAGTAACAACCCTGGGATGCAAACACACAGAACTGGCCTGCCTTCATTTCTCCACTTCTTAGCAATTCTTCTGCGTACCCACAGGCCAGCTAGAGTGAGTTCAGACACGTGCCCAGAAATGTGATGAATTAATCTGAGAGTTCTGCAGCCAATACTTTATAATCTCATATTTGCATTATTAATAGCTGCTGTATCTGCTTCATGGATTCAAATCTGGTGCTGTGCATTCTGTGAGGGCATTTTAGGGCTTTAAGATGAGCCCATGAAGAAATACAATTTAGGATGGAAAACAGACAGTTTTAAGAACAAGTGCAAAACCAGGAAGATAATGGATGAGTCAGGAGGATTTGTTGGACTTGATCCCAGCCGCCTAAAATTTCCTGACAGAAGCTTCATTTTTTTCTTCTACCACTGCAAACTTTTCTGTATAAGATGGTACTTATAGTGGTGCCTGCACTCTGTGGAGTGCTCACAGAAGTGATAAGGCACAATTTGCAGTGTTATGCATCTTCTGCTGATACTGTCTTGTGGAAATGTACCTCTGTGGGCAGCAATTGCAAGTGTCAAGTGTCAGGCTAAGTATTATAAGTGACCCCTCCCAGCATAAATCTTTCTAGTAGACTTTCTGATTATGCTGATATTCTAGGATTTTCTATATGGGATTGTGTTCTTTCAACACCATAGCTTCAAAAAGCATCTATACTAAATTGGTGGGGCTACCACACTATGTGGGCTTGGCACTAGACATTAGGTGTCCTTGATTAGATTATTTTTCATGACTTCTAGTGAGACCAGCTGAAGATCTGCAGTTATATTTTGTCCCTTAATGCTCTTCCTTACCAGTGGCTTACAGTGGCTTCCACACTAATGTTGGCACGGTTTGTCTTCTCTTATTTCATCTTCAGCTTTTGTGGTGATTATTATTCACATTACAGTAGTAGTTAGAGTGCTCTGTTAGCATCAGAGTCCTACTGTATCAGATGAGCTACAAACACAGAAGAAAACACAGTTCTCTAAGTATCAAATATGTTAAAATGTGTTAAAAATACTAGCACAGATGTATCAAGTGGAATTAAAAAGGTAAAGATGGTTTATCACCACTGTGGTAGTGCCCCTAAATTTAACTGAAGGCATTGCATGGAACTCTTAAATCTTTTCCTTTTCTACTGTTCTACTTTGGTACAGTAAATATTCAGTAGACTGGGAAGAATTTGCCCTGAAATCAGTTTTTGTCAGGATCTGTGGTTCCTCTGGTGTTAAAACAGACACCCATACTGCCTTTTCTGTGGCTGATCTAATTAAAAGTGAAGTGGGTGTTCGGCATCCCAGCAATGGGGAAGACCTTGTATAAGGATATTAGAAGGGAGTTTGTTGAAAAGAGGTATTGTTGGCAGACCAGAATCAATGAGCAGGATAAATATGGCATTGAACAAAGCAAACATGCTGGAGGGAAACACGTGGAAGGAAACTCAACCAGTGTGTTTTCACCCAAAGGACATAGTCTGGAATGTTTGTTTAAAGGTCGAATGTTCTTAGTAGAAATATCATTGAGTAAACACCTCGAGTGAAATAAACTACATTTGAGAGGAAGAGGACTGAGGTGTAGATCTTTTAAAAAATATCTGCCCTTTGAAAGAAAAAAAATCAGAGAATATCAGTTGTCATAATTGTGCTTATGGTTCATAATGTGATATTAGAGGATAAAGCAATATGTTTTTAAACTATTTTGGGAATCCTAAGTGTCAGAAAATACTCTGTTCACTTGTAATTGTTCAGGGAATGCAGAAGTTTCAGCAGAACGTAGGAAAATAAAAGTGACTTTCTCTTTTATGCAGCTGCTTCTATTTTCTTGAGTGCAGAGAACTGTTTTCAGACAGTTCCTTGCTGACAAGGAAAAAGATGAGAAGAATGAGTCCCATTAATTATTAGTTTATAAACTCCCTGACTAATGAATGAGTCTGATTTTGGTAGTGCTTTAGGATGACACCTAATTAAAAGATAATTGCATCTGAACGTAACGTGTGGAGATGCTCAAAATCAATAAGAATTGTCATCCTAGCTACTGTTGTTATTAGATATACTTATGAAGCTGGGAGCGTAGGAAATTATTCTTCTAAAAGAAAAGTTTCTGGGACCTTTCTGATTGAAGAGTTGCTAAGGAGGATCGAAGAAAATACCAGTATATGTGTTGGAATTCTACCACAGTTTACCTGGCATTGAGAGAAATGTGATATGTAAATTAGCTTTAGGCTAAACTCAAAAGTGGTTCCTTGCTGCTTACAACTAGAAGCCTGAAGAAATAAAAAAAAAATTTAGAGCCTCTGGTCTAGTCAAGATTTCTCTGTGTGCCATCTGTGATGCAGATGGATTAGATAATTTCTAATGTTGACTGTACAATATACAAAAATGATAAAATGAATGCAGAGATGCATGCCTAATTGAAGGGTCTTTGAGTCAGATGGGTTGGAATGTATCAAAATCTTCCTCTCGGTTGACACAATGCATTTTCACGGTCATTTTGGAAAAACACCAGTAGGGTGCATAGTTGGGCTTCACAGTGATACGGTGTTGCCATTTGCTGTAATTTTAGTCCAAACTTTTTGATGGAATGTGGTGTGGGTTTTTTAAGTTGTTCTTCCTGAGGAAAGTTTTCATTGATCTTTCTTCCCTTGTAGCTGTGGGAACAGCTTTAGAACTTGGTTATAGTATATACCAAAAGCTCAAATGATAAAGGACAAAGAAAGTGTCAGATCTGAAAAAAATGTGAAAGAAACTCAAGTGCTCGGCCCTTTTGCCTTTTAAGTCACTTATGACTCACAGTTTTGACTGACCGAACTTGGCAGCATTTGTGGTATTTTGGGTATATTTGTGGAAGCCCACAATAGTGGGTTTTGTCATCCTTTGTATTCAATAATTCAACACAGATTTTAGTCTTTTAAATTGTTGGAGTCCTTTGAGATCTTTTCAGGAGTGAGAGTTAGCTTTGAATTACTTGAAAAGTATTATTAAATAGATTATGTAAAGAAAGTGCGATCTCCTTTGGAGGTTTTCTATCCTTTAATAAGGGGCAGAAAGCCTGGGAGCAGGGCCAGAAGTAAGAAGTTGGCAGGGACTGTGCCTCCTATAGAAAAGAGAAGGGAATTTGGAGTCTAAACCTGAGCAGACAAGGAGGAGAATAAGCCAAAAGCAGGGTATGCAGCTTTGAGGAGCAGGGGCAGAAGCAGTGGGAAGCGAGGCATACTGTCAGCAGCCATTTGACCAAACCAGACTGTACCTTCTCCTGCACAGCTGGAGCCAGCCGGCATGAGGTCTGAGCTGCAGCTCCCTGTCCTTGTCCCGTCCTCGGGGACAGCTCTCTGCAGAGCTGTGTCCCACATCGGCATCCTGCCTCCGCCCCTCGCTGGCGGTGCCCTGGGGCGCGGCGGCACCTGGGCACGGCGGCAGCCCCGCGGCTGCCAGCCTCGCTGCTGCAGGAGCCTGTTGCAAGCCTCGCACGCACTTCTGCCCTGCTGGGGCCCTTACGTAACAGAGCTGGCTGCACTGGAGCCTTCAGCCAGGTTTGGAGGGAAGAGGGCTCATCTCATCTCGCTGCTAGGAGGAGTCAGCAGAAAAAACTAAGGATGCTAAAGATTTTAAGTGTTTAGTATGAGGGGGAAGCAGCTGCAGAGCTTGGCAGGATCCAAGTACTGAACCCCAATGAATGGTGGTTTTATTAAATTAAATTGCAGAAATTAAATGTTTGACAAAGATTTTCAAGAAATTATTCTGATGCTCAACGAAAGGAGCACCATCTAAACCTGCTTTCCATTCTTTGATTAAACTACTTAAAATGCAATAAGGTATGTTAGAATAAGGTATATTAGGTATATTTGAATAAGGTATATTAGTCTTTAAAGAAGGTATTGAAGTACTATGCAGTAATACTGTCTTATGTCAAAGATTCTTTATGAAATTGAATTATGTCAAATAAAAAACTTCAGTCATTTTTTAACCTCTCAGAGCTCAGTTCACAATTTGAAGAGTAGTGTTGAAAGGATGTTATAGATAAAGTAGTATAAACTTAGGTAGATTGCTTCTCAGAGTTGTGTATGTTTTTTACAAAAAACAGGCACTGATATTTAGCTAAAGCTCTTTGAATATTGGCAGAACAGTACCACAAGTAATGGAGCTGCAGTATTTTCAAGTGCAGAAGGTGATTTGTCCTGAACCAGTCTTTTAATATAAAGGCAGAGACTTGAAACACAATGAACAATTTTCTTCTTTTTGATTTTTTCTTTTTGTTTTATTCTGTAAATATGATGGATTAATTTTGAGTGAACAGTTACTTCGTGTGCCATAGGGACAGTTCTCTGACTTACTCACTTGCACTTTGCTTAGCTATGATTTTCAGTATGCATAATAAATTAAACCAATGAACTTACAAAATAAAGAAATAATATTATGTTCTAATCCAGCCCTCTTGACTTTGCTTTTGACCTTTTAGGATGTTTGAGTATTTTTTTCTTCAGAAGGCATGTAGGAAAATCCTGGAACTGCTTTTGGGGAGCCACCCCAAGCTTAGTGTCCTTCTGTCCTTCTAGGAAGCAGCAGTGTCACCGTCTGTGAGGGGTCATGTCAAGCAGGTTACAGAGCACATCACGTCCACGGTTGCTTTTGCAGCAGTGAGGACACACCCTGTGCTAATACAGGAGTGGTGCATTGTGCTTTATACTCTCCTTTCTTCTTTTTCCTCCTTTCTTTTAACCATTCCATGCTTCCATACTAATCTTGTTACACTTTTAGTGACAAGAGGAACCTCAGAGCTTGAGATCATTCCTTCACAGCGCAGCTTTGACAACACCATACTTTCACAATTGTTTTTAGGCTAAATGTAGAAGGAAGGCAAAGGGTGTTCCATCTCAGTTTGCCTGCAAGGAAGAAATGAAGTTTTAAGCAAGTAAAGCAGCTACAATTGATGGGACAAACAGTGATACCACAGATGAGAAATACAGCTGATACCCCTGTAACTTTGCAGACATATGTGCCTGTGTAACACACCAAACAAGGTATACCTCACAAATATAGGTTAATGCTGAACCCTGTTATAAAGTTTTTGAAGAGACTGGTTTACCACAAATGAATGGCTATGTGCTTGATAGGAAATTATTGTATCACAAACAATCTGCTCACAGAAAAGAGGTAGGGTCTGAGAATCTAATATAATTTTTTAGTATATAGTCTAGCATTTTTATTTGAAAGGTAGGGATATTTCCATGGGAAAGCCTACTGGAGTTTTCTTAGTAAGGGCTTTTCTTCCATTCTCCAAATCTTGTGCTAATTAGCCTCCTACCTGCTTTTTCCTGATGCCAGTTCTGACTGTCTCACACCATGTTCAGTGCTTGAATCCCCTTCCTTCTGTCTTGTGCTGGCTGAAATCCATCTCTCTGCATGCTAAATATGTTAATTAATTTTCTCATACACTGGACTTATATATAAACTTTTTTTTTATTTAATCACACATATTGATAGCATAATTTCTTACAGAATACATGTACTTTCA
The DNA here is from genome assembly GCF_017590135.1 of Pyrgilauda ruficollis. Taxonomy (NCBI): domain Eukaryota; kingdom Metazoa; phylum Chordata; class Aves; order Passeriformes; family Passeridae; genus Pyrgilauda; species Pyrgilauda ruficollis. The sequence continues at coordinate 14,046,896 of NW_024522539.1, forward strand.
TATATGTTTTGCAATTTCAAATGTATGCTTCAAATATATGCTTTTCCCTAATCCCTAGAAACTCAAAGTATCAGTCAGCCAGCAATGCATCCTGCAGTAGTCTGTCTCTGGTTGCATCTCTGCTTCCCCTGTCCATTTTCAATGCACTGAAAATGTGCAGGGAAGGGAATGCTACAATGGCAGTGATCAGTGGGACCTTGTTGTGAGGCAGAGCTCTCTGCTGCAAAGTACATTGCAGTACAGAGGAGTAGAAGGAATTTGTACAATTTGTGCAGAATTGTGCATTTGGGTTACGTTGGCTGTGTGATGCATCATTAGCAAGTGACCAGTTTGTCCCTAAGGAAAGCCCCAGTCTCTCCCAACTATAAAATGCTCTATTTATGTAGTCTTGATGTCACTGAGGGTAGCAAATGATAACACACAGTGATTACAGTGGTGCAGCTTCCTGTCTGCGGGAACGGCGAGAACCAGATGCTGGAGATGTTTCAAGTAAGCATGGGCACAAAAATATTTCCCCTGAATAACTCTGTGTTGCTCTCATTTCAGAAGAAATTAGGTTAGGCCTTAATCCTGAGTTTTAACATCTTTTCCAAAACTGTTGACAGTGCTTGTATATTCTTGAAATGTATACACACAGGAGAGGTGAAGTTTCTGCCCTGACACTTCCACTGGCAATGAATTCCGTAGTTTAAACGTCAAGAATTAAAAAGCCTTGTTCTTTTTATGATATTTTTTAAACTGGCTTTAGGAAGTTCAGATATTAATTTGTTAAATCTTCTTTCTGGTAATCTGAGACAAAAATGTAATCTTTATCCATCATAAAAACATACCAGTTTCCCAGTTGCAGTCCTTTTGTTACTTAGAAGAGATTTTTCTATGCAATTTTGTATCTTTCCCCTGCAGTTCCCTTTTTAGAAGCAATGACTCATAAACATAGAGTTGAGGTGAAGACCTATTATTTATTCCTTGAGGAAATTATAGTGTTTTCAGTGCTAATCTTCATTGAATTCCCTGACCGTCTTAACACTTTGTTGCCTTTTTTTATTACAATGATCAGATGTTTCTGCCATTAAATCACAAAATTTTTTGATTTGACAGAATTAATTTACAACTGCCATGCTAAAACTTTGCTTTATTTGGATTTTTGAACATTAAGTTTTATTTGCCTTTATGTTGCCTATTCAGCTTTATTGTTTAAGATTTCTAAAGCTTTCTTGGCACTTTTTGGTTATGAGTTGACAGTTGTTTTATATCACCTGCATATATTTTTTATTTTTCTACAGACTATTATTCCTAGGAGATTGAGCCAGAATTATGGAGCAATTCATTGCCATAATAAAAATAAACTGTTTATTTTTTATTCTTCACTTTATATCCAGATTTTGACTCAATACGACAATTCTATATTGGGCCAAATATACCTTCCCCATTAAGGGTGAGTTTTGAACACGAGATCTAAAACACTTCTATGCTACCTTAGCACAAGAGAATAATTCTGTGAAAAGCACAGGTCTCATAAAATTTGATTACTGTGCCTAGCCTCAAGTTTTTTCATGTTTTAAAGAACTCCATTGTATATTTATTCAATATGCCAAAGCAAAATATATTGTAATATTTCTTATTTCCTAGCAAACAGCAAACCTGTACCCTGTGCATGCTTTTTCCAAGCATAGGGATACCCAGAACAAAGTGAGACATCTTGCTCAGTAAGGACTTTTCACCATCCATTGGCTTTATTTCTGCTGCTCTACCACTCCCTTCCTTGCTTCAAGAGAAAGGAAGCAGCTTATAATAATATAAATGAAGAGTGAAATAAAAAAATACCAAACATTAATTGAGTGCAAATCCTTTAGTTTAATTTTGTCAATGCCTACTTCTAATCTTACTTCGCTATTTTTGTCTTTTTATTGCCACATAGTGTTCAGACCTCATTAGTGCTATCTTGCTTCACTTTTAATAGATTTTCTTTAAATCCATTAATACTCTAAATGAGATTGCTCTTTTCTGGTATCCAAGAGTCAGGAGGGAATGCTCAGAAGTGGATTGTTGCAATTTAAAAATTGGAGTATTGCTCCCACCAGTGTCAGCTAGAATACTTGGTAATCACACCCTCCTGACAGATGGCAACAAAGGTGGTTGATGAAAAGATCTGACACAGAGGTTAGAGAGCAAAGAATTTGGCTTTTATGCATGCTCCCTTTTTTGTCATTGTCCTTTGGAATGTGCTTGTGTGGAGGTTTGTTCTTGGGCATTTGCAGTAGGGCACCTGGATGGGTATGGAATTTCCAGATTGCACAGGGTGTGCCACACTGCAGGCACGGCTCAGCCTTTGGTTTGGTGGGAGGTGAGGTACAGCCACAGCACAGGCTCTCCCTCTCAACACCTTCGCAGCTTTGCTGGTGCTTTCCAATCCATCTAGCTTGAAACTTCTGTTTATTCTGAATATATCTTTGATACAATTATGAGACTGATAGAAAGATGGGCAGCTTTTGTTCTAAATGACTGGATTACAGGAAATCCTTGAAACACCATACGTTTTTAAAGACTCCTATTTTATCTGAGCTGGTTGGCTTTGCTTTCACCCGCTTTTACAACGTGACAAGCAGCAGACAGTAGGATGGGAAAGTCCAGGGAATTTGGAGTCACAAAGCTGCTGACTTGCAGTTACCATTTACCAGCAGGAAGGGGCTTATCTCATTACTTTTCCCCTGAGATCTAACCCAGCCCACACACATACCAGAGTATTTAAATATGTATAGAAACTATTTTCAAACCCTTTTGAACCAAGTTTTCTTTCACCTCAGCTGGCTTCATTTCTGGGTCTTAGCCAATGGTTCCCGTGTTGAACTTGTAATTTCTTTATTAATGTTTCTTTAAGGAAAACTACAAAATCTGCTGACATAAGCAATTTTGTCAGTTTTATGAGTAAATTGTCTGTCAAATTATGTTGTAGATAAATAATTTTTAGTATCAATTCAAGGCCTGAGTTCACATTGAATCCCGGAATGCAGCAGAATGTTGTATAGCACGAGTCATGAAGAAACCTGCAGACTGTCTTAAAAAAATATTGATACTGTCTCTTATTCTGAACTGTAGACCTGAGAGTGCTTCAAACAAATTCTAAAACTGTTAATGAAAGAAACCGGTGACCTAGAACTAGAAGTTGAGTAAATTCTCTGACAAAATATTTCAGAGGAATTTCTGAATATTCTCTGGTAAATTTCTAACTCTTTTACCTCTGTAGAATCTAAGATTCCTGAAAACACTAGTGATTTCACCAAGTAGATGCACTTATCTTGGCTTTTGAGCTGCCTATAGATTGAGAGTTATGCAACTGACTGATGAAATGAATTTACTGATTCTTTCTTATAGAGAGTGGAAGGTAATAAATCAGTTTGGAAAAGAAGCAGGCTCAGGGTTAAGCATGCAGGTAACTTATTGAAGGATGAGGTGCCATCACAGGCTGAGTACCTTCTTAGCTGCAATCTTCTGTGTCAGAAGAAAAAATGTTTTCTTTTCTCACATTGGATTCTCTTTGAAGTTTAATAGATCTCTGTGATGTTTTGTGGAGAAGATGGAATGTGAAACATCATATGGTGATGGGAGTATAATAGTTGCATAATTAATCTTTCTATACTGATTACTATGTATTGCCAACATTTTCAACATTAAAGTTTGAGTATTTGGGTTTGTTATCTGTGTTTATACAACACTCCACGGACACTGCAGAGGCATCTTGCTGGTACATTTAGAGAACTGAAAGGAAGGGAAGCTTTAAAAATAGTAGGATGGGAGCACAGCTGGGTTGGATGGTGACCAAGAAGCTGTTCAGTGACTCACTGTCACACTCTGGTTCCGGAGCAGCCACTTTCTGGGACAGCCACGCTGCTGACCCTGTGACAGATCAGAGCTGACTTGAGCTGCTTCAGGACTATGTGTAGCTCAAGAGCCACACGTTGAGCCCTCTGGCATAGATTGCTCAAGTTTGTTATGTCTTATGGTTGTTGGATATGATGTGTTATCCCACTGCCTTAGTGGGGATTACAGCATTTCCCTGTGATAGTTGCTGTGAAAGAATACAGATGAGAATGATTAAAGATACTTCATGGTTTTCTGAAACCTTCCTGTGTTCCTTTGATTTTACAGCAAAAGTTGTTTTCTGAAGTTCAACTTCAATTCTGAGTAGGCATTGAGCTTTTAATGATGAATACTAATTAATATGACTCTTTGTGCAATTTACTCCAAACCTGTTTTTAAAATTAATATTTCTTTTTTGTGCCTCTGATATTGACCTTTACTGCTTTTATTTTATAGCATCTTACACCTGTCTTCTTTCTCTATAAGAGGAAAACCAGTGTGGAAGCCTGAGTCTTGTATTCCTTGTTCCTCCATATAGATCTTTGATCACATCATAGATTTTAGCACGTATAGAAGACACAGGCACTGTATACTTTTCTGACTGTGAATGTCTTTATGCCTACTGCAATCACAATTGCCTCGTGTGCACTTTTTTAGTTGATGCTGATACTTACTGACCTTAATCCCTCTTCTGAAGAGAAATGCTGTCGAACCTTGTAATACTGTCAAAAGGCATGAAATTCAGAGAATCATATTAGTGACAGAAAAGTCCTGTTAGGTCATCCAGTCCATCTCTTGCCAACACAAGATTCCCCACAGGGATATTCTCTAATGCTGTGCCTACTTGAGAATGGTTTGTAGTTCTTCAGCTGAAAACCCTGAGACTGATCCATTGTACATATAATTATCCCATTGCAACATTTCTCCTCTGTATTTGCTTAAACTTTGACCTGCAGACCAGTCAGGTAAGAACTGACTGTTGATTCAGAGCATCTCCATGTGTGTGTGGCTGTGGTGTATCATATCCAAAAGGCATGAATGAATACTGGCAAAGTGACAAAATATTACCAATGTCTAAAGGGACACATGACTGAGCAGACCAGCATCCTATTTCTGTACTGTCAGGCAGTTCTTGCCAAGAAGCTGAGTATCAGTGGCTGTGTTTTAGTTTAATACTATGGCAGCTGTCTTCTCAAGTATCTCAGTATTATATTGGGTACAATTCTGAGCTCAGCAGAGTCATATATTTCTTTCAGGTTGCCTGATCTATAGAGTAGGATGTAAAGCTGTACATCTCATGGTTGGAAGTTACTTGTGATACTGGAGGATCTTAAATAAACAATTATGGACTGATATTACTGAAAAACTATCTAGCTCACAGTAGTCTCAGCTGAACTCTCTATATACACCTCAGAGTCTGTTTATTTAAAATAAATAAAATACATACCTTTTAGAAGTTGAGAGATGCCCAGGAGGAATACTGGTTCACTGGTCCTAGGTCATAAGACTTCTCATCTGCCACCAGCCATGATGAGCTGGGGCTGAGCTTTGGAGCTTTTAATTTTTAGTGTACATTTGTAATGGTCTTACTTGAAGTAAATGTGATTCTCAAGGAATACCCTTGATAGAGGGTTTGGAGTTTGGAATGTTCTCTGGGGCAGTGAGGAGCAGTCTGTGGGACCTCTCTGGCAGATTTCTGAACTGGACCCCAGTTGCTACGTGCTTGGTGAGTAACCTGTGTGCTGGAACTGTGTACCAGCCAGTACAGTCAGTGCCTTGAATTACTTGTGTGTAATTAATCCTTAAAAGAACTGTGTCTTCCACTGTAGGAAAAAGCTCTAAAGGGACAGCTAAAGTATAATTTTCTTTTAGTGTTTTTATTTGACTGCTTAGTAATATGTAGGAAAACTAATGCTTTAAAAGCTTAAGATTCATGATAGAAGATATAATGTGCCTCCTTTTATTGTGTTTGGTCTCAAGATGTACATTTTCCTGTTAAAAAATCGCAAAATCTTAATGTTTTTATTATGTATTCTTAAAGTGAAAATAAAAATCTCATGAACTTAAAAGGTAGTTTAATACTGCAAAAGGAAAAAATAGCCTTAAAAATTTTTTTTTTTCTCCAAACATAATCTGAGAAGACCATGTCTGCCTCACGTGGCATCATCACAGTAATCTTTTGATGAGAACTTCCTCTTATTAGGCCCTGCAGGACTGAATTGTTTGAGTTGCTGGACACTGATCAGCGCAACTCATAAACAGATTGTAAAAAAGTGATTCATACTGAAGGTAAATTTTGGACTACTTGTAAGACATAGCTGGAGCAGGGACAACTATTGAAAATATCTCTTTTTGTAGATTGGTGGTAAAATATATGTGTGCAGCCCTCTTGTGACTTGTGCTATGTGAAGTATCAGTTCTGTTGCTTATATCATTATGATAGGTTCTACTTACAAAATCCTTAACAGAATTGGTCTTTTGAAATTGAAGTATAAAATTCTTTGTGAGCAAAAGTATCCTGACATACGAGTCAAAATAGGGATTGAGGCTAAGACAGAGCCTTTCACATGTAGGCTCGAAATTGAAATATAAAATTCTTTGTGAGAAAAATTATCCTGACATACAGAGTCAAAATAGGGATTGAGGCTAAGACAGAGCCTTTCACATGTAGGCTGATATATCATAGCAAGTATGGAAATCAATGTCGATGCAGAAATCTGGGTTTTCATGAAATACTAGCTTTATCTGTATCATTTTCATCAGCAGAAGAAAACAAAAGAGTAAATGGAAAACTGTGCTTCAGTTTGAGCAGTTGCCATTGTTAGAGGAAATTTACTATTTTTCTTCCATGTAGGATTTGAATTTACTGCCCATGTGAAAAATGGTAAGAATGGAATAGGATTTTGAAAACACAAATCCTTAGTTTATTATCTACTCTCAAAACTTTGAGGGCAAAGCAGTTATTTGAAACTAAAATGTCATGTAATTTATGAAGTTAATGGAAGGTAAAACTTTCAACATTCCTGAAATTTTAATCCTTCTGTAGTGCATGTGATTTCATGTGATCTCTCACCCTCTGAGAAACTGCTTCATTATCTTGCATAACAGTTTGGCAGATCTCCATCTTTGCTCTGCTGAATAAAGGAATAGTGTTTCTACAGAAACAAGTTTGAGAATTTACAAGATGGAGAAGGAGCTCCAGGTTTAAAATCCAGTTGCTAAATAACCACTTGTTAGAAGCCAAGTTTTTTTACTATAGTAATTTTGCTAATGTTATATATTATATACAATATATTATTAGAGTAGGTTTTTTAAGCTGAATTTTACAAAAATTTTTTTGCAAAATATTTAGAAGCCGTTTGCATTTCTAAAATGACGAGCTATTTTTCTCTGTCTTTAGAATCAACTCATTTAATAATTATTTCATTGTATTTTGTAGCTTTCAATTGGTAACATCATTATGGTCTGTTTTCTAACATGTGCCAATATAAGCAGGATGAGAAGCAGATACCTGATACAACAGTTTTATTCTCGTGTAGAGTTGGCAGTTTCCTTTTTTACCCCACAAAAGGTACTATTCATATTTTCATTGCCTAACTCTATTTCTGCTCAGGTTCTCTGCCTGCAGGGCACAGGCAGGAGGTGGCACTGGGCTGCTGTCAGGCTGAGGGGTCTGACCACATGTGTTGTGTGCAAAGCCTGAAGCATCCCCTGGCACTGGAGATTTAGAAACACCCTGTGAAAAATCCCAGGGGGTCACAACAGACAATTTCTATTCAGTTTCTAATTCAGATAGCACTCTATACATTGCATACTATATGGGTTTTTTCTTCTACAGGGACAGATTTAGCCAAACACAGTCCAGAAATACTGGAAGTCCAGAAGTGCAATTAATGGCCCTTTATTGATAATTGTAATTCTTAAGTGCCAAATTTTAAAGCAAGTATGTCCAATTTGTGCAGCAAATCAAAAGCTGTGCTGTGACTTCTGTTACTCTTGGGTTCCAGTTGTAACACTGGTAAAAAGAAGCTGCTCATTCTTCATGTCTGAAAAAACCCCAAGGCATTTGGCTAAAGATTGGCTGTGGATGGTGCAAGCATGCATTCCTATGTGTGCATGTGTGTGCACATGTGTGGAAACTAGAAGTCACATGGGTTGGCTTAAATGCCAATTATAAACTATTTATTTTACTAGTAAACAAATCAATAGCAATCAGTAAAGGACTCATTAGATTAATAATTTACATTCAGATAATGCAATTGATTTAGTTTTCTGAATGCAATTAAAATTGTTTCAGCTGCACTTATATAGTTTTAATTTGATTTAGTGAATTAATGGATGAATCTAATTCCTCAGAGTGTTATATAAATTGATTTAGTTATATCTACACTAAATTGGGTATGAAAATAGTTTAATTAATTTAGAACACTACAGCAAAGTTATTCCCATTTACACAGAAATACCAGCTACAGTTGTATTTTGTCTTTGAAGTGGTGTGGTGTCAATCAGAGACACTCCTACCTTGATTTGCTGTGTTCTGCTGTAGGAATTCTGGCCAAGGTGTGAGTGCTGCACTGGTGACATTAACCATCCACTAAGGAGTCAATCCAATTATCTGAAATATCTGTATTCACTATTGATCCAGTAAGTTTAGCCACCTGCATAGGCTTTTTGCTATCTGGGAAGTAATCAACACATGAAACATTCGTTCACTTATTGCTGCATTAGCTGCTGAATTGGAAATTTCATCTCTCTTTTGGGAATGGAAATTTAAATCTTGAGAGAAATTAGGGGCTTTATACACCTAATTTAACACTTGGTTCCTTTGTTCTGCTGGACTACCTCAGTGAGTGAGTAGTTCCTGCCTGAAACGGAGTAGGAATAAAAGCCAGTGAACCACAGCAGCAGAAGGCAGGAGGTTTGTCTGTCTCTCCTGGGAAATGGGGGAGCACCCCCCTTAGTGTGTCCATGGGTATTTCCTGGCTCCAGCACAGAGACGAGCTTGCTGCCAGTACTGCTGGTGGACTGGAGGTGTCCTTAGGGATACCAAGGAAGTTTATGTTAAGTAACAATATCTAAACCTGGCAACACCAAGTGAAGTACTGGTACTAAGACTGGTCTTTTAAACCAAAATAACTTGCCATTGGCTAAAAACAAAGTTTCTAGATATGACAGAATGAGCCCTGGTAGAAAAACATGCCATTGGGACCCACAAAGGCTGTAAACATTTTGTGATATATGCCAACTCCATTTAGATTTTCTTTTTAAAAAAAGAGGGGACAAGTAGATGCAGCAGACTGATGTAATATTTGGTTTACACTTCGTGTAAAATCAGAGGTTTCATGCTGGTTGTGTTTGAGGGCATATACTGCCCCCTTTAAACAAACAATTCTGACTACAGTCACATTTAAAAGATACCCCAGGTTTGTACTCTCAGAAGAGATACATGACTCTTAAACGAAAGTTTAGCTTATTGCCTATGTTACATACTAGTACAACTAAAGAACCACCAAATGGGAATTTTTAAAGTTTCCAGAATTTTGTCCATTTTATTTTGTGTTTGAGTCCAAGTATGTTTTTCCACTACAGTATTTTTCCCAAGTAAATTCATTAGGTAACAAGGTGCAGATAGCTGTGAAATGCATCCTCTCTAGATGAGTTTGGGGTGAGGTATAAAGTGTGTAAAACTAGTCAAGGAAGTAAAGACATTCTGTTTATTTTCAACACTGAAATATACCCTATGGAAAATATTATTTTTAGGTTCCTGGGAGCAGTTAGACTAGTGCTTAGTGAGCTTTTCTACTTTTGTTTCTACTTTTTGATCTACTTTGAATCGTCCCACTTATTTATCGCTAATGCTCATAGAGTGAAAAATTAAAATTCTTGCCAAAAGGCAAGATGCCACCCTTAAAAGTAGCTTCTGTTGGATCTGTCAGTTGATAACTCAGTAATGCATGATTTTTTCTAGGTCATTTGAGCATATGAAGCAAAGATCTTGCTGATGATGTGACCGGTATCTTTTGTCCTGTGTTATTTTATCAAGTAAAGTATTTCATCCCTGATTTCACTGAGGTTGAGTGAAGTAGTTGGGAAGTATAAAGCACGAGATGTGTATGTGGCATACTGAGGAAAAAGATGTTTCCAAAAGCAAGAAGATAATCAATGGCTAAGAAAATCTTTTTTGAAATGAGATAATATGGAGAAACAGACCCTAAAATTGGAAAGTTAATAAAATAATGCTCACAGCAATAACACTGAAATATTGAGAAGTGATTAAACGGACTGAAGAACAGAAAGACACACTTTTCAAAAAGTAGCCCTAATCATAACTGCACAGAGAAAAAACGTAAAAGAAAATACAGAAGAAAAAAATTATCTTTCTCTCTTGTACATTTGACTTTAGGTGATCCATGCAAAATGTCTCTTGAAAAAATGCTAGAAAGTACTTGCTTGCAGTAAGTCTTTATCCATTTCAAAGACAAAAAAGAAGTGATAGAAATCTCATTTAAAAACAATTTCATTGAAGGCTATCTTTAAGTAGAACCAGTATGCAAAGGGTGGAATGCCACAGATTCCTGGCATTCTCATTGTGTCCGTGCTGTGGTTGGTCACTCCAGCTTTGTTAAGGACCTCAGGAGCTGGGCAGGCCTGTGTTCCAAGCTGTGCTTTACTTAGGAGGCTCTCCATGGAATGATAACTGCATAACAAAAAATTTCTCCACCAGGAATGGCTCTTGGGACAATGAAATTGTTATTACCAGCCTGCCAAAAAGAATCCTGGTAAGGAAAAGTAAAATCAAGCAAAAGTAGAAAGGTGATTTTTTTGCTTTCCTTTTATTATTCCCTCAGGGAAGGGTGGAGTCACAGGGAATAATGGTACACATTTCCTTTAACATTTAGCAACAAGTTGATTCCATGAGCAGAATAAATATCCTGTGTTCTGTTAATATCTTGCAGTTTGTATTTCACAGTGATTTCAGAAGTGGAAACGCTTCGTTGGGTTTTAAGTCACAGCATGTCTCTTTGTATGTAGAATAAATAGCAGGAAATTAAATTACAAAAATTATTTTACATGCTTTATTTTGATTAAGTTTTTAAATGCCATTTGAAGCTTTAAAGCAAATTATAAAAGTGATGTTCTGGCTCAATTTAATCAAAGTTATAGTCTCTAGACACTATTGTAGAAATAAATAAGGCTTATCTTTGAAATATAAAGGACCTTTCCACTTCTTTGTACAGCTGATGCCTCGGACCAGTTTCCAGGATCGGCATTTGCGTCTTGGTTTCCATTTTGACTCTAGATAGTTTAGTACTACCATGGCTACTGGCCTATGCCCAGTTCCCCCTGGTGTCAGTGAGATTGTGTGGGTATGGTAGATCCAGATATTTGAATCTTCAGTGTAAAAATCTATTCCCAGGATACAAAAATGCCAAGGGACAAATTACATTTCCATGACTGTTGGTAGAATTTGAGGAGTACTGTAAGAGAGTTTGTTCAGTATCTGTAAGAATGATGTGGTGATGGTCACAATTCCAAAGGCAAGTGGGAAAAAATGTGTTGTGCTAATAATGGTTTCTAAGTTAAAAGAGGTCAAGCAAAATGATTTACTGATGTCTCTCTTTTTTATTCTTCTTCTCATTATTTTAATCGCTCGAGTTGAAGCACTTTATTCAGATTGCAGACACCTCCTCACTGTTTTATATTCACACAGACAACCAGAGGGTTTTAGGCATGTGTTTGCTAATACCACAATGATGGTCTAGTATGAAACATTATTATTTCCAATCTTATATAGAAATCAAAATGTGTATTTCTGTTATATAAAAAATGGCAGTTTATATATATATAAACCTCTTCAATAGTTTTTAAAATTACTTGCCTTTCTTCTAGTATGCTTACTTTTAAATATAAAATCTATGAGACAGAGCTTCTGCACTTCTTATTTGATTTTTGGGAACCACTTTTTATATGGTTATTTCAGAGGAGACTTCTCAGTACCATGTGAGAACAGTCCTACCTTGCACTGCACTGGTCTGAAATAAAAATTAGCTAATATCTGCAGCATGCTCTAAAGCATTGTCCCTGTGATTTCTCTTTCAATTAATTGCCCCTCTTGTGGAATTATTCTATAGTTTTAGTTGAGGAAGAGGAAGAAATAAGACTACTCTGTTCCTCCAGTGGCTCAGTGGTAAAATTTGCAGCCTTTGCCAGTTGTTTGCCACTAGAAGAAAAAGTTATGATGTAGATTGCAGAAAACTTTCTGGAAGTGACTTCATTACTAGCAGTCATCTTTGAAAAAAGATACCTACAGAGGAAGTATAGAAGACTATAGTCTTCTCCTTCAGCCCTCCCTGACAGTAGCTCAAGAAAAACTGCACCAAAACCTGTGTTGGATAGAGAAATCAAGAAGGCAAGCTCTCTTTCTTTGTATGAATCCAATTTCTTGTGTCCATAGCAAAGTCCTTCTTCAGAGGCTGAGAATGAGCTGTATGTTAAGGAAAAGCTGCTGAACCTGAGTGCTGCAGTGCCATGGAACAGCTTCCAGCTCCGTGGTGTTTGTGTGTGCAGGGCTGGCACAGGGAGACCTCAGCTGGGGAGAGCCTCTGCCTGTGCTCAGAGCTGTGACTGTGTGTCTGTGGAGCAAGAGGCAGTGCCTGCCCCGGAGAGCTTGCTGAGTTAAATATAAAAGATAAACAAAGCAAAGGAAGGAAACATGCAAGAAGCTGTTCACCAGGACAGCAAGAGAGCACCCAGGATGCAGCTGGATCTCTGGGCCAGGCATCTGCACACTAAAGGAGACTGCTTTAGGGAAAAAAAACCCAAAAAAAACCAAAGTAGGAGCGTAAACTTGTGTGTTGTGGGTTTTTTTTTTTTTTTAAATTGTTGGTTTTTTTTAATTTTGAGACAGTCAATACTCTGGCTTTGCAAATGCACCTCCTAGATTTCATTCCTGATGATTTATGTCTCTTCTATGGAATATGTATTTAATATATAATTAAAAAGCATTGTCCAAAGTGGACTATGTTTGGATTGAGATTTTCTGAAACGTTAGAAAAGTCCTCCAGATGGCAGAATAACTGCTTCAGTGCACATACAGTAGATGGGGATATAGTTTTATCCCTCACTACAAAACACTCTGGTTTTTGGATTGAGTAAAAGACTTTTTGAAAGCAATTTTGATCAGAGCCTGTGGGAAATTGCACAGTTTAAGTAATATTTGCTTGTTTTGGTCAGAGTACCCTTGTTCTATTCTTAAATAGCAAAAAGTCAGAATCGAACTTATTTATGTGTGGAGTGGCGTAGAAGATTTCATTAACAGCACCAAGAAGGTGCATGTACAGGGAGCATGTCAGATGTTTCCAGGGCATGTTGCACATTCCATTTACTACTCCCAGAACAGCAATAGTGGTAGGAACTCTTCAAAATTAAACACAACATGAAGCAAGTTCTATTTTGGCATTTAACTTTTACGTAGTGCACTGTAATTGCAAAGCAAAATTAAATCTCCCCTCCCTTTAGAAATCTCTCTTGCTTAATGTCTCTCAATGAAGTTGTGTGAAAACATAAATTTGGTATTTAATTTGTCATGTATCCCATCATGTGCTTTGACTATTCTTGTGTCTCTCATCTCTTAGCTTCCTCAAGAGTCTCTCTGGATAATGCATAATCTCTTTATATTTTCAGAATTTCTCATTCAGTAGCCAGTAATATGGACTTAAATTTCTAAAGAGGTGGTCATACCATGAAATTATTAAATACATTTCACATCTCTTCTAATGCAATTTTGCTGCTGGGAGCAGCAGAAAAAAAGAAGAGAATTCTGTAACTCTCCAGGTGCTTACACATCATCAGCATTTATGCTGCAGGTAAGTGACAGTCCACCTGCCACAGAAGGAGTGTCCATGCCATTTTAGCATCTTCACTTTGGTTCCTTCCTTTGTGGAGAGGCAGCAGGTAAGACACATGGATACATCCCTGCGCTCTTAGTTCTGAGCCCTGCATGATGGGAAATGTTTTCTAAAGCAGCACATTGATAAATAAAACATGAAATACTCCTGAAAGATGCTTGTCCAGAGCTCTCCCTTGTTTAAGTGCAGGCCCTGCTCCGAGAGGCGTTCTGACACATCTGGATGCACAGCATGTTTGCTGAAGGCAAGCAGAGCCTGCAGTGACAGGGGACAGCTGGGGCCTGCTGGCTCAGCACGCTGGGGGCTGGCGCCGAGCTGCTGACGCTGCGCCGTGACCGCAGCTCCCAGGTGAGCGCTGCACTGCTGTGACATTAGAAATCAGCACAAAGTTGGCTGGGAAGTCATTCGTGCTAAATCAGGGAATGAGAAAGCAAAAGAGAAAGTGCAGCTGCCTCCGGAGAAGGGGCTCGTTGGTAAAGCTGCTCCGGTAAAGAAGTCTGGGCCAGTTGGTTCCGTTCCTCAAACAAAGTGAGAGTGATTTGGGTTCAGCTTTGTACTCTCTGTCAGTTGCTGTGCCCAGGTGTCAAGAAATCTAAAAATATACACAATTGTATCTGCATTCACATAGCTTTTATAAATCCATTGGGCTTTTTTCATATTAGCTCTTATTCTTTCTATCAGGTTTTATCTTTTTTTTCTGATTCCAGGGAGAGCAACAAAAGGAGGGAGAGGAACACATGAACTTCCATGTGATTTTTAGCCATTGTTTATCATCTCAATATACAAACACCTTCAGTAGGTATTTTTCATTGGTAAAAAGAAAAATTTGTAACACTTGAGCAACTCAAGCCTTTTCTTTTTTTTTTTTCTTTTTTTTCTTTTTTTTTTCTTCACCGTGGATTTAATGGTTTGGCAGGTAAAACTTGAAATAAATATTTTTTAGGTTAATGGCACATTACATTTAGTTAGACCACTAAAGCAATTCTAGAGGTTTTTTTATTTGGGCAGAATTCTAACTATAGAATTAGGTCCTGGAACCACACACTTGCAAACCAACAGTAAATAGGGTTGAAAAGCATTAATTCCTGCATTAATTTCAAAAGGCTATGCATAGATGCTCAAAATATAAACAGAAATGTTAAAATGAGAAGTCACATTTGGTACAAACTCTTTGCTGTTATATATCTGGACCAGAATAGGCAAAGGGTATACAGATTGAAGTTTACCTTTAGCATTTTTTATGTGTAACTTACATACCTCATCTGCCAAAGGATTGCTTTAGCAATTCAAAATTAATGTGAAGTGTGGTCCTCTTTGGAAAAAAATTAAAGAGTCTGCCAAAGGAAAACTGTTAATTTAATAACTGGCTGCAGAGGTGCCACAATGATGGGGCAGGGGAGAAATCACTATATCCACCAATTTGGCAAAATACTTAAAAGGCTTTATCTAGATACATCTACAGTATATAGTATCTCAAAATTAAAATTATAGCTAGTTAAACAGTACGTAGCCAAAGAAATTAAAGACTGGTGACAATGTGCTGTCTCTCTTGTGGTTTGTTGGTAGAAATGACATTGAATGATGAAAGTGCTGTATTATTAAGTATATAGCACTGTATAAATGAGATTATTTAACCTTCATATCTCTCAATAGTTGGAATTTATAAATAGATACTCTGAAAAAAAGCAGGAAAAACTTAAAATTATTTAGAAATGTATTTGCTTAGACTATATTGTTGTAGGTACAGATTCAGAGAGTTAATTGTTCTGCTTGGATTTAATATTTATTTTAAGACAAATCTGAAATGTAACAGGCAGACATTTCAGTTATTATTACATGGATTTTAACTTAGCTTTAGCTACCAGCACAGATGAGAGACTCAGAGAGGGCTGCAGGATTTTAGCAGAGAATAAAAGGCAGTTTAGAACAGGAGGAGAATAAGTTAAACTGTTTTTAGATAAGTTGGATGTATTCAAGTTGGCAGTTTCTGATGGAACTCATCCTAGACTACTTACAGAAGTAGCTGAAGCAATTTCTGGAGCATTAGCAGTTATCTTTGAAAGCCCACAGAGGATGGGGGGAGAGGTCCCGGTGGTCTGGAGATGCACACGATGCTGGATCTCTCTTTAGACAGGAGAAGAAGAGCTGAGGAATCCTAGGCAAAAGAGTTTCACTAGCATCAGCAGGATACGAGACCAAACTGTTGAACTACCATCTTGAGAATAGTAAGGAGGTAAAAAACATTGTGTTTCTTTATGATGTACAAGTATCAGGGCAAGTTCCTTCCATTTTCAGTAGTTAAGCAGGTAAGAGGAAGTCCAAGTGCTGTCATATATCTGACTTCGTGAGGCTTTGAACCAAACTCTGTGTAGCATTCTGATGAGCAATCCAGTGAGGTAAAAATAGAATTCCACTGTAAAACTGTTCAAAACAACATGCTCAGCATTCAGCTGCCAGTGGTTTGCTGCCAGAAAGGGGAGCTGGTTCAGATGGGGCTCAGCAAGTCCTTCCATCCCTGTGGGGACAGTTTTCATGCACAGTTTAAGGTGGCAGTGAGTATGCTTATAACATGTCTGGATGCTAGCAACCTGAAACTGCTCCTAAATCCTTTCTTTGAGAGACAGATTGGAATTTAGAATTCATGGAAGAAATAGCCTGAGATCAATAACATATGATTCAGTAAACGCGAAAGCAGACAAAGAATAAATCAGATGCAAAACATTAAATGAAGAATAACTGCTTGGCAGCAATAATGCAAAGCATGAATGGGGAATTGTGAAGGGCTGCAAGCTGAGTGTGTCAACACTGTGATGCTGTTTCAAAAAAAGCAATCATTGTTCTGCAATATATTCATAGGCTTGCCAATATCAGATATATTAATGTGACCTCCTCTGAGGCCAGGAGTAAGGCACTTGCTTTTTGACTCTGCTCTTAGGAGGAAAACACTGAAAACTTACTGTACAGCAAGTCTGGAATGTTTACCAAAAATAGCCAGATGGGGTTTGCTAAACCTAGAAAAGGGAGGAAAAGAAACATCAGCTTTCTAATAGGTGAAAAGCTGCTGAAACATAATGGGCACCCATTGTTCCCCAGGACCACTGGCTGTAGGGTCAGAGATATAAAGTGCTTTGTTTGCAGCAAAAGTGACTGACACAGGTCAGTGCAAAATCCATCATTTTGTCTTCAATCCCCTGTCACGTTTAAGCAAAGTCATGAACTGCAGTTCACGTGGTACACGTGCATATACTGTGCTTTGGAGATTTTTGTAAACAAGTCTGAAAAACACCTATGGGAGGTTTAGTTGTGTTTGTCTGGACACCCTGGGAGAGAATGGGCTAAATCATACAGAACATTTTAATGGAATAAAGGCTGGATTTTGCTCTACAGCCTTACTTGATCCTTACCAGGCCAGGTACAGTCTTGCCAGGTCCTTTGTTGTCATCTAGTAAGGGATGTGAGTCCCCAGCAAATATGGTGGTGAGCAGGGCTGCACCTCCAGAACAGTTCCTGTGACTCACAGCTTGCTCCTGGTGGCTTCTTGGGAAAAAAGAACGGACCTTGGCTTGGCTGAATTGTCCTTCAGGCTGTCAGTCAAGCTCCAATGGCCTAGATGTTCTCTTACAGCCTCTAATTCTATGATTCTCTGGTT
This sequence comes from Pyrgilauda ruficollis, assembly GCF_017590135.1. NCBI lineage: Eukaryota > Metazoa > Chordata > Aves > Passeriformes > Passeridae > Pyrgilauda > Pyrgilauda ruficollis. The sequence continues at coordinate 14,064,311 of NW_024522539.1, forward strand.
ATTTAAATGTCATTTTCTGTGGTCATACTTAGAGGCTAAAACAGCAAGTTCTATTTAGACATGGTTCATTAACTAAAAAACCCGTTCTGGTCTGTTGGTTTACTGTGGGTGATAAATATGTAGCTAGTCAGTACTTCATAGGGAAAAATAATATTTTTGCAGCATCCAGGTTAAAATAATTCTGTGTTTCTGTGTATTTCCCTAAACCAGAAACTTGGAGAAGTTTAGAATACTAACAAAATGATGTTAAAATATTGCTACAGTTGATGAGATAAAAGTATGTGAAATATGAACCTGTATGGTAAGATAATTAAATCTCTTGCATGTACTTTTTCCATAATATGCAAAACCCCACATGTTGCATCTTAAGGCAAACTGTGACTGTAGCAAATAATTTTTAATATTTGACTTACATGAATGTCTAAAATTAGTGTCTTGCTAAAAATACTTCACAGGCTGTTCCATACACAGAGGTATCACTCAGGAGCTGGACTCTACAATCCGTGTGACTGCGCAGTTTATTGGGCACTGGAAGGACCAATTACTCAGCTGCTGTGTCCTGGTGAGGGTCTCGCTGCACCAAAGCACTTCAGTGGTTTTGAGTGCTTGAGAATCTTTACTGACACCTGCTGTAGGCACCTTGAGCTCTGCAGTAAGCTGTTAGGAACACCTAAACACATTCTGCTTCCTCAGGACCAGTCTGGCTGGGTTAGCTGCCTTCCTGCGTGTTCAGAGTCCAGGCAGATGTACAGATAAGATGTGTAGGGCAAGCTTGTATTTGATTGCTGCTTTTTCAAGTATACTGGACTGAAATATGTGAGTTGAACTCCCTCATGTGAATGATGTAACATGAATTCTCTGTCTTGTTACATTACAAAATATTTCTTGTAGCAGCTTGCAGGCTGTTAAAGCACAGAGTAGAAAACTTCCCTTAAAAGTGACATTAAATCATTTTCTATCACTTACTGTTTTAATTTAACAGTAAACAAGATTCTAGAATGATTGTCTTCAGACTTCCAGCCTAGAATATTTTGAAGAGAGGGAGAACATGATTAGAGGTCACAGTCTGAGAAGATGGGTGATGCTCTCGGAGAATGACTGCATTAGAGTACATGGAAAAAGTGCATCTCTCTGGGATAGTGTGCTTCCCAGACAGGGACTGCATTAAGTAAAAGGGCTTTTAGTTTAGTGTAGGCAGAGCAATTAAGAGTCCCTTAGGGGGAGGTATATAATTATTTTGTAAAATAAGAAGCATCATCAAGGAATTTCTTACACCTTGGCTGATTTTCTGAGTGTTGAGAGAATTTTCCAGTTTTTGATGTGTATTCTTTAATCCTGGGTATTTCTGGTTCCTATCTTGAGTCTTCTAAGAGGCCAAAAATCATACAGAAATGGAGAAGGTGTCTTACAAGATAGTTTTAAAAGCATGGATAATAGCAAAGAAGCTACATTGCTGGTAGAATATAAAAATAGAAACAGCTTTATGCATGTTGGGGTGCTTGCAACCTTCTTGCCTTTCACTGACATCCAGATTTGATTCAAAGCTGAGTTCCAGCAGCTGGAGAAATTTGTTGTTAGTGATTTGTTAAAGTGATCTGTTATTGATGAAAAAAGATTGAGATAAGGAAAAACACTTCCTGGAAATGGTGGAATATAAAAATATAGAGGCTCACAGGACTTCCTCTCTCCAGTGACGTAGCTGAAGTGCTGCTGTAGAAGATAATTGCCTGATGTCTAGCTGTTCCTGGAATATTGCATATTTCTCAGTTTAAATAGAAAGGGTGAAATGATGCTCAAGGATACAGAGTCTTGGAAACGGCAGTACACACAGGCCCCAGGCTGGAATTGCTTCTCGTATTTGGGCCCCTGGGAGGTTCTGAGGCCGTGCCCGGTGTCCAGCCTGGTGGCCAGGGCAGTTCCTTGAAGCCACTCCTGGTTCTGCCCCTGCTGTGGCCTGCCTGTCCCTGCAGCGCCTTCGCACCGGCTCCACTGGGGAGGAGCCGGGCAGGATCCGCAGTCTGTCTGTCCATGTGTCTGCCCGTGTGTCTGTCAGTGCCCAGCCATGGCCCCGCTCACTGTCCGTGTGTCTGTCAGTGCCCTGCCATGGCCCCGCTCCCTGTCCGTGTGTCCGTGCCCAGCCATGGCCCCGCTCCCTGTCCGTGTGTCCGTGCCCAGCCATGGCGCCGCTCCCTGTCCGTGTGTCCGTGCCCAGCCATGGCCATGTTCCCTGTCTGTGTGTCCATGCCACGGCCCCGCTCCCTGTCCGTGTGTCCTGCCGTGCTGCCGACAGCCCCGGGCCGGGCGCTCTCTGCCGGCCGTGGCACCTGGGCGCGCTGCTCTTGGTGGTTGCTGTGCAGAGAACCGGGCACAGCCCTGCCCGAGCGCAGCCTGTGCCGCTGGCTCGAGTGAGGCAGAAGCACGCTTGGGATCGCTGCACAGAGCTATGAGCGGTCTGTGGCACTGCGTGGCCGCAAATGGAGCTGCCTCAGCAGCTGGGGAGGCAACTGCTGGGCTGGAGTCTCCTGATCCTCATACTTGTGTAATGCTGTGCCACTGCCAGTGAATGCAGCAGTACTTCTGAGCTGTAAACAAACACCAACGTCCTAGAGGAGGAGAAGTACTTATATTCATGATTTCCCACTGCATTTGCAGAGGCAGAAAGTGGTTGGCAGTAATAAGACACAAACTTCAAAAGAGAGTGAAAATATATGTGTCATTAATAAAATCTGCATAGCTGCTTCTGTTGATTGCACTGAGAAATCTCAGAGAGAACTAATGTAAGTAGCAGGATATTCCTGTAGTAAGGATTTACTGAATAAATCTGCCTAATTCGATTTCATTTCACCTGGGCAGCTGTGTCTGATTACTCTCCCATGTGATGCTTTCCTTCATGCCTTTGTACTTGTGACACTGCAGCTCAGCCCATCTTTGCCTATGTTAGCAGCAAACTTGGAATTCATCCTTTTACAAAAAATCAATTAAGCCAGCTCCTGTTCTCTGCAGTGGTTGTGTAACTTGAGATATTGCATTATCTGCTAGACAAGAATGGCTGTGAGGGTGTTCAATGTGCTTTGAAGTCCCAGGAACTCGAAGGATCCAGTGGCCAACCTGGGAAAGAATATGATTGTCTAGAAATTGGGAAGGTTATATTCTATAGAAGGAATTTGAAAGATGTCTGGAATGCTAAAGTAGAAAAAAAAAATCAAGTAGGCACCTTTCTAGTGACCACAAACAAGCCCACAGCTGTCAGAAGAACGCTGCATACTCCCCCATTGCTTCCCCATGGTGACAGATGTCCTACTTTTGCAATTCAACACTCTGGCCATGCTAACTTATGAATTATACAAGGAAAAAACACAAAAATCAGTTCACCCATCACTGCAAAGAAGCTACCTCTAGGCTGCAACATTGTCACTATTTAATGGGGAGGGACAACTATATAAAGCACTTATGACTTCAGGAAAATATTAAGTATAAGATAGTGATTCATTTTTTAAAAATGACCTGCTAATACATTGCATGCATTGACAACCAGACATGTATGGATTGCTTTTTCATGGCTGTGCATTTCCAAGATAATTTTTCCTTTATCTGATTGAAAGCAGAACCTTACTGCCCTATCCAAAGATGACCTGAGGGAAACCAAGTGGCCAACTGGATCATAACCATGAGCATTTCCAGTAACACCTGCACCCTCTCCCTGCTGACATTTTATACAAATACATAGTGAAGCTAATCCTGAGTAGTTTAAAGGAAAGTTTTTTCCAGCAACTCTGATAGCAAAAATATATTTGCTTTGAGTAATGAAAATTTAAAATGTTTTGGGCATAGGGGATCAAACTTTGTGCATACTTACTAGCACTTTTTTACATTATTTATGTCTTCAACTGCAAACAATAGCAGCAGTATTTATACTTGGGAAATAAATTGTGCAGTTCAACATGGCTTGAGCTAGTTGTCTGTAAAATAAACTTTCCCCACTCTGAAAGATGTAAAAATACCACAACAAAAGACTTTCTGAGAAAATATTTGGATGGAGAAAAGTACATAGGAGTGGCAGACCAATCCTGGAAAATAGTGCAGCACTACTTTCTGGTGATACACAAAAAAAATTGGCAAACTTTCAGGTACTGGGGCTTGAACTTGGGTGGGAATGATATTTTAATGTAACTGCCTTTTCCACTTACATAAGAAGTAGCAAAAGCTCAAAAGTTATGAACAAAAGAGATGGATCTAACCCTCCCAGTCCACTGAACACAGTGAAAAGGATTAGACCTCCTTTTCTCATTTTCATTTGGGATAACAAATATCAGTTCATATGTTTGGAAGTAACTAATCCATCCATTATTTTTCTGAATCATGCACAAACATTTTTATTAACTTAAGTATCCCGGTACAGACAAAATTCAGATGGGCTCCTCTCCTGTTCTTCTCCTTTCCTGCCCCTCTCCTCTTTTCATGGCATAGTCCCACATTTACATCACCACATCACAGACCTATGTGGCATTTTGGACGATAAATTGTGATGGCTGTGGTGGCTTTGCCATAAGTGAATATTTTTGGAAAAGCTCAGTTGCTGTGCTGGCTTTTCATTTTCTCTGTAAGTACTATGAAGTTACTGATCTACCCTTTCCTCCATATTCTCCTGAGGTTAAATGCCATACATGGTTTCCTGCAATCCTAGTAGTAATTTCTTTGCACAGGGCCTGGTGGGAGAAGAAGCAGTTTGCAGATGACATTTACAGAATGAGATGTTTAGGGCTAAATGGAGTTGTCAGACACTAATTGATTCACATGTCAACCTCTTGCTCCTCATGTAAGGTGGATAGGGAACATTACAGCTTGCAACTTGTCTAGGGCAAGGGTTGTTTCCAGTGTTTGGATATTCTTGTTAATTGTCTCTCTGCATTCTGTGAACTGCAATAGACTAAGAGACCAGAAAATACTTGTTTTTAGATGTTTCAGTTTTGATAGGCATTTGAAGATCATAGAATTATATAATGATTTGTGTTGGAAGGGACCTTGAAGATCAGTTCCAACCCCTCCGCTGTGAGGGGCCACCCTTCACTAGACCAGGTTGTTCAGTGTCCCAGCCAGCCTGGCCATGAACACCTCAGGGGTGAGGCATCCACAGCTTCTCTGGACAAACTGTGCTGGTGGCCAGGCCCCCTCTCAGTAAGGAATTTCTTCTCAAGAGATAATCTAAACCTACTTTCTTCCAGTTTGAAGCCATTTCCCCTTGTTGTGTCATGCCGTGCTCTTGTAAAAACTCTTTCTCCTGCTTTCTTGTCAGCTCCCTGCAGGTACTTGAAGGCTGCAATTAGGTCACCCTGAAGCTTTCTCTTTTCCAGGCTGAACAATCCTGATTCTCCCTGCTTTTTCTCATGGGAGAGGTGCTCCATCCCCCTGATCATCCTGGTGGCCTCCTCTGGGCTCTCACTCCCCTGGTTGGTGTCCTTCCTGTGCTGGAGGCCCCAGGGCTGGATGCAGCACTGCAGCTGGGGTCTCACCAGAGCAGAGCCGGGGCAGAATCCCCTCCCTCCCCTGCTGCCCATGGTGCTTGGGATGCAGCTCAGGACACGTTTGGCTTTCAGGGCTGCAAGGGCACACGGCTGGGTCATGTTCAGCCTCTCATTAACCAGGACCCCCGAGCCCTTCTCATCCAGGCTGCCCTTGGTCTGTTCAGCCCAGCCTGTGCTGATACTGGGGGCTGCCTGGGCACAGGTGCAGCACCAGCACTTGGTGGTGTTAAACCACATGAGGTTCCCATGGTCCCTCTTCTTCAGCTTATCCAGGTCCCTCTGGAGAGCCCCATCCCTCATGTTTGCCAACTGCACCTCTCAGCTTGGTGTCATCTGCAAACTTGCTGAGGGTGCAATCAATCCCTTTGTCTATGTGATCAATGAGGATATTAAATAAAACTGGTCCAAATGCAGACCCCTGAGGGACCCCATTTGTCACTGATCCCCGTTGGGACTCTGAGCCACTGACCACTAGGATGAATAGTGGTGGAAATCTTGGTTGTTGCTTCTGTCAAAGTAAACTCGTCTATGTAATGCAGTGGAATATATAACTCTAAGTGCTGTCATTGCAAACTGTCTTTTGGAATTTCCCATAAAGGTTTGATTAGGACAGCCAGAGTTGAGATTCCTTTCTGGAACGATGCTGTGCTTGAATGAATTTGGAGGAGAAAAAAAAAGCCCTGTCTTGAAATGTTCTAAAAGTATGAACAGGAAATGCATACTTTTCACTCTAATTCCTTCAATGAGCTTTATGTAAAAGTAACCTGCCATTGCTGTAAGGTTAATGGTGCAGGCAATTTTCACTGGAGCTGGGCTGACTTTGGCAATTCCCTTTCATTCCCTTTCTCCCAGGCCATGTGGTGATTCCCAAAGCAGAGTGGACTCAGACTGTTGAGAAATGCAGAGCTGTGTGGATGCACATATGCATGTGAAAGCTGGAATGTTTACTTTCCAAGTAATTGAAATGCATGAGAGAATAAATATGCATTTTCTTAGTATATAGTTTCATTTGCCATAGCAAGTTGATAATTTGTACCTAAATAACAAACATGTTTTAGGAAAATGAGAAGCATAACTCTCCTAACATCTTGAGCCCCTGTCATTGTTCAAAGCCTTACTGATGCTCCCTCAAAGCTTCCTCCACAGTGCTCCCAGCTTCTTTGATTTTTCCTGCAGTGCCATGCCATAACTGAGAAGTGACCAAGAAGCTGTTCAAGCCACCTTCAGAAAGGCTTTGAATCCAGACCCCTGTATATAATACAGCCAGCAAATGAAAAAAAAATAGATTCCAGTTTATTACCAATTATATGCTTACAAAATGCATTCTTAGTGCTTTGGCATGTATGGCATGAAGAAAGACAAGCCATTGCACTTTTTCTTTCCTGAGTGTTTCTTTATGCAGATTTCTCCTCCTATAGGATTACAAGCTGGCAGAATGATGCCTGGCAGGAATTGATAAAGAATTGCAACATAAATCCCTGCAGGGCACATTGGGACAAGTTTGTTATAGGAACAGTCTTCCTCTGTTTACATGAACAAAAGCTGGGTTTGACAGTTTCACTGATCAGCAGCTTTGTGAGTGTGTGAACTCGCTGTTGTTCTGTGAGGCTTTTTCTACAGTTTCCTCTACAGTAGCAACAGTCTCTCTTTCCAAGTGGCCTCTTTCAGAGTGGTGTCAGCCTGGGTTGGGCCAGGTAATGCTTGAGGTCCCCTTCTAACCTGGTATTCTGTAATTCTCACTGCTCTGCTGTACTTCCCAATGCAGAGAGGGTATCACTGATCACAGTTAGACTTAGTTTGCCTTGTGCATTGATTCATAAATGAGAGCAAGTGAAGAACGTGAATATTGGGGGGAAAGCACGTAGTGATTGTAGCTTAGTTTTTCTCCGAGATTTACTTCCACAATTACTGGCTAACAATCCATTTAAAATGAAGTAGTGCTCTGACTGAAAGCAGGTTACATCCATGTTAGAGTGATGCAGATACAATTCCATTGGGAATTTGTGTTAGGGCTAAATTGCAGCCACACTGTTACCATTATCCTTGAGTAGGGGAAGTGATCTGTTTCAGTCTTAATGGCATCTCAAAACTCAGTCAGAGTGATGAATCTGAACGTGCTATTTCATGTTGGAAGAATGCATTTTATTTTCCAGAGATTTTAGTCCAGGTTTCAGCAGACACAGTATAGCACTTCTCTTTAAAAGTGGTGTTGGTATTCATGGGAGTCACAAACAAGAGAAGAGTCATTCATTCACTTTTAGATTCACTTTCCTTCTGCTGAGCCTGCCAGAAAAGCCCTGTTCTGTAGCAGTGCTCCCTGCCTTCAGAAACATCTAACAGATTCTTTAAACATACAGATACCTTTTCATTGCATATTTCCTGTTGGTGATTTTGTAGTTGTGCTGTTCCACTGGACCTAAAGAAATATGATAGCAGGTTTAGGTGATTTTTCTTCCCTTTTCCTTTTTCCCTTTTCCTTTCTTGTTCCTTTTTATTTCTTGCTTCTTGGTATAGGGTGTGACCATACAGAAAATTATCCTCTCAGGGGAAAAACAGAATTCCATCACAACAAAAAATTGTAAGGCTGCTGTAGCTATCCCTAATTGTTATGCTAAAAATAATAATTTTCCTAACCATATGCTGGGAAAATTTGCATCAAAATAAATGAGAGTGCCACAGCATTTTCCATGGTAGTATGGTTAAACTTTAAGTCCAAATTAAAAAGGCCTTTAATCTATCATTCAGCTTCTTGTTATTTGCTTTTCCTGCTACACCCACTTCCGACACTTGGAATTATGATTAAACAAAGTAGCAGAAGTAGCAGTAGCAGCCAGAGATTCTTGTGTGCCCCTTCTTTTGCCTTGACTTCCTCTAATTTGTTGCTGACGCTCTCTGGGAGAACAATTGTTATGAAAGTGGCTTCAGGTTACCACTTCTTAAAAAAATTACTGCTACTTCTTAAACTATTGGTTGCAAGAGCAATATATGTGAAGTAAATCCAGTTTCTGTTTTGCAAGTGCTGCAGTTTTGAACAGCTGGGCTGTGCTGAGAAGGAGCAGGCAGCACAGTGAGGCAATTGCCAGTTCAATTCATAATATTCAGTACAAAAGCTTCATCTCCCAAAGATGGGTGACCAGTGGGTCAAAGTCAATGTTTACATTCTTGCTTTTTGTGTGTTTTTACACTCATCTACAACACACAGAACATCTTTCATTAAAAAGCTGTAAATCCAGCTCTACAAAAGTCTTTGTGGAAGAAGAGTTTTACTCTTTCCCTAGTACCTGTTGTAAAGCAAGCTTAACCAGGTAGTACAGTCATGAGTGACACTGTAATTTCCAGGTGACTTCCACAGGGCTCTGCAGTACATGTTGGATGGCTTTTCCATCCATCTGCTGCAGTCCCAGTTCACTCCCCGGGCTGCAGAACTGCAGACAGACCAAGGAGTTGTCAGAGCACTGTTCATCCCCTGCCTCTGGACCTACAGGCACAATCCAACCCAAAGAGCTTTTCAGACTCAGGAGCAATTTCTTACAAAGGACTGGAGGTTGAAAGTGTCAGGAGAGCTTCTCAAAATACACTTTGTAAATGCACAGAAATACACTTTGTAAAATAGTAGACAGTGCAAGCAGCAAGCATTATTATAAAAGAGCAGTGCCTAGACAAAGTTTCCATTAACTAGTACAAATTAATATCTTATGAAGGTTCACTTGATTGTGTGAAAAACAGCTTTGGTCTTGGTTGAAAAGCCATTTAAATATAGTATCATAGCATTGTCACTGATTTAACCTCTGAGGACTAAATGGCCAGAGGGCTGAAAACAGGAGCCTAATTCCTGGTGGTTGTGGGACTGGCATGCATTATCTGCATTATCAGGTGGCAAGCACTTGGGTATGGAATTAGCCTTTTTGTGTACAGAAACAGATGCATTTATGCTAGTTCAAGAAGCTATTTTGAAAATGAGGTTGAAAAGCAAAGAGGAAATCATACCCTTTTATGAATGGTCTGCTTTGACAGTTTCATATCTCTAAAGCCTTTCTTCTTTTCTGCTGAGCTAATTGGGATTTCATATAACCTAGTGTCATCATTTAACTTATAGGATATTCATTCCCTTTAGACAATTATGCTACTGAAGCATGTTCTAATCTGCTGGTATTAGTCCCATTGTGCTGAGTATTAGCAGTAGAATGTGTGTGGGGTTTGGGGTGTGTGAAAAGGAGTCAGGCTTTAAATGCCAAACCAGACCAAGAGCTATTCTTCTGGTACACACAACCAGGGATTTATCAACACTGCTGTTTTTTCAGATTGTGCATATGACTTTTATACTTAACTACAAATAGGAAAGACACGTAAGCACTGGTGTAACCTTAGTATGTTTTCAATTCCTGTTAAAATTATCTGGCATTTACTTAGGGATTTCAAATTCCTCATTATATGTGCAAAGAAAATGAATGGTTTTGTAAGTCACACAAATTGTAGAATTTAGTTCAAATCAGGTTTTAAGGTATTTATTCAATTATAAACTAATTAAGTTCTGACAAGTCTATGAACAATACTGTGGGGACATAGTTTTAAAAAAGTTCTAACAATATTCTTTAATTTATGACTTTTAAAATTTGATAATATATGCCTCATTTAGCATTGCTTAGACACAGATAAAAGTATTTATTTGTGCAGGTTACTGTGAACCTGGTTAAACCTGCATTAGATAGATCTTTTTATTATTTTCAAAACCTATCCATTTGGGCTGAAATATTCCCTTCATTTTATTGCTTAAAATTTATATTTTGGAAAGGCTAAGCTAAACTTTGAAGATTTGTTGATTATTTGGTTTGAGAGGATTATGCATTCTCTTATTTGAGCAGCACTTAAATCATAAACTGAAATATAACCTGGAAAGAATAATTTCCAAATGAGAGTCATAACAAATTGTCTTTGACCTGCCTGATCTGTGAGCATGTGGAATCTGACTTCCCAGTGTTTGCAGCAGAGTTGTTTTCTTTATTTTGCTGAGCTCACTGTTGTGCACCTAGGGGAGGATGTCCTTTACACTCACCTACCCTCATTAACTTTGCAGTGAGCTGGCTGGCCAGCCAAGGTCAAGGTTAAGATGGGGTTTTACAACTGTGCAAGATCATTCATCCAGACTTCAGAGCAAGCAGAATAGAGAATCCTTTCCTGCAGCTTGGCTGTAATTGTAACACATGCTGTTAAATTAATTTCTTTACAGTATTTATACAGTAAACTACTGCAATGAAATCCCCAGTAATACAGCAGAATTGAAGGAAGGACTGTACTTTAATTCTAAATATCTGCAAGAAGCAGTAGGATTTTGATAATGCTGTTATTTAGACAGGTGTCTCAGTTAGATTACTGTGCAGGACTCCACAGATACTCCAGTGATACCATGGTTTCTCCTCAGGATCCTGCAACTTAGGGAAAAGATGAGAGGCAAATGATGGCACAGGAGGGGCAGCACGGGGAAGCAAGGACACCGTGCTGGGCAGTCTGAGAGGAAGGCTCTCAACACACCTTCTGTCTAATGCCTGCCAAGTTTTTGTAGACAAAGGAGTTAAGAAAAATTTTATTGCAATGTTCTCTTTCCAAGAATGAAGGAGGCATAAAAATGCTGATGTGAAAACATAATGGACTTTAATAAAGGCTTGCATTTTAGCCAAATCAGGGAGGAGAACTGCTGTTGCAGTGTTTAAAAATATCTGATTGATAAATAGATTAAGGAAGCTTTCATGTGAGTGAAGGATGTGGAAATAAGGACAATTTTTTACCATTCCTTTACTGAGAGTGAATTGCGTATTTTTTATACAGTGCTATGACACTTCCTAGTTGTCACCTATACTTGCTACACATATATGTTTAAATGAATAGGAAATAAAAATGATACTTATATTTTTTGACAAATGCTTTATAATACTTTTAATTGAACAGGAAAAACCCTGAGTAACAACAACCAACCAAACAAAAAAATATATGGATTCAGAGTTCAGATGAACCTGATATTTATAAAGCACTCTTGCTTTACAAAGACTGCTTTGAGAAGCTTATAATAGCAGAGCTACTCAGCTCATATCATGGATGAAAGAGGTTATTCCACTGGGACTCTTAAATTTAAACTAGTCATCTCTGGTTTGGCTTTTGAAATATGACAAGAGAATCAATGATTGCTGCTGTTAAGAGTCTGAGGAAGCCTTTGGCTTGCTGACGGTCTAGATATTAACAATTTTGAAGTCTCTTCATACCAAGGGACTATTAAGATGAAGCAGTAGCTTTAAATTAAGTACCATGATTCCCTCAATTTATCCTGAAGGAGAGAAGTAATTAGGCTTGTTTATCTGAGAGAAATGAAAGATCAAATTAGAGGGAATGCCCCTAAACTGACCCTGTGATTAAGTTGAGTTTACCAGAGACTCCATCTTTTTCAGAATTTTAGCTCCCATTCTTTTAACCATGTTCCCTCTTGGTGTTTAAACTGAAAAATGCCAAACCGTGTCCTGAAGTTGTGTATTTTCCTTTTATCAAAGTCAATGATCCCATGCTTCAGAAATCATTCATCCTCTTTGGCTTCTCTAAAGTTAGATACAATATTGTAGAGAGGATTTTGGACTGGGTTACACAGAATAAAGGCAGCAGTATTTTTTTTCTTAGTAGGGTGATACTCTTCTGGCTCTTCAGTTTCACCACATTCTTATTCTTTTCCTGCTTACTCCAAGTGAAAATTACACTTTGCTTTAATGGCCAGATCCATGAAGCTGCAAAACCCAAGGATTTTTAAGACTGTAGTGAATTAATTCCCAAATAGTATGTTGTCAATAGAGTTGTCTTTTTAGCATTGCTACCTTTTACCTTGCCAGGGGCATTGAATTAAAAAATTTTGAATGCATCCTGTGTAGGTCTTGCTAGCACCTTTAGATCTCCATCGGTTCATAGCAGGATGATCTAGGGGCAACTGCTAAACATTACCAATGAGAAGGAAAGCAGGAGAAATTATAAGGCATTGAAAGTCATTATTACTGAAGAAGACCCTTGTAAAATTATTTTTTTAAAAGAGAGGGTTTCTGATTTTTCTACTGGCTATTTTTATACCCGTTGTTAAGTTTACTAAGTAACTAATTTCATTGATCTTTAAGAATAAAATTCGCAAAGCCATTTAAAGAAACTGCTATGATAGCTTTTCCACATTTCCCTGATGAATACTTCACACTTTCATTAGATTTCTTATGCTTCTATTTCTACTTAGGGCATGCAACTCCTTCCATATTTAAAGACCATTCAGAAGCATAGCTTCAAGCCAGGCAGTGGCCCTGTTTAAGATGAAATAGCTTTTTTGAAAGCTAACTCTTGTCTTTACTGTATGGTATCAGGGCTCTAGAGGAAGATCATCTTCATGTGAGGAAGTAAAACCTTGGTGAAGGCATTAGGAATAAATAACCCATTTTTCTAATTTATTTATTTTCATCTTCTCTGCCACTTGTCCAAATGGTTTGATGTCTCTATTTTTTTTTTGTTTTCTATTTAGGTGGTAGGCTGTTTGAGGGGAGCCTGGTTCTCACTGTGTTATTAGATGCTTCAGTAGTACAAATGCAAATAGCTTTATAGGTTCAAGTGTCACATGAGGGGTGGGTGTGTTTGGGGAGCTGCAGTGGTGGTGCTCCCCTTTGATGGCAGAATAGGATGAGAACTGTAAAATGTGTTGTGCTTTACATGCTACGTGCAGGAATTTACACGGGTGTGCATGGGGACAAAATGAACTTGCTTTTTCATTTATTTGAGGAAAAGCACAGGGGAGGGGGCCCTGGATATCAGTCTGTAGAAGAGGCAATACTATTTCTGTTTGTCAAGCAGCCCCTGAGCAATTGCACTCTCATTTTCTCTCCAGCCAGAGGGGTTTTCTGCTTCTCTTTTTGTTAATACTTTCCAGCTTGCAAAATAAGACTGATTGTAGGAACCTCCATGTCTTTTGGATATTTACAGAATATTTCTACTGGGGCTTCTGCTGTTCTTTCAGCAATAAATGACCTTGATGTATGGAATTAATGCCTAATTTATGCCTAGCTATTCTGGTTAAGTTAAGCACTCCTCAATTAAAGTATATTTCCATGTTCTGATGTTACTATACAGTCACATCTCACCCATCACAGTTTTCCTATTTTACTGATGAGCTCATCAGTCCCAAAGGCTTAAGCAGGTTTCTTTGTAGCATAACAAAAGAATTTAAGGTTTGTAACTTTAAACAACTTCTTGGTAAATTTTTGTATTCTTTCATATTGGACTGTGGAGCTGCTGGAAGTCAAGCAAGTGAAGATGTTTAATATTAGCACTGTACATGGGCCTGTGTGACATTGCTCTGAAGCCTGCTCAGATAACTCCTGCAGTGACTCCTCAGGCATTTTTGCAAGTATATCCAGGCATATGGAACTATTTTAGTATCTGCATGGGAAGTGCTAATAGTCAGTGAGGGTTCAGTCCAACCCCATGGAATTAAGAAAGTGCTTGATTACTAAAGAGAGTTCCAACTTATGTAAACTTATTTTATGCAGTGTGACTGCAAGTCTCACACATTTCTCTTTTGTTAAATCATGACACTTGGAATTAAACAAGTCCTAGAGGAAGGGAACATTTTGTTATATAAGGAGCTGTTGTCTTAGCCTGTTTCAGGGCCTTCCACTTAATAGGCTTTTTGGCTTCTTTAGAGGGGTTTGTCATTGACTTTATTAAATATATTTTTACAAACACTGTAATTTCACATCTTACTGTTTTTCAAGTGCTTGTAAAATTTAAACTGTTGTATCAATGTAAAATTCTTACTAAAGGCAATGAAATCAACGTTATTTGGTAATTACTATCTAGTGCAAAAATGCTGTTTTGGTGGCAATAGAAAAAGGAAAATAATGTGAAACTGAAGAGAGCTGAAGCACTCTGGCCCTTCTCAGAAGATAGATTTTGCAGGCAGCACTGTAGTTACTTTTTGAAGCTTATATAATCCCACATGAAGCTGTCACTCACCAGCAGTCCCTGGAGAACTTCTCCCAGGCCAGCCTTTGAAACCATATTAGCAGCCTGCACCTTTCACGGAAGTTTCTGAGGTTCCTCGCAAAAAGTAATGCTGACTTCCTTCAATACTGGTATTAAAAATTTATTTAGCCTAGAGATACCAAGTGGAAATTGAAGATGCTCAGAAAGAGGTATGGCTTGACATCAGAGAGATTTAGTGCATGCTAAAAGTAACTTAGTATCTGTACAGGAAGATATCATAACAGCTATTTTGAACTCTCTTCCAGAATCTTGGATCAGGAGCCTCCAAAAGTTTGTCACATTTAATAATCAACACCAGTATCACAGATTAATTTTTAGCATAATTACACACAAAAATTGCCTGCCCTTAGAATAAGATGTTCACTATGCACAGACAACCTTGGCAAGAGCAGGCTTTGGGGAAGGGAAGATGAAATCAGCTGTTAAGAAGTGCTCGGAAAGTGTTTCATGTATGTTTGATATCAGCAGACCACAGTTCTCCTGACAGGCAGGGGAGTAAACACAGATAAACAGGCTCTTGGGCAGGCTAAGGATGTGTCTTAAGAACTTTGCTAACAAATTCTCTTCATCTGAAAGCTTTTAATTTGTTGCAGAAAGTGACTGGGTGGGAGAATTAACTGTTTCTTAAACAGTCATTTATTTTGGTGATGCTTCCTATTAAATTTTTTATCAGGAAAAAACAGCTAACCCTCTAGAAAGCAGAGAGCTTAATTATATATTTGTAAGCCTTTTATTTGTTCTGTCTTGAGGCTGTCTAGTCACTAACACACAGCTATATTATGACCACAGAACAATTTTTGTTCACAAACTGAATAGAGAGCATAAAGAACAGGGAAATCAAGAGAAAATTAAAATAAAACCTACAAACTGGATGCTTCCTTATGCATCAGTAGTGAAGTAAAGTCATACATGGTGCTGGAACCTGTATTGCATCCTGTGGCTGCTGCCTTCTGTATTAGCTAAACCACAGTGTGGTGGCATGGTGCCAAATATGTCATTTTTTCATCACTTCATTGTTTCTCAATCAGTAGGGAATCCCCAGTTTACTTACTCTGAAAGATCTCACCTTCTTTCCCAATTAATGCCAAGGGGGTGGAGCTGGAACTGAACAGATTATGATGTTCTTTACCATTGTATATCCCCAGGGCTTTCAGTGTATACATACCTGTTAACTGATTTCATGTTCCTGAGAATTTTACCCAGAATGAATGTTTCATTTTGTAGCAATCATTACATAATGGTATAAAAATCCATCATTTAAACTTCTAAGCTGTCAACTCTGTGACTTTCATACAAATTCAGAAGTTAGTTTGTTATGTGGTGTACAAAGACAGTTTTGTTTTAGACACAGTATGTCCTCTTAGTTGGAGAGGATGGTCTGCCAAGAAATGAAATAAAGAGAAGGATGCATGTGGTGCTAAGGAGGTGAGTAGGAGTCCTATAAAACATCTAACTTACTTACACTTATGATTTTTAACACAATCAAAAATAACTCTCCACTTTCTTGGTGAGGCCAAGTGTGCGTTTCATTACTGCAAACGTACATTCTGCAGCAAGCTAAGATTTATGCACATCAAAACATGCAAAGATGTCTGTCCTGATTTTCTTTAAGCCGGCCAAAAAAGGGTTTTGCATGGAAGTCAGGGTGTGGTGTTTGGGCAGAAGGTCCAGGATCAGGTCCATCCCACATCCATGTGCAGGAATGCCTTGGTCTTGTCAAGTCTGCCCAGATCCACACAGCAGCAGGCTGCTCTGAGCAGCTGTGTGGATCTCTCTGCTGGAGACAAGGTGCACGAGGCCAGTTGCTGATTGGAACACTGGTCCTTCTGACAGTGACTTGCATGACCCCTGTGAGTCTGAGCCCACAATTAAATGACAGTTTAGCTAAATGTTTGCATGCAGTTCAAAACATGGTTTACTGTGCAGCATAAAAACAGCTTGGCTTTGGAAAATTTGTTGTTTAGTTAGAGAGCATGATCTGCCAGGAATTGGCACGGCAAACCAGGGAAAACTTCTTTGCCTCAGTCTGTACTGCTAAGGCCACTTCTCAGGAATCACAGACCCTGTAGGCAAGAGAGAAAGTCTGGAGAAAGGAAGACTTAACCTTGGTGTAGGAAGATTGGGTTAGAGATCATTTAGGCAAACCTGACACCCACAAATCCATGGGCTCCAATGGGATGCAGTAATGAGTTCTGAGAGAGCTAGCAAATGTTACTGCTATGTCATTCCACATCATCATTGTCATGGAGAGCAGGAGAGCCTGAGGACTGGAGGGAAGTGAATGTCATTCCAGTCCTCCATAAGGGCAGGAAGGAGGACTCAGAAAACTACAGGCCAGTCAGCTTCACCTCTGTCCCTGGAAAGGTGATAACAACACATCCTGGATGTCATTTCTAAGCACATGGAGGCAGAAAGGGTTATTCCATATACATTCACCAAGGGGAAATCATGTTTGTTTAATCTGATGGCTTTCTATGATGGCTTGACTGGCTGGCTAGATGAGGAGAGAGCAGTGGGTGTTGCTACCTTGACTTCAGGAAGGCGTGTGAAACTCTCTCCCATAACATACTGTTAGCTCAGCAAGTGTGGGTTGGATGAGTGGGAGTGAGGGGGATTGGAGAGGGGCTGAATGGCAGAGCTCAGGGTGGTGGGACAGAGCCTGGCTGGAGCGCTGTGGCCAGCAGTGTCCCCAGGAGTCAGTGCCAATGGGATCCTGGGTGCCTCAGGAAGAGCAGTGCCAGCAGGGCAGGGAGGTGATCCTGCCCCTTCCTCAGCCCTGGTGAGCCCACTCTGGAGTGCTGTGCCCAGTTCTGGGCTCCTCAGGACACAGAGAAAATGGAGCTCCTGGAGGGGTCCAGGGAGGGCACAAAGGTGATGAAGGGACTGGAGCATCTCTGACAAGGAAAGGCTGAGGGAGCTGGGCCTGTTCAGCCCTGAGAAGAGACAGCTGAAAGGGGACCTCATCTGTGCATGGAAATGTCTGAAGGGGAGGTGTCACAGGACAGGGCAGACTCCTTTCAGTAGTACCCAGCAAGAGGACAAGGGGTAACAGGCACAAACTGTAACACAAGGTCCATCTGAATGTCAGGAAAATCCTTTACTTTGAGGATGGTGAGCACTGGAACAGGCTGCCCAGAGAGGTTGGGGAGTTGCCTTCTCTGGAGATACTTTAAACACACCAGGAATTCATCCTGTGCAACCTGTTCTAGTTGAAACTGCTTTAGCAGGGAGGTTGGACAGGATGCTCTCCAAGGTCCCTTCCAACCCCAGCCATTCTGTAGTTGATTCTCTGATTCTCTGGTAAAGTTTCCTAGGAGAATCTACAAAGTGGTGATACAACATCATCTCCTGTCAAAACCTGTTTAATATGCTGTGTCACCATCAAGTCACAGTAAAGATTTTGAGCTAATTTAGAAACAGCTTTCTATGGGGCAGACTGGAAGCAGAAGGAAGTTAACATTTTCAAGAGGAATTTCCATCCGTGTATCTATAGATGAGATTTTCAAAGATCACTTTAGTGAGTAAATTTTTAGAACTGTCTTAGAAGAAAAGTTGCACTGATGGAAACTTTTTGATGACAATGGAAGTTAAAATCTGATTAGTGAATGGATTCTTTAATTTGCCTGAAGGTAATTTACTTCACTGCTGTAGATGTCTTGGATGAAGGCCAGGCTGCAAATGGAATTGGTGTTGATAAGTCTCATTACCATTGGTAGCATCATCTCCAGTTGGAGACTGATAGTTACAGCACTAATATAAACAGTAAAACTGATCACACCACGACTTTGGACCCTGTCCTGCTCTTCCTGAATTCTAGGGCAACACTCCTATTGGCATCAGTAGCAGCAGGAACAGGTCCAACAGAATTATTTGACAAGAGGCTCTTTCTTAACTCTGTACTGGCTGAACTATGTAACCAAATTGTTAAAAACTCTGACATATAATCCAGAAATCTTCACAGTTGAGCACTGCTGATTTATGCACTGTCTGCTGATAGTAGCAATTTATTAGCAAGAGAATATTTGCGTCTTTCTTCCTTCTGTGTGTTTCATGCAAGGTTTTGTCCTCAATTTTCTGTCTTCCTAATAGTCTTTGAAATTTGCGACCTTAAGGCCACACCTAATGTTGAATTACTCTGTTATTTGTTCAAATAACAGAGATGTTAAAGTCACTTTTGTTTTTTTACAGGCTATTTATAGTTTTTTAAAAGAGAATATAGAAGGGATATTTTTAAACTGCAGCAACTATGTGTTGTCGTTAGCAGAGTTTCAGGCAAAAATACCATATTTTAGCCTTTTCATGTCAAGACTATGAATGCAAGATGTTTTATGTGTCTTTGGAGCCTGTAATAACACAAACTGTCTGTAAACAATGCCTCCTAGATTTCTAGTGTATACTTGAATATATTTTCATCCACTGTTTCTTATTTGCAATAACATTTGCAAAGGATGGGAGGCCAGTGAGCCAGATGATATGAAACGCTGTGTTTATAGTGGCTGTGTGCTGTGGGGAGGTATTGGAGGGCGTGGGTCACAAGTGCAGGGTTCCTGCTCCCTGGCCCAGCCTGGCCCTGTGTACAGACTGAGGCAGAAATGCTTTCACTGGAACACACTGCATTCAGGGACCTGTTTTGGCCAGCATAAAAACAAATCTGTGGACTTTCCAAAGCATGCATGCTCCCATCTGAAGCTGCATTTTACTTTTAAACTTCAGGGTAGTAATGTCAGACTTCTGTTGAGGAACTATGGGTTTTTTGGTCATTTGACACCATGCAAAATTGATTCCACATTATCTGTATGCAGATAAAGCAGTTTTTTGCTGATACCAGTAAAAATAGCAATTCTCATTCTACATGTCTTTGTTTTGCCTTAGCACTGGAAAGTGCTTTGGAAAACCTTTGAAAAATCCTTTGCAGCAGTAACAAGTGAAACCTGTGGTAGGCTTCCCAGATAGGAGAATTCTGCTGGAATTCAGTTTTGTTTGCATTCCTGTATGTGTGTGTAGTTTTGCGCTTCAGTTTGCTGCAGTTTTGGAAAAAGAGATGAAAAAGGCCATTGTTTTTTATTGACCCTCGTAGAGTGAATAAAACCAAAGTATTCTCCAAAGTTTGAGAGCTGGGAAAAAGCTTCTCCTTGAGCAGCAGAAATACTGATCTGCCATTTTCTGAGAGTTAGTGCCCTACACCTCTTACTGCCATATCTTTCCCCATAATGATGGCCTCTAAATTGTACATAATTCACAGCTACTTGTCCTCCATGTTCATCAGGGTTTCAATCTACTCTTAGGCAGAGATAGCAGGTAGACAAGATGATAAAACAAGTTTGTTTTCCTAGGAAACCTATAAAAACGATGAACCTACACTTGCTGATTTTGAAGAAGACTGCTAATATAGTCAGCATTGCCCATTTGGCACTAGCTATTGTTTAAATACCATCACAAAGTGTATTGTAAAGGAGCTTGTAAAAGGAAGCAATGTAGTCACGTTGTCATCATTTCACTGGAGGCTGTTAGTAATCAGGAGCTACATACATTTGTCAGATCTTGCTTTTACTTCATCTGGAAAGTTCAGTTTGGCGTGATAATCAATTAACATTGTGTATTTCCAGTGCCTTTCCAGGTTGCAGTTCTGTTGTCTTTGTCATTAAAACACATGGATGACTTTAAAATGTAAGTTACAAAGATTTGTGTGTAGATTTTCCTCAGTAAACTGACACTTGGCAGAGGCAGTCAAAAATGCATTTTAAGATGAAATAAATAATGATTAACTGTACTTTGATGGCAAAAGAAATAGCCCTTCAGTACTGTTTACCTTTTCTAATTTCCTTTATTCTTCTTCCTACAGCTGGCTGCTACTAAGCATAAAATCATTTTAATATTAAAAATACAGGTTTTGGATGAAAGTAAAGAATGTGATGTAAACTATTCATAGGTTTAAGGAATTAGAAAAACAAAATTCCACTTTGAGCTGTTTATCAGCATTAAAATGTGTTTGAGGTACTGTTGATATCTGCTATTTATTCAGCTCAAGCTGGAAAACAGTGTAAGCATTTTGCTAGAGGGTGTTTCTTAAATATTACTGTTACCATGGATAATGCAAGTTGACAGGATCTATAGTTGAGGGGCAAGTCATATGGAGTCTGTTTTCAAGGGTTGTATTTTGGCAGGCAGAGGACAGGTTGAAAACACATCAGCAGAATGAAAAAGTTTCACTGCTTTCAGACAGAGATTTGTGCCAGGCCTGTACAGAAACCATCAATCCTGACCAGGTGGGTGTCTTTGAAGTTTAGTGTAAAAAAATTGTCATCTTGAAGGCGAACTGTACTCAAAATGAATTATTTTGAGTACAGATATTAAGAGCAAAAGCTTCTTCAGAAGCATCCTTTGAGTAAGGTGAGAGTGTGTGTGTGTGTGTGTGTGTGTGTAGGAAAATTCTGCATGGCAAAGGTGATTGATGGCAGTGTTTAATTGCAAGACCATACTCAAATGATTCCTAGGCTTTGTGAGCTGTTCTTAAGTCTGATAGAGCAGAATAATGCTCACACATGGTTTAACTACAGTTCCAGTCTGACAAATCTGTGTTAGAATTTTTTTTGTTGGTCTGTGTCTGAACATTGTTCTGCAGCTGTTCCTGAACTTCGTATGGGTGGGATGCTGAGCTGTTGCCAAGGTCACCTCGTTTTCCCTTAGCTCTAGTGCAAGGAATTAAAAACTGTAGCCTCTAGTGAAGTGGGAGCCTATCAGGGAAAGTGTGGTGGAGGGGTTTGTGTATTGCATTACCAGCTGTTAAAGCTAGAATCTGTTTGCTGCTCTGCTCTGTTGGAGCAGGTATTTGGTCTGCCGGGACTGCAGAGTCAGCCTGTTCAGAGCAGTGTGAGCAAGATGCCGCTGTTATCAAACGCCCTCGTGCAGGCTCAAGTCATTTAGGAACTGAGCTTTCTGTTCCCAGTTTCCAAACTGCCTTTCCTAAAACAGCGTGGGCCTGCTCCACCCTGCCTCTCCTCCTTAGAGTTCAGTGCTTAAAATTGCTCTTTGTTCTGCTTAAGTGATCTTAAGTGAGGATGTAAACACAACAAGTCCTAAAAATAGTTAATGGTAGATAGGTTGAGAAGTTCAGAATAAGGGAGCATAACACAAGCAGAGGATGACTATTAAGTATAATAAAGAATGGAAAAGAAAGGGAAAAACAAATAGGAATATGTCTATTGAAGGGAGAAAGTGTGAAGAAAGCCTAAACTGACAGTGGAGCATCTTGCCAAATTTTTCCTGCTCTTGAAGCCAGCCCCCAGACAACATGGAGCCAGTAATTATTCAGCTGCTAAGTGGGGGGTAAAGTCCATTTTTAGAACGCTGAAGGAGAAAACTCTACCTTCAAAACAATTTGGAAGCAATGTTGCAAGTAGCGTACCAGTGACTAAAGGATCAGGGTGTATTATCAGCGTCCTAGAAAGTGGGGATGGACCGGAAAGACAAATGGATTTCTTAGCGAGTTTACACAAATGAAAAATACCCCAACATGTAACAACACCAGCACAGCATCACAGTTTGCAAGGAGTGTTATGTTTTCCTACCCTTCATAAATGTGACATGGACTCATTGGGAGAGGTTGTAAATACAAGCACAGCTTTGTGGACTGGAATTTCTTGGAGTATGTTGTAGAGGTAATACCAATGTTAACAGCTTTTTAAACTGCTTTCCTTTATTTCCGTGAGTGGGGAGACCCTGTACTTGGGAAGTTTTTCATGTCTGACTGATTTTAAGGACTGCAGTGGACAGTGTAGTAAGCCTGCATTTAAATAAAACATCAGCTGAATCTTTGTGGAATCTAATTGGGGATAGGTTGGGAAAAGATTGCTGATTATTCTCTAATATCCTAATAAAACCTTCTGGCATAACTGTGGCTTCTAGTTTCACTCAATTAAGTGAACAAGTCCTGAGCATGCACAAAGATCTTTATTAAACTTGCAGATAGACCAGAGGAGAAATTAAAGGCAGTGAAATGAGACTAGCTACTGCCAACAAGGAATTAAAAACAACCTGTCATTTTTTTTGTTTAATCAGTCATCTTAAATGGAGTGGTAGCTGCTCCTTTTATTTTTCTTCCTCTCTTACCTCTTCTTGCAGTATTTTGGCACAGTGTTTTGTGCAGATCACGTGCCAGGTGCTCATGTGCTTTCTGCACTTGCTCAAATTCTGCTTCTCCTGGGGATCACAGAACAACGTTGGTCCTGAATGACTGGAGAATGCATTTTTTCAATTCAACCTACCCATGGCTCACTTGTTTTCTCCTACAGCCAAGTGGGTTTGCTCCTGCTCCTCGGTGCAGTGCTGTCCCTTCAGATGTTGAAGTTCTTGCAAAGAAAAAAAAAAGTCAATAAATATTGATATTATGGTCTACATTTTCCCCAGAAATGGGAGAAGTGGCAACAATGAATTTCTGCAGTGCTATTTCTGTACTTCAGTGCTTGCAAGGTTTATAATTTCTGATCTGCAGTCTCTCCCATCTGTGAGTTCATCTGTCTGGGAGTAGCAGGTGACAAATAGAAAGTTTAAAGCTGAGAACACCCGAGCAAGTTTTCCTTGGTATTAAGGTTTAATGACTTTCAGAAGATGCAGATTTTTACACAGCCCTGGCCTACTGAGACTGGAGAAGGGCAAGGTGATTCCTAGCAGACCATATGTTACCATCTTGGGTTTCACAACGGGTTTAAAGAGCACATTAGAGAGAATTTTGCTGTTCCTGAATAAATGAGATGCTGTTCTGTGTCCAGAAGGCAGTTTCTTCAGCCTTTCCAAAGCAGATTTTAAGTACTGTGATGGCAGTAGGGTAAAATAAATGGCAGAAACAATGATGTGCAAGAACAGTGTTTCTCTTATCATCTGTCCTAATCAGTCAGTGAAAATTCAAGTTGTATAACTAAATTTCAAGCGTTAAGTTTACAGGGAGACTTGTGAAAGTAGGAGAAAGCCCAGATAAATACTGATAAGAGGTTATGAGTGCTTGTTTGACTGCTAACTACAGAGATCTCTTTCAGTGACAAGAAGTTCAGTCCCTCCCAGAATAACAAAAATTATCTGGTATGAACTTTGTCATTGCAGATATCTGGATGAATTTAGTGTGCTGAAGGGGAGCTTAGTATAGCAGCCTACAGATCCTTAAGACATTTCCCAGGGGAAAAGGATTAACGAGGACAACACTGACATCTGATAGCTTTTGACTGTTGGATGTTGATAAATGTTAATCATTGAAGAAGCTTCCATGACAAATCAAAGTTTTAATTTTATATAAATCTTATATGATGCAACTTATATGAATATAGCAGTTTTACAAGTTGTGTAATGCTTTATTATTCATATAGCATACAGCATTATAGCATAGAGAATATAAAGAATCCTAAAGGATATTTTTATAGTGTGACATTTTTGGTGTTTGCTTCATGCAAATGTTTTTCCTCTTAGGGAAACTGTGAAAAGTGTAAAGGTGGAAGCAGAGGTGGTGCAGGGAGTACTCTGTGCTGAGCAAATCCTTTTGTTACAGACAGTACTGCATTGCCACAGTTCATAAAATGCAGGGGGTTCTGTGAAGTTGGTCACCTAGTAAGAAATTGCTGTCTCTTTATACTTAATCTGGAATCAGCAACAGCAAGTATAGGAGCTGCTAATTAGCTGCTAATGTTGTGTCCTTCTTTTCTTTAATTTTTGAAGTACGTTTTGGAGTAAGATGGGGGAGCATGGGGCATCCCATCAATGTGGTGCTGAACAGGTCTTCAGAGTATTTTTCCTAAATGTTCAGAGGGACAATTTGTTGCTTGGGGTTTGCTTGGGATAGAAGCACCACTCTCACTGTTGCATCCCAGGAACTCTGCCAAAATTCTTTTTCCTGTTCCCCCAGTAAAAAAGGTCTGGTCAATGGCATCACTGGGGAAACTGTCTCTCATGCTCAGAGTGAACAAATCATCAGACATGGGCATGGAGCCTTGTGGTAGAGTTGCTTCACCTCTCCATACACAGTTCTGCTGCAAGTCAGTACCGCCCACACACAGTGAGCAAGCTGCATGCAACCACTGCCTTGCTGCCATGGTCACAATTACAGAGTCCAAAGTATTTCAGTGTCCAAAGTATTACAGTGTCCAAAGTATTCCTTCCAGGTCTTCATCACAATGTGTGTGCTTGTCACTAGCAGCAAACCTGAGTCCCAGCCTCAGGGTGGCTGACAAAGAGTTACTCAGTGGTCTGAAGGCAGAAGGTACAAGCTGGAGTCTGGGGCAGGGTGAGAAAAGGGTTCATGAGCAGGCAGGAGCTCTTGAGTGCGTTCAGCACTCGGTGGAGGGTGCAGGATGTGGCTCCTGGAGCAAAGGAGTGGGAGCTGTGGGGTTGCCCTCTCTGAGCTTGATGTCCTTCCTTCCCAGCTGTGTGGCAGCCAAAGTGAGGTGTCCTGGGAAGATGCAGTGGACACAGATGGACCTGGTGAACAAAGGCTGTGTTTGCCTTGTAAGATAAAGTATGGATGGAAGTGTTAAAAGGGGAGGAAGGGAGGTGGAGACTGTGGAAACCTGGTCACTTCAGCATGTCTTCATACTGAAAGCACTGCAGGGCAGGAACTTATTTACCCATAAATCCACTAAGTAGCATGTGAGTGCCATGGATCCCAGCACTGTGATTTGGTTGAAGACACAACTTCTCCAGAATTCCTTTCTGTTCTCCAGGCAAACTGTTTTGCTACCCTTTGTTCAGTCCAGCTACTATACTGCTATCCCTTACGTGATAAAGTCACTTGTCCACTTCTCTCTGACCTATTTTGGCTGTTATGAGATATCTGTTGGTTAATAATGCACATTTGGGGAAAAGGTAGGAATAATGTCTTGATCTTGCACTCCTACCCACATATCTGTATTAGTATGTCATGTATAAGTAGATGTTGAGTGCTTCAATTAGACATTCTTCCCTTTCCTACCACCTTCTGTTTCTCTTCAGGTTTTAATCTCTGTGGCTTAGAAAATGCCAGCAGACTATGGGGATTGCCAAAAACTAATAATAATTAAAATTCCTTGCTATAAAAAGCAGTATGTGCTGCTTTTGAGCTGAAAGCATTAGAACACTTTCCAAGAATTCCAGCATATTAAATTCTGCTGTGACATTTGACTTACAGCATGGTAATTTTCCCCCTGTTTCAGCACAGTGTAATGACAGTAAGTCCCAGTTTTGTAAATAAATTCCCACTCAAATTCCTCATGACATTGCATGTGGGAGTTCACATAATAAAAAAGGAATGTTCCCTTCTTCTTCATGTTTCTTTACAAACCTGTCTCCATCATTTAAACAAATGTCAAATTTTCTTCAAAAACATGTTGTCTACCTAACTGAGCTATGATCATTAATGTTCAGAAGTGCTGTAGTCTTAGCTGACCTCATCGATAAGCAGATTCAGATAAAAAAGAGGAAAACATTCCACAGCTTAATCCAGTTGCTGTAGTCAACTGGACTGGCTAGTTCAGGGTGATTTGGTGACAGTGCAGCCTCAGAACTGGCCTGACCAGTTCCATAGGGAGTCCCCAGCTGGCATACTGAAATAAGAGCAGCCCAGCTGCTGCCTCATCACCAGCCTCTGCTGGGTTCACATCACCGAGGAGGGAAGGAGAAAGCAAGACTCAGCTCAGATCTGCTCTCTGGAGTCTGTACTCTGGTGGGTCCTGTGACATTCCATTAAGGTCCTTACTGATACAGTTAATTTAAGATGTGCCGATCTGTTTCCAGATTATGCTGGAGACTAAACTCCAAGGGAAAAATGGATAGTTTAAATCCACTTTCTTTGTGATCACTGATGTGTTGGCACTAAACCTACACTGCAGCTATGGATTTATTTTTATATGCCCAGGGCTCTGTAAGCAAAATCTTCATCACTAGACTAATGTAAGAGCAACTCTTTTTAAATTATTGCTCATGTACTGGACAAGAAATCTATCCTTTTTCAGTGATCCATATTTGTTTAATGAGCCCTTCTTTTATATTTGTAAAAAAAATTGTTGATAATTTGATATCAGCTTTGCAAAAGGAGAGCTGTGTTGAATCAAAGACATTCCAGCTATGAAGTGAATGCCTTGCAGTACTGCAGCCTCACCAGGGATTATGTTCCACTCTGAAACTGCTCACCATTCATAGAGCCCAGGTTCTGGCCAAACTGGAGTTGTTTGGCACTCACAAGCAAGCACATTTCCAGAACAAGATCAAATATTCTGATTTCTGATCGTTGCTCTTGCACTGAGGCACAGTGAAGATTTATCAGACTCCTTAAAGGGAGCATATTGCCAGTAGATTTGAATTATAGTTTGATAATTTTATAATTTATTATCTTAGTGGTGTCAGACACTCACAGCCAGTTCCTGTGTTGTAGTTGTTCTGTCTTTCCACCCTGCACCTTTCTTTCTCCAAGAAAGAGAATGGAAAACAAAGACTGAAGGGTCATTCTGAGTAATTAGACACCTCTTTCTCCACTAACAAAGTAATTGCCAATTATACAGGTGAATTCAGATCAATGATAACAGTATTTTCAGAAGCTTTGACCACAACACAAAATAATATTTTATTTTCTCTGTGCATGTTCTGTTGCATTTGAGATTATCATATTTAATGGAAGTTCTGATATTTCCATGTGCTAGTGAAAATATATGTCAGTATTTATTCTGCTTTTCTACTTTCCTGGATGCATATATGCTCTCTATAAAATTAAGACAGGAAGACATGCTAATTTTCCTTTTGCATTGTCTGTTCAGCTGTGACTACTGCACAGTGCACTGTAAGGTGCTGGGACATATCAGTTACTTATAAATGACTTATGTGGTTCTGGTATTACAGTAGGAGTCATGTGGAAAATGCCACGGCCATCTGCAGGGTGGAAATCTGGAAACACTGTAATACCGTGTAGAGCATCTATTAATCCCACATGGCACTGCGATCCCCCTGAAGAACTGCAATTTTGGCTATAAGATGATTGGGGCTGGTGTTGCAGGTAGATTTTAGGAGTGTCTCCTGTGCGTGTTTGAAGGTAACTGTTCAATACCAGATAATTATATCTGTTTCAGATATAGAAACATGCAAAATATTAGTATTTTTTCTAAAGAAAATAACAGGGAGTCAGAAATAAAGCAGAATTTACAGTGGGCTGGGCTGCAGCTGTCTTTTTTTCTAAGGCCCCAGCAATGTCACAGCAGCAGACATGCAGAAGGGTGTGGAAGTCTGGCATTCACAAGAAGTGTCCCATTGCCAGCCTGGTCCTCCAGCACTTTCCTAGAGCTTTGGCCTCTGTTCAGGTTTAGCTTACATAAAGTTTTATTTTTCAGGCTATGAGTGTAATTTTTATAACCTTTTTTACTTCTGACAGTCCGTCAGCCTGACTGAGAAAATCTTTTGGGTGAGGGTTCTATTTTCCCTTAGCTCAAGTGGGAATCTGGTTTCCTCCCTTGTGCTGCAGTGCCATGGAGAAATTCAGAGGACTTGTGAGAGAATTCCCCTCATATCCTTGATGCCAGGAGGTCTGGTTTTTCCCCTCTTCAGGACATCATAGGACATCCACTGAGGATGGGGAAGTGTGCTTGTAGCATTCTGCTAATTTACACAGGCATGGACAGTGTCCAGGCAATACAGACAGGACTTTTCCTCTGGGCTGCACTTTCCAGAAGGAATTAAATGTTGTATCTGCCCAAAGAAATATGGACAGGTAAAAACTTAATTTTAATTTTGCTGGGTCACTTGGTGAGCAGGGGTCTGGAATGGAAGGACATCTTTAAAATTCTTTGATTCTACTCCTGCAGTCAGTGAACAAACTCCACAAGTTCTTCTTCAGAGCTACTATAATGCTCTCCTCATTACGTTGCAGAAATAACCAGCTGCTGCTCCTCCCCTTTATTTCCAGCTGTTAACTCCTTTAAAAGACAACTGAAAATGAGGTGGATAGTACCCTTATAATTTTCCCCTTGCAGATAATTTCTGTGGTAGCTGTGCTGCTGTGAGCTGGGCAGAGGGATGTTGGCAGCAGCTGGGAGGCTTCACTCAGGGCAGTGTGAGGAAGGATGTGTAGATGTGGGGCAGGGTTGTAACTCTGTGGCTCTGAACTCGTCTCAGCAAGAACCGTACTGTGCGTAAAGTTCTCATGGCTGTGGGTAAGGAATAACAGAACTCATTCCTCTGACAAAGCACAGGGATCCCTGGTTTAGAATAGAATTTATTTTTAAAAGGAGGCCTTCCCAGAATATCTTTGTTTTGCTCTGGGATTATTGCCAACAATATGTTTTTGTGACATTTTGTAAATGTACCTGCATCCTTAGATAACATTACTTTTTGACGTTGTTGTTCAAAACTATTTACAAAAAGAAACAGAAGGAAAGAAGTATAAACTCTACCAAAGTCAGTGCAGGCAGTTTACCTAGCAAGGCAAGGGAAAATGACAGAGATGGGAAAAGAAAAGCTGGATTTAAAATGCAGCAAAAATTACTATCATGCAAAATTCATTTCAGCACGTGAGTTTGCTAGAGTGGAGAAATTGATTGAAATGCTCATCTTCAGATTCAGGTGAAGAGAAGTTTACAGGCATCACATAAAGTCAGGAAGTGATTCAGTAGGTTAAAGGCAGTCAGGAGTTTGAGACTGCTGAAGCAGCACAAATGACAGAGCAACTCCTGTCAGGGGATCAGGAAAAAGGTTGGAGAGAGCAAGGCTGAAAGTCGATTGAGCAGGGGAGGACACCCATGTTAAAAGCCAAGTTGCAAAGTAAAGAGTGTCAATGAAATATTAACAAGATGTTTTCAATTCTGTTTGGACCTAGATAAGAAAATTGTGAATGTAGCAAAGAAATGTTTACCATAATAAATAGCATTAATATAATATCTCTATCACAAGATCTTGAACAGGTTTACAACAGTACTTACAGATTTTATTTTTACTTCATAGCTGATCAAACAACAAATTAAGTGATTTGGGCAGTTACTGAGAAAGTCAGAAGCTCAGGCATGTTGCTGATCAAGAGCCACTCTGTACAGTAGTCAAGTGTAAAGATGCCAGAATTTGCTCTTTCACACAGGGAGCTGTTCATCTCACAGCTGACATTTCTGTGCAATTACACCCCAAAAATGCTGAACTGCTGTAATACCATTGCTGCCTTACCTGAGTTCAGAGCATCACAAAACTACTTCTAGGCTTTGGAAAATTATGTCAAATGTTTATCAAGACAGACTGCAATTTCTCTTTGCATTTTGTCTGCATTTCACAGCATATTATAAGTGGCATGTCAGTAAAAAATAGATTCAGTCTTGCCAGCAACAGAAAGCAAAGAAGGAAGCAGTGGTAGTTGGCTCCCAGCAATGTTCTCTTGGGAACAAGTCTGAACTGAGGCAGCTTAGGGGCTCTTTAGTTAAATTAGAGTTTTCCTTCAGTCCTCTGCATGATGAGGTTGTTCTTTTAAGGACACCGTCATTTTGCAAACGTCTAAAAAACTGAAATACAGTCTTTGAAAACAGGCATCTTGTACTGCTTAGGTTATAGTAGCTACCAGCTTACAAAACACAGAGAAAATACCTCTCAGTACATCACAAAAGAGAGCAGAAGCATTCCATAAAACACCAGAGGGGTACTGTCTCTGGTTGACAAGATTTATCTTTAAGGCACAGAAACCTTGAGGGATGTAACAAAGAGCCACAGATCTCAAACAAGGAACCAAAGACAGTTGTAGCCATTTCCATCACAGGGGTTCCAAGGCAGAGCTGCAGTGCTGCTCTGCGTGTCCATGCTCTGCTGCCCACCATTTCACACTGCTGCAGCTTGGGCTGAGTTTTAGAGACTGCTTCTGTCATTATTCCAGTTGTTTGAGGCTTTTTCCAGAAAACCCATCTCATGTCCCTATTTTGTTGGGAGTTATCTGTGACTTTAATTATGCACTGGGTTCAGTTTGATTTGTGGATTAAGTTTACACAGGTGAAAGTAGACCAGAGTACGTTCCAGTCCCCCCAGACAACTGTTACCCACCTTCCAGCTCCTCATTTTAGCATCACATTTTCAGTTCATTCTCCTGTATTCCCTACTCATTTGTGCAGTGGTTCCTTTCTAGTCATTATCATGGCACCAAAAGGTCTTAACAGTGCTTCTTCCACATAGCTTGCCACAACTGGGAAATGATGCTGATTGTCCTGGATGAACTGGCTAAGAGGATGAAAATAGATGAAATCATAGAAATTATTATGTTTGGCATTGTACTTTTTTTCTTGTCAGTGGTGCTCATTCCAGCAATCCTTGGTGCTACAATCTCAAAGGTGGTGTACTGAAGAGATCAACACATCTCTGAGCAAGAGGATGTGGACTTACCTGGAAAGGCTCCAATGTGGATTGGCCACAGCAAAAGGAAGCAAAAGTGGTTTAATCATAGGATAATCATGCCATGGTGATTCACTGATCAGGGGTAGATTGCTGGGCTTGCATATCCAGAATCCACCAGGAGCCTGAAGTGTGAGCAGGCTTTGGCAGGAAGCTGAAGTGTGCAAGTGTTTGAGCAAACAGAGAGTCCTTTTTCCTGTAACTCATCAGAAGAGTTGTCTCCTTGGATGCCTGATCATGAGGATGGCAGGACGCTCACTGTTTTGCTCAGAGCTGTAAGCAACCTTCAGTAATGTGGATAGTCAGAGAATATGCCAGACTTATGTAGTGGCCCTTAGGGAAAATTACTCACTGGAGCCATTTATACCAGCTTGTATTTGCAAGGCAGTGGGGGAAAAAAAAGATATTTTGGTCTAGCATTACAGATCTTAAATCTGTAAAAGAAAAATAGTGAAAGTGGTTATGTTTGCATATTGAATGGTGCTTAAAGGAGATAAAACAGCAGCAACTGAAAAATCTGCTGAAATTTGCTGAAAAATCTAAGTATAGATAAGGTGGAAGTAAAAACAACTGGATCTTAGCTGATCATTTTCCAGCTTCTTTCTTCTAGTTCCTGGCTTCAGCAATCTTTTTAGTAAGTTTTGAATGTAAATTATTTTCTTTCCACATTACCTTTTAAAGACAGCAGGAACTTGTCTATAGGTGCTTGCAAAGCTGACCTGCTTTTTACAACTCTTACAAAATCCCTTCGAGAAAGGAATAGGAAAAAAAAGTAAAAGCACAGTGTTTGCCAAATGGCAGTAATGCCTCCTGTCAGTAGAGAGAGGGGGAAAAGGTATAATAAAACTCACTGCTATTACTTAAGAGCTTGAAAAACTGATCTGTAATTGAGTTAGAAAATACTTCAGGAAGCTATTTAGGGACACTGAGAATGTGCTGAACACAAAATTAGTATTCTGTTGTAAAAACAAGTTAATACCGAGGTGAAAACCTTGAGAAATTTTCATTTTCACTAGGAGAAAGCTAATTCAGAAGAGAGATTTTCACATGTAACTCACCATCCTTTGCAGGGCTTTAATCACTTAAAATGTTTACTGCAAGTTCTTACAAACCAGTTTCTGGAAAGCCAAGAAGGCAGTGGATCAGGCACAACAGGGCAATACTTAAAATTTGAAACATACAAACAGCAGTTAAAAAGTAGCAGAGATTATGCAGAAGAATGGAAAAATATAAATAACTTGGGTGGGTTTTTTTCCTTCAATTTTGTCAAAGTTCCAGGAGATTTGACAAACCCAACATTTTAATCAAAACTGAATAATATGCAAATGTGCCAGAAGTACTGATTTTCCTGCAATGTACTGAATCTTTCATAACAACAAAAAAGATTGGGCACCCGAGTTTTCTACCAAGAGAACAACCTCTTTATAGAGTCCCAGCTCTGTAAATGAAATCCTGAAAAACAGCAGAGAGAAGACAGAAAGAAACTGCCAGAAAGGATAATGGAATAATTCAGGTTAGAAGGGATCTAACGAGGGCTCCAACCTCTTCTCCAAGCAGGAGCAGCTCTGAGGCCAGACCAGGCTGCTCAGGGCTGTAACCAGTCTGCTCTTGAAAACCTCCCAGGGCAGAGATTACACAACTGTAATTCTGAAGGAGGAATAGGGGTGGTAATAATGAAGAAATTAAAAATCACTTTGTCTTTTGCAGAGACAAAAAATAGCCATATTTTGCCAGTACTTAATGAGCTGCAATAAGGTGCTTTGCTGAGGTAACAAGCCCTTCAAGGCACTCAGTCAGGAAAGACAAACTGCAATAAAAATATGAATGATTGGGCAAGTTGCATGAGTTCTTAAGGACAGCTACCAATATTTGTCCTAATTTTGTCTTTTTCAATTACATGTTTACAGCTAGATTTTGTATTTATGCACCACCAGTTAATTTTTAAGGCACATGAAAACTTCTTTGTTGTATTTATTTGGCCATATAGCCCCAGTTGATGCTTTACTGGTGTTCAGAGAAGTGGTTAACCCAAGGTCCCTGAGCATGCAGGTGGCAGCTGCGTGGAAAAACACGGGTTTTGTACTATTTGTACCTCAGTGATCCTTCTCTGCAAGAGAGCAAGGTCATACAAGAGAATTCTCTGGGAACATTGAATATTTTCTCCTGAAAAGCTCCAGAAAATGCTTGAAAAAGGAATGCTGAAAAATAGTATGCTTCGTGCTTTGTATTTTGCACTGGTTTTTTTTCCTCAGGTATGTGACGTAGCAAAGTTTAAGAGCCTAGTAAATGATCCCCAGATAAAGAAACACAAAAAACTAAAAAAAAAAATTATAAACACTGGCTTTGAGGCCACTTACAAAGCTGGAGGAATGTGAGGCTAGTGCAGTCCAGAATTTAACATCTGTATCCTGCTGCTGCTAAAATATGGGTGTAGTCACAGTTGTTTGCCCTTTCGTTACACAGTGGAGGTTATTAAACTCCCTGACAATAGAAACAGGTATGATTTAGTAACAGCTGTTACCACAGACTGGACTGTGCCAGTTATGTTTGCATTGCATTTATATTTACAGAAACAAGTTTGCTCAGAAGAAAATTATCTGTCTGTGAATCTGTACTGACATCAAAGTATGTCTGTTACGTACTTCTTCCATACAGCAGAGAATGGAAATGGAAAGATAGCATCAGAAAATTAAGTATTTGCTTAAAATATTGAAATAAATGTTAAAAATAGATAAACAAAATTATCAATTTCTGGAACATCTTATTATTGAAGGTGTTTTCATAATCAGCACCAACTTCCCCAGAGAAGAAAAAGGGGAGAGGACAGATTCCACAATAACTATCAGGTTGCTTATGAAGGTTACTACAATATTTGTCTTGCCCATTCCATGCTTTGCTATGCAGTCAGAAACAGATTTCAGTGTTTTCAAGAGCTGTTCAAGCATAATTAGAGACTCAAAATGAGTTGAAATCTCAGCTGGCGGCCTAGCAATTTGTTTTCATGCTGCAAGTCATTTAAGATTTATATAAGCATAACTTTTTGATGGGGTAAGGGGATATCCTCAATCCAAGTGTCCCGTTATACCTCACAGTGTCCGGCTGTGTGGTGCCTTTTGCCCCTTGGTGTGGCAGAACCTCGGCAGCCGAGGTGCTGCTGTCTCGGAGGCAAACACTGCAATATAATTGTAATAATGTTACATAAGGGTGCATTTGTTGCATTTGCAATAGGCTGCAGCCAGAGGGTCATTTCTGAAGGCCTGGGCGGTGCAGGGCTGGGGCTGCTCCGGGGCTGGGGCAGGGTTCCGGGCAGGCCCTCAGCGCGGGGGCAGGGCCCGGCGCGGGCGCGGCCCGGGCCCGGCGGGCGCTGCCCTGACTCACCGCGTCCTCCGGCAGCTCTGCCGAGACATCAGCTCAGCCTCGGGCACAGGCTGGCAGCTGCCTTTCCTCAGCCAGCGCAGAACCCCAGAACTGTCTCCGGGTGCCTCCCCGGACAGTGAGAGGGACTGTTTGTCCGAGGGGTGCAGCCCACAGCTGAGTGCACGCTCTGAATGAACGAGAAATCGCTGCCAAACAACTTCAGATGCGTGACTTCTTCAAGTGTCTCTGCTTCCTTACACTCAAAGGGCCTTTTAATAAAGGACTGCGTACCTTGGCTGAATTAACTTCAGTTTCACAAGCACAAGGAACACGCTGGTGCTTTAGAGTGCTATTTTTCATCCTGTCTGGAGAATAATAGAATGGTGGTAGAGCAGGATGTGCCCAGATGTACTGCTCACCCAGACTCTTCCTTTCTCTGTCCCTGGCTGCCGCACAGTAGCGTATAGCTGGGGCACTGGCCATCCTCACTGCTGACACATGACACGCTTTTTGGAAGGAGAGTTGGAGGAGGGTCATGTAAGGACTATATTTGCCTTTTTCGTGCAGGCAGGAAGATGGAAAATACTAATTTTAATTTAAAAACAACATGAAGTTTATCTGCATATATAACACGTTTGAGACCTCAGTCAACTCATCCTTAGACCAGTGGAATTGTTTGTGCAGAGGCATGGAAAAGGCTGTGATGTAGATAGCCTTCAGTGACACAATCGACTCTGTTCGCTTAGAAACAAAATACTAATTTTAAAATGTAATATGATACCTAATGAAATTTTAATTTAAATTCAAATAGCAGTGTTCCTGTGCTCACCATCCAGCTCGAGTCACGACATTAAATCATGTTTTGATAAGATCTCATTACTTGTGTTGTAGTATTATAAAGTACCAAGACATTGACATGTTCTGAAGGCTCATTCACCTTTTTGCTCTCCTGGCTCTCAGGTTGTACAGGTTGTACAAGATGAGGCTTGTGCTGCTGCAGGGAAGCATCGCTGTTCACACCCTTGTCTCCGGGCCTTTCGTGGCCATGCATGGGTAAAGCTGACCCTGCATATATATGAGCAAAGGTTTTGCAAAGCTCACATTTTGTCTGTTGATTTTAATACAATGAGGGCAACAGGTACTGTAATATCTTGAGCATTTGCAGATATAATAAATATTGTACATGATTTGTAATCCTTCTTGAATATGCTTATGTAGGTAGAGATTGTTTCACTGATTTTCCCAAGTGATCTAAGCATTCAGTGGTTACCTCTCTAATTTATTTCTGTGCCAAGAATAATGAGTGTGTTCACTGCTCATGATGCAGCTCTGGCTGGGGAACAGAGAGAGGAGGTTTCATGTGAGTTATGGCAACACTATAGTGTTCATGGGGGAAAGATGCCTGCACCTTCTTTCCCCTTCCACGTAAATCTCTGTCAACCCCTGCTACCACTTCCAGATTACAGGGCTTTTAAAGAGAAAGAATTAATTATCTTCATAATCAGTTTGTCAGGGCTATTAAGGCCTATTAGTGCAGCCAGGACAGTGATACAGTTAGAGAAACAACATAGAGTAGGCTGGAAAAAAATTAGTCCATACTGTAAGACAAGTGTACAAAGAAAGTGTTACTTCTAGTAAAGTAGTTTTGGATGCTTTCTGTGCTGGCCCAGGGACTAGGCTTGTTCTTTCTTCTTCTTCTTTTTTTTTTTTTTTTCCTGGTCTTGACATGTATTATTCAGAAACCAAAGAGTTGCCCATTTGTGAAAATAGCATATGGGTACCCTGAGAGAAATATTTAGAAGTAGTATGCAATCTACTTGTCCAGCAGTGCATGTCTAAAAAGCAGCAGTGCATGTGTTTGATGTTAAATGTCAGTATGACACATAGCCAGGAAAGAGTCATAGGCTTGATTTCAAACTCTCTATTTATAATTGGGTCATAGGGCGAAAAAAAACCAAGTCTGTTTTGAAGGCTGCTGCTACTAATGAGAAGCTTTTGAAAAATATGGGAAAATAAATAAAGTTTCTGTGGAAGACTTTTAAAACACTTCTTATATTTATCATAAGAAACTGTATAAATCACTTCAGCATCTTATTGTCAGTTATCATATTTACTCACCTTACAACAGAAATCAGAGTATTATGTGACTCATGGAAGTTGGCACACTTGGCAAAAATTGGTTTCTCCAGCTTTGAAAAGGCTTTCAGAAATATTTTCTAGTTAGGGAGCAAGTTTTATGGTGAGAAGCTGTAGCTTTGATTAGACTAAAGCAAAACATAGGAAATACTCACCGAGGGATCGAGGGATTGCAAACAGCCACACTGCCTGGACCTCACTGGGAAACTTGCTTTAATGCTTGTCCTTGCTTTACCTGCTTGGAGAACAAGAAGAATTTCAGTCCCTAGGCTCTTGCTTTAGCACTTTTCACAAGTATTATAATCTCACACATTTAAAAAGGGATGTGACAGTTGCAGTTTTTCAGCTGGCACATAGAGTTGAACTGACAGATGTGTAAAGAAAAGATTTAGCTAATGATATTGATATAATGTGGATTTTGTGAGGCCTAAACACTTGAATGAGAAACAGCCATCCAAGTGTGGCAAATATAGCATTTGCCCTGTTAGCTTTGAGCTTTGCACTGTAAATATTTTTGCTTTGAATCCTTCTGTACTGACTGTATAGGTTTAGCTAGATTAAAGCATTGTTCTGGTTAGAGCCTCTGGGCTTCACTATAATATAGGTTGTGGAATGTGTAGATATTCTAAAGGGATGGTTTCTCTGGTACTGAGGCAGTCAGGAGAATTTCTGACTGTGTATTTCATAGATTTAAAGTTGGAATTTGAGTAAAGATACACCTGTAATAATATATATTTATCTTGCCAAATACTAATGCTTCCTGGGTAATGCAACACCAGTTTTATCAGAACAGAGCTGAGCCCTGACAGTCCTGGAGACAGAAGCCAACTCTGAGTTTCTCTGAAGAACTTCTGTTTTGGCAAATGTAAATCAGTTTACAGATCTGTTTGCAGTATAAGTGCCTAGAGAGCTGAATTGAATCTAATTCACTGAGAGAAATAAGTGAAGTTTGGACTCTGTATCAGTATAGGCAGTGTGATGACTCATAAAAAGATCTCATTTAGTACTTCACATCTTTTTGAACCTCTTGTTTACTGTGTTAACCATAGCCAGTATTACTCTGCAGTCAAAGCTTGATTTTGTAAATTGTGATCTAAAATCATATCTAGTTTTTTTTCTGAAAAATCTCTTACTGAAAATGCATTGTAGGTTGCAGTTAATGGGACCAAGTGTAAAATGCCTGCATGCTTTTTGAAGGTTCTGAGTGATTCAGTAACAACTGGTTTCACGGTGCCTTTATATGGCCAATACTGTATGAATCTCCAAACTAAAAAAATGAGCATCTGAGAATTTCTTGCATGATGGCATACCATACAGGAGTACTGGAAAAATGTCATGCAGCTATCCAAGGAGTGAAGCAAGCCCTCTTGTCTCAGATGAGGTACAGGTGCCCTACCTCTGTAAGGCAGAGGATGCCTTCTGCCAACAGGTTCAGAAGTCTGCAGGCAAGCTGATCTCTGTGCTTGAAGAGCAGGTAAATGCTGTGAGTGTAGATACATAGTCATGTTACCTCTGCCAGTAAATTCAGCTTAAAAAGTCCCCATCTTTGGCTACTTATTCCTGCCTGTGTGCTCCAAGGATAATTTTTAAACCAGTATCACTGCAGATATATCCCTGCAGAGGTAGCAAGAGGCAGCTGTGGAGGGGCTGACAGGGTGCCAAGCAGGAACAAGTGGCCAAGTCACAGGAGCAGAGTGTGGGGCTCCCATCACTGATTTCATGGGCTGTGACACACCAGAGCCTAAAAGCCAGCCCGTGACGTGCTTTCCTTTCCTGACAACAACAGGTCAGGAAATAATGCAATATCCTTCCACACTAAGCACTTTCTGTTCTAGTAGCCTCTCCTGTAAATTGCCATGTTGAAACTGTTACATACACTGAAAACTTTTTAACTTATTTTAAAAACTTGTAGCGACATTTATTTATATAATTAAAATTACTATTATTAACCAAACTGTAACAGTTAAAGATGCAATAGGTCATGCTGCAAAACATGTTGTCCCTGGCAGCTAAATTTTTCTATTGATTTCTATTGACACAGCTAAAATATATCACAGATATGGATATATAGATACAGATATATAGATATAGATATATATAATATCACAGGGAACCAGATATCTACTTGCTACAGACTAAAAGTAACTGAAAAGCACTCAACTTTTAAATGGAAAGTATGTGGTCTCAATGAACGTGTCTTAAATAAGATCCCTTGAGGGTGTAGTCTGAATTATTGAAATATGGAGTTAAAACTCATTAAACTATGTTCTGCTGTAGTGTTTTAAACAAAAATAATATTCTATGCGCTCATGTCTCAGGCTTATATATTTTAGAATGATAATGATTTTGAAAAGGAGCCCCAAAAAAACATCTCAGACCAGTGGTGACACTCCTGTGTGATATAATAACCCAGTAATATATAGTTAAGAAACCTGCAGGGAGTACAAACAAGGTAACGTGAATTTCTTCCAGTGATGCAAACAGCGATCTTTTTTAAGTGCTTTTTTTTTTTTTTTTGAATTGTTTTTAATATTTGGAGGTAGAAACAAAAGCAAATACCAAGATGGAGAGGGTTCATAACCCTATGGGTGTGACCATCAGGAGCTTACTCACCTTACTTACCTCCTCTAAACCTTACTGAAGTTCCTCTTGTAAAGCAGGTGCTACTGGGACAGAGCTACCAACTGAGGTAAAGATTACACTGGAATTAACTGGGTGTAATCTGGTGTTCCTACTTTTAAGCACAGTGTTAGTTCCTTGACTTGATGGATTTGTGCATGTGAATTTTAAAAGAATAGATGGAGTCTTGTACCAGTTGTAATAAGAAAGGCAAGAGGATAAAAATAAATTTGAGATTCTAAAAGATGAAAGCTGAGTGGCAATAAAAATAGATTGTAGGTTATAAAGTTCAGTAATCTAAGTTTTTACATTTTTTACAATTGTGCAATAAGGTCTTTTTGGTATGAAGAATTAAGAAGCAGATGAGCTCACACTTTTGCATCATTATCTATAAACCCTTTTACCAGTGTAACAATATTCAGTATGTATTTTTGTGTTGAATGTAACAATTTTCAGTACATATTTTCATTTTCTGTATGCATGTCCTTCTCATTAACAAGAATGAGTCATGATAATTTCCTGTAGTACTCATTGCAAGTGTGATATTTGTGCTCAAGAAAGTGTAGAAGTGATCTCACCTTTCAAAACTATCTCACTTAGAAAACCACACCTCTGCAGCCTCCTGTCCTCCCCATCTTCCATCCTCCCTGTAGTGGTGATTCTATTTGGGTTTCAGAGAACAGTGTTGTCACTTGTATCTTGTGCAAGGGTTCCTGGAAAATTTCTGGGTTTGAATACAGAGTTGCTTGCCAGAAAGGTAATTAAATGAATCAGTTTTGTTAAGCTGGCCCTGGACTGCCTTTGCAAATCACTTGGCGTTTGTAAGTAACGAAGCCTGTGTGCCTTCAGTCTTCACTTTTACTTTCTAAAGTTGCCTGTGCAGTTAATCTTTGGTGCATGTTGCTTGTTGTCTGGGCAAGCACTTTTTAGGATGAACTGCTAGTCATGCTTTCTAAAAGCTAAATATGATAAATAAGAATTCTAGATCAGTGGAGCATGTGTGGTGCTGTCTGCAGCGTGACTGTTTGGGGGGCTGGAATCACATCAAGCACTGAATTTGTGCCTGCTCAGGTCTCACAGCTGTCTTTGATTATTTTAACAGTCCCCTCTCTACCAAGTAAACCTGGAGAAAGGAGAACAGTTCTGAATATATGACATTTTGACATCCAGTGGCTGCTTAGCAGTGAAGCATTTTGTAAAATCAGCCTTGATCAGCTGCAGTGCATTGAAGTTTACAGTCCCGTTCATAAAACATCTGAGAAGGGAAGTAGAATAGTTACATAACATTTCTGTAATGAATTTCTGTAATAAATTAGCTCTGCTGTCATGAAGCACAGCTAAAACTCACAGATATTTTCAACACTACTCTCAGATTTTGTAACTACACAATTAAACAGATGACAAAGTTTCTCCAAGACCTGGTCCAAACCATGGAGATGAGTTTCTTTTTAGAAGGATATCGCAAAATGATAACCAAAGAGACTAGAATTCAGGTCTACAGTGATAGTAGACCTTTAAGTATTCTTTAATTATTTTAAGGCTGAAAATAATGTTGCATTGCCCACTGCAATCTACTTTTATTTCTATTTGTACATTTCCCATTTGCTTACAAGTTGAACTGATATTCAGGCTGAACAGATAAAATGCCCTTGCACTGTGGTAAACCTAGATACTATTTTTAAGGTGTTAAAAAGGAAGTAACAATGAGTTTAAACAGCAGGAGTTAAGACAGGCCACCTGTATGAACATGTTGGATTTATTCTCATTCTGAGCAGATCCAGCCTCTGGAGTGTACTTGAGGTATGTGCTTTAACCTCTGAATGAGAGGTGAAGTACAGATTTGGGGATTTTCTTTTTGTCTAACGTTTCCAGTATGTGAGAGGCAGTAAATTACTGGAAGACTCTATTCCCTGTATATTGAGCAATTGTCTGCAGTGTTTTCAGAAGAGGCACTGCAGTGATATACAGCCCTTCAGAGTCAGTAGGTATAGGAACAAAGCTTTAACTGTGTGGAAGTGGGAGGAAGATAAGAATCATTACTAGGCATCATCACTACATTAATTTTTTCCTTAGGGACTTGATTCATCAAGACACTGAAGTTCTGTGTAATTTTAAGGACATGGATTTCTCACAGCTTTCTGTAAATCACTTTCTTACATCTTGAGGTAGAAACAGATACTTTCTTCTCTTGTGGTTTATATGGTGAACTCTGATTTTCTCTTCCCCTTTTTTTTCTTCTTGAAGTGCTGAAATAATGTGTCAACTACAAATACAGAATGTATAGTATCAACTAAACTGCATGACATAATTGATAATATATTGGCCTATTTATAGCTAAGCATCCCAAGACTACCTCACAGGGCAGCAAAACTGTCTGCTATCTCTGAAAGATCTTATATGAATTGTTCTCTTTCTGAGCCACAAACACCACAAAACCCACAGGAAGTTGTCTCTGTAGTGGCTGCGGTTCTGCAGTTTCCTTCTTCCCCATCTTTAAGTGGTCAAAACATTTCTTAAAAAGTTAAGTCAACACAAAGTAGAGACCAGACTTCCTGTTCTTGTGGTGTAACAGATACCCATGCCCTCAGAAAGAAGGATTCACACATCTGACCGTCCTTCTGCGTCCTTTGAATCAATGTGGGGTTATGGTTTGAACTTATTAAATAATAGTTTTATTTTTAGGTTTCCTACCAAGAAAATATAATAGTACTTTTTTTAGACATCTTCCAGTAGCAGTTATTTAAAGGATGAGTAAAGCACTTGCTTTTCTTCAGCCCTTGACTTCTAAGACAATTTTCTGTCTAAAGATAGGGGTTAAAGATGATCCTGTTTTCAGGACTTACATGGGTAGAATCAGAAATATGCTTTAAAATTCAGATCCCTTAGCTAACAGATGGGACTTGCAATATAACTGTATCTGACTGAATGTATTGTATATATAAGGCATATATATATATACCTAAACACTAACACACATCTCTCTTGCTATATAGCAATATGTGTATATAAATATATAGACATCTGCTGTTTCAGTAAAGATTTTTAAAGGGAACACACGAATACACTGGAATCCTGACAGTCTTAACAATATATAACTTGATCTTTCAGATCATGAATTTTGTAATATTTATTTAAAAATTTTAAAATCCGTTCAAGGTTGAATAGAACTATAAAATTCAAAGTTATTTCACTTAAGATGATAATTCTGTGTTGACTTGGCCAACATTTGATTTGGCATTTTCAGTACTGTTGATGGTATATTTGCTTGTGAGCAATTTGTTAATGAAGAGATGCAAAAATTCTCCTGAAGGAAGAATTTCAAAGGACAGCAACATGATTCTGCTATTACTTTGTATAAAAACAAGCAAAACCATTCATTAAAAAGAATTTGTATCTACTGAAAAATATATGCATTTTACTAATCCTAATAGAGTAAGATGACGTTCTGGCTCCTCTAATTTGTATCAAGAGTAGAGATGAAGATTTATATAACTGTTGGATGGAAAGAGAAGGAAGATGGTGGAGGGAGGCAAGGAACAAATAATAAAAAAATGGAGGGAGGGAGGGAGGGAGGGAGGGAGGGAAGGAAGGAAGGAAGGAAGGAAGGAAGGAAGGAAGGAAGGAAGGAAGGAAGGAAGGAAGGAAGGAAGGAAGGAAGGAAGGAAGGAAGGAAGGAAGGAAATTTCCTTAGTCTCTGTGGGCCAAAAGAGTTAAGCATATCCAGCTGTTTTGAACCCCTAGCAGAAGTCCTTCCTTGTTAAATGGTCTCCCTCCTTGTTAAATTCAGTGTATGCATTGACAGCATTTTTTCATCCAATGTATGATACAAAAATGGCACCTCTACCTTTGCTTTCTTTGCTTAATATTTTTTTCCACCTTTTTATTTGCTCCCCATCTTTCTCCCAGCACTTTAATAACTGTTTTTCTTTCCCATGCTCCTTCTCCCTCATTGTAGGGAATCCATGTCCACCTCTGTTTGCATGCCTTCAGTCTTTCATTCCCTTGCCTCATCTTGGTTGATCATCTTTACCCTTTGTTCGCAGCCTGTCCTCCTCCCCAGCCTATAGGTCTTGTCCATTCTCCCCAGAACTATTCAAGGAGAAAAAGGTGAAAGGGAGGGATTATTTTACCCTTCAGTTTATCAGGTCATCCTCCCCTGAGTTTCTTTTCATGAGTTTCCACACCTTGAAATCTTCCCCCTCCTTCCTGTTGTGATCTCAGCCTTTTCCTTCCTGCCTCCTCTGGTGAATACTCTGACAGTGCAGCATGTGGGCATAAAAACCGTCACATTCCGCCTTCTGCGTGTGTAGATAGAGTTTAAAAAAATAATCGGAGGCTTAGTTACATCTAGCAATTAAGAAATAACAC
Source organism: Pyrgilauda ruficollis (assembly GCF_017590135.1). Lineage (NCBI taxonomy): Eukaryota > Metazoa > Chordata > Aves > Passeriformes > Passeridae > Pyrgilauda > Pyrgilauda ruficollis. The sequence goes on from NW_024522539.1 coordinate 14,107,717, forward strand.
ATGTGCTGCAGTGTTTTCATGGAAGGCGCCAGCGGAGGGAGAGCTCCCGTGGAGCCGGGACAGGGGATGGGCTCCGGGGGGAAGGAGAGGGCGAGGCCGGGTGTTGGGGCTCTCCGGGAGCGGTCAGGTGTCGGAAAGCCGGGGACGGTGCTGGCAGAGGTCCCTGGAGCTGCCAGGCTGTCCCAGTGTGTCATGGAGAGGTCCCGGTGGGCTCCCCGCGCCGTGGTGCAGGAGCTGGCCCTTCCCCCGATTTCGGACTGCTGCCTTGGGAATTGGATTCAGCTATTTCCTGCAATATGAATTTGTTTATTTTCAAAAGAGAACAAACGTAAAACTCATACAGTGGCTTTGGGTAGGGCGTTTCTTGGTGGAAGAGTGATTTGGACCGTTGAATTATTGCCTCTTTTTAAGAATTTCAGTACTTCTGGAGGTTGCATGGAGCACAAAAGCAGCTGGTGGCACATAAATTGTACAACTGCGAGAAAATCTGACCCTGATACCATGGCTTTTACTGCCATGTATATCTCATGAAATGTTTGCAAAGTGAGTGCAAAGTATTCCCGTTTCGGTTTGGGATTTTTTCTCACCTACTTTGCTTTCTCTGGAACCTTATGTACATGATTAGTCATGCCACTTGGGCTCTTATCTAGTTCTAAAGAGTAAATTAATCAACATCATAAACTATGGACCGTAGTGATACGGGTAATAAACAGTGTGCCATCTTTTCAGTGGGGTTTGAAGCACTTTAATGGGTGATGCTTCTGGAAGTCGCTTGGTTAATTTATGACTTGGCCCTACAAGGTTTGGGAGTGTGCTCATCTTTCTGTGGCATGAGCCATCTCCAAAGTCAGAACTCCAGCTGCGTTTTCAGACAGCCTCACCGTGCATGGGTTGGGCATCCAACGCCCAAAAGTAAAATAACATCTTTAAAAGCCTTTCCTTTTAAATGGAAAAAAAAAAAATTGCAGTATTTCTGTTAGTGCTTAAGTAAATACTTACTTTGTAAAAGGCACTAAAACCGCTTTGTCTAAAATACTGGGAAAAGTTTATTTTCCAAAGCCACAGGCAGCGGTTCATGGTGCTATAGGAAATGCTAAGGCTATGCAGTCACCACCTTAAAGCAAAGCAAATCTCCCAAGTTGTTTTCTTTCTGTGTCTTTATTGCTTTTATCTCAAGAACAAAATGTACAATTAAGGAACTCGAAAACGAATGTCCCGCCCCTTCAAACAATGGGCAAACGCAAAAGCAGGCTTGAGCCCGCGCTGATCGACATCCCAGTTCTGCGGCCGGCTCCAGGGGGGCGAGAATTCCGTCGCCGTGAGCGCTGCAGGACCGCGTGCTGCGGAGAGCGCAGCCCCGGGCCCGGCGGAGCCCCGCAGCCGCCCGGTCCCGCAGCGCTCGGGGCGGTCCCGGTGCGGGTGCCGGGCCCGGCCTGCTCCGCTGCCCGCGTTCAAACGCCCCCCGCGCTCCCATAGGCTGCGCCGGCCCGGCCGCGCTCGGCCCCCGCCGCCCCGACCATGGCGCGGGGGGAGCCCGGCGGCCAGCGAGCCCCGCGGGCGGCCCCTCACCGCGCCGCGCCCGGCAGAGCCCGCGGGACCGGGACCGGCCGCTCCGCCGCCGCCGCTCCGTCGCCGTCCAGGGGTCCGGGTCCTGCGGCAAAGCGGGGGCAGGCGGCGGGGGGGCGGGTAGTCCCCCCGCGGCGGGATGGGCCGTGCCGGCAGTCGGACATGTCGGTGGCTGCGCGGGGGGAGAGGCACGAGGCGGGCGGGCGGCGCGGCCGCTGAGCGGGCGGGCCCGGGGGCAGCGCGGCCGCTCCCGCGCTCCGTGCCCCGGCGGCGGAACCCGGCCCCGGCGCGCCAGGCACCGAGGGAGAGAGACCACACTTTTATCAAACTTGAGCCTCCGCTCCCCTTCCTCTTTCTTCCTCTCTCCCTCCTCCCCCGTCTCCGCCCCTTCCCTGCCGTCCTCCTCTTCCTCCTCCCCCCCGCGCCCTGGGATGTTTATTCGGGCGGCTGCGTGAGGCGCGGGCGGCGGCGCCGAGTTTCTCTCCCCCGGCCTGAAGAGTTGCAGGCGCGCACACGCTCGCCCGGCTCCGGGGGAGAGAAGGAAACAAAATGTCTGCCAGGGCCGCGGCGGCTTCCACGAAGGTAAGGCTCGGCCCCGGGGCGGCCGCGTTCCCTGCCCGCTCCGATCCTGCGGTACCCCCGGCGCGGTTTTCCCATTGCCCCGCCGAGCCCGCACCGCGGTGGCCGCGGCTTTCCCCCGGCCGGTGCTGAGGGCACGGGCTGGCGCGGACCGAGGAGGTGGGTGAGGCGGGCCGGAGCCTCCCGGCCGCCTTCCCTGCAGAGCTTCCCTCCTGCCTGCCGGGAGGGGCGCGCAGGTGGCCCGCACCCCCCTGGCCCGGGCCGCTGCCCCGCCGGCCGCCCCGGCCCCCGCCCGGCCGCCCACCTGTTGGACGTGCGGGCCTCGGCGGCGGGACGGCTGCGGCAGCCGGGCCCTGCCCCCGGGAGAAGCCCCCGCGCTCCCGCCGGTGCGCTGGCCGTGCCCTTTTGTTCCAGGCTGGAGCCGGGTAGCAATTAGGAAAGGTTCAGCCGGGAGAGTCCAGTACTGCAGGATTTTTTCCTGTGGCCGCTGAATCAGTCGGGGATGATTGTTGCTGACATACGGTAAACAGCTTTGGGGCGGCAGTAATCCGTCAGAAACTTGTGCCGGTCCTCCACCTGATCCGTAGGTGTTGCCGGTGCAGGTGCACGTTGCGGGGTGTGTACTCTGACCTCCCCCGGCGCTGCGCGGCGGTGAGTAATGCCGGGCGGCCCCGGGGTGAGAGGTGGAGCCGGGAACGCTCAACAGGTTATTTCTCCTTCGTGTAAAATTAAAGGTTTGCTTTGAAACTAGTTTGAATTTGAATTTCGGACTAATTTTTAGCTTGTGGCGCCTGAGTAGTTGCTCCGGCTTCAGCGCGACGAGTTCCCGTCGTGTGTGCTCGCTGGCGTTACCGGAGCTCGGCTTAGTGGTGTTTGCTTTCGAGTGAAACTGCGTGGTTTCGGTCTGATGTCACTGGCTGGTATGCACTTACTCACAAGTGGTATTCTACAGGCTGAAGTAAAATGTACACCTTACTGTATTAGTGCCGAAAAACTTGGGTGCTTGAGATACTAAGTAACAAACTCTAGTTGTAAGATACTGTTAGCTGGCGATTTTACCGACTCCGGAGTCTTACTTCTAGAGGTGTGTTCAAGGCAACCTCAGCTTCCAGAGTGGAATTTAAAAAATTTTAAAAATTTATAAGTTAATGTTGACTGCTGAGTTTCATGCCTCGTTTTAAGTAGGCTTCCGGAGGTTTAGTGTTACATTTTAACATATAGACAAACACATTTCAACAATAAACGTTTGTTGTTGGAAGAGTAACTTATTTTGGGTAATATTTCACATTTCTATTATCACCTTGCTATGGAGATAGATAAAACATACTTTTTTATCCCTTTTCAAATGCTTCTATATTAACAGCAAATAGGAGTTGAAGATAAATGTTGTCTTGAATAGTGTTGTGTTAGAGTTCTGCTTTGTGATGGATTGTGAGAAATTGCATCAACTTAAATTTTGCAGATTTTTTTTTGTTGTTGTAGAATTGGGATATAAAATTCTCATTTCTGGCTCAAAATGCTCTCTTAAAATACAGCTATTTTGTGAGGCTGTGGACAAATATTGCCTTTCACACGTACATGTACTGTCTTGAAATGTTTTTCTATTTTTAAATACGGAAGTGCCTTTAAAGTTGCAGAAGTGTACAGAAAGTGTATCTGTTTTGGCTGCGGACTGGTGTACAGACTGGGTTAATTGGAAGTTGTATCTTGCCATAGCAGTTATTTGAAACTCCTCCTGCTCATGGTCATATCACATTGGCCCTTGGAGCTTGCATACATGCATGCAGTATCAGCCAAACTAATTATACTGAAAGGTATGTTAATTTAAGAATGTTGTTGCAAAATATAGTCTCACTGGGGTTTAACTCTTCGCTGGGATGCTTTCAGATTTATGGAAGTCCTGTAATTGAAACAGCATCTCTTTCTCTGGAAAATACCTCATTTTTTAAGTCCTGTGGTTGTCAGAGTAAATCCTTCATCTGTGATAGCTTTTTATCAAAATTATTTATTACCTTTTTGTCTTGATCACAGAAATGTCTTTAAGGACTAGAATCTGATGCATACAGTTTATATGAGTTTCATTGCCAAAACACAGATGATTTCAGTCGATGGATAATGTTAATTGTATTTCAATCATAAGTTCCTGGCCTGCTCTTCATGTACTTTTAATAGTCATAGACTAGGAGATTAAAAAGTATTTTGGAAATACTAGAATATTGTGGGATTTCTGTGTTCACATTCCAGATCCTGTTTCCTTTAGTTACCCCTTTGGACATGGTATCTGGTTTCTCATTTTTGGGGTTGTAAAGCGTTAAATGGTGAATGGTTTTCTCTTAACATTTACTTAATATACTTTTGAGCTCTTTGTCCTTATCCACGGTTACAGACTGGAAAAAACCTAAAAAAAAAAAAGAAGAGAAAGAAATTCTTTTTGATTAGCTGAATAATTCTTATTTGTACATGAGATAATCTTGGCTGCTGTGATTGATTATGTTACACCCTACTATCAACAGTCTTTCACAAACAGTTTCACTGCCTTTCAGTTTTGATTACTTAGCTTTTTCCCCTGCTGTGCTGTATAAGAATGTGCTTTTATTAAGGTGTTATGTGCTTGTTGTAGCTGTTGGTAATATACAATAGAAAATGGTGGAGAAAGGAAGACTTGCTGGAAGTTTAATCTGCCTGTGGCTGCTACTGCAAAATTTAAGGGGCCTAATCTCTTCTGATGTCTTTTTGAACTGTACTAATGGATGCTATGGGAATGACTGTCAGGGTCTTAGTAATGGGATGTAAACTTTCCTTTTGCCTTTAAGTTGGAGATTCAAATATAGTCCACATGGGTTAAAAAACCCAAACAAAAAAAACCCAAAAAAAGTCACCCTGAAGAGCTTTTGAATTGTAAATGTGGGGACAGAACTTAATGAATCCCTGAGCCTTTTGAGTGCTGAACCTGAGTTCTTGAGACTTCCTTCTATTTTTAAATACATTCATGAAATGTATTTCAGTCTTTCACCTCAGTCGTGTAACTAATTGAATTTTGGTTATTTTAACTGGACTTCTAGCTCCAGACATGTATCTGTTAACAGCCCCTTGAATCAGGAGCTGAGAACGGGATTGTGTTAATGGTTCAAGACCTGCTGATTGCAAGGACTCCTTGGTTTTCTGTTTTAGAGGCAATGGCCTGTGGTTTTCATAATTGCAGTTAGTATTGTACCCTAAATCTTACTTGGAAACACCGATGGATTTGTTTCTTGTAGAGCAATATATGTGCAAATGTTTTTGAAGTGGTTTTTAATTGGGTCTGTGAGATAGCTAAGTTTGGAGCAGTATTTTATTTTTCCCATGTAAGTCTGTATGGGGGCACTGTAACATTAGATCAGTTCTTCTTTGGTTGTTTGTGAGATTCTTCAACTGTAACAACAAAGAAATAAATATATAGAAAACATATATGGGAAAGTAACTGAGAATTCAGTTTAACCTAAGGATTTACTTCCTGTATGGGAAAAAGAGCCTTTAAAATACTGCATTTAGTTTTGCTAGTGTTTCTGTAAGTTGTATTTGGAACTTAGGAAATACTAATACTGGTAGGTATTTTTCAAAGAATAATTTATATGAGTAGTTTGTATTTCAGGCTTGGATTTTCTTGAATTCTTTGTTTGAGTTAGGACTATCAGCAATTTCAACTACCAGATGATACCCCATTTTCCAGTATGACTTTGGCTGCAGTGTGAGAGGAGCTGCAAGCTCCACACTGTGTAGGTCATTATGAAGTGTGTGCTGGAGTTTGCTTCTGGTTCAACGTGCAGTGTAAAGATTACTGTAATGTAAACAGAGCTGAAATCTCACGGTGCCTGGCAACTGGCTCCACCTTTATAGAGTGGAAAATCAGTAAGACCTTATCAGTGACCAGCTAGCTAATCTTTGTGTCAGGGAAAAACCTCTAGAAATGGGTTACCGTACATCATAGGTATTCTAAGATGCACATTGTGCTACTGTTTAGGTTCTATGAGAATAGATGCTGGGCTTCTGCCTGTGCTAAAAAAGCTCGAAACATAGTACTTTGAATTTGTTCTTGAAGCCAAGAGTGGTTATTGAGCTTGAATGTATGTCTGTGTTCACACTGCGATGTGCCATTGTTGTCAAAACCTTCTGGGTACTTGTGAAAATACTTGGTTTTTAACTACTCACCATAAGGTACTGAGTTGGAAACAGAACTGTAACTAGTTGACTACTCAAGCTCTGAATTGTGCTAAATATGTTGGGTTTATTGCTTGAAATGCTATGCAAAAGTATTTTCTATCTCAGGTCAAAGCACTAATCTGAAAGCTTTGTATCAAAGTTGAAGTTCTCACCAAGGACTGAAGTGTTCACCCATTTTTTTGCCAACAAGCTTTCAGTGTGAAATAAGATCCTCCTTTCTGTTTTCCTCTCCTGTCCTCTATACCTCGTGGAAAGGCCATGTCTTGTGTACACATTGGAGTGGCAGGGGAAAATCTGATTAGTCACAGTGTGGGGGGAGTAAAGCCGTGTACATGTCCATTTCAAAATTAGTAGTCCCAACATTTGGTTTGTATCACTGTCAAATTCGAAGTGTCAGTTTGAATTAAGGGATAGTATTTGAAACAAATGCTTTTATTGTTTTTGGTATGGGTTAAAAAAGACATTTGTCATTTATATCCCCACAAGTATTTCTGTGTTATCATGGTATAAGTACAACAAAAATTAATATCAAACTATGCCCAGTGTTTTCTCAGGCAAATATATTACTAATGACTTCTTCACTGAATGTACTGATTAAGCAAACAGCCGTAGGGAAGTCTTAAAATGAATTCCATGATTCTGTGCAGTGTATTTATGCTGAGTCCAAAAAGTCCTGAAATGAAAACACTGTCTTGTCTTATAATGATGCTATTTTAGGGCCAGATTATTCAAATATGCGCTGTACAGTCATAAATAGTAGGGGTGCTCTTGTTTCAGGGCTGTGATGTGCTTGAGTGAAGGATCTGAGGAAATGGAGGGACACGTTCAGCTGAATATTTAAGGTCCAGCGTGGATCCCTTGGAGGCTGCAGAGTAACAAGTGCTGCTGAGGCCACAAGTGTGGTGACTTGTCCAGGGACAGTGGTGTCTGCTTGGTTATCCATGGGGTTTTCCTGCTGTAGTGTACTCTTAGACAGCTCCTTAAGCCCCAGGCTCTGTGAACTCTTTGGGCTAGGTGGCTGGGTTGGAGAACTGCCCCAGTGTATGCAGGACTGGGCACTTGGCTTACATTTACTATTCCTGACTCTGTAGGATCTTCAGTAGTTCTTTAGAGGTCTTCCCTGCGTTTGCACATCAGGATTTATTTAGACACTTGGAAAAATCAACTGTATTGTTGGTGCTAAAAATTTAAATATTGGCTGTACATTAAAAAAGTATTTATTTTCTCAAGAGTATTTGGTAATCTCTAATAGGATTCTTATATCTTAATCCATTATAAACAGATGTTCTTCCCTTTTGTTGTGGGGGAGGCAGCCTAAATTCAGTAAGATGACAGTAGTAGGGAGTGCTGCATTGGAGAAGTTCACATTCTTAGGAGAAGCGGGCAAATGTGACCTTTTTGGCCCACATAACTCATCAGAAGGTGTATGGTTAACTTCCCATAGCAGAGGAAGCAACAAGAGAACTTGGTATGGCTCTGATGGCCTTTTTGTCTCCCCACCCCCACATATCCAAAGCACTGATATGCTGAAAATAGAAATTGAGCAAAAGTCGGCAGTTTGTTTGATTTGTAGTTCCCAAGGCTTTTCCCAGTAAGGACTGCACTGCAGAGCAGCCTTCTGTCTTCCTCACATTTGCCTTTTACATTTGACTTCTTCTTAGGAACTTAATTCTAAAATCTTCCCCCACCCCTCCTAAAAAGGCAGTAATTAGTTTTCAACTTGTGATCCTTTGGGACTGTTTGGGCAGTTCCTTGCCTAGTTTGAATGGGGTCCAGTAACAGTGTCTTCCCCTCTGCCCCACTGGGTCAGCAATCACTTTAACAGATGGCCTCCTTCTCTGTATCCAGTTTAAAAATTTTCTTGTAAATATTAAATGGACCTGTTCCAGCTATTTACACTCTGGGCTGGTGACTGTTTCTTAGGATGTATCCAGATGGGAGATAGAATGAGCAAGGTGCTTGGAGACTTGTTAATACACTTCAGAACATATGGTCAAGCGTTTGGACACGGCTCTGGGAGGCGAGTTTGTTCGGCTGCAATAACACCCACTGCCCTTCCCTGCAAACCTTCTTGGGTCTCTTTCTTCTTTCAGCCGTGGTGCTCCTGCAGCAGCATTAATGGCTTAGTTATATTCACCATGAATTCAGTGACACAAAAATTAATAAGAAGTAACTTGTGGCTGCAGAGACGCTGCTCAATTTTTCAAGTTAATTAAAAGGAAGTAATAACCTTAAATTATAACCAGAAGCAGTAGCATAATGAAACAGGAGAGATTGTGAAATTTGAGCAATGATGTAAGTTTTTCTATTACTTAAATTACAGCACTGGTGACGTGACTTTGACAAAGGACTGACCGGGCACATGCTGCTATAAAAAGGTGTATAAAAATATTTTAAAGTTAAAAAAAAAAAACCAAACCAAACCAACAAAAAACCCCAACAAAAAGGTGTAAAAAAATATTTTGAAGTTAAAAAAAAAAAAAAGAAAAAGAAAAAACCAAAACAAATAGTATATACACAGATGCTTTCATCTTCATTGAAAAGATAATAGGTGTAAATTATGTACTTTAAAGATTTATTGGTTTTAATAGAAAGTGACAATTGGAATGACTGTAGCTGTAAAGCTCTAGAAGTAACTTTGAGGTGCTACTTGACAATGTGATATCAATTAATTAGTTAGCTGTAATTTGTATGGAATCAGGATAGTACCTGGGGCTAACTCTGCCAATTACTGTTTATCTGAACAAATTCCAAGACTGTAATAAATACGTAATTCATGTTCATTTTGGATGACTGGCTTCCCCAGAACTGAATCTGGGAGAAGGCCAGATCATATTAACCCTCTCATCACAGGATGGTTGTTTAAAAACTTTTTAATGTTGCCTGACCCAGCATTGTTCCTACATGTTATTTGGAAAAAATGCTCCTTTGCCTATGAATGCCTTCACATGAATTAGTTTCTCAGCACAGTGTTAGGTGAAGGGGTACTGGCTTTTCCTGTAAACCTGGATTCCTGAAATAATTTTTTCAGTGGGTATTAAGATCTTAAAGCCAAGCTTAAAGGCATGGCTTTCTGACAAAGGAACTTGTGTTTCCTTCAGATTTGAAATTAAGTTGTGGAAAGTGATTGGCCATTGCACACAGGATAAACCTCTCTGTTAATAACCCAGCTATGTAAGAATGGAAATTCCTGGAGTGTAATCTCATGAGAGAACTAAATGCACTTGCATTTTGATTGGGTTTTGTTCTCTATGGAAAATGTAGGCTGGATTAATATTCCTAAAGCAGGGAACATTTAGCTAGGAAATACAAGAAAGGTATACAGGTTTACATTAACAATGTTGATGGCTTGAATAAAGAACATGTTTCATCTGAATCAGATAGTGCTGTAGAAGCACTCTGTGGGGTTATTTTTTCCAGTGCTCATGTAGTTTATTGTGGTTTGTTTATTGTTGGTAGTTCAGTGGTAAATCCACCCTAGAACTGCCCTGGAAAGTGCTGAGTTTCAAATGAGGGGATCTGTTGTTTAAATTGTTTGAATACCAATGCTAACATAAAAGGTTTTCTTACTGGTTGTGTTTATTTGCAATCAGTAAATGTCTCTGTCTTGGGAAGGTGTGTAAGGAATAGCAAGGTGCCAGTGGTTGAGAGTTACTGAGATAGTTTCTCTTTTAGAATGACCAAGGGTGTTGGATTTTTGTTTTCTTTCCTGCATGATGAGGGCACCTTTTAAGTCAGTTGCATTATTGGTAATACTAGTATTGTCTTTCTGGCTGTAAACTTAGTTTGGTTTACAGTCATGTGAGATTTATGTCCTGCACTTGAAGCTGTGCTAGCATTGTGGTTTAAACAGGCAGGAGATGCCTTTTAAACATAAATGTGATGTTTCTGCAGCATGTGTTTCGCTAGCCTGAACTTCTGACTGCATTTATTATCTCCATTTAAAAAAAAAATCAACCATGCCTTGAAAGTGCTTTAAACAAAAGTCTGACTGCATTTGTTATCTCCATTTAAAAAAAAAAAATCAACCATGCCTTGAAAGTGCTTTAAACAAAAGCTAGCAATTTCAGAGAAATATTGCATAGCTTTTTCTTTCTACTTTATGATGGAATTAAAATTGAGAATTTTTGCCTTGCTCTTTGTTTTTTCTCCCTCCTGAGTGAATACTTGAATTCACCTCTAGTGAAGCAGTAGAACTGTTTTTAAGTGCTTGGTGGCAGTGGAAGCAGATGGCGCTGGTGTGTGCAGCAAAAGGGCTGCACTGGACAAGGTGAGGGGAGCTGGGGGCTGCCAGGACAGATCCTCCTGTGCAGGGAGCCTTGGGTGGGCCTGGCGGCTGCGTCCTGTGCTTTGGGGCACCACACAAATCAAAGAGTGGGTTGAAATAGTTCTGACTCTGCCAGATCAGGCTGTTGGCAACTGAATGGCAACATTTTTAATCTTGTGAGGTAGATGGACTGGTAGATCTAATTTTGCTTTTCTGTTTCTAGAAAAATCTGTTGTTAAAGTCAATGGCCAGTGCCTCGCTTGGCTATGAGTAAATTGCTTGGGATGTTTATAGCTGGCAACAATAATTTTTCCTTTCTCTGGTAGGAAGTACTGGTTTTCAACTATGAAAGTTGCATTTTGCTTGCTCCACCTTTTAACTTCCAGAACAGGATCTTTTAATTTACTCAATAGTAGTTGCAGTCTTGCTGTATTTAAAAATTAGTTTTGTAGGCAGTATCTTTAAACATTTTGGAACACTTGTTAAGAAATAATTAAAAAAAAAACCTTCAGTGATATTTCTACTTGATAAACTACTATAGATGGTTACAAAACTTTGTCAATAGTTTTCCCTCTATCAGAAGAGCAGACTTTGATGGTTTAATGTATGAAAGTTGCATTTTGCTTGCTCCACCTTTTAACTTCCAGAACAGGATCTTTTAATTTACTCAATAGTAGTGCAGTCTTGATGTATTTAAAAATTAGTTTTGTAGGCAGTATCTTTAAACATTTTGGAACACTTGTTAAGAAATAATTAAAAAAAAAACCTTCAGTGATATTTCTACTTGATAAACTACTATAGATGGTTACAAAACTTTGTCGATAGTTTTCCCTCTATCCGAAGGGCAGACTTTGATGGTTTAATGTTCCTTTTTAAAGTTTGTACGTTATTCTGAGTTTCCTGGATATGCTTACAGTGTAGAGGTTAGTATGTAGCTGACCAAAACATAATACCTAAAATCTGTCTACTGTCCTAGCCCTTCAAGCAGTGTAATTATGTTGCTTCCAAGTGATAAGCCAAGCAATTTACAGATTACTGGAATGCTTGAAAACACTGACCTTTCAGGTCACTCAGAGCACTCCTATTATGCAGAGATTGCTGTGGCACTGTTGTAATGTGCTGGCCTGTCACATGCTGACTAACTTGCAGAAAGCTTTGATGCAGCTGTTTTAAAAATGCTTTTGCTGACTGATAGGCACTTAGGCTACTGCCTGTGAACAAAGCCGGCTCTCATTCCATGCTTTTCGCCCCCATTTTCTATAACAACACTTCTTCCCTGCTGGCTACACACACAGTTATCTGGGCCCAAGTGTTGACTTGTCTCCATTTAAATTGTATTTGTGTTAATTTTCACTTCAAAAATAGTCACGTGTGTGAGAGATGCGGTTTGTGTGGTTTATTCAGAGCTGCTGCGAACGAGCAGCATTGAAAAGTTCATGCGGTGGCTTTAAAGAGTGGGTGGATTAGGGAGAAGAAAGTGTGTGTGTGACTGGGCAGAGCAGGGATTAAACAACAATGGTCCTTTGAGTACAGTACAAAGTCGTTTACTGCAATGTAGCATATATTCTATAGTTTGAGCTCCAATGTCTTTTTTTGAATTGCTGTGAAAAATAAGAAGAATTTGACAAATGTTTCCTTTTAGTGTCTGATGCTTAATGGGTATCACACATAGTGATTATGCCAGTACCTTCTTCGGTATGAAGACACAGGACTAGAACCTGAATAGAGATTAAGCTGACTTGATTTTTTGTTTTACTGTCTTTACTTTTATTTACTTTTATAAATAGTTGTTACATCAGGTAGTGCCTGAATTGCAGAGATCATGGGAAGAGGATAAATAAGTTCAAAAGAATAAAATCTTTAAATCCAGTAGCCTGGTGAGACTTTTAGAAGGATAAATTGTTTTTTATTTCTTCCACAAAACACAGAGAATCCATATTGTCTTTGAAAATAAGGTGCTGGATGTTTGGGGTAGGTGGACTTCTAAATCAAGTCTCTACATGAGAAGCACGATAGCCTATTACCTATGAAGGCAAGTTTAGCAATTCACAATTTAATCTTTGTTCCCAGGGAATATGTGTATATTTAGTATATTCTATTGGTTGCCTGTACCTCAGATTCTAAGGCTGTTAGAGTTCAGTGCATTTGGATAAAAAAACTAAGCATCTCTGTTCTGTTCTACTGAGAGGTGGACAATAGAGGTAACGTCTGATTGATGCAGTATGAATCATGTATGGCATTTGATATAATTCTGAGTTTCTGTTGTGCAGCATGGCATCGTTGTCCCCTTCTTTGGGGGGAGTGTGACATCAGGAATTTACCTGTTTACTGCAATTCCAGTCACTGCAAAATATGTACAACCTGTGCCTAAAATCTCTTGAAGCAGGAGAGTTCTGTGTGCAAGGATAAGCACTGGTGTACTTAAAATTGCCTTTGCTCTTTGACCACGTACTATACAGTGACAATGCACTAAAACATAAATTTCAAGTTGTAAAAGAATGTAAGGTATTTTTCCTGCTATAACAATGCAGTGAAGAGAATAGAATGAGTAATGATTTTACAGCAGGAAACTAACTGAGCAGTGTAGTTACATAGTGTTTTTTTTTTTTTGATATGAACTCTGTACTTCTTGTGGTAATTGGTAGGACAAAAATATTTGGGTTTTGTATATATTTTCATATGTACTTCATAGTTGCACCTCAACTTTTGTAGAAGAAAACATTTTTCACAGCTCAGTTCAACATGTGTTAATCTGGATCAACTTAAATGGCACAGTGAGGCAAAAAGGATGTGTAATTTACATGTGTTGATAACATTACAGTATCTTTGAGAGGATTACATTTCAGAAGAAGTGACTTCTGAAGGTGGACCTGCAAAAATGAGTGGAAAAGATGCAATTAAATCAATACATTCATACAAGAGGTACAGATTTAGATCTTTTCACTGCAGTTCATTTTTTCATGCAGATCATTAGAAGTTGCATGATTGTGAAGATGTGACTGTTATCAGTCAAGCTTTGAAAGCATTCTGGCAGTAACTTTTGTTCTGCTTTTCAGTTCTCACTTTAATGGTAAAATTGTACTACAGCTATCTTGGCTGGAGCTACTCTTTCATGTCTCACCTTTCTGTTTAAGTTTTTCATTGATTTTATCCTCACTTATTTAGTCTTTAGAATTTTTTTCCAAAGAATCCTCTGGGTTGAATGGTTTCTCTGCAATCTGTGGTCTGCTGATAGGTTTTGCCATTGAACTGACTCATCAAACAGATTTGTCTGGTGTCCTGAAGCTAAACTCTTGGTTTCTTACTCATGTAGGGGAATGCTCCTTTGAAAAAACTATTGCTTGCGGAATTTGCAGGTTTGTAGATAACTCAGTTGCTCTTTTCCCCAATAACTCATTCTCAGTGACAGGTGACTTGCTAGTTTTTTGGGACAATAGTTGAATGAACTGAAGCTATAATCTGGGATAAACAGGTAATTCACCACAATTATACAGGCTTTTCAGCAGTTAACCAAGTGCTTACCCAATTTCTTCTCCAGCTGGTTGGATAAGCAGCTAGAATGTCATTCATAGTTTTCCATTTCAAAAAATGTGCTGAGTAAATGAAAAAGACATCTGCCCATTAAGCACAGATGGGAAATACTTGCTAAGAGGTGGATTTGATGGGTAGCATCTCTCAGTAATTATGTATAGACTTTTATTTTTAGTCGTTGTGTTCAGAGTTCCTCTTCTGGAATACTCTGCGTGCTTCTCATCTTCACCATAGCTTGGCTTGCAATCAGGGATTAATCTTGATGAAATGATGATGACTGAGGGAGAGAGCAGCTTCTCATAGGTCTGGCTCTGCTTGAGTTACTGCATAGTTGATTTATTTCAAAGTTGAATTGAAGCCATGAGTTCCACTATTACATTGTGGATGCGTCTTGGTGTAGTGATTAGTTTGGGATTCTTCACTTGGTCTGTCTTATCTGTGCAGAATCAGAACCATGTACTTGAACATAATTAATTTTTCTGTTTCCATTTCTAAAAGGTACCAAACTGACTGCTATAGAAAATAATGTATGATGTCTCTGTATGAGGTTCTTAGGGTTGAGAGTAAAGGTAGTTCTTCAGGTCTGTACAGACAGGAGACCTCCAGCAGTTTAAAGGCAAACCTGAAAATGCCGTGACATTCTCCTTACACTCAACCTGCCAACAGAAAGCTTTTGGTATCATTTACAGTGCTGGTGTGTCTAATTTTCGTTGTCGGACATACATGATGGCTGTCAAACTTCTGCCAGTCTTTATTGGGGTTTATTTGTCACTTTCTCTGATACCTCAGTTATTTATTTTGTTGGTGAGTGCTTGTAGAGTGTGCAGGTTTTTTCTTGTCTCAGTATTGAAAACAAGTCTATAAATGTAACAGACATGCGTTTAAATAAGAACATTGCTTATGGTGTTGTTGGATGATGTTTTTTGTGGACTGGTGTAAATGGTTTAGACTAAGTGTTCTTTTAACTTGCACTGGACTAGACTAATTTTTTTGGTGGTAGGGAAAAGAGCCTCTAAAATGTATTACGGAAAAAATGTAAAGTGTGAACCCCCTAAAAAGTAAAAATGCTTTGCAACTTAGGTTTACCATTCTGTTAGCCTTGTTTAGGCTGAGTTCCATGTGCAAACTTCAGATACTATATTTCTCTGTGTTTTGGTGCTTATCACTTGCTTACATGAGAAGCTCAGATTTCATCATATAAAAAGTGTGTACGCAGTAGCAAAAGAAAATCCAAACTGAAAATCTGCTTGTATTGTATCCTAAAAATAAAGAAAACCTAAAATACTGCTTCTGAAAATTATTTCAAAGTAGTACTGCTGTTTGCAGTTAATTTTACAGATGCAGTCATGTGTTCTATTGTAGGTATGTGGGGCTGTAGGTTATTCGAAATAATGATGTTTAATCTGTTCTATACCTAATGCTTTACTAGCAGCCTTCCCTCCAGTTTGGGGAGAAGAGCAGAAGCTTTGCACTTCTGTGAAGTGTCACTGCCACTGGTCTCAGTCTTTAGGTCTGTTAAGTATGTGCGTCAATAATCTGCACTATTGTTATGGTAAAGCACGTGTTGTCTTTGATCTTCTGAGGGTAAACAGCACTGACTGCTAAGCTGACAATGCACTGTCAAGGAAAATGTTGCCAGTGTGATAAATGCATGCAAACTGATAATTGGTACCTGCTCCTGGAACCTTAGTGTGTTCAATTTGTCAGGACTGGGCAGCTAAAATCCTTAGTTTATTGTAGTCACAAGATATAAAGCAGAGGTGGAATAGGAAAAGAGCTTTTAAGTACTTCAGTTTTTTCCTGTATTGCCTTGTAATAACTTAGTTCCCTAAAAAAAAGTCATGAAGCAATCCTAAAAGTATGTTGCTGGTTTATCCAAGGCCCATATTATCACGAAATTGGCCTTTTGCATCGTTCACTTGCAGATTCCAATATACACCTGATGATTGTGGTGCTGGTGGTAACATCCAAGGGCAAGAGTGTGGTACAAGTGAAGTTCTGCTCTTGAAAGAATTTGTTTAGCTGTGAAATTAAATGACACTGTTTCATGTGCACCTTCCCTCAAGATTCAAGCTGCTGACTCATATAGGACAAGAGTGTGGAAGCCCTTCTGCCACTGATTTTTTTTTTCTTTTTTTTTTTTTGTGGAACAGATTGGAGTGAATGCACAGCAGTGTGAACAAATATTTGCAAAGGGAAAAATACAGTGGGATACAGTGGGATTTCTGTTACCCTTTTTGCTTGCTTCTTCTTGAACTTTTTCATTCTTGAGGTGAATTTGTCTTTTGTCAATTGAAGTCTTAACTTGCTCTAGAATGAGAAACTTAGGTTAACAGATGGGGCAAGACTTAAACGTTTACGCTAGTTATTTCCCTTGGCCTGTAACCTTTTTGTTATTTTCTTAGAATTTATTGCATTCAGTATGTTGAAGTTCAGTAGAGCTGCTTTCTGTAGCACAAAGAATGCTGGGGCAGTCCAGGGGTGAGTTAAAGGCTGTGTAAACTTGAGTGTGTTTTCAGGTTGCAAACTGGAATGTCAGGTTGTAGTTCTGCAGATTCTCCTTCTTGCAGTTTTTAATGTGAAATATAGTCAGAATAACCTTAAAAAAGAGGAATTTGCTCTTGTTTAAGGGCTTTGGCTTTGCCAACTCCATTTTTAAATACGGTTTGAGGTAGCTAGAATATGCAATTCTGTAGAAGCCCAGTGCATATTTTAAAATCCCTTTGGTCATTTCTGCCCTCATAGTTTTCTTGCATACTTGGGAATGTGCATTCCAGAGTGGTGATGAATGGACATGATGTAGTTTTGGTCAAGAATATAATCTTGTATCATTGATACACTTGAAGTTGTGGGAATAGAAGTTAGTGTCATGTGGTTAAAGCTGTTGGTGAGGCAGTTTGTTCCACTGAAATGAGTGTATTTTTAATTACACTGATGTAAATACAAAAGTGGCTTTGTGACCATTTTTACAGTTAACCTTTGGCTTTCTGGGTGTGGCTCTTTTTTCCCCTTAGAAGCGACTGTGTTTTTGGGTCTAATTGGGCTTTTTGTCACCTTAAAACTGAATTGGGAAGTGGAAGGTCAAGTTGGAACTGAAAAGGCAGGCCTTGAAGCTATTTAATCTGAAAGATTGTAATTTTAGGTAATTTAAGATTTCTGGATTTGCATACTGGTTTTTATGTGAAATTCAGTGTCAGTTCATCTACAATGGTGGAAATAATTGTAAGTCTACCAAATGGATTTTCATGAGAGGAGTTGCTTTTGAAGTGTGCTGTTTTGCTTGGTGTGCATAAGGCAGCATGATGCTAGGAAGTTCTGATCTGGTCAATAATTATTGCTCTTGAGCATGTTAGTGAATTCCCTTGTTTCATTCCTGTACTTTGATGTGCAAACAGGAAATAAAAAATCCTAGCCGCATGTCTGTAGGGTGGGATGGGAACCGATGTGATGGTTATGTAAATCTGAATACCTACAGAGGTCAGTTAGAAGCCTCCTGTCCAGTAATTACCCTCTCATTTTTTCCCAGTGACTGTAGCCAATGTCTCTTCTGCCCTCCCTTCGTGAGGGGAGGGAAGGAGACTGGGTTGGCTCATGACTCAGGGAGTCAAATGTCTGGGGTAATCTTCAGCCTGGGGTTCGTAGGAATTCAGCTGTTTGGAGTGGGGTAGGGATGCAGTCTATAAAAGAGAAAATCCAACCCCGAAAAAACAAGAACATGGTGTTTTTAAAAAGTGCTTTTCTTAAGTTAGTATATAGTGGTTTGCATTCAGCTTTTCTGAAGAGGTCTGGTTGGGAACCACTGGTGTAGTGAAAGGCAGTGGTGGGACTGCTGCCAGAAACAAATCAAAGAGGGGGATTGGGAGCAGGGCAGCTGATGGCGCTGGGCAGTATCTCAGGGCTGGTTTGGTGCCTCTTGTTCAGTCTTGGCTCCCCAGTGGAGCTGGTTTCATTGCTGCTCTTTAAGAAGATGAGGAGTTACGATTGAAATAAAAAGATGTTTTGGGTGGCAGGGTCACCTCTGTCTGCTGTGTGTCCTTTTAAGGAAAGGGAAAAAAGCATGGACGTGTCTTACTGGTTCTTCCTGCTTGCTGGTTCTTCTGGAGCTGGTCTTATATTCTCTTGTGCTTGTTAGTGGCCTTGGCTCCTCAAGAGAAGGGAATAGATCACTTAAAAAAAAAAGGAAAATATTAATAAATTGGAAGTTAGAAAAATATGTGTTTTCTATAAAACATGCTTGTCTTTAGTGAAAATGAGGTTTCTTTTGTCCTCTGAAATGAAACCATATCTGAAATGCCATATTTTGCAAATCTCTAATAGTATAGCCAGGATTAGGAAAGAAAAAAAATCCCACTCTTAACTGGCTGTGAATAAGTAATTGTGTTACCCATGAAAGCAGCAGAGAGGATTATCAAAATGTCTGCAGACACTTGTATGGGCAGTGTTTCTACATTCGTAGCCAATGGATAACCCACCTGAGAAGTTTCTATTGTGCTAGCTTCTCTTCTTGGCTGGTCCTTTTCCATCCCAGGACAGCCATCATCAGTGCCAGGCTGATTCCTTGTTTCACTTCAGAGTAGCTTTGTGAATAAAGGAGATCCTCTGTGCTGAGAATGAAAGGAGCTTAAGCTTTAGGCTGTTGCTGCTCCTTAACCCTTTGTGTTGCAGAGTAGTGGCCTCAAGGTGCTGTTTTAACAAGACACTCGATGTTCTCCAGTGTATTGGTCTGACAGCAGGCTCTGCTCCCCGCTGGCTGCTGTGCCTTGCCTCGGTTATGTTGTAGGATACCTCTTCACTTGCTTCACACAACTGAATTGCTTTTTCTTAGACCCCATTCACCCCTTTGCACCACTCTTTGGAAACTGAACCTTCACAATCACTTTGGTTTTTTCATAGTAGCAGTGGAGAAGTTTAATTTGTATTACATAGACACTGAACAAAAAAGGTATAAAGGGCTGATAAAAATTAAGGTGTTGATTGAGCTGTAGGAAGATGCTCCTTAAGATGTGTGAGCTCATCTGCAGGTCTGTGGGCTGCTGAATGCAATGGAACAGCTTAGCTTAAAAAAGCAAAGGAATTTTTCCCCCATCTCTTCTTCTGCGCTGTATGTTCAGAATTTAAATACTGGTTTTACTGACTGATACATCTTAGTGTTTTTTTTCTTTCTACACCTTCAACTTATTACCTGGTTTTGAGTTCTGTCAGAGCTATGTTACTCAGTTTTGAGATTGAATGCAGGGACAATTGTAGCATGCTATTTATTTTCTGTAACCCCTACTAATCATTAATGTGTTAGCTTTAGAAAGAGTTTTTCAGCAGGAAAATCCTGGAACAGACTGGTGTTCATGTAAGCAAGGAGAGACTGACACTTAACAACTGTCTCTCAAAGTGTAGTAGATTGTCTGCTTAAACAGATACTTATTCAAGGTAAGTGTTTTCAAAAAAGAGGAAAATCCACTTCATGGTGAAGTAATATGGAAGCTAGATGTTAATAGAATGGGGATAGTCCTTTTTGCTGAGGAAAAATGAGGTGTTTTCTGCTTTCCATGCTTGCCCGATAAGAAGGTTTAGGAATGTTTACCTTGCTGATAGCTGAATAAGCCCTTTGAATGCTGTGGTGGCATTTGTTACTTTGTCCTCCCAATCCAAGTCTCATGTCCTTGCCAAGGGGGTATGGCTGCTCTGGTTCTCATTCTCTTCTCTCCCAGTGACTTCCTGGACTTGTTTCTCTTCCCCTCTCAATGCACAAGCACTGCATCTGAAAGTCGAACAGAACCCTGCTGTGTTCCCTGTATTGTGTTTTTTAAACCAAACTGTTTGTTACCATTGTGTCCTTACTCCAAAGTCACTAACAACTTCTAACACAAGAAGTTAATCTTTTTCAAGGAGCTGGAGACTTAACATTATTTACCCTCTCTTCCTTTTTGAACTTCTGTCTTTCTGTATCCTTGATTTGGGACTTGCTTTCTTTGGATGTGTGAAGTTAATGTGAGCTCAGAGTTGTACTGTGTTCTGAAGATGCTGTAGTAGCCATGTGACTGCTAAAATTGAATTTCTTAACTGACAGTTACCCAAGTTGAAGGTGGGAAGATGCCATCTGGGTGTGTGGTTGTTCAGGGTAGGGAAGGACACTTTCCCTGAAATTTCTTGCTTAGTGGTTGGTTGGGATTCAGAGGAAGAAATTCTGTACCCACAAGCAGGGCGGGGGGTGAAAGTCTTATTGCCCAGTGACCTATTTCTTCATACTGAGATTCAAGGGGTAAAATATCAGGAAACACACTCCCACCCCACTAATCCTGTTCCTACAAAAATAGTTGTCAACTGCTTCCATGAGGCAAAGTGAGGTGTGTGTGCATATGGTCAGAACACCTGCATTTCAACTGTTAATTTTAGGAAAATTTGGTAAATTACCTAGAGAATGTATAGTTTTGCTGTGGCTGTGTTGACTGTAAAAAGCAAAATCAAAACAAACGATACCCTCCCCCCCACCTCAAAATTTTAAAGAGCCTCTGTAGGCTACTCTTTTATTGTCAAAATGGAAGATGTCAAGGCTGTAATTGTGCACCTGTAACTGGAATTGTAATGCAAGCCTCTTAAACATTTATTCATACTTGCAAGCTCTGATCTTGGAAAATCAGCCCAGCTCTGTCTTAGTGGGATGCTGTTACCTGTCCTGAGGCTCTTATTTGACAGATCTTCAGAGTATAATGATCTGAAATGTATATGGTGCAGTGCTTGGTAACTGGATTATGATTCTCTTGATTAAAAACAAGGTGAGAAGCATTCTATCTTTGGATGAAGTGCTTGAATGCTTTGGTTGCTGCTCTGATGTCTATATTCATGTTGGTTATTTCTTGGTGGACATATCTTTTACTTGTGTGCATTTTGTCTTTGTACTTTTTAAATAAGAAGCCATAGAGATGATTTATTTAGGCTTCTTATAGCTAATACAGTATTATTTTGCTTTCTTTGATACTGGTCCTGTGCTCTTCTTCTCCCCTAAGGGAAAAACCAAACTGGAATAACTCCAGCTGATGTTCTTTATGAGAGACAAAACACTGAAGCCAAGCTGTGTATAGGAGTAGACATGGAGGTTGTGTCTGCAGTAGGATGATTTGATTTGGTTTCAGAAATGTGCTGGAAATGCGACTTACATAGAATCACACAGTAATTAAGGTTGGAAGGGACTCTGGGGATCAGCTAGTCCAAGTCTGTGCTCAAGGCAATTCTCACCAAATCTGATTTATAGAATAATTGCAGAACAGTGAGGTCAGGTAATCTAGAGCTCAGCAGAGCTCTGGAGATCATCTAGTCTAGCCCCATTCTCAGAGCAGGGTCAGCTACAGGGCTGTCCAGAATCTTGTCCAGATCAGTTTTGAGCACCTCCAAGGATGATATTCCATGGCCTTCCTGGGCAGTCTGCTCCACCATTTGACCACCACTGTGGTTTTAGAACAAACCCACCAGGTAGGTAGTGTGTGACTGGAATTTGCTGCTCTAAGCTGTGTCAGTTGCTGTGGCACTGGTCCCAGCTCTGTGCACTTAAGCAGGGCTTCTTTTACTTTGGTGGGAGGCTGTTGTTTGAGCTTTTACATTCCCAGGGCTGCCTTCCAAACTGGAGCAGTTGCTCCTGTTGGAGTTGAGATGAACTGCTGGGGATACAGGTAACAATGACCACATCACACTTGCACAAGATATGATGGATGGGATTTTTTTGAGGATGGAAACTAGTAGGAGGGCAGTGTGTGCTGCTTAAGCTGCTTTTATTGTGGTAAAATAATTGCTTTTCAAGTTGCATCCCGAGATTTAAACGATTGAAATATTACATGCGTTCCTTGAAGATCTTGGTTTTGAAATGGTACAAAAAATAAAATCATATTTGAGGTAAATAATGAGAGGATAAATCCATTCAATTACATGTTACAATTTATACTCTAAATTAGGAATCTTTAGGTCCTAATAATACTGACCTAGGTCAATATGGCAGTGAAACTACTTAAAACGAAAGCAAATTGCAAGTTGTCCGTGCTTCTCTGTGGCAACATCCTTTGCTGAGGGCAGAAATGTGGCTTGCCACTTTGCCTTTTTAGCCTCTGTTCTGTGTGATTTTGCTATCTTTTGCTAGTGTACTGGCCTGGAGTAGTGATCTGTGAAACACTACTGCCAGCACTTTGGAGTTTGTGATCCTACGTGGTTTCACTGCCAGCTGGAAAGCAAAATGGAAAGAAGCAAAACAGACAAGGATCCCAAATTCAAGCACAGTTTTCCCACGCCTTAGCCATCAGGAGCTGGTAAGCTTTGCTTAGCTGCTGGCAGATACTGTTTCCAGGGTGGTTGAGTGGTATTCTTCATCTGAAGTAACTTGACCTGAGATCATTTGAGATGTAGCTGCGTGCGGGTCTTGCACTCTGGTTTGTTTTGCCTTATTCCTGAGTGTCAGCCTTCTGCCTTTCATGGATAATGTGATTTACTAGGCCTGTGTCATAAACACTTCTATAAATACTCAGATTTAACTGGATCTGTAATCCAGTATTTAATTATTTAACTACAATGCAGTATCCCTCCAAATTTGTGCATACTGTTCTTGATTAGGGCTTTTTTTGGGAGAGAGCTCTAGTATTTTTTTTGCATTGAGCAGCAGTACCACTAAGCAGAAGGTTTTATGATCTTGTCTGTGATGTGTGAAGCTTGGAGTTGAGAGGCCATTCTGGAAAAGTGAGTCATGCTAAACAGGCTGGGTAGTGCACAGATGTGGGGAGTTAAACACTGAGCTACTTTTTTAGCTTGATGAGAACAGTGCCCAGAAGTTGGAGCAAAAATGTCTCTTGTAGAAAAATTTGTCAAGAAAACCAGTGATTAAGGAATGCTTTTAGATACATGCAGTATCTTTGTATTCAAAAGGTAGCCACTAACCTTGAGGATTCTAGATCAGCAGGCATTGGAAATTGTGTTGACTAAGGTAGTGTCTTGTGGTTTTGGAAGCACTGGGAGAATTGAGTGGAATGGTTGAACAACCTAATTATTGTTAAAATGTGTATGTAGATATTTAGTCCTAGTTTTTCCTCTCAAGGTTGTTCTAGATAACTAGCACTGTTCAAACTGTCCATATGTACTGTTGTAGAGACTTTGTATTCTCAGAGTGATCTAAATCAAAATAGGTTCATTTTATTGACATGCAGGGTTGACATTTCTGTGGTGGTTTTTTTTTGTTTGTTTGTTTTTTTTTTTTTACTTGGATTGTGTATTGTTATCTGAAGAGCAGCTTTAATTGTGGTTTTCCTCATACAGACTTTTCATGAGGTGGGCTGTTTAGTGTAGGTGAATGTTTGGGAGAAGTGGAACTCTTCACTAGAGCTTGGAACCCAGGATACCAAATGGAGAAAGATTACAATGGGCACTACTTTAATTTTTGGTGGTTAGTACATATGCTTCAGAGAAGAATAAGGTTTTTATTTTTGTTTCAAGAAATGGTTGATGTCACTTCTGTGGATGTACACTCAGACAGAACGTGGGACTAAAGACTGGCTTCTCAGCTTCAGTGATTCTGCAAAGTTTTTTTATACATATCTCAAAAGAGTCCTTTAGTGTGTGTTTTCTCCTGCATTTCCCACTGCTGTGTAAAAGAGATAATCAAATAGACAGACAACATGCACCTGATGCTCTGTGGCAGTCCCTGAGTCCTTAGTCTGATCTCTTGAATCTTCTCTCAAAAATATCTTCAGGGAAGCAGTCCTGCTCCTTGGAAGGAATGATGATCAAGTGAAAAGCTGAAGATCCAGGCTGTTTGCAGAGTGTAGGGCAGACATAGCAGGGTGTGGGTGGGAATGCAGCTGTGGCAGTGTGCAGTTTGCTGTGGTGACCCTGCCTGGTGCTCTCCTGGCTGCCTGGGCTTGCTCCAGGAGTTGGCTGCCAGTGTTTGAAATACCTCAAGTAACTCTGAGGTGCCTTGTGAGAGGCTGTGGTGCATTGTGTATGTGTTAGACTATGGAAGACAAAGCTCTCCTTTCAGTTGATAAAATCAGTCAGATAATGGGATTCTGACCTCATTGCACTAATTGCTGGGGAACAACTGTTAAAAAATGGGCCCCCTGCCCCCAGTCAGCTGAAGGCTTTTATGATAAGACAATTGGAGGGAATCTGTTGGAATTTAAGGTGGCTGTAGTTTAACTAGGCAAGGACAAAGGTGAGAATCTGTGGGAACTCATCCTGGTCAGTGTTGGAAGCAGCACTGTGCTGCAGCTGAGTGCTGAAGGATGCTGTGTGTAGGGAAATGACCTCTTCATTCCTTGTTCTGGGCTGGCTGAGGAAGATTCTGTTTTCTTTTCTTGTACTTCCTCAGGAAGCTGTGTGTTTTGGATATTGACTTTGATTATGTTGATTTTTTTAAAGTGAATGATAAATATCACCCCCCAGATGCATAACAAACTGAAGAAATACTTATAAGAGTTTCAAATTCTGATCGTTCTGATAAGCACTTTTAATTCTTGTTCCCACAAGTGCAATCAAAATGTATTGATTCTGCATTTAACTTTTAGAACCTGGAAGTTCAATAACATCCTACTGCTGAACTGGACTTCCCCAAGAATAATGGAAAATTAATTTTAGAAGCAAATAGAAATGCAGCAAGATGGGTGAGGTGTATGTATGTCTGGTTTGTCATTCTGAAGAGCAACTCTCTAAATATAATATTACAGATAATACTATATGTAATACAGTATTATAGAGTATATACAGAGTAAATACAGCATTTTTTCCCTTTTTTGGCATGGCCCAATACTAGTTCTTCCTTCTAATTTTTTTGTCTTGAATAAGAACACTGTCACAGTTGTTACATTTTTTTCAGGATAAATAGGAATGCTTTTTGACATGAGCATTTTATTGTAAGTATGCTGTACACAACATGAGACTGCAGGCTTGAAGCTAAGCTGGTGTTCTTTCCGTGGTTGAGTTTGTGATCTGACTGTTCACTTGCTGTGGTTTGCTTGCTGTGGTTGAAAGAGCTCACAGCTGTCAGACACCTTTCCTCTGCCCACTGTGTTTTGTGCAGAACAGGAGCAATAAGCCCCCTGAGGTAGCAAAAGCAGTTGCTTCATTTTATTGTCCTTAGGACAGCTGTCAGTGCTGATCTGAAAAACCAGGCTGGTAAAGATGCTAAATGTAACTTAGTGCTTCCCACAGGAGGTTCCTTTTGTGTAGTCCAGAAGAAAATCTATTTTAGCTAGATATTATTTTCTTTGAAAATATAATAATCTCATTGACCTTAGTGAGGAATGTGTGGGAATGGATGGCAGTTGTAGATATTTAAGACTTACATTTATTTATCAGAAATTACTGTTAAATTTTACTAAGAAATAACATGGTTAAAAACTCATTTGACCTCACGTGTCAAAATTTGATCACAATTGAGGAAACAGTTCCTTAAAATCTGTCTTGCTGTTGGAATACAATTCACTTCCTATGAAAAGCAGCTGAGTTAGGGAGCAATAATTCCTCCAGTAAGTCCCCCTAGACTTGGAAAGAAACATTGGGAAACTATTCTGGCTTGGATTTCAAGAATGTGTAGGAGCTCTGGCCTTAGTCTGAGCTGAGGTGTAGAAATCTAAAAAGTGTTAATCTGCAAGAAACCTGCCTTTGGGAACTGTATTATTTGTATCATTTTAAGGTAGAATACTGGTTTCTGTGGCTGTTGTTTGAAGCTTTCCAAATGTAAACTGGAACTTTCTTCTCAAGCCTGTGGGTGGCTTCGGTGCTGCTGCTGGCAACAGCTTTTTCACCTGCAGTGCAGGTAAACTGAGCAATGCTATTTGCAGCATCACTGCATTGCTCAGTTCAGTAGCCAGTGGTTCTTTTTGGGTTGTGTTTTTCCTTCAGGATGCTTGGAAGAAAAGCATATGTGTGCATGTGCACACATACCCAGATATGTGTAAGAAGGTTAAAGTTGGATGAGAAAAGGCATGGTATTAAAAAAAGAAGAAAAAAGCACAAAAAACCCCAATAAAAACAACCAAACCAGCCCTTGAGGAGAAGGAAATAAATATGTTGAGAAGGAGAAGAAAAAAATGTTGTTTGAAGGACTCTTGTAAGCCCACAAAGGGAGCTTTCTGAAAATATGTTTACTTTGAAATGTTTATTTCTCAGGGCAATTCCAAAGATGAAAGAGTTGAACAAGACTTGATGTTTCCAGGATTCTGGGTAAATGATAAGTTTCATAACTTCCATATTGATGAATTGCAATGTCATGTATGACTCTGTCCTTTAAATAGTAACAAAACACCCAACCCACAAACAGATCCATTTTCCATATACAGAGCTAGGAATACTTATTGTCTATAAAACAGTGTTTAGGATGAGCTTAAGGAAACTTTTCACTTTAATAAAGCAAAAGCATCAAATAAATCACTGGAGTCATGATACCATAGTTTTTTCTGTTCTTTTTGTTCTTAATATATGTGCTCAGTTCTGGGCTCCTCAGTACAAAGAAGACCAGGAGTTGCTGGAGAGGGTCTGGCATTGGTCAAGAAGTTGATGGTCTGGAGAATCTCTTATGAGGGAAAAACTGTTTAGTCTGGAGAAGACTGAGAGGGGAACCTCATTAATGCATATAAATAATCTCCCAGGCAGGTGCCAAGAGGATGGTGCCAGACTCTTCAGTGGTGCCCAGCAGCAGGCTGAGGAGCAGTGGCCATAAATCAGACACAAGAAGTTTTACCTCAGCATGAGGAGGAACTTCTTTCCATGGAGGGTGGCAGAGCACTGGCAGAGCTGCCCAGGGAGGGTGTGGGGTCTCCCTTTCTGGAGTCGTTCCAAAGCCACCCGGACACATACCTGTGTCACCTGCTCCAGGTGACCCTGCCTTGGCAGGGGGGTTGGACTGGATGATCTCCATTGGTCCCTTCCAGCCTTAAAAATTATGTGGTTCTGTGTGATTCTGGGATGTAAAGTCATTGGTAATACAGATGTAGGAGTTTGCAATGTTGTCCACTTGCATTTCAAAGGTGTTACAGGGTCTCTGTTAAATTACTATAACTCTAGACTGGGGTATCATAGTATTTTCCTATATTCCTAGTTTTTGGGTGTTAGGCTGTATATATTTCTCAATTCCTGGTGAGTCACCTTGATTTTCCTTAAATTAGTGGTGGATAGCATGAAAAATAGAACACTTTGGGTATGGCCTAAGAGCAGCATTGCAACAGGGACCTCAGCTGATGGTAACACAGGCTCATTCTTCTGCCTCAGTTGTCAGTGCTAAGTGGGGTGAGTACCTTCACAGGTCTTCTTCAAACTTCCCTTGGTCTTTTGTGAGTGAATGCAGTTCTTTACAGATCAGAAACTAACTCAAGTAAGCAGTTTGCGTCAAAGCCAACACTCACCTCAGACTGCCTTTGAACTGTTTTTACTGTTCTTGATTGGACTGTTTGGGCATGCAGAAAGAATGAAAATAACATATTACTTGCTTTGCTGTGTAACTAATGGATATTTGATGTTTCCAAGCCTTGTGCATTTGAAATGGATGTATTAGTAAAATCTAGGGGAGGTGATGATAGCAATAGTGTGAACAAAGAAATGGAGAACAAAATGGAAAGACTGAGCTTCTGCAGAAAGGAGAAAGGCTTTAGAAATGGCAGCCTCAATGTGACTGAGCAGTGAGTGCCCTGTCCATGTTTAGAAAGGCTGGTGAGTTTGTGAGATTGGTTTGGGTTTTTTTTACATTTGTCTTGGGTTTTTTAATGAAGTAGTAAGTCTTCTCACTGTTCTCAGAAGCATGTTACATATGGAATTTCTTTTTTTCTTACTCATGGCTTAGCTGTTACCTTGCCCTGCTCTAGCTCTGGGTTTGCCAGTTCTGCTAGATCCAGTGGGAGCGGTGCTGAGCTGGTTAAACTGGGTTTTATCAGTTTGTGCCATATCCAGAGCCACGGGTGTTGTTTGCCCTGTGCACCCAGCTCCAGCAGGGAGGCACCAGAACTCACAGCCATGGAAATCAGGCACCCTGAGCCAAGGAGATCGGACTGTGCTGGCTCAGGGGCCTCTGCTGCTGACCCAGGGCTGGACCTGCCAGCGCTGCCAGGGCAGGCACAGAAAATGAGCAGGGTTAGCTTCTCTTGATCATTGCAGGTAAAAATGAGGCTGCCTATTCCATTTACAATGTAAATTACAACTTTTGCAGTCCTTTATTGGATGTCTGTTGCACCGTCTTCTGAACAGGAGCTACTTAGAGCTTTTTGCTGAAGTTTACTTGCAGAGATAAGTCTTCACTTGTTGATGAGATGTTTGGCCTAGAAGCTCTTGCCAAAACTAAGACAGAATGAGAACATCAGAAATAAGGAAGAAAATCAGTATTCCTTGACCGTTCAGCAAGCAAAACATTCTGCTTTGTTTCAAAGATGGCTTTGTGTGTGTAAATTGTTGCTGTTTTAGTATGTATTTGGTCTGTGTTTAAAAAGCTGGAGAGAAATAATCAAATTCTGGGGTAAAGTCTAATCAATTTATAATGCAAATGAGCAACATTTGGTACTATATTGAGCAGAATTACAGCTGTTTGAATTAAATACGTCACAGTTAAGTTGCGACAGCACTTTCAGGAGAAATGAACCCTGAAAGAGAAATGAGCAGTAATGTGGCACATCCTGACCCTTGAAATTCAAGCACAAAATGTGGAGGAAAAGTGCAGAGCTTCTTGGCATTATGAGAAGAACTTGCTTTTTGAACCCAGTTGCAAATTCTGATGTTCTGAAGTTGGATAAAGTTTTCAGAGGTGTTGTTTGTGAGACTAAACACTCCTACTACTGTTCCTTGTGATACAGGAGTGGATTAAAAGTTGGGAGTACTTTTTGTTGTAGTGACTGAGTTACTGTAATTGAAGCGAATAGAGAGCAAAGTAGATTTTCAAAAAACCAGCACCTCCATGTTGCAGGGATTTTTGTGTTCTGCTTTTGTTCTTTAATTAGTGGATTGCATGTTTATGAGGGGAGTGGGTATGGAGCAAAATACTAGACACTCCCTCTGGAAAGGTAGAAAATGAAGCAGCAGGATGTTCACTATGCATTTCCTGCTGCCTTCCTGCCTGTTTCCAGGCCTGGGCTCTGCTGGGTTTTCCTCCCTCATGCTATTTTGTCCTTTCCAAATGTTTGCTTGTCGTGGCACACTAAGTGGTGCTCTTTCAAGCAGAAATGCAGGTATGTCAATATTGTCATAATGTTACTGTTTAATCTAGTTACCTTAGAGAGGACCTTGTAATTTCTGCAATGCTACTGTTCACCACAGTAATTAGCCTACACTAAACTGCAGTCCATTAAATTTGACCTGTGTGCATAATACAATAGCACAGGTACTGTAATCTCTAGCTGGGTGCTAATGAATTAGCGGTAATCTGCATAGAGTTAAAACCAGCAAAGGAGAGTAAGTATAAATGTCAGAATATAAATACAGCTGATTGGACTGGCGACATCTACTATAATCTTAATGAGCAACCGAGAGAGCCTATATGACAAATGCTGCTTGTAATCCTTCCCTTGGAACTTTTAACTTCAAGCTCTGTAATCTATTTTGCCTATTCTTCCCCTCCCCCCTTCCACAGGAGCACAGGAAGTTCAGCTGTGACATATAAAGGCAGGAAATGTGTAATGAATGAGCCAGGCCAACTTCTTCTGTAGCTAGTCTATATGAATATTAATGCTGCTTTTGAATGTCAGTTTCTGTTGTGTTATTATACAACTATTGAAAGTGAAGTCTAATCTTTGGGGTTTTTTTTTTCCTTCTTAGAGCACAACAATGGAAGAAACAGCTATATGGGAACAACACACGGTGACTCTTCACAGGGTGAGTTCATACAATTGGCTGTGTGTGCCTAACGCAGGATACTGGTAGGTTTTGAAAACAATAGGAAAAAGCCAGATGTCAGGAAGTAAAAAGAGAGGAAACTGTCATATTCTCTTGTTTAAATTTAGAAGTGTTGTAAAAGCTCCATGTGATAGCTCTATTTGTTTGTTGGGTTTCAGAGATAAGCCTGCCTACGAATAACCGTGCTAGAAACCAAGCTTTAGATTACATCTGAACCTAACTGAAGGCAGGCAGAAATCTGTGTTCATTCATGGCAGTGCTGTAACTATGTGAGAAAGTTTTCAAACTTTATTTGCAGAGAAATAAAACAATGTAGTTGCATATAAATAAATGTATTTGAAGCTGTCTTGTTTGCTTGCTTACTTTCTTAAACCACTGGCTGGGAGTAGTGGTTCTGGGTGGTCAGAATGTGTACCCTGCACAAAGGAATGTGTGCTGGGAACCAGTGAATAGCCAGACTGCTTTTGCATTTAGACTGACTCCTCTTGTTTGAGTTACTCCTGAATTAAACTGAGTTCTGATGCAGCTATCAGCTATCTGAAGCTGTACAAGAGAGTCAGTAAGGGATTTTTTGCTTAGGAAAGGTCAGAGCAGGGTGGGATGCCATTTCTGGCAGCAACTTAGTATTAAAGCAGCCATGGAATCATGGTCCAAATAGCTGTATTCATCCCAAAAACAGGGAGATGTGGAAGTGTTTTCTCAAGGGAGCAAGTTATATCATTTGCCTTCAGTTCATCATAGAATAAAGGCATTTTAAAATTGTAGCTTTGGTGGGATAAATGGACAAAAGTGCGTATAGGTCAGCTGGGCAGATAAAATGTGAATTCTCTGTCAGACCTGTTAGCTGTTGATGCGAAAGGCTTTAGTCTTGATTCAATGTAACTGTTTGGGCAGGTGCCCTTTTGTGAAGGGAACAGTCACACTCAGTGTCACCAGGAGGCTGACAAAGTATCCCATCTCTGACTGCAGCCACATGTTGAAAGGAAAGTATAAATAAAAATGGAAATGTGTAGTGATGTTTATCTAGGCTACCCTTTAAGCTTCCAACAATTTTTAGGTCAAAAAGTTTTTGAGCAAGAAGTGTTATTTCTGTATGTAATTAATTGTCCTTTATGTTTTCATGTTGGAGCTGTCCAGTCATCCCTGTAATCTCTGTAAACTTCAGGTTTTTTACTTGTATTACTGATTAAATCAGTACCGCTTTATAGTCAAAACCAAACAAAAATTGCCATAGTAATACAAGGTTGGCTCATAGGCTTGGTGATAGCTCATTTTCTCTTAAAGGGGACCTTTTCCTGATCAGTTGGAGCAGTAATTTCAGTGACACCAGAAGTGAGACATTTAGTCCATGCAAAAAAGGCATAATGAAATGCTACAATATGGTGTACCTTGAACAAAATTTTAAGTAACTGGTAGGATCCAGAGATCTTGTTTTTTGTTGCACTTGCAGCAAAGTCAGAAGTTCTTTTATAGCATTGATGTGAAAGTAGGATTTGATTATAATTTTGGTTATGATCTTCTATGTGCCAAAATTCTGCCAGCTCTTCTGGTATGACTGTTTTGTTACCTGATTAAGTAGCTCTTAGTTAGGTGTTGAAAGCTGATGATATGTACTGCTAATAACTTCAATAGCATTAATTTAGTCAGTTAAAAACAGTTATTTCAATCTGCCAGATAACAAAACCAAACCCCTTATGCTAATATTAAACAAATATGTGCTTAGAATTATCCTTAACACAGGGAAGAGGTTTACTAGTGAATTCCAACACTACTCATTAGGAGGTTTTTTGGGAAGTAGAGGCTGGAATTTCCCACCAAGATGTTCTGTTGCCTTTCTTTACATCTTTCCAGTTTCCTGGACTGGACTGCTACTTAACTCTAAGAGATTGAGCCAGTCTCAGATACAGTTAAAGTTTATTAGGTAGCTACAGTTTATCTTTCATTGAGAGGTCTTCTGTGTTTATATACTTAATTGCAAAGTACTTGAAGGAGCAGCCATGCCCTTTGTATATCACAAGGTTTTTTCCTACTTGGAGCTAAGTTCTGTGTGTCTGTGGTAGATGTGTGTCCTTCCCCAAAGCACAGAAACCAGCTATGTACCTACCTTTTTGCCTGTCCCACACTGCATTTCCGTGGGAAGGTAGAATAGTACAGCTCTCTTTTTTTGTCTTTTTTTTTCTACAACATCTGACAGGTGAAGTTCTGATAGAAGGAATTTTTTAATGCAGTTTTACTTAAGGTACATGTTAGTATCTTGTATAATCTGTAGTGATCAACATCTTGCTATTTCCAGACACGTCTAGGAGCTAGGCTCAGTTTTCAGAGAGCAGTTCTGATAATCACTTGTCTCTCAAGATGATGGTAGAGGCAGCAGGATAAAATGGAAAGTAGGTAGGCTGATTTTTACTAGAAGGTTTCTTATGTGATGTCTTAAATTTTCAGAAGGATTTAGGATTTCATTTTTGAATTGGGAGTGTTTCTGAAGACCTTGATTTATCTTATTAGAAACTCTTTATCTGACTTGTAGGCCCTTTTAACTGCTGTCTCTGTGTGAGACTGCATTGTTTCAGGGCTTCTGGAAGAGAACATCAAAGTATGAAACGTAGTCATCTCCATACTGGTGATTTGATTTGGAGATCTACTTCTAAAAGTAGTATGGCAAGCAGCAAGATAAGGTTTACAGTGAGTTTCTGCTGTCCTTAGCCTGATGTTTGTATTCCTTACCATAAGTGGAGAATTCTAGAAATATTTTTGTTAATGGTGAAGGAAAGATAGAGAATGTTTAAATGAAGTTTGACATAAATGTCTTTATTATCTCTTTTCTCCCTTTCCTTCCCCATCCAAATACAGTACAAACTAAGTTCTGGTTTTTAAAATAATGGAAAACTAAAAGCAGGAGTGTCATGAGAGGAGAAATATTACTGTTTTGAAAGGGTTTTTAGTAACGTATTTGTGTAGGCTATTATATATTCTCTTTGACTTTAAAAAATAAAACTGAAAAAAACCATCAGCTCTGGCCATGAGTGGACACTTAAGATCCTCCTTCATGGCACCAAGTTTCATTTAATTCTTCCATCCCAGCCACGATTTCTGGTTGATCTATGTGGTATGTATTTTGAAAACAAGTCCATTCATACTCTAATGAATTAAAATGGATGTAAAAGAAGCAGTAAAGTGTGCCCTTCCCCAGTCCCCCACACTGAGATCAACTTCCTTCTTGGCAACAGTGTGGACTAACTGCTTCTGAGCAGTGAATCTCCAAATCGTTATTATCTGTTTTCTCCCTTTCCTTCCCCATCCAAATACAGTACAAACTAAGTTCTGGTTTTTAAAATAATGGAAAACTAAAAGCAGGAGTGTCATGAGAGGAGAAATATTACTGTTTTGAAAGGGTTTTTAGTAACGTATTTGTGTAGGCTATTATATATTCTCTTTGACTTTAAAAAATAAAACTGAAAAAAACCATCAGCTCTGGCCATGAGTGGACACTTAAGATCCTCCTTCATGGCACCAAGTTTCATTTAATTCTTCCATCCCAGCCACGATTTCTGGTTGATCTGTGTGGTATGTATTTTGAAAACAAGTCCATTCATACTCTAATGAATTAAAATGGATGTAAAAGAAGCAGTAAAGTGTGCCCTTCCCCAGTCCCCCACACTGAGATCAACTTCCTTCTTGGCAACAGTGTGGACTAACTGCTTCTGAGCAGTGAATCTCCAAATCTGTATTTTGGTACTGTTCATAGTCACTGCTTACAGGCACATCTGAAACCTCTTTTTATGAACTCTGTTTTGGGAGGAGATAGGAAACAGGTTGGTTTTGGGCAGTAATTAATGTCCAGAAAGCTGAACATCATGTGTCTTGCAGCCAGATGCAGACTGCCATGTTGCCTCTGCTGTCGCTGTAAGGTTATGAAACTCCTTGCTAAAGCTGGGTCATGTTTGTTAAAAAGTCAGAAAAAGAGATGGTGAAGTCTGCCAGCACGAAGTGTGTGCTCTGTGAAATAGAGGGGTGAGATTGACCCAAACCTGCTCTTTTCCGTCCAGTGACCGCATTTTGCGTAGTGGAAAATTGCAGAATAAATTCTTGAGTAAAATACAGCATTTAAATGGTAATATCCTCAAAATGTTTTCTGGGCAATGGTAAAAGAGCTAGATGGTTTGCAGATCAGTTATATTTAGAAAGCTTATTTGCCACCCTCGCTGCTTCCAGGCAGAAATGTAAGCATCATTGTTGTATCTTGAAATATCTAACAGGAATAACTTTTCAGAGGCATTGACCTTGCTGTAGTGGCAGGTCACCCTAGAGGGAAAAGACTGAAGCAAATTACTTTTGTTAAGATGCAGATGATTTGCAAGTGCTGACAAGGTTTTGATGTATTTAATGGTACAAGTGATCTTGGTATTATTCGTAAGAACTGAGCCTGAAGTCATACTACTGTGTGCTGCAGTCCTGTCAGTCCCTGAGCTAGTGAGGTCGAGCTGGGTAAATACCATAATGGGAAAACTCAAAGAAAGTGTTGCAGGAAGTGATATAGGGGTTTGAGTCAGAGTTGCAGCTCAGTGGAATGATTTGTTGTGCTTACTGAAGATTGAGGTCTTGCTGATGACCGCCTAAGGTCCAGGCCATAAAAATGAAAATAAGAGCTCTAATCTCTTGGAAGAGACTGGGTAGTTACTGCAAAACTCTGTATTCTAAAAGTGTTTATTTTTAATCTGTCTCCTGTTACTGGATTGCATAGCATTGATTGGTTCATTGATCCTGCCTTCTTTCAAAAACTTGTATTGATCTCATGGGATGTTTTTGTGTTTGGTGTGAGAATGCAAATTGTGACCATTAGATACTGGAAAGAAAAAATATTTCTCTTGTTACATTATAGGCCCCTGGATTTGGATTTGGTATTGCAATATCTGGAGGAAGAGATAATCCTCACTTTCAGAGTGGTGAGACATCAATAGTTATTTCTGATGTGCTGAAAGGAGGCCCAGCAGAAGGACTGCTACAGTAAGTGCCAAACTGTACCTGGATGCTGATTTGGGAGCATTCATCTTTGTCACTAATAGCTTAACCTCCCAGTTGTTTTGGTCTCAAGTTGTCTGTCTGTACCTGTTGGTGTAGTACGTTTTAACACTGGCAGTTTGCTTGGGGGCACCGATTCACCAATATTTTCTTCTTGGCATAAAGTATTTATACTGTGCCTTGTGATGTTTTTCATGTAGAGAAAATGACCGTGTTGCAATGGTTAATGGCGTTTCAATGGATAATGTCGAGCATGCGTTTGCTGTTCAGCAGCTGAGGAAAAGTGGGAAGAATGCCAAAATCGTAAGTGAATATCTTGAAGATTTGAAGTTCCATAGTCATAGAGCACAAGTGAAATAGTGTAATGTCTGCCATAAAATACAGGCATGATACAAGGTACTTGAATAACACCTGTGTGATGTTTCAGATTTAAGTGATAATAATTGTCTGTTTATCAAGTGGGTCACTCACAATGTTTTTCAAATGTGAATGATGATGGTTGCATAGTGTGGCAGGGGATAATTCAGACTCCTTTTCTTTATTGGTAAAGTTCTTTTCAGATTGCCAAATTGTGGCAAGTCAGCTTTGTTTAATATTTGTTTACTTTGTTGGATACACTTTTACTGAGTTTTTCAAAGGCTGGTGTATGCTAAAGGACAAGCTGTTCAGGCACTAACAGTTCTTTTTGTGCTCAGTAAACAGTTTGCCAAAATAAAGTATAATTACCTTAATTCCTATAATTTTGTAGGCTTATTCTAAGTGGTTGGTTTTTGAACTTTTGCAAAACAAAACAGGTCATCAGCAAAGGATAGTAATCCAGCTTTCTGTAGAAGTTTGGGGGTTATGTTACAAAAAAATAAAACAAAAAATGCACACTATTTAGAACTTACTAAATTAATAAAATCAGACTTCTAGTGCTTGTAGAAAAGCTTTTCTGCTGACACATTTTTAGTGCATTTATGTGCTTTAATGCAGTTGCAAAGAAAGTGTGATGTTTTGCATTTATAGATTTGGCAGCAGTTCTTTAAAGCTTACAGAAAGCAATGTGTGGCAGGCTATGCAGGGCTTTCAGTATCTTAAATATTTGGTGTGTAGATTTAAGTAAAAAAAAGTAATTAATGAAAACCATGGTAGAACTTGGTGTTGTTCTGTAATGCATAGCAAACAAATCTCTGAACAAGGCTGCCTCATATTCTGGAACCAGCTGTCTATGTTGTACAAACCAACTTTGAACTTCCCAGAGCGACTGCTCCCCTTCCTCCATGTCTTGCATAAACTTTTTTTTGGAAGACTGGGAGACTTCAAAGTTGAGGAGAATCACTGTCAGTACCATACTGAGTATGCACTAGATTACATGTTAGCAAAAAAGGGTTTTAGCAGTGCCAGTAACTGATTTTGTGGTTTTAAGCGAAGAGAGGACATTCAAATATGCAGCTCTGAAGGCAGAATATTGTATTGTGCTACAGAGGCTGTTGATTGTTACCCTTTTGCCACTTGTGCAATACTTGTGCAAAAACATTAAAAAGGACTAAAAACAGGTTTCTCATCTGTATTGATAACAATAATCCTGTATTAATGGGATATCATTTTATAATGGGGATGCAACAATTCGGAGCATTCACCAGTACATTCATGTTTTGAATGCTGAGATTAGCTTGGCTTCTGACATTTAGTAACACCATTAGCATTACACAGCCAGAGGCTGATTCCTGCTGTTGGGTTGTAGACTATCCGAAGGATGAAGAAAATTCAGATTCCAGTGACTCGGCCAGACCCTGAACCAGTGTCTGAAAACGAGGATGACAGCTACGATGAAGAGATCCGGGATCCGAGGAGCAGCCGCGGTGGTCCCAGTGCCAGCAGGAGGCACGAGAAGAGCTGGGTCAGAGATCGCAGCGCCAGCAGGGAGAGGAGCTTGTCTCCCAGGTCAGACAGGAGGTCTGTCACCTCCAGCCAGCCTGCAAAGCCCACCAAAGTCACACTGGTGAAATCTAGGAAAAATGAAGGTAATTTGTGTGTGCATCTCTTGCTAAAACTTCTGATTCGGAAAGGCCAGCTGCTTCACTCAGTGTTGTGTTAAAGGCTGTGTGGGCTGAATGAACAGTGCTGTTGCCAGTTTGCCCATTTTACCAGTAGCTGGCTCAAAACTTAAAAAGTTTGAGCTATTGTATTTCTGGTTTATTTTTCATATTCCAAAATCTGTGTGCTTAGTTAAGGGTAAAGTATTGTACAGTGTGAATAAATTCCAACTGCAGCCAATATCTGGTAGTCAGCAGCTACATACCTACGCTTTAGCTGGGTGTCTTGTTTGGAAGAGGAAAAATTGTTGGTAGCACTCAATTAAGCTGTTGAACAACAGCTCTGATTATAGGTGGTGTTAGAAAAAGAGACTGATACAATGGTAAAGCTATAACATACCCTGCTACAGCCCATTGTGTGCCAGGCTAACTCTCCTCTTTGTGTTGCCTGTGTAAACACTGTATAAAGCAGTGTTGTAAATATCCATATTCGTCCCTCTTTTCTACTATAACTTCATCAGTTTTTTTTTTTCTTTTATTATAAAGAGTATGGTCTGCGGTTGGCAAGTCACATATTTGTGAAAGAAATATCACAGGACAGCCTGGCAGCAAGAGATGGCAATATCCAGGAAGGAGATGTTGTACTGAAGGTACAGTGTATGGTGGTGATGATTGTTCAAAGGCAAAACTCACTGATGCTCTGCCTAGAATTGGCTATGTCAGTAACATGATTATAGTTAATAGAAGGTGTATCACTTTTCATTAAATTATT
Organism: Pyrgilauda ruficollis; assembly: GCF_017590135.1. Classification (NCBI taxonomy): domain Eukaryota; kingdom Metazoa; phylum Chordata; class Aves; order Passeriformes; family Passeridae; genus Pyrgilauda; species Pyrgilauda ruficollis. The sequence continues at coordinate 14,145,506 of NW_024522539.1, forward strand.
TCAAAGATCAGATTTAATATGAATCAACTTCCCTAAGGAAACTAAAATTACTAAGCCCTTTTGGTATTATTCCCAGAGTGTTATTCAGACAGATAGTGCCTACTGTAGATACATGATAAAGACTATTGGAAAAGGTATGAAGCTTTTCTTAGTTATAAGTAAAATGTAGTGGAACTGTGCTATTGTGCAACACTAAAACTTGCCTTCAGGTTAATTTTTTTGTTTGGTTGGGTTTTTTTAGAAATAAATATACCCAAGGGTTAATTTTTTGTGCCCTGTCCCTGGCAGTGTCCAAGGCAAGTGGATTGGGCTTTAAGCATCCTGGTCTAGTGGGAGGTGTCCCTGCCCATGCCAAGGTGGTTGGAACTGGATGATCTTTGTGGTCCCTTCCAACTGAGGCTATTCTATGATTGTAATTCATATTAACAATTTTTATTTTGAGATAGTGCTGTGGATGTGTTGGTGCAGACAAATGGACTGTTCTTTGCTCTGTTGAGTAAAGCAGTGATGGTTCAAAAAACATAACTAATCGTTTACAAGTTCTGTATTAGTGCTAGAAGCTTTGACTTTGAAAGTTGAAAATAATTTTTTATATTATGCAATATTTTGGATGAGCCCAATGGTCTTCCACTGTATTATGGTAATTTGATAAGTATTTTAACTACTTCTAAATATCATCAGATAGAACACTTCCCTTTTTGATGGAGATTCGCTGGGGTTTTTTTAGTAAGTTTATATCTGTTCTTTTTTCCTGCTCTATTCCAGATAAACGGCACAGTGACGGAAAATATGTCCTTAGCAGATGCCAAAACATTAATAGAAAGGTCAAAAGGCAAATTGAAGATGGTTGTTCAGCGAGATGAACGAGCCACACTGTTGAATGTCCCTGATCTTTCTGACAGTATTCATTCTGCTAATGCTTCAGAAAGAGATGGTGAGTATAAAAACTTGATTTCTAAAGCGGAAAGAACTCCCTATGTTGTCGAGATGTGAAATACCTAAGTGGGATGAGAGGGTGGGGAGGAGAAGAGTTAGGAGTAAGATTGTAATATGGGTAAATTTTTGTTAGAATGTGATTGAAATTCACTCCTTCAAAAACTGTGGAGGAAAATATACAGTCCCTGTTCTTGTGGCTGTTCTTACAGGAATACTAAGTTTGTTTTTGTGTAATAATAACCATAGACTTAACATCGTCATGAAAATTCTCTGCAAAAGCTTATTCCCATTTAAGCAGGTCATGCCACCATTTAAATTACAATCATTTCATGAAAAAACAACTTTTATTTAACAGACATTTCAGAAATTCAGTCGCTGGCATCAGATCATTCCAACCGATCACATGACAGGCCCCGCCGCAGTCGTTCACGATCTCCTGACCAGAGGTCAGAGCCTTCAGACCATTCCAGACATTCTCCACAGCAGCCCAGCAACGGCAGGTGATGGCAGCATTGTATTATTTTTAAATCAACTATTTAATGTAACATATAAGTTGTAGGAGTGCTTGGATTTATATGGTAATAAGTGTGAAGCAGACCTATGGAGGCAATAATATGACATTCTTTGTTTCAAATAATGCAGATAATAATGATCTGAATATTTTAGACTTGAGGAGAAAGTGAACCTTTCTTTAGTGTTACATCTTTTTTAAACATAATCATAGAGCATGGTTGTATGAATGACAATGTAAGTTTGATAGCAATATGTTACTGAATGATGTGTAGTTGTATTTTGGTTTTAGAAAGCAGTTAGCTGCAAGTAGATTTGAGATGACCTGTAGCACAGTTCCTGTTGCATGTCCAGCCTGGGTAAACTTGCTGAAATATTGCTTTGTTTAGGCACGGGGTTATCTTATATTTCTGAATACATTTAGTTCCTGCAAAACAAGGTGTATCTCACAGCAGGTTTAGCTTTTACACTCTATTTTTAATATTTGAACTTGGTAATGGAACATTGGTTATAATTCTTCATTACATAAGTCTAATTTTATATTAATTCAGAGACAAGTAATGTACTGTATGGTTTGGAATTTTTTCTCCTGAAATCTGAAACTTTAGTCCTGAATAACAAATCTGCCCAGTTTTGCATTTGAACAGTTTGGAAACAGACATTCTAATTTACTGAAATAGCATTTCAGTGTTGGATTTCAAATTCTATTAAATATTTGAAAGAGAAGAGTTTCTCTTTTGACTGCTCATAATATGATGGAGCAGAAATTAGATTTGATCTGTGCAGATGTCTAATTCGGAGCCTCTATTTGAAGATTTTTAGATGCCGTTCAAAAACTCTGAAAAAACAAATTGCAGCTGGCCATTTCATTAAAGATATGCCTGATTGCTTATGAATAAAATTGGTTTGCCCAAGGGGAAAATAACACCTTCGAGGCTTTTACGATATATAACTAAAGAGGGAGATTGTACCTGCATGTACCCCTGCTTGGGGTTATGGGTTACAGACGTTTTTGCTTCTCTTATGTGTGCATTGTTCAAGTCATGAAAGCTTGTTTCCAAGCAGGAACCACATTCATGGAAAACACTTAAAAACAGGGTCCCAGAGGCAGGGCTTTGATTGAGAAGGTTGTGAGATCTCTGTCCTATTTGAAAACTGTTTCTTGACATGCATTTCTAGTGCAGACTGATAAGGCTTGTGGAGGGAGGAACAAAAAAAAAATCTATCAGAACTGTAAATGTGACTGACTTAGCCTGGTGTCAGTGCTTTCCTGTCCTATTGCAGTGCTTAGGTAGATGGTCACTTCCTCCCTGTAGACCAAACTGTTGGAAGAATCAAATCTTCCCCAAGAGGGAACTTTGAAGTTATCTCAACTCTGAATGCATCCGTTATATCTTCTGTATGAGCAAGAGCTCCTTTGGCATGGCTTGACTTCCTTTGCGCCATGTCCTTTCAAGATCAGAAAATCTGGGCCCTGAGCCATGTAAGGAAAAACATGTTGAGAGCAACTTCTCTTTGAAATGGTTGTTTGTGCAAATTTAAATCTACTGTAAGATCAAATTAGTTGGTAACTACTTATTCTTTTTTGAATTTGGGAAATCTGGAGGAAGAAAAAGTCTTGAGAATGGGCTGAGGAAGAAATGTGCGAAAAGTCTTCCAGCTAAGCTTAAGGAGGTTGTTAAAAATGTATTGAAGATAATGAGTCTTTATTTAGCCACTGTTCTGCCAAGTGTTTGTATGTTAATGAGGAGGGAAGTTCCAGGGGAATCCTCTTAGTCCTTTCATACAAGCTTGAGCACAGACTGACATTTCTTCGTTGGCACCAGAGTACAGAAATCTGCTAACATATCTGCCTCAGTATTGCTTTGGGGTCTGATGGGGTCTTTGGTGTTGTCCACCTTTCAGTATTCCTCACTGATATGTACATCAGGCTGCTTGAAATGTTCCTGGATATAGGGTTTCCAGAACAATTGCTGTGTGATCATTCTGTAAAGCATTAAGTAGTGATTTATTTTTCTTTAGACTAAACAAAGTTCACAGATGTCTCTAGAACAGTCTTGTAAAAACTCAAATTCTAAAACATTTTTCTTACTAACAGAAAGGGCTAATTTTGCTTTGTATCATCTACGAAGAGTTGTACTTAAAAAGTTAGAATGAGCAAAAGAGATCTCTGCAGCTAAGCTGGAGACTACCTCAGGAAAAGTGTCACATATCCTTTCTTAGCTGTGTGGTCTTACTGCTGGCACTAAGAAGCTGTTGAGCTGGGTAAGCTTTCGGTGTGACCCATCCTAAAGATTGGCATTTAGAGCCAGGTGCTGCCAAATCTCCCAGATGATATCTCTGGGCTGCCCTTTACTAATTGAAAGAATTCCTGCTTGGGAACTCTGTCTGCTATGCTGACTTCCTCACCTAGATGTTGGAATGGCAAAAACATCCTCTGATGTGTTTAACACTTCAGCCTCAGTAAGAAAGATTTGGTAACTTGAAGAAATCACTGTCGAGATCATCATTATTTGTGGAAGGATGAAGCTGACTTCTGTAATACCATTGTCAATTTATATGTAGGGTGAGAGATTGGTTCTGTTCATTTTCAAAACAAGATGAAAAACCAGAATATAAGATAAAAATCAGCCCTATTTTCAATGTCTTTAGGAAGATGCGACTTTGCTCTTACTCTTCTTATGCTAAATAGCTTGAAATGTGCTAAAAATACACTTGGGAAGAGCCTGCAAGTTCGTGTTTTCCATAATTTTCTGTAGACACAAACATTGTGTGTTGCAGGTCATCTCTTGTTCTGCAGTAGTAGCGCTAATGTGTAGCTGATTGTGTTTTGTAATTTTAAAATGTTTCTGGTAAGCACACTTTGAAAAAATGTCAGGGAGAGGAAGTGAGGTAAAGGGGGCCCTGACACAGCACAGATGTTAAACAATAGTGTCACAGTGCACACAGGGAACAACACTTTTGTCTCTTGGGAAGTGCAGCTGTCAGTTTTTAATGAGTTTCCCTCACCTGGAACCAGTGGTGGCATCAAGTTGTTCCCTATATCATCTTGTAATGTGAAATATTCAGGGCTTACTGGACAGTTTAAGTAAAGTCAAGGAGCAAAACCTACTCCTCTGCTTTTCTGATGTTTCCTTTTTGTTCTATCAGCTTTTTCCCATTTAAAATTTCATGTCTCAGGTAGAGTAGACCTGACCTTTTGCAGGTTTTTGAGTTGGCAGGGTGTATTTGCCTGCACACAGAGCAGCAGCCCAGGAGCCTGTGGCTTCAGATCTCACCTGACTATTTTGTGCTGTGCCCTCAGTGTCTGTATTTTAGTTACTGTTCTTGAGAGCTTCCACATTTGCATTCTCCTGATGCGTACAGGAATCAAAGCAGCATAAAATTACACTGGGTTTGGACTGTGTAGGAGAAATGTAAAATAAATTTGTCTTTGTTTAGTAACTATAGTATTTTTTGCCTACTTTTTAAAGCAAAACCGATATTCTTGCTTTGGAATAATGCTCCTTTTAAATGTTATGAGATGCTTGGAAACAGGTAGAGAGGGCTCATGGGGAAATTTACTGTGATGTCTGATTAACTGGTGCTCATTATCCAGAAATCTTAGGGGAGTAGAATTAGTTGCAGCTTACAACATTACAGAACTTTTTTGTTTCTAGGACACTTAGCATGCATTTAAATGGCTAAATATATTTATCTGTTTTTAATAAACCAGGAACTATTTTCAAGGGAGCAACCAGTCCAGTCATGTGTTAGTCTGGTACTGTCTAGCTTATGCACCTAAACTGGAAATCCAAAAGAAGAATAAAAACACCTCTTGCAGTGATGTTTGGGAATGAAGTAGAAGGGTAAATGCTTACTTTTAATTTTGTTAGACATATTGGTTTTAGCATCCTTTTAATCAACTGTGGGAGCCTCCAAAAGGGAGTCTATCTGGATAAAAAGAGGCATGAATAGGGATTTTAAATAAGCTACTGTGCCTGTTTTTATCAATGACTTAGAACAAGATGGTTGTTTATAACGCAAGAGTGCTTCTCTTCACAGTTTGTTGTAGTGATTGGAGTACTTTCCTGTATTCTGTTTAGCTGCCTTCAGGCACATGGTTTCAAAACTGGCAGAGGAATGCACTGAGAAGTTGTAGTATGTCTTGGCTGAATAGCTAAGTGTTGTTTCTCATATTTTAGACTTCATTTTGCTTCAGGAAAGCACATTCTACTTGTGTTTCAGTTCTTGTAATGTCTTTTATTCTTTACTGTGTGTCTTGGATGAGCAGACTTGCTGGAATCTGTTTTCTGAAGTCATGTTTCTGACTCTTGAAGTATTATTTCTGATGAGGATCTTAACAGTCTTAACTCTGAATGGGGATTTGATCCATTTGTGCTTCATGGGCAGTGATGCTCATAATTGCCCAGTAGCACCATCTAGCTGTTAGTAGTGCAGAGCTTCTCTCTTTTTTCCCTCCAGTACAGACTTCTTCTATATGAGAGTAGATGGGTTTGCACCTACTGACCAAGCCATTGTTATTCTTGAGAAAATACCTTTTCCCCCTTTTCTTGTCAAGTCAGTCTGGTATTATATGAAGGGCTGCTATTTGTGTCTGTCTTATTTCAAATATTCTTTAAATCCTTGCTTATTTGCCAACTCCCAGGAAGAAAACTTTATTTTTCTAGTTCATTATTAATATTCATCTGTTCCAACCCTATTAAATTATTTAGTGTTCATCAGATAGCGGTGTAGTGGTTAACATTTCAACAGGCAGCACATGTTCAGTTCTGCTGTAGTACAGCTGGTGGCTGTAGCTCAGTGCAACAATACAAGAATACCTGATCTTTTGAACTCAAGGAGCAGAAATTACATTCTGTAGAATTTTCCTCGCTTTCATCATTTAAAAACAAGAACTTACTTTAACTTGTCTGAAATTCCTTCAGTTTGTGCTCCAAGTCTGTGTAAGAAGTGCATAAGAAGCAACAAATTGTCTTTTGACTAAAATGTGTGGATGAGAAGCACTCCTCTCTTGTCATAGCTGGGAATTGAAGGCCTTATCCTCTGAGGAGATGAAAAATGGGGAACATATTACATGGGCCTTGGCAGGGCTTGGCAAGGAAAAAAGGTGCCACACCAGCAGCACTTGTGTTTCAGGGCAGCTGACACACAGAGGAGCAGATAAATTAGCTTGATCACAGGAAAGCCTAAGAATTAACTCTAAGAATCCATGATTTCTGTAGGAAGGGGTGAGGTAAAGACTATTGTAATGGATTTTCCTCCTTTCTTCCCTTTGCTTCTCAATTCTTTATGTATCTATCAATATACAGCATGTGTGTGTGACCTGTGTGCTTGAAGCAGAGAGCTTGAAGGTTTAGAGTCTGTGTCCCATGTGCTGCTGCTCTCTTCACTGCCATGACTAGGGAGTCCTTTGTTAATGAGCTATTAGGGACAAAACACCAGGATTTAGAAATGGTGGTAAAAACTATTAATAATGTGTTCTTCTAAGAACAACACCTTCCTAAATAGTAATGGTGATCCCTTACCCTCAACCTGATGAATGAAAGTGTTTATTCTTTGGTCTTAGTAGACTGAGGTGGTAGAAGCAGTTCTGTCTGCAGAGTGGAATCTTTTTTTTCTAATATAGTCATCGAAGCAGAGAAGATGAGAGAATAACTAAACCAGGAGCTGTCTCTACACCTGTAAAGAATGCAGATGATATTTCTAAAGCTGTGGAAGAGGTGACAGTTGAAAGAACTGAAAAACAAACTCCACCACTCCCAGGTAACAATATTAAAATATGTTAATTATGTATGTTGTTGAGAGTGGATGAACAGTAAAGACTTGATGCTCTTGCATGTTTGTGGAATGACTTTCAAGTCTTAAAACAGACCATTTCCTGATTATTTTTATTTCCGGATACAAACAGTCTTTGTAACCTTAATCTCATTTATATCTTAAGAGTTTTGGTACTGACAACCTAAGTTGTGGGGTCTGTCTTTATATAGGGGTCAGATTTCAGTGTTTAGGGTTGTAGTTACAGGTGATGGTTGTAAAGAGTTTTGTACTGATTTCTCAGACAAGGTTAAAATCTGTCATTTCTTTTCTGAGTGTTCAGCAGTAAATGTGTTCTTATGGGTTACTGTAGCAGACTATATTTGTAACAGCCATGTATTTAAGCCTGTTTAGAGCTACTGTTCCCAAGATAAACTCAAAACACTCCAAAGTGCTTTGTTCATGTAGCACTTAACTGCAGTCAAGGACAAAGAAGTTAACAGGTTAACAAATGCAGTACAGCTAATCAAACCAGAACAAAATCTCTTTCCTTTTTCCCAAAAGGAAAGGGTAAGCTAAATGGCAGCAGATAAAAGCCAGATGGTGTAAAAAAGGGAAAAAAACCAAAACCAAACAAAACAAAGATGATACAGGACAGTGTTCCGGGCAGGCTGGCACTTACAAGATTTTTGTTTACAGAATGAGGCACTTCAGTGAAATTGCAAGTGGAGAAGGGAGCTGTGCAGATGGTTTAGAGGGAGCTGTTACAGAAGGGCTGGGTGCAATGAGAGAAGGCACATTCAAGCTTGAAAATATTTGAGGACCTAAGGGATGAGCAGTGACACTTCTGCATGTAGTAGTCAGTAGATTAGTGAAGAGCTGGAAGGGTTCTGGTGTTGATAGACTCTGAAAGATCTTGAAAATAAGAACAGTAGGTTTTCTGATACAACAGCCATTATTAAAAAGAAGGTCATAAGAGGGACCTTTTACAGCACTGTCATGAAGAGAGGCAAATAAAGTAATTTATATTTGTCAAGATAGAAAAGGATGTGGTAGTGAGATTAGAAAGATGAATTCTACATTTGTGTAAGATACTGAAGATTAATAATTGGCATAATACCAATCCAGCCAGATAGGTGACCCTTAAGATGGTTCTTAATCCAAAATAATGTGCTGATAATTGGTCTGAGGGACTAGCAAACCAGTGATAAATAGTGTGGGGGTTTTGTTGGTTGGTGGGAAAGGACAAGTGTTCTATTCTTGCATGAATGGGAAGAGGCACATGGAAATACTTCGTTTGGGTGGGAGGAGTTGTAGGCCAGTACATAAAGCTAATATTTACATTAATGCCTGTAGATAAAATTCACTTGCCCAAGAGAAACTGAGATAAAAAGGTGTAGCAAATGGCGTAATCCTTTAACAGCCTCACAAAAGCTCTAGGGGAATGAGGATCCTTCCAAGACTGTAATGAAAATGTTAGAGAAGTGGTTGGCAGAATCTGTGATAGTTTGCTGCTTAGACTAGGCGCAAGGGCAAGTTGACTGTCACAGTTGATTGTGTCAAAGAAGGGTGGGAGGAATCATCAGAGGCTTAGCCTAGGAAAGGTTCATTAGAGACTTAAAGGAAAATACTGTGTTAGTGTATGGGAAGGACCAGAGTCACACTAGAAAAAGGCATAATTACCCAATTGTTGCCTGAAATTCCCAATTTCAAACTAGTCTGTTCAGTTATTTGAAAGGAAGATGGTGCAGTTGTTGGTAAGATCAGGAATATTAGACTAGTCCAAAGTCAGCCTTGTTTGAAATCAAATTTTTTCCTGTGTGCAAAAATGAGCCTATAAATCCTTGTAACACAACCAAGCCTTTATCAGAGAAGAGCCCCTACTAGTGCTCATAGCTGAGGGAAGCCTGCAGTGGCAGTTTCCTCACAGGAACTCCAGAGAAGCTCTGCAGCAAAGCCATAGTAAGTACATAGCTCTGAGGACCACCTGAGCTGGACCTGAGGCATGTATGGTAGAGTGAGGTCTTACGGCATTTTCATTTCAAAAATTCAATTCTTGACTGAAGAGAACCAATGGAAAACCAATATGTTAGGTCAGGAAAATCAAGGTTAGAAACAGAAGGATTGAAAGTGGTCTGGGGAGCATGAAGCCTTCTCGTTCTCCTCCTTTTGAAGTATTCAGAGTACTTAATGAAGTGCAAAGGAGGTTTGGGAATATTTACTGAAGTAGTCATTAGGCCAGTAATCACACTGCTCTGGATGGCAAGGTGAGAGTGTGATCTGTTGTGAGTTTTCTCTCATCACTCATGATGAAACTGTCTTCTGTTGTGACTTTTCTAGTATTTTACTTCTAGGTGGGGTAGACGGAAAGCTATTGAAGAAGTCACTAACTAAGTATTAACTAAGTTAAACTTCACATTGTCATCTTTAAATGACCAAATGGGAAATCTTTGGTGTTTTCATAGAACCAAAGCCAGTGTATGCACAAGGAGGTCAGCCGGACGTGGATTTACCAGTCAGTCCATCTGATGGTCCTTTACCCAATTCAACCCATGAAGATGGAATGCTTCGGTAACGTATCTCTGAACTCTGTTTGAACCTGCCTGCTTCTTAAGCAAATCAAAGTTTTATCCAGGGCAGTCAATAATCTCTCTTTGTGCTCTGATATCATGTCTAGTATTCTGTCCTGACCCTTCTGTTCACAAATAATAGGATGAAGACATGAGATTTATTTCTGAGCCTTGTAGGCATTTACACTGTGTTATATACCATTTTAGAGTCGATTCATTTCTATGGAAATGACCCCTTAAAATAATCAACAGGTGTAAAGGATTTGCTGGGTTTGTCTCTCCCTGGGCACTCTCACTCCTCCTTTCCTGTCCTTATCTCCAAAGAGAGGAAAGTTACTATAGTATATTCTTTACCTTTCATAGTAATTGGAGAGCAGTGAGTAAAGGTTACTGCAGAATTGTGCAATGTCCCAGCATGGAAATAAGTCCCCCTTCAACTGGGATCTCCTTTATGGGCATTAGTGTACTTGAGAATAGATTCTAGTTTGGTTTGACCTCAAATTCATCTTGATCTCTTCAGAGCCAAAATAGATCTGTATGCCAGCACAGCTCTTTAAAATGAAGAATGTTTTTGGAAGAGTGTCAGTGTCTCACATAAACACTATGAGTGTAAGACAAACAAACCATACTAAACATATACATGCAGGTGGGTTTTTTGGAGTGCTGCTGTTGAGCATGTTGTAATGCTGCAGTTGGTAAGCAGTTTATGGTATGTATAGCAAAATATCCACTAATTGACTAACAAGCAGATTACTTCTTTGCATGTTTTCAAATTTGTCAGGATATTTTGAGCTATTACACCAGTAAGTGGAATATTTTCTAAATTTCTAGGCCAAGCATGAAACTGGTAAAATTCAGAAAAGGAGATAGTGTGGGCTTGCGACTAGCAGGTGGCAACGATGTTGGCATATTTGTAGCTGGTGTTCTGGAAGACAGCCCTGCAGCAAAAGAAGGATTAGAGGAAGGGGACCAGATTCTCAGGGTATGTCAAAACTGTTAACATTACAAATGTTTTGTTGTACCAAAGTAGGTTTTCTTTTCTGTAGGATTGAATATTTTGCCTTCATAGTTCATAAACTGTTTTTTCTGTATGTTAGATGATGTTCTAGGAGCAAAATCTCTTTTTACTGTACTGTTGCTAGGAAGGTTAGCAAGTTTTTTACATTAAATTTTGTGGACTCATTCAGTTTATCAAGTTGTTTAAATTCATGCTGAGTGACTGAGTTGTCAGGGTACTCTGTGGGCTACTGATGTATATAGGTGCTCCATAATGACTATAAAATGAACAGTTACCTATTATCCTGGAAGCTGTGCTGTTACTGAGAAATAAGTGGGACTCTTTAGAGGTACAAGAGGCATCTTGAGATGTGTGCACTTGGTATGTATGAAATTGAGTAAGAAAAAGATCGTAGCAATAGATTCAGATTTTCTGTTATATAATTAAATCTCTGTGATAATGTCATATGCTAAATCAAACTGATTGCTTCATTGATACCAGGTAAATAATGTAGACTTCACAAATATCATCAGAGAAGAAGCTGTCCTTTTTTTGCTTGATCTTCCTAAAGGCGAAGAAGTCACTATTTTGGCACAGAAGAAAAAAGATGGCAAGTATTTGTGTATTGGAAATTATGCAGTAGACTGCTTAGAATGGCATTAAAAAGTCTAGTGAACAATAGCTAACTGCTGGCTTGCAGGAAATTGGCACCTTAGACTATTAAATCCTTTTGGCTTTGGGATAGGTGGCCACTACAAATGGAGTAGAGACTGATGTAGTGTCAATATACACACCCCCACACCCCCCTGAACAAACAAACAAAAAAAAATCCCAAACAAAAAATGTCTCTTCAGAATAACCCCTACCACCTAAGTAATGTCTTGGCATTATCCTTGGAGGAAGTAGAAGAGTCAGTTGTAGTTATGCCATTGAAAATGAGTGGTTATGGTGATGTGTTTGTACATGCAAACTTCTCAAGATGAATTCCTTCCAGGGCGAATGAAGTAAGCTTGCACTTTGATCAAATTTTTGACTGTAAAAGTTGAATTGATGTTAGTAGAGTTTACTATAAATAGTTATAGTGCTTAAAATAGAGCAGCTCTGAGACATTAAGGCTTCTTGAAGTAATGTACGTTTAGAGCAAGAGAATTAAGGTGAGGCGTTACTTTGTGTAATTCTTTTGAGCATTATAACATCACTTGAACTTACGTAACACTTGATATTTTGGCATTTCTTTTCCTTCTTTCAGTTTATCGTCGCATTGTTGAGTCTGATGTAGGGGATTCTTTCTATATCAGAACTCATTTTGAATACGAGAAGGAATCTCCTTATGGACTAAGTTTCAATAAAGGTGAAGTGTTCCGGGTGGTGGACACTCTGTACAATGGCAAACTGGGTTCCTGGCTGGCCATTCGAATTGGGAAGAATCATAAAGAAGTGGAAAGAGGTATCATACCTAACAAAAACAGGTACGATCTTGCAGTAGTTAAATTACTGATTCAAACCCACAGTTATAAATGGCATCTGTATGAGTGACTGGACTCTCTTGCAGGACATAAGTTTACAGAATTGGTTCAGTAAGAAACACTGTAAAACATACTAAAGTAAAATATCTGTGGATTTGTTTTCAACTTTGCATGGTCCATGAATAAACTTTCTTTTCAGTACAAGAGACAAGGATGTAATAAGTTTTAGAAATGTGATACCAGGCTCAGTAGTTGTCCTGTAGTTCGTAATACAACAAAAGCTTGGTTCAGCAGGGCGGTGGTTTTTTGAGAGCGTAAGCTTGCTAGTCAGGCATTACTCCAGAAGCTGACTTCTTGGTAACTGGGATTTGTTGTCACCTTAGAGCTGAGCAGCTGGCTAGCGTACAGTACACGCTTCCAAAGACAGCAGGAGGAGATCGAGCAGACTTCTGGAGATTCCGAGGCTTGCGGAGCTCAAAAAGAAATCTCCGGAAAAGCAGAGAAGATCTTTCTGCCCAACCTGTTCAGACAAAGTTTCCTGCCTATGAAAGAGTTGTTCTTCGGGAAGGTATGGCTTTACTCTTACTGCACATTGCAGGTTTGTGTGGTTTGGTTTGGAGAAGTCAATTTAGTTAAATGTATCTTGCATTTGGTTTAAGCAATTGATATATCTTGACTTTTCTTTTTCCTTCGATTCTAGCTGGGTTTCTCAGACCTGTAACCATTTTTGGTCCAATAGCTGATGTTGCACGGGAGAAACTTGCTAGAGAAGAACCAGATATCTTCCAAATTGCAAGTAGGTGTGAGATCAGGTTTTTCTGCAGTTAGGAAAGTAATCAGCTTTCTTTGGCTAGATTGTTTCTGCATTATTACTTTAGTTAGCATATTTAACAAGACATGGATGATGTAAAGGAACAGACTAAATAGAAGTTCTTCTACTACATTGCTGCTGATAATTCTCTGAAGACATATTAGTTCTATTTATAGCCTCAAATTTCATTTTAATTCTGTATCTCATCCTATTGGTAAGTTCTTTTGTAAAGATGTAATCTTTATGGCTGTAATGGTGGGTAGACTTTCATGTATGATATGTAATCAGAAGTGTCTTCAAGCTGAATTGACAGATTGAGCTATGAAATGGTTTGTTTTATGTTAATAAGGGAATGTAGAATATGTTGTAAACTTACAATAGGTTTTTACTGTGTCTTTACCAGAAAGTGAACCAAGAGATGCTGGTACTGACCAACGTAGTTCTGGCATTATTCGTCTCCACACTATAAAGCAGATAATCGACAGAGTAAGTCTTCTGTTGTCACTGGACTTCTAACACAAGAAAAGTAAAACTGATAACATGAAGTAAAGTGTTGGATGTTTTAAATGCAGAATGGTTAACTTACTGTGTTTGCTTTAAAAATAACTTTCTCATCTCTCTCTGTTGGTTAATAAGAAAAACCCTACCACCCTTCTTCTCTGTATTAATAACTGCAGCCTGGATGTGCTTCTGGGCTTTGTTCCAGAGGCTGTTGTCCTTTCTCCATTAAGGCTCTTTTAGGCTGTTTCCTCTTTCATTTAAAGCCATGGTGTGATATTATATATAGCTAGAAATGGCTACTTTATTTATCAGGTTCTTAGTTTTGCCCCACCCCAGTGTACAAATTGATCACTTGACATAATTATTTTGTGTGAGGACTAAGAAAGGGTTCTTCCATCTCTCTTCCGTAATATCCTTAAAACCTATACCATTAGTGCATTAGATGAGGCTCACCTGTTTATTTGCTTACTTAAAAACAAACTGGAAGATTTTCAGATGCTGAAGTATGAGAGGGAAAAAAGCTATTATAGCAGCAAAGTCAGCATGCTTCATGCTGTGTGCCTGATTGCCTGAAAGCTGGCCAAGTTCTGCATCCACAGTGATTTTTTTTTTTGTAAAAAGGAAGATAGAAGTGTGTAGTGGGACTATGTCATGTGTTTCAGTCTTCGTTTTTTTTCCTATTTACAGAATGCTGATAGGAAACTGCTTTTTATTTCAGTGTCTGCTTACTTTGAGGAGATTATAAAAAAATAGAATTAAATGTAATAAATCCTAGAGTTATGCAATGGTCCTGCAGTTCAAAATGTATATGCCTAGTTAGGCTTTTATTGGAATTGGTTTGGGTTTTATTATTATGTTAATTCAAATATGAGAAGGATTTAAATCAATACTTTGAAACAATGAATTCTGTAAAGGTAATACAAAATCAGTTTGTGGAGTATGTTAAAAAAAATTCATCTAGGACATAAATGATTCACTTTCTTGCCTCTGTCGTTCTTGTCACTGCAGGACAAACATGCTTTGTTAGATGTCACCCCCAATGCAGTGGACCGTCTGAATTATGCCCAGTGGTATCCAATTGTAGTGTTCCTAAATCCTGATTCTAAGCAGGGAGTAAAGACCATGAGAATGAGGCTGTGCCCAGAATCACGAAAAAGTGCCAGGAAGCTGTATGAAAGAGCTCACAAGCTCCGCAAAAATAATCACCACCTCTTCACAAGTAAGTAATTAGACTGGATTAGAATTTCTGAGAGGAAAGGGGAGGCAAGATGAGAGAAGAGTCTACCTCCAGAATTTTCTGCAAATGGAGCAGGTCAAGCAGTGACAGACTTGCTCGGGCTTTGCCATTCAATAACCAGTAGTTAATTGGTATGTGCATCATTTGCACATGACTGCTCAAATGTAAAGCAATCTGAAACATCAAAATGACATTTCTAATAGATCTTGTGGCTTTGCAGGATCATCAGCCAAAATCAAATCTTGAATAAATAGAAAAGTGATGTAACTTCATTGTTTTAGTCTGGCTAAATTCAAGCCTCTGTTCTAAGCTACTGTTAATTCAGTGTTTCCTGTGGGATAAAACATCCCAAATCACACTGGGCCTTAAGGTTGCTTTGAATACTAGTTTACATTTCTGTTTAAATCTCCTAGTTTTAACCGACCAGTTTATATTGCTTTCATTACTCATGGTACAGATCCTTCTTGTAGTTCTGCAGAAATCATAAGTCAAACTAATCTGCTGTACTTCTAGCTACCATTAACTTGAATTCAATGAATGAAGGATGGTATGGAGCTCTTAAGGAAGCAATTCAGCAACAACAGAACCAGCTGGTGTGGGTTTCAGAAGGAAAGGTAAGAAATAATGTTTGGGGGGAAATGGCAAAACAGTGTTCGTGAGAGGTTTTCTGTGAAGATCTAAAGCAGTAATGCCTCCTGGCTGTGTGAGCTGCTCAAAACTGGTTTGTCACTACATTAGAGCACTTATTTTGTTAATGAATGCTGTACAGTTTGTTCTTATGCATGTAGCTGAGTAGTAAGGGAGCATTTGCTCGTTGGCATTGTTAACTGGAGGATATAGTAATGCTGTGAAGACTTTGAGGGGATTGGATGGTTTTCATCACAGAACTTCTGGGAATTTCACTTGCTGGGTTCTCAGGGCTGGGATTGCCTTATGACGGAATGTGTTTTTCATTATTATAAAAGCAAGTGGAATATTCATGTTCTTTCTGACCTTTCTGAGAACAGCTGTGAGAAAGCACATGCTAAATCACAAGTTAGTATTCTGTGTTCCCCACTAAATCTCCACTTACCTTCTTGAACTGCCTGTTACTTTATGCACATTAGATCCTTCCTCTTGAAGAGCTATTATCAAGTGAAGTGCCAACTAAAAGTAAGGAAATGATGAATCAGCTATTGTTGTGGGTTTCTTAATTAGATCTGGGTTAGACCTTAGCTCCTTATGTGTACCTGCAAAGTAATGATTCCGATATCATAAAACCACTTTAAAGTGCAGCTCTGTATTTTTCCAAGCACTTAGATATCTGTGGACACTCCACTATCCCCTTACTCTGACAGGCATCTGGTCCCTTAGTAAAATGATTCAGTGAGCTAGGCTGCAGATAGGTCTTTTAGGTCTAAGCTTAACACATTCAGTGATGCCAACCTGATTTCTCGTCCCCTGTGATGATATTGATACTGAATTTGATAAAACTCCCACGTTCTACATTGCAATAAAAAGGGTGTACTTTAGAAGGTATTTCAATAAACGTGTACCCTAATTTTGTTTGCCACAGGCAGATGGTGCTACAAGTGATGATCTTGATTTACACGATGACCGCCTTTCTTACCTCTCCGCTCCCGGCAGTGAGTATTCCATGTACAGCACAGACAGCAGACACACGTCTGACTATGAGGACACAGACACAGAAGGGGGTGCTTATACTGACCAAGAACTGGATGAAACTCTGAATGATGAGGTTGGGACTCCTCCAGAATCTGCTATTACACGCTCCTCTGAACCTGTTCGAGAGGATTCTTCTGGAATGCATCATGAGACTCAGACTTACCCTGCTTATGCGTCTCAAGCTCAGCCACAGCCAAATCTGAGAATAGACTCTTCAGGATTTAAAGCAACTACTACTCAGCCGGTAAGAAAGTAATTTTATACACTGACCACTATACACTTCAGGTTGCAAGTACTTTTGAATAAGAAATGTCCATTTATATTCTGCTTACCACTGTTGTGTGTGCATACAAGAATCTGTCAACAGCAGCAATACATTACAGTGAATTGAAAAATCAGCTTGCCCTGCCTGTTTTAGTGACTCATTGACAGGAGGGGGATTGAAGTACCATTCTACTTTGATTAAATGTTTTGCTTTTATAATCCTCAACCTAATGAATTTCTGGAAGAGCTAGTGCATGAGACTATCAGTACATTTCATTCTACATCTAGCTGCATTGGTCAGAGCATCACTTAAATAATTTAAATATAAATCAAAAAGTCATACATTGATTCAATAGCAGTATATTTAAAATATTTTAAACACTTCACAGAAAGCAGAAGCCTCACCTGCAGTCCCTTACCTTTCCCCGTCGCCTGAATCAAACCCTGCAACCTCATCAGCCTCTGCAGTAAATGCTAATGTAAACCTAACTAATGTCAGACTGGAGGAGCCTTCTGCTGCTCCTTACAACTCTTACCAACCACAAGCGGGCCCCTTAAGAACACCGAGTACTGAGGGAGCTCATGTAGTACTAAGAGACCAAGAGCCATCATCCTTATCGCCGCATATAGATCCAGCAAAGGTACCTGTGCCACACTGTTGTGCTGATTTCCTGCTATACATCAAGCTAGCACATGATCTTTGTTTTGCCCTTATTTGAAGAATTCCTTCTAATTTTTTTTTCTTCTAAGAGAATCATGCAGGTTACAAAAACCAGTTCATCTGAATTGCTAAAGCATCATGTAATGTTTTGTGTGCATGGCTTCAAACTCTATCCTTTTCACTTCTCAAAAACATGACTTTTTTTAAAAAGGCTGCGTTCTGTATTTTGGTTTTACTTTGACTTCCTTAGCTTCTCAATGTTCTCCTGTTAATGAGGCCTCAAGAAAAATCCTGTTTCCCTAAAATTTAAATCATGCTGAATTGTTGATCATGAAGTTGGCTCCAGTTTGTTGAGTGACTTTATCTACTTAAGCAATGCTAGAATTATCTTACTGTATTTATGTATTATATATATTATTACATTTATATATTTCACTTCCCCTCTTTCCGCATTCTGAATAAAAGTGGATGTGCCCCCCTGAGCACCAAACCCTAGACACGAGGCTATTACCTTTGTCTTTCTCTTCTAATCTACTTACGTATTTTTCTTAAAAGTGTAACTAAAAGGGATCTCTTGAATCACCAAATTCAGCTTCCTCTGGTTGCAAACATCTGCATCAAATTATTCTGCTTTTAAACAAAATTTAAGCCAATATTTAAAACCTGGGTTTGTTTCAAATACTACCTTTCAACTGCAGTTGAAGTTACTCTTCATTTTAGCTGAGAAGTGTCTCTCTCTAACAGGTGTACCGGAAGGATCCGTACATTAATGAAGAAGCATCCAGACAAAGCTACGTCTTAAAACAGCCAGCAATTAATCACCCAGTACAGAGACAGGAGAGAGACCCAAATCTGATCTATGAATCCCAGGCTCAGTATGCAGAAAAACAGCCCAGTAGGGATTATGAACAGTCAACATATAGGTATGACTCTACAAACTATGTAGATCAATTTTCTCGTGGTTATGACCCTCGCCTGCATTATGATGACCGTGTGCCTCCCTATGAGGAGCACTGGACATATTATGAGGAGAAACAGCCCTATAACCAAACAAGAACAGCTTATGAAAACCAGCCTCCTAGGGATCTTGATTCCAGACAAAATCTAGAAGAGAGCACAGAACGCAGCTATTACCCAGCACAACCTCGTTTTGAGGAACCCCCTGCAATGAGCTATGACAGCAGACCTCGCTATGAGCACGCACCCAAAAACTTCAGCTTACCACAAGTGCGATACGAAGATCAACACGCGGTTGGGTACGACACCCACGGTCGATACAAGGCAGAAGCTCAGCCATACCAGTCAGCCATATCTCGGTCTCCTGAACCCAAGCAGTACTTTGATCCACACATAAGGGGCTATGAACAAGGTCCTCCTCAAGCTTACAATGCTAAAGCTGGACAGTATGAGCCTTCTCATAGCACTTCAGGTGTTTCTCTTCCTCCTCCCCCTTCATCACAAACCAAACCAGAAGTTTTGCCTTCCAACAGTAAACCACTGCCTACACCACCATCTCTAGCTGAGGAAGAAGAAGATCCAGCCATGAAACCACAGTCTGTGCGAAGTAGGGTTAAGATATTTGAAAGGAGAAGATCCCCATCTTTGGAAAAAATGAAGGATACGAGTGATACATCAACTGTCAAGGTAAGTAATTTAAGTTTTTTAGTTCCAGCTGTTTTGCTAATGAGCCTGCACTGCAAGAAATAAAATATTCTCTCCGAAACAAAGCTTTACTGCTTGTGAAATACTGCCTTTTAGCAACCTAAATGTGGTATGTTTTAAAAGCAGAACCTGAACTCTTCTTGTGAATACACTGCCAGAGGTCTTGTTATACTGGAAACTCCTCTAATTCTTCTTTTGCTAGTACTTGTTTTTTCTTTTGGAGGAAGGGAAGGTAGTCTTAGTTTTCTTAATCATAAAGTGCTTTATCTTTCTAAATGTTAGAATTTAAGAGAATATGCTGTGCTTTTCTTTACAGCCTCCAGAACTAGCACCTAAGCCTGCACTCACAAGTGTGAGTGGTCCAAAACCAACTTCTCAAAGCCAGTATGAGCACGAGAAAACAACCTACAGGTAGATGGACAACCAATTAAATTTAGTTTCCAGTATGAGTTTAGAATATTCAGAAACATATTGTAGTGCTTCAAATTGGAAACTGCAGAGACGAGTTGGAGGTGTCAGTATGGTTTGTGTATCAATAATAAAGCAGGGCATGAAGTCAGTCCTCGTGGGTGTGATTGCTGGGAGGTGGGGGAAAGATACAATGATTTCTCAGCGTATTTGAGGAAGGACCTTAATAAGTATCTCTGTTCTACTTTTTTCTGTCTTTAATTGAGCTAATTAGAAAGCAGAACAAAAGGGAAAAGATAAGGTATAAGGGAAATAAGAATTTTCTTTCTTTATGGTATGTCACGACTGTCTAATTTCCATGCAATATAGGTAAAAAGGCAAGGAGTGCAATTATAAGAATTACATGTACATTACTTTATTACTAGCTAGGTTATAAAATAGAACTGTAATTTGGGCACTCATGCTTGTTCAACTGGGCAAGGCAACTGTGTATTGTTCTTGGTTAGGGCCCCAGAACCACAGAGACCTCAAGTGAAGCCACCTGAAGATATTGTGCGTTCCAACCACTACGATCCCGAGGAGGATGAGGAGTATTACCGCAAGCAGCTCTCCTACTTCGATCGCAGGAGTTTTGAAAACAAGCCATCGGCGCAGGTTCCTGCCAGCCACCACTCTGAGCCCACCAAACCAATACATTCACAGAATCAGCTGAACTTCAGCAATTATTCTAAGTAAGTTTGGGTTCTTGGGGTTTTTTAATTTGAAAAAGGAGGGGGGGCATCTAGGACTAAAAGAGAAATTCTGCCTGTGTTCAGTGGAGTTCAGGGACCTGTGGTGCTGAAATGAAATTTTGTATTCATGAAGTCTGAAGTTTCTGTTCAGGTGTAGCTTGAGTTTAAAAACACATACCTCTATAACTTTTTATTTTGGTTTGGTGATCATTTTTGCAGGTATCAGGGCCTTCAACGCATTACTTTTACTTACTGCTTACAGTCATAGAATTGTTTAGGTTGGAAAAGACCACTAAGATCAGGTCCAGCCATAACCCAGCACTGCCAGGTTCACCACTTAAATCAGTCCCTAATTGCCACATCTACACTTCTTTTCACCTTCAGGGATGGTGACTCCACGACTTTCCTGGGCAGTCTGTTCCAATGTCCATTTCCCAGTATCCAACCTAAACTTCCCCAGCACAATTTGAGATCACTACTTCTTGTCCTGTCACTTCTTACCTGGGAGAAGAGACTGATCCCCACCTGGCTACAGTCTTCTTTCAGTGAGTTGTAGACTGATGATGTCTCTTCTGAGCATTCTCCAGGCTGAGCCCCTCAGCTGCAACTCGCAAGACTTGTGCTCCGGACCCTTCCCCAGCCCTGTTGCCCTTTTCTGGACCTGCTCAATGTCCTCCTTGCAGTGAGGGGCCCAGAACTGGACACAGCACTTGAGGTGCGGCCTCACCAGTGCCCAGTACTGTGGGACAGTCACTGCCCTGATCCTGCTGGACACACCATGGCTGGTACAGGCCAGGTGCCATTGGCCTTCTTGGCCACCTGGGCACACCTGGCTCATGTTCAGCTGCTGCTGACCAGCATCCCCAGGGCCTTTTGCAGCTTTCCAGCCCCTCTGCCCCAGCCCGTGGCACTGCAGGGTGTGAGCCAAGGGCAGGACCAGCCCTGGGCCTTGCTGAACCTCAGACAGTTTGCCTCAGCCCACTGATCCAGCCTGTCCAGATGCCTCTGCAGAGCTTTCCTACCCTCCAGCAAATCAGCTCCCACTTAATTTGGAGACACCCATGGACTTACTGGGGGAAGTAAATCAATCACCTCATCAAGGTCATGGATTGTGTTCTGTTTATGATCATAAGCAGGACATAACAAAGTATTTTCTTAGTCTAATACAGTAGTGCTTACACATCTTTCAAAACAAATGTTTTGATTTATTCCAGTTCTGCATGCATTTGTTCTTGTGCACTTTAGCCATGTTTGACATTAGGAAACTGAGCCTTTAGGGAATATTGCTGAGGCCAGAATTTAATCTGTTGATGGAAACATCTGTTTCCTGTATTGTTTTGTTTCCTTGATTTGGAACATTTTGATACAGAAATTGTGTGAAAGCTCATACACAAATTTAGCACAGGTAGAGATCTGGCTGTTTTGGATGATACTTACACAAACTTTTCAATACTCTCCACAGTTACCTAAATTTGTTTTGATTCTGTAAATTTGTTTTGAAACTGTAACAAGATCTCTGTAGATGTTAATGAGAAAAGCTACCTTGGCTTGCTGCATGCAGCCTGAAAATTGGGTAATTTTTGAAAGCTTTGGTTGTATTCCTGCTTGAAATGTGGACTGTTCAGGTCAAGCTGAAAATCTGGCAGTTTTAATGTAAATGAGGTCTTTAGAATAAAATAATAAACTAGTTAGCTGAAGTTTTATGATGTCTGTGATCTTCCAGTGTCTGTCTTTGTGACCTGAGAATGTTGGAATACTCCAAAAAGCTTGAAAAGTTTTAAAGATTTCATTCCCCCCCCCCCCCCAAAATTATATCTGTGTTGGGTATCTGATTCTCAGGAAAGGATGCTTCTTATCCTTCCTTTTCACTTGCCCTGTGTCTTCTGCTGGAAAGATGAGAGCTTAGCTGTTCTGCTCTCTGGGCATCATAGGCACAGACCTAAGAAAACGGTCCTGATTGGCCTCATAGTGGTAATTTTCAAAATTCCACTCTCACATACAAAACCCAGTTACCTACAGATGATCCATTTTGGTCTGTAGGCGTGGACTGTGTTGCCATTGAAAATCCAAGTGATGCTTTGGGAGAAGTGTAATTGTGAGGATTGTAAAATTCTTCAGATGGAGAGTGCCGAAAGCTTTTGTACATTTGTTATTCTGCAGTGTTGTCATGGTGAAAAGCATGAGAGGCAGACACAACTATTGAATTTTTGGTGCAGAACAGCTCATGGTTGAGAGAGATTGTTCCATATTTCTACCTACTGCTTCTGTCTGCTGTGACACTTGTATTGTTTGGCTGCTCAGTTATGGTTGTATTTTACTGGTGAGTTAGTGTATAACTTCAGGGCTTGTGTGTATGGGAAGGTGACCTCGTACTGCCACAGAGAGGAATAAGGTAATACTGGTTTTAAGGCTGACAATTTAATGTATCATATGGGACAAACATGTGTTGTGTTTTTGCTTTGTGAAAGAATGTAACCCTTAACAGGAAGGGACAGACATGGCAAAGAAAATTTGCCCAGGGTAGTCCAGTGCAAATAGACAAATAACTAAAATATTAATGTAAGTGGAAAGAGATAAACAAGGCTTCTGCTCAGTTGGACAGTACTGGCTCCAGTACACTGCAGTGTCCTTGTGTGGAAACACAAACCAACTGCTGTCTTGAGAAAGAATTCATGTTTAGGACTCTCATTTCACCAGCTTCCACATTGTTCCTGTTACTTGCTCAGTATTAATATTTTTTCCCAGTGAATTTCTATGGTAATGGCTATTCTGTGAATAAACTCTTCTAAAAATAAACAGGACTAAATTTGGATTATACAGGAACTGTTGATTATGCAATCTCTTGCTTCTGAATAATCCATATAATGTATTCTGGGTACAGAGGACAGATTTTATTTATTCATGAGCAATAGCTACAACTTTCTTAGTGTTAAATATTAATGTGAAACATCAAATTATGTAAAGTTCTTTGCCACTGAGTAAGTGTGGTGACAGTACGTATTTTTCCCACTACAAACTATTTTACTCTTTTATTTAGTTAGGGGTTTATTTTTATAATTTAGGAAATTTATGCCATTGCTAAAGCTGCTTTGTAGGGATAATGCCATATCTGCATGTTACAGTTGTCAGGAATTGTAGAATAAAGGGTAGTTTCTCTTGATGTGAGAAAATAGTAGAACTTGTAGATGGATGTGTTTCAGTGGATCTGATTGAAGCAATTTGAAGCAGATAGGCACGTGGCTGAGTAGTGGATTTGTTGCTGCTTGGTTCAGTGTAGTTACCTGCTTTAACCTGACATGCTGCAGAGTGAGGTAACTGCAGATTTCTGTACTGAGTGGGGTTAAGGGTACTCACATGAGCAGCTGCAGCTTCAGCTGAGGAGGCAGTGAGGAGCACACCCAGACTGCTGAGTGTCTGTTAGCTGGGGTCTGTTGAGCGTCAGCAAAGTGCTTGCTGTTGCACCCATAGGCTGGGTCCCACTGGTTCATTTCTGCTTCCTTTCAAATTAAAGTAGCAATTCTGTAATGCAGATGAGGTGGGAAACAGGTTAAAAAACGGCCTATCAATAATTAGGGGAACTTCATTTACACACTTAGAAGCTGTAAGGGATCACTGTGCTGCAGATCGCTCTGGCTGCATACAGGTTCTGAGCAGTGGGGATGGGATTGTGCCTGACCCTTGGTGAGGAGCCTGTGACAGCTAAACACAGCTTTGTCCTCTCCTCCCTTCATCAAAAGGATGACCCTTCCCCATTTATTCATTCCCTGGGATGCTGCCATGCAGTTCTGATCAGTGTGTAGCGTTGGGTTTTTGCTGTGGGCTTTCATGGGGCTGCCCTCCCCTGGTTACTGTCTCCCTCTGGGAAGGGAGGGAGACTGCTGGGAAGCAGTGATTTCAGGTGGGCAGTCTTCTGATAGAGCAGCTACTATCCACCTGGAATAAAGGCAACAGGGAGTGAGCATGCAGTAATGACTCCTGTTGCTGGATAAATGGCTTTAGATGAAATCAGTGTGAATGGAGGCTTTGAGACAGATCTAAAATAATCTCTTTTTGGCAACTCTGGTTTTAGAGATATGTTCATGTAAATGCTTTTTAGATCACTGATATTCTCATTCATGTGGTGATCAAGCAGACTTTCAAAAGTTACCAGCCTTTTCTTAGTTTCATAGCCTACTCCTCTGAAGCACCAAGATGGTTGGTGTCTAGAATTGTTGCCTGTTAAATATTTAAGAGCATACAGAAAGTGAAGGAATAAGGGAAAGCTGTCCTCATGTACAATGTATTTTCTTGCTACATGAAAGCAAGGTAAGTGTTAAAAATCAAGGGAAGCCATCAGTGTGCTTTTGGCTCTCTGTCTCTCTTAGTATTCGTGAACAGTCCTAAGATGTCCTTTTAGATACTGTTGAACACAACCAGAAGCATTTTATGGTGTGGGCTTTATTGGTTGAACTGACAGTGCTGGAGAAACAGTTGCTATGAATGTGCCCTCAGTACAAAGCTGCAATACAAAAGCACAGTCATTCTGGGGATGCTGTGACTGAAGTTTCAAATTAGACCATGTGTGAGGTTGTTAATTTCTTTCGATGTATTGAATAACTTTGTTTACACAGATTGTAACAAATGCCTGAGTGTACTCTCATTCTTACTTTCAATATCTGCCAATACAAGATCTTGACTACCTCCTAATTCACTGACCAAGTCTCGTATTGAATATGTGATCATTGTGCACATGCATATGGTAAAGGTTTTGTCAGGAACGTCTCTGTGAATAGTGTCTCTGTTTCAACAACCTTGTCATATGACAGCTGCTAGGACTAACAAAGTATGAAGAAATAATATGCTCAAGATAGAATGACTATTTTCTTTCATTCTTCTATTGCTGTTTGCTTTGCCATCACCTAGATTTCTTGGCTCTTACACTAGCTATGACTACTTGAAAAGGAACATCAAGTGGTAAGACTGTTGTTGATGTGAGGATGTTTTCAGGTGTCCTCTCACTGTTACATTTCATCACAGGCATTATGTGCACTTGAAATTTGAAACGGACAGATTCTGGAAGTAAGCGCAATAAATATATTGCGGTCCAAAATTATGTTTGTGAAATCAGTCATTTTCTGAAGTAAACCTGTGGATAAACATTTCTAGCATAAGAAAAATGTTTTGAAAATAAGATTTTAAAGTTACATATGCTATGCACATAAAGCTAGTGAAGCTTAAGCTGATTACATTTCTAATTAAGATGGCATTGTTCAAATATTAGGTGTATTTAAAGAAGTTATACCAGAATCCATTGTCCTGTTGGCTAATTATGCTTTTGAAAAAAACATCCTGAAAAATAAGTGGATTTACATTTTTCTTTTGAAAACCCATGAAATTAGAGAACACTCTTTCATTGAAATTACTCCAAATGAAAAATTAATATCTAGTAGGAAATTATGCAAATACACCTGAAATGTCATCTGCCTTTTGTTTGCCTTGGTTTGTGTTACTAATCTTCTAAAGGTCAATGTTGTCTGAATCTCTTGTGCTTATCAATAAATGTTTTTATACTTGAGACAGGCTATTCAAGAAAATAATGTTTTAATGTTTATAGGAAGAGATGGAAATCAGGTGATCATAGAAGACAAAAAATAGCAGTGAATTTGGGAGCTGTGAGGAAACTGAACATTCAAATGTTTGTTTTTTAATTCTATTTCAACAGGGGGAAACCAACTGATACTGAACCAATGGATAGACCTGTTGGTGAAAAACGCTATGAGCCAATCCCTCAAGTCACAACTCCTCCTCCTGCTCCTTCAGTCCAGTATACACAGCCACAGTCAATTAACAGCCCTGTCCTGTCTCTCCCAGCACACCACAAGCCTGCACTTTCTGAAGGTGAGCAGTTACAAAGCTGACCTTTGTGGGAACAGCTGTTGCTTCTGAGGTGCTTGGGGGGTTGCTTCAGCATGTCTACATGTGTAGCTCTGTTGTTCTCTAACTGAAATGTGGAATAATGATTATTGAAAATAGTTTTTACTGTAGTGAGATGGAGTTTTATGAAATTATTTTGTGATTCTGTCTGAAACCAGGTAGCTTCCAGGTGCTAGTAGTATTAGTAGTACCCATACTGTCTCAGCAAAAATGAAGTAAAACTCCCTGTGCTTTGGTCCAGAATTCTTCTGACATGAGTAATAGTTGAAGGCTTCTAAAAACAAAACAAAAAGTTGTTTTCACTTTCACATTGAGGGTATTGCCCAGTTCAATTGAATTTTCTGGTTTGTGCAAGTACGCAGTGGTATTTCAGTACTGATTTTCTGGGGGTTTCATAATGATATAAATTAGTCTAACCTTTTTATTGAAAGGTTATACTATTGTCTCCAACATGTTTAATGAATGTTAGATAATTTGCCCAGATGTGTAAAAGGCAATAGGAGGACAGATGATCTAAGAGAGTAAAGCTGAACCTGTGTATATTTTATACTGAAGATTAAGATTTGACTAAAATGCCTAAATTAGACGTTTCTGGTGGTTACTAACAAGTTCAAGTATTTTCATTTTCATTGCAGTTAACTCTGTGTCTGACCCTCCTCCACCTCAGAATAAGTCAGCAATTTTCAGATCCTCTAGAGAGGACACTGTGCAGTCCACTTTTTACCCTCAGAAAAGCTTCCCTGACAAAGGCCCTGTGAATGGAACTGAGCAGATTCAGAAAACAGTCACTCCTTCCTACAACCGCTTCTCAACCAAGCCCTACACGAGCGCTGCGCGGCCCTTTGAGCGCAAGTTTGAAAGTCCAAAATTCAACCACAATCTCTTGCCAAATGAAGCTCAGCATAAACCAGAGTTGCCATCAAAATCTTCAAATTCTCCTCAACCGATTTTGAAAGCACACAGCTCATCGCAGCCTCCCGACTTTGAGAGTGGAATGGACACCTATGCTGTACAGGTCGACAAGCCTAAATATCAACCAAATAATGTTAATGCTGTGCCTAAAGCCATTCCTGTAAGGTAAGCTGCTGCTCCTTCTCTTTCCACTTGTACATCTATAGGTCATCTGTGAAACCTGTGAAAAATACAGCTTTTTTTATTCTGCTTCCAATTTCTGTTGGTGTAACAGTTGAAAGATTGATGCTATGATTCTAAATTCTGCTGAAGGATAGATACTTAAAATGTCTTCCATATCCCTGTGCTGTCTTGCATTCTGTTATTAGAAGGTGGCGTGGCTTTAACTTCCTATTTCTCACACTAAATTATACATTTTCTGGTAGATAGTAATAACTTGTCCTGGCAATCTATTTCCAGAAAAGGAATTAATTGCTAAAGATAGCTGTTGGACCAAATTGTATTTTTCATGTGCTTAGAGAGACCTCGTGGGACTCATGAATAAAGGATACTTTAAAAATACTTGAGAAAAGAGAAAGTAACTTTTGCAGTTTCATATTGGTGCTTTTTACTGTGAGACAAACCAGCAGCTGCTTAATGGCAGCTCATGCTTGCCTAATATGCTTTAATGTATAAGAACTGTGTCAAGAGCCACAGATACTGTTACAATCTTCAGCTATTTGCTTTTGCAGAACAGTGTTTTATTAATACTGTATCTCAAGATAATAATAATGTGTGAACCAGACTTAAATTTTTGCTGTTTGTCCTATATGTTCTTAAGCACCTGAGAAATGTTTTATGCTAGGTAGTTCTGTAGACTGCTACGTTTTGGAGTTACTGGTTCTTTGAGTGAAATTCTTTTGAAACTGTTGTGAAAACTTCATCAAGGTACCTTTAAGTTAGAAATTTCTCTTCAGTTATAGCCTGGCAACCTGGAAAAACGTGTAATTTTTTTTTTCTTTTTACAAGCTTTGTTTTCTGTATGTAGTAGAAGGGTTCAGTGTTACTTGAATAAAAATTGTTAGTTCTTCTGGTATTAAAGTCAGAATGGGGTTTTGGGCTAAAAAAATAAACTTTCCTATGTTATTTGCATTTACTTTTATGAAGCTGAATCTGTAGCTGGGGTAAGCTCTTTCTGTATAATGCCAGAAGCAGGCAGTTGGAAACACAAGATTCAGGTGGTCTGAATTCTTGCTTTAATGAATTGCTGAATGTTTTCAGAGTTTGTGAGATTTGGTGGTTTTTTGTTTGTTGGGGGGTTTCTTTCTTTGTTTTGGGGGTTTTTTTGGGTGGAGTTAGGTTTTTGCCACAGAGTTTCAGGAAGGAAATATTGATAAAACTGCTAGGCTTTCTGTCTTTTCAGCCCTACAGCACTTGAGGATGAGGAGGAGGAAGATGGACACACTGTTGTAGCCACAGCAAGAGGTGTATTTAACAGCAATGGTGGTGTATTGAGCTCCATAGAGACTGGAGTTAGTATTATTATACCACAAGGAGCCATTCCAGAGGGAATAGAGCAAGAAATATATTTCAAAGTCTGCAGAGACAACAGTATACTTCCACCTTTGGATAAAGAGAAAGGTAAAGCTGGCATTGTACGTTGTTCTGTTATTTAATACAATTACTTTCTAACAAGAACAAAGCAGAACATGAAAGTAACCTTAATATGCTTCAACAGTTTGCATTTTGAGATTGTTTCTCGCTCAAGTGACTTTTCAGTGGAATACTACAATCTTATGCTTTTCTTTATTGACAGATCTAATGTTCATATTTTTCTCTAAATTGAGTTACTGAGTAGCTCTGCAGTGTAACTTTGTAATACTTTGAATGTATGTCACAAGTCAGTAACCGATTTTTCTTTCTCTTGACTCCAGGTGAAACACTTCTTAGCCCCTTGGTAATGTGTGGGCCTCATGGACTAAAATTCCTGAAGCCAGTGGAGCTGCGCCTGCCACACTGTGCGTCTATGACCCCTGATGGTTGGTCTTTTGCTCTAAAATCCTCCGACTCCTCGTCGGGTATGCTGTCCTCCCTCTGTCCTTTTGGGGCTTTTGGGTGCTATCGTATAATTTAAGTTATTTTGGCTAAAGGTGATGCTGTGTAATACAAAAACTCAATCATTGTATTTGTGTCAAACTCTCCCATTTCACTTTCATTACAAATGTCTTTCTTACATTTATTCATGGTGCAAATTCATAGCTAGAGCCATGATAGCAGAACAAGAGTAATATCTCTAGTCTATTCAATATTACCGTATTTTTCTATTCTGTCTTCTTTCTTGAGGACTGCTGCAGCTGAATACACTTGAAATGATAGTCGCACTAAAATTGAGAGGAAATGAATATGTACCTCTGATTGGCCTTTGTAACATAACTGGTGTTTGTCTGTTGCTTAATTAACCATATAGGACTCTGGCAAATCTTAACAATCTGCATGCTCATAAATCATGATTTAACGCTTGTTAACTGTTTCCATGTGTGCAAGTTGATGCTAACAATTCGGTCATTTAAGAAAACTATAGTGTTCAGTAAAAGCATTTACAGTTTATTCTAATGTAGCTGGGTTTTGCAAAAGACTTTTCTTGCTTGCTCCTACCTATCTCTCCTCTACTGCCTTTATCCAGAAGTCTCTGGTTGATAGTAAAAGTTGCAACTAGGTTGCAATTTTATTTACCTGTTCATTTTTACCTCACTGTGGCTTTCTGGGATGAGGGAGAGAATGTATTGGCTGGAATTGTCAGTGAGGAGCCTAATTGAGAATTCTGGGCAAGTTTCAAGCAATTTCATGAAACGGCTGTGAGGTTACAGAGATTTAAAAAGGAATGTTTGCACATCTAGGGAAAAAGTCTTAAGATTTTATTCAGCTACTTTCAAAATTTACGGTGGAAGATTCAAGCCATTAATGTGCACATGTGATCTGAGTACTGAGTGAAAATGTATTTCTGTATACAGCATTTAAGCCACCATGTACGCATATCCTCTGTCACTAATGTATCTGTCACTGTCAACACCAAAGCACTGATGCTTTGAAAGATTAAAGCATCAATCCCCTTCATGGGGAATCAATAATCTAGAGGTATTAATGGCAATAATTTTTAGTTGTTTTTTATAAGCTATTCTATGCATGTGTTGCATGCATCTATTTAACAATGTGTGTATACGTGGCCGTGTTAAAACACGGGCTCATAAACGATAGGGTCCCAAAAGATATGACAACTATGTACAAAACCAACACAGCACTTCCTTTGTAACTAATAGCACCTGTTCATGAACTTACTTGAAGTGAAGGGAGAGGACTCAAATGATCTAAACAATAACTGAAGTTACTGAGACATTTTCCTCCCCTTCCAGAGTGGGATGTGTGTGTGCGTGCATGTGTGGGTGAAAGCAAGAGCGTGTATATTTAAACCCTAACACTTTCTGTACTGTAAATATAACACCACATTCTGTTAATCTGAAATGGGATGTATATCATAACATTGCTCTTTTGAGACAAACTTAAAAATTAGGCAATTCTGTCTTATGATATGTAAGTAGACCATACTGTGTCTTAAATAAATAATTGTTTTCTCTCTTTCTAAATTAGTTGGTTATGGGACTCTGATTCTTGGGGTGGCTTTATTATAACAATTTATACAAATCTGGGGTTTTTCTCTCTTCAGTCGTCTGCTCTACCTCATCTTTTCTCAATGTATCCATGTTCTGTCCTAAAAGTGACATTCATTTGCACTTACTAACATCCTTTCTGCCACATTTAAGCCTCATACATTGGTATTTTACTGTTAAACCCCTGCAAAAGCTTAACTGATTCTGGTATTAAAGCTGACTGGGAAAAAAAATTGCCTTTTATGGCCACATTGATTAGAATACAAAAAATACTGAGTGATCTCTTTTATTTTCCTTTTCAAAGCAGTTGTATGGGAAAAACATCCTCAATAGCTATGTATCCTTACTATGTATTTAGAAGGAAGGGTTGGAAACAAGTCTGCCTGTCTTATGTGCAAGACTAGGACCCGACCGTCTTACAGTCCTCTTCTACCTTTTTAATACATTTGGTCAATGAGTTTTGAATGGAATTTCCTGAATCTATAAAAGGAAAAATTCTCCAGCATTATTGAGGTTTTTGACTGAAATAAGCAGTCTCAGCTGGTTGCAGTAAATTTGTTTGTGTTCTCTGACTATACACCGGCCACTTCTATTCTTGTCACTACGTTAGATGTTGCCATCACTCAGTGCATTGTGTACTTCATTTTGTTTTCATGAGTTCAAGAAAGTTACGTGGAATTTGTATCATTCTCACTTAATACTGAGGTCTGAGGTGTTTGCTCAGGTGTGTGACTGGGTTCTTTAGCTTGTTACACATTTCTCCTCAAAGCAGATTTATTTGGCCAAGCTATTTAATGTTATTTATCTGAAAGGCTTAAGAGAACTTCAGTGCATTTTTCACTTTCTACCATAGTGGGATGATCACACCTTTTGTGTAGTGGCAACACTTGGTAGTGATTGTAGGTGGGTAAATGAAGAATACTGTCTCCACTTAAGAGACAATTGACTGTGCAGAGGGAATGTAACCTTTGGTCTGGTGAGATGGCAGCTGATGACTTGCTGTAGCAGATTCTTACCCAGAACCTTTGATCATGAGTAGATAAGCTCTGTTGTAAAGGTTTTTATGTACCAGTGAACTGGAATACTTTTAGTATTTCAGGCTTTTAAGCACATATACTGGATGTAGCTGCAAAATTACTACAATCCTGTCTACAATTATTTTCATCACAGAAAATAAAACTACCAATGTGTCATAGTGCTTAGTTACAGCATGACTTCTGATTTGCCTCATCTGTGCTCAGAACTGTTTCAAGACACTTCAAATGCATCTTACCCACATTAGCTTCTAAAATTTTTTTTTTTTCTTTTTCTTTTTTTTTTTTGTCAGTGGCAGTTTAGGAAGGAGCCAGTGAACACCTGATTCACTGTTAATAAATCTCAAGTGGAAAGCACTATGTTGGTGCTGTAGAGTAGTATGAGTGATATTTACCAGTTCCTGAATGCCACAGCTTCTGTTTTGAATATCTGACCTTATCTTTTGTTGTATGAAAATGAAGGGATTTTTTTTTATTAATAACATACAAACTGCAGGGTTTTTAAACCATCAAACAAAACAGGAACAAAGGAAAAAAAAAAAAGAAAAACCAAAAGAGGTGTTGCTTCAGAACTTAAAAGCTCCTGTCCAAAAGCTTGGTTGTTTCAAGATGTACACTGTGTGACAGCAGATACTAAACACCAGCATTGTGTTTTCCTCCCACAGGTGACCCCAAAACCTGGCAGAACAAGTCTCTTCCCGGGGATCCAAACTATCTTGTTGGAGCAAACTGTGTCTCAGTCCTAATTGACCACTTCTAAATATTAAGTTAGCTGACTGAGTAAATAGTATGAAACTGAGATGGACCTTACATATAAACTGAACCACTCTATCAAGTATTAACTGTTCTATAAGTGATAATGGATCTTAGTGTTTAAGCATCTTGCTTTAACTAACAATGAATTAGCAAGTACACTCTTTGAACCATGGTCACAATACATGCCACAAGCAGGGAGTGTACAGGGGGAACAAGGTTGGGGGTTTTGCAGGTTCTGTATGCTTTGGTTTGGTTGCTCTTTTGTGTTGGGTTTTTTGTTCCTTTTTTGTTGTTTCTTTTTTTTTCTTTGTAAAAGGACACTACTAGTATTTTGTTGTTATCTGAAAGTACCAATGAAACTAAACACAGAGGAACTAAATTTGTTTCATACTCAGTGTCAATACCACAGATTTTGGCCTGCATTTTTGCAACTGTGTGTTTTTAACTCACAAGACTACCTTTTGGTCTCTGTTTTTTAAATGACTTTTGGTGTACATGTCCAACGAAATGGCAGTCAGCTTGGGGTAGCACAGTTTAGATGTTTTCCTCTGCTGAGAGGTAATGCAAACACATCTACTTGCTGTATATGGAAACATTGTCCTGAAAACAAGGGGGAGGGGGAAAAGCATGTGGGATGACTATGGTTCAGATGCCTCTGTGGATTTGTAAATTAACCACATTATTACAGACCTATTAACCAGCAGGGATGCCTTACCCTCATGTTTTTAATAGTCTTAGCTCTCATAGTTCTCTGTATTAAGTTTGTATGGCTTTTGTGCTTACTTAGATATTATATCATGAGAGACTGGGGTGGGGGGGAACAACAACAAAAAATTGTGAGTTTGGTTTAGAGAACGAGCGTTGTTTGTGTTCATCAGCCAGAAGAGAACCAGAAGAAAATGATGGTATGTTTTCTGCTATGCATTTGAAAATTTATAGATGTTATAGACCGCTTGTATATAATGCGTGCATACCACTTTTGTTTTTGGTTTGTAAATTAACTTTTATAAGCTTTACCTTTTTATATATATAAATATATATAAAAACAAACGAAGTTTCTTAAGGATATCTTTGTATTCTCATACCTTTTGAGCCTTGAACTTTGACATCTGCAGCAATAAAGCAGCATTTCTACAATATACGAACGAGGACATTTTTTAAAAATGCACAAAGTTGTTACCTTTTAAAGTGCTGCATTTAAAGAATATAACTCGGAATTCTCTACTTTGATTAAATTCTTGAAAAGTATCCCTACTGTAATTTGTCATAAGGATGCTGTACTATGTGCCCTGAAATGTATTTTTTTACTAATAGACAATTTATTACGGCACAATGGCACTACTACTGTTTAGATAATATACCACTGCATTCTGTTAATGAGTTATTAGCTATTCAGGTGTGGCTGATTTTTTTTTTCTCTGCAGTTATTAAAATTACACGTTTCTAAATATACAGAATAAAACCGTTTTTAAAATAATAAAGATGATTGTAGTACCTTATTATTTCTGAAATGCATTTATGTGTACCTAACACAATTTTGATTTTATTTTTTTCTGTGTAAGTAGACAACTGGATTCTGTCATATGTTCATATGTGTAGTAGAACTCCTTTGTGGAGTCAGTTGGAGCTGTCTGCAGCAGGGCTTCTGAAATGATGAACTCCAGTGTGGATCCATTGGGATTACTCAATACAGCTAGGAGGGGTGGATTTCTCTCTTGGCTCTTTGTGTTGGGCTAATTTACCTGTGACACCTACTCTTCCAAAAACCTTGGTAGTGTTTTAGCACTATTTGCACCTAGTATAGCTCTACTATTTTAAAGTTATTCCTACAGAATCGCATTACCTGTTTGGAGTATTCCATGGCTAACTAGTATCATTCTATCAGGAAAAATAAGATCTAAAAGATTTTTTTTAAATGCTGGCAGACGGTGCATAACCCTGATGTTTCCTTTCTGTACTTCTACTTACATGTAAGTTTTGTTTCTCAGGCGTGACTTAGCTGAGAAGATTCACTTCACTCTTGTTCCTATTCCTCCTCATGGCTTATCTCACTCACTAGCAGAGCATGAGACACTGGAAAGTCCTTGGCCTAGGGTAAGCACCACTTAACAAAACAAAAACATCAGTGTTATCAGTGGTGATGTAATGGAGTTCAAAACACAGCACAGTACCACCTACTAGGGAGAAAATCAGGTCTCTCCCAAAACCAGGACCACATGAAACACTGCAGGAGGAGTCAGTCAGTCACACTTGAGGCACCCTGGCATCACACTGCATGGACGTGGTGTTACTTTGTGTCCTGGGCATCCTGAGTCCAGCCTGCTGTGGGGTGTAACTGTCCTGTGATGATTTTACTGTAGTGATCCAGATTAGATCTTTTTGCTCTTCTGTTTTTAAAGAGCGTAGGGTTATGCCTTTCTGTCAAAATGGAAAAAAAAAACCCACACACACAAAAAACCAAAACAGCTTTTGCTCTGTTTTTGTTTCATAAGTGAGATGAGAAACATGCTGTTCAAAAATGTGGCAATTCTATACTGCAAAGCAGCCTGTTGGAGAAATTCTTTTGCTTTCTGCCTGTAGGAAGGTTTGTCAAAGTCTCTAATGTGAGCCATGTGCATTCCTTCTTTCTTGTTAAATCCCATTATTTTGGCTTAAAATATGGCTAGTGAGAATAACTAGACTAAAATACTACATTTATTTTAAAGTAGTTGTGGTTTTGAAATCTTTATCCTTGCAACTGGTTGCATTCCTTATATATTTTATATAGTCTAGGCTCTGCAGGAGGTAAGTTCACCTGTAACATTTTAATATTGTTTCCACTTACTGTTTAATGTGAAGTTCAAAAACTGCATCTCTGAATTCTTCTGAATTCTTCCTATTTGTCTCAGTAATGGTCCTGGTCAACTCTGGCCCTGCAAATTGTACAGAAGAGTTAAAGATGTAAATCTCAAGTCTTGTGTTCCTTTTTAACAAGGGCCTTCATTGTTGGAAACAGACATGGGATGAAGAATGGCTGTTTCTCTGTGATTCACAGAGAATTTTTTTTTGTTAAAAATATTTTTCTTTTTGTTAAAAATAATTATTATTATTTTTATTTTTGCAAGAAAAGTAGCAATACCTATTTAGTGATACATACATAAACAGTTACATCTGTAAAAGTAATTCATTCCTACCACCCTGGGTTAGGTGAAGAAATTCAGCAATGGTAAGGCATGGTTGAAGATTCTCTGCTGCAATGAAACCTGGAATATGTGATGGAAATTAAAGCCATACAGCTTTGGAGAATAGATGCTGGTAAGCATATCTGAAAAATGTGTTGTTAGTGTCTAAGTCACTTGAGGAAGGCATTTGTAGAAGCCTTGCTGAGTGCTGTGATGGTCTGGGTATTTATGGACTTCTCTGCCTACTGGCTGCATCCATTGGCAGTATCAAATGATTGGGTAAAAAATCTCCAAACTGTGCCTTGTGATCTTGTAAGCAAGGATCTGGGAATAAATACACTTAGTATTACGTTGTCTTTGTAGTGTTCTGCACCACTTGTCTGTTTTGTACAAAAGTTGATGAGCACAGTAGATAAGGCTGTGAAAATAAATGACAGCCTGTTAAGGTAAGTGCTGGCTGAAAACACTTGGGTTAAGGTATTCGTTTCTAAATTATATTAAAAATAAGCAATGTTTTCTCAGAAAAATTGTGGCCTACATCTCTTTCAGCTTTGGGGCTTGGAATTCGGGGGAAGATCTAAAAGGAACAGGCTGTGCAATTTAAGGAAAATGAGATTAGGCATTTAGTCTGATAGTTCTTTTATATCTTTGCATACTAATGGTGATACTAAATAACATACATTTAAAAGCCTTGCCAAAGATTTAGATTATCTTGCCAGAGTGAAACCTGACATTGAAAATTATTCCTTGTAGAAAGAAGATGATGAGAAACGTCTTTGCTAGAAGGATCATTCATAATACAGAGCCTGATAGAGAACTTCCAGTGTAGGTGGTGTAACAGTGAAACTGACAGCAGTAATTTCCCTCCTAATTATATTTCTGTACTTCCTGAATTAATGGCCAAATATTTCACATTGTGAAATAAAAAGGTAAGATAGAATTAA
This sequence comes from Pyrgilauda ruficollis, assembly GCF_017590135.1. NCBI lineage: Eukaryota > Metazoa > Chordata > Aves > Passeriformes > Passeridae > Pyrgilauda > Pyrgilauda ruficollis. The sequence goes on from NW_024522539.1 coordinate 14,182,046, forward strand.
CTACATTGGTGATACAGAAGTTTACATATTTATTAACTGAAGTAACATGTTAGTAAAGCAGTACATTGGGGAAATCAGCTTACTGCTCAGGAAATAGTTGCTTAAAATTAAGATTTGTGCTAATTTTTTTCAGCTTGTCTTGTCTAAAAGCTGTGCAAAGGCACAAGATTTATGCAGATGCAAACCTTACTGTATAGAAAATAATGCTATGAAATGAGCTACATAAACAATAACCTGCTGCCCCTGTAGAACAGACAGAGCCTGTGGCAGAAGGAAGAGTTGCAGCCCTTTCCCTGACCAGCAGTGGCAGTCCCACTGGTGCTGCCAGTATTGGCACCACTTTTAAAATTTCTATCAGCAGCACACTGAAGATTTTTATAGCCCTTCATACGTCTGCTGAGAATGCAGCAGCAATGAGAGTGGGCTTGCATATCTTTCAAATACATTCCATATACAGACTTTCATTTTTTCTTAATAATTGACATCTTCATGGTTCTAAGCAGTTTTGAAAAGGCAATTCAGACATAAGCTATTGCAGTAATGTCTATGCAGCTGTGTCAGTCTCACTGAAATGAAGCTTACTTGTCCCCCAGTCCCTCATCCATATGTGGGACTTGCTGGTATAGAAGCCTGTGGGGTTGCTTTGATTTCAAGAGGCTGGAGACTTTTCTGGTGGCATTTGAATATCATTTCCATATATTAACTTTCCATTATTTAATGGGCATAAATGGTATGGAGTCTTGGCCTGTGATAGTAACAGCTGCCCAGTTTTAAACTATGCTAGTAAGAGGAGAGAGCAGTTTTTCACAAATGCTGAGAACTATCGCTGGGCACAAAGAGTTTCCTGAGAGCCCATAAAGCTGCTGCTGCTGCAGTGTTCTATTTAACAACACCCCAACCCCAAAAAACACTAGCAAAAGTTCCTTGAGGATGTGTTTTCTGATGAATTTGCCTGTAGAATGCAGAAGTGTCTATCCCCCCAGTGAAGGTGAGGGAGGCTGGCATTGCTCTGGGGGCAAGGACCTCAGAATTTCCCATTCTGTAGTGTGAGAGTAGGTGATGAGCAAGCACAGAGTCTGTTCACAGAGGTGAACATTTTGTTTAAATGAATAGCAAACACTGTTCTGACATACCCATAACTTTCAACGTATTTTCTGTTTCTCCTTTTGATAGGATGGTTAGAAGTTTGCTGATGACCTTGCTCCTCTGGTCTGTAGGCAGTAGCTCTCTAAAGTGTAGCATGGGAGGTAGTGAGCTGTGAGGCCAGCATGCTTTGAACTACTCTGTGTGTGTGGATTTCAAAGCACTTAATTCTGAGGGAATTAAGTGTCACTCTTCATTTCTAGATGTGATCCTTGTTTTTTTAATATCAAAAATAATCTGATATTAAAAGATAGCCACCTAGTTGAGGCTTTCTAGTGATCAAGCCATATACAGAAAATACACCATAATGTCATGCAAAAATACCTGCATGGAGTTCAGGCCAAAATGTGACAGAAATGGAGATGGAGGTTTGCAAGTCCTTGTTGTGTGCATTGGTGCCTCAATTCTTCTATTTTAAGAGAAAAAGGTATTGTTTTATCATGGACAAGTAGTTTTACAGTGGTAGAAACTTGGTAAGAACCATTCTAAAAACCCTTGAAAACAGAAAATGTGTCTGAATATTAATAAGTGATAACTGGAAAACTATTCCAGTGGATCTCTTCAGTCTGGTTTTATGTATATACACATACACACCTATCACTGCTGCAAAGTCTGAGCTCTGCAGGTAACAGAGGGGGTGTGCTTGTGTATCTCAGTCTTGTTCACTTCCCATGGGATCATAGTGCATATCTGCCACAGAACTTGGTACACTTTGAACTTTTACTGGATTTTCATAGCAATTTGGAATAGTTTTACCATATGGTCTTGAGGGTTGTTGGTCACATTATAATAATAATGTGTATGCAATTTGACTACTCTTGGCAAACAGGAAAAACAAAGCTTGTCACCTGTTTGTGAGCAAAAAAGCACTTCTTAAAATAAGAAGTTTGCTTTCTCATACCGTGAAAGAAAAAGAATATGTAATTGAAAACACTTCAATTAAAAAGGAGTAATTCAGATCAGCAATTTGTGTTAGATTCCCTTTGTGCAGGCTTCTGCACAATGAGAGCTCCATCAGAGCTCCTGTGCAGTGTATCCATAACACAGATCGGCTAATACAAAATCCCACTTCACTTCTGCCAGCCTCTTACCGCTCCTTTTGATTTATCAGCCTTAATCCTGGCAAGTGCTGCTGGGATTTTTCCGCAGGCTGAGGAGCTGCGGCAGCTTTGAGCGCACATGCGAGTGAGAACAGCAACCACTGGGGGGGAGTCGTGCCCAAGGAACGGCGGCAGCTCCGGCGCAGAGCTCGGGGTGCCCGGGGCTGCGGCAGCTGTGCCTGCCCGGCACGGAACTGCTTCTGTCCCGGGGAAAGTGACATCAGTGCAGAGCCTCGAATGGCTCAGCTGGCATTTAAAACTGCTGCCAGCTCGTAAACAAGGGGCACGTTCTTACAGCAGGTAGCCAAGGGGAGGGAAGATGTTCAGAGTATTGATTGAGCCATCAGAAAGCCTCGCGTGCCTTCGCTGGTGTGGCAATAGGGAGCCAGAGCCGCTCACACAGCTGAAGGATGGCCACGTTCCCTCCAGTGCAAAGGACTTGCAGAAAGAGTTCTTGGTCATGTTCCTTCTGCAAAACAGGTTGGCTTAATTTTTTTTGAGGCTTGCTGCCGCTTTCAGAAAACAGTGGTTGCTTGAAGGCTCTTTTGTAGTTACAAAACAGATGTTCTTATTTAGAAAGCTGTGAAAGCAAAGAGACAGTGCAACAGGAGCCTCAAACCCACTGTGGCCAGCTGTGTCTGGGCCATCTCACTTTGCTACAGCACAGTATTTTCTGCCTTTGTCATTTTTCCAGGACTGTGAACTAATAAACTGAAGGGGAAATGCCAGAAGGATGCTCTGATGTAATATACCTAGCAAAAGATTATGGACTTTTATAGACTTTTTTAGTCTGCACTTAATTCATTTTTCATGTTCTCTTTGCATAAACTGTTATCTCTTTCAAACCAAATTTCAAACAAGCCTTAGGAAAGAATTCAGTGTAGTACAGAGTAATTTCCTAAAGAACAGTCTATGTAAACTACTGCTAGGGTATTTTTTACTATCTCAAAATGTTTTTTTATAGCAGTGCAATGTCTGTATAATAGTCTGGATAGTGTAATCTGTATCAAATTCTAAAATAAATTAATTTTCTAGGTCTTGAGGTTTTTTTCCAAACCTTTTTTTTTCAGGAGAAGGAGATGACCTTTCTGTCATGGGAATATATAACAAAATTCATGTTTGGACTGTTGGGTAATTATGTATATGGAGTTAAGAAAATGAAACTTTTCAAGGCCTTCCTTTCACTCTAAATGGATGACTCATTAGTAAGCCCCTTTTAATTCCTTGCTTTCTTAATTGTCATGAGAAATTAGTTATTTGGAGTATAGATGATAATTTTTCTATTAACGAAATAGACGTTAAATGCCAAATAGTCTATGAATACCTTCATGTAACTTCATAGACTTTGGAAAAAAATGTATGAAATGTTAAAAAAAATTAATCCAAGAAGATCAAAGATTTACTGATTTCTAGTTTTCTGTCAAAATGTACCAATTTTGAGTGGTGAGATCAGACATTTCTTACAGCAATCACAGCTGAGTAAGAAATTTCTTTCTGTTAAGCAAAAAATTTAATGTTCCAAAAATGTTTCTGGTCTTGAATATGAACAGATATTTTAAGGGTTTAGTGAGGCAATGAAATCCAGGGATCCATCTGTACATCATTTTATTCTTAGCGGATGTTAAGTTCTAAAAATACATGGGAAGGGATGCTGGGGTTCTGGTGCAGAGTTATGTAAGGATAAATATAACCATGTAGAATACTATTAACTGTGGAGAATAGTATTTGCTTATGGCATGTGCAGAATTCCAGAATGTTATACCCCTGTGTTTACAGGCATGGCATTTGCTAAGTAGTTTTGTTTGGATGTTTATTTTGCATTAAGAACAGCCATTTTGGGACCAGTGAGTAAAGAGAGAGACCCAAAAAAGAGGTGGTGTAAGTCATTTCATTCATTCTGTATGTCTTGATAAATAATGAACTTAAATACAAAGTGACTCTTTGTAGTAAAACTTTAAATTTGTGGACACGTTTTCTTAGGTGAATCACTTAATGTGTAACTAAAGGTAATTAAGGAGAAGAAAATAATTCCACAACAAAGTTTCTTCCAAACCTCCACAACAGTCCAGATCTCACATGTAGTAGCTGCTCAGGGTTTTCTTCTTCAATGTCAGTTCAAATATGCTTCCAGGAATATCCTCAGGGTATTTGGGAAAGGAAAAGCCAATTGAAAAGAGATGGATCCAAACTGTATCTTGTTCAGCCATAACTCTTGAGCAGTAGTGCTGTTCAGCTGCAGTGTAGCTCAATGCAGAGCTAGTGGAGTTAAATGCAGAAGTGAAACCAGGTTAATTTTCAGTCCCAGTAATAGCAGTTGCAATACATACCTTTATTCAGCATCTTAATTTTTTTTTTCTTAGTGCACATTGTGATTCTGATGTAGAAATGTTGTTTTCCTCAGCACTAACAGAAGCCAAACTGCTGTAGTAAGAAAAGGTTGCACTGTGGGTACATGGCCTTGTGAAATGCTTTGTGTCTCTTCACTCTTCAGTGCTGTACTGGGGGCTGTGGAAACCTCCCTGCTCTGCTGTGTGTTGTCTTCACATCAGAGCACCTTGTGAAGGTCTTGGCACTGGATTCACTGAGATTCAGCTCCCATTCTGCAGTGTGCCCTTGCAGCCAAGGCACCTGCAGTGCTCTCCTGGGCTGCATGAGGCAAACTGTTGCCAGCTGCTCCAGGAGGGGACCCTTCCCCTTGGCTCAGCCCTGCTCAGCCTGGAGGTCTCTGTTCACTCCTGGCTCCTCAGTCCAGGAGAGCTGTGGGTATGTTGGAGTGAGTGGAGCCAAGAGCCACAGAGATGGTGCAGGGGTGGGGCAGCTCTACATGAGTAAGGGCTGAGAAAGCTGGGGCAGTTAGCCTGCAGGAGAGAAGGCTTGGGGAGGTTATTTTATTTTTAATACGTGCAGAAACCAACTACCACAAGGAAGGGTGCAAAGAAGGTGGAGCTGGGCTCTTTTCAGTGGGTCCTGAGGCACAACTGGAGACACAGTGGGCACAGAATGGAGCCTAGAGGGTTCCTTCTGAACATCACAAACCACTTATTTGCTATGAGGTTGCCCCTAGAGGTCATGGACTCTCCATCCTTGGAGTTATTCAAAAGCCACCTGGCTCTGGGTAACCCTGCTTGAACAGTGAGGGCTGGACAGGGTGACCTCTGCATGTTCCTTCCACCCTTAACCATCCAAAGACTCTTCTGACCAGATAGCATAACTTTGGTGCCAACCCCAGAGAAGCTGTACCCTCATTTTTAAGAGTCTAGGTGAGTTCTAATCTGTGAACTGCTCTGACCTGCTAATTTATGGAGCATCTGATTGTGTGCAAAAGAAGTGGTGACAAAAATATCATATTTCATAAAGACCCTCTAAGCAGTGTGGTTTAAAAATTGTTTAAGAAAATTGCTCAGTTGCTGTTACTGCTTCTCTGCTGTGCTGTCATACTGTGTATGGAAGATTGGAAGCAAATAAGCATAACAGTTCTAGCTCAAATTCCTATGTGTGGTTTACATATTTTTGCTGTTAATTGAACAAAATGTACTTGTAGCTGTCCATAGCTCTACTTTAATCTAGCTGAATTGTGTTCAGTAAAGCTTCCTGAATGAAATGGCTGCAAAGTTGCCACAGTGTTGTAGGGATGTTGCTGCTAGTGCTTTTATCCTATTATGTGATCTTATCATGTAATACTTTGAAATTTTCACTCTGCAGACACTAATGCTGTAGAGCTTTGCTTATTTACACAGTACTTGCCATATTTAGAAGGTAAATTAACTCACCTGTACTTGGTGCCCAATGTCAAGAAGCATTCAAAGCGTCCAATACTAGAAGCAATCTGGTTTTTGCAGCAGTAGTAGCCCTGCTGCCTAGTCAGTTGTTTTCAGCTGGACAGTGCTGTAGCTGTCTCTGTTTGCCTTGGAAATCACTGGTTTGGTGCCTGCAAGCAGCAAGGGCACTGTGACACGTCCTGGGCTGGGGGATAGGCACAAACAGAACACCCTGGGTCATGCAGGTCCTCGCTGTAACTTCAGCTGCTCTGGTCTGTGTGACTTGGAGGTTCAAGCTACAGCTCTGTTCTCTGTGTTCAATTGTTCTTTCCTCACCTGAATAGTTTCTCACTGAACATTCCCAGGAAGGTTTCATGTTTGACAATAAAATCTGTTCTTGCCACCCAAAGAACCTTGGAACGCCTTTGAAAATAGAATGAGGCTAATGGAGGAGGTAATGCTTTATTCTTACTACAGTCTAGAGCCTCCTTTGTCTCAGTTAAATATTTACAGCCTGTGTTCTATAATTCAGCAGGAAAAGGTTAGAGAATTCAGGCATTAGAGTGTTTTGCTGTAGTACTTCTAAGATTCAGCACATGACAAAAATTATTTTAGTTTCTAGAATATTGCTTTATTTATGAACTGTCCCTGTCAGGGACGTTAATTTGCACTTTGCTCACAGTGCAAAAGCTGCCAGGCCAGCTGTTGGCTGCTGAAGCAACCTATTTATACACAGACCAGAAACTTTTCCCATTTATACACAGTTAAGATCTAATTACCTCTCTGTTTTTGTGGGATTACAACTGTGGACTGTTCAGCTTCAAGTGATGACTGAAGTTGGATTTTATTTGCATTTCTTTAAGAAATAGTTTTCATTCTGATTGAGGAAGTGACTTGTGTTTTCATTTCAACTGTTCCCCAGCACTTGGGATGGCAGCTTAGAGCTAATAAATGCTGTAGATGTGTGTTTGTAGCCATCACTCCATTTAAGTGACAGATCCTTCCTAACATGTAATAGGCTGCCCACTGAGTCTGTCTAATAATTGTTAATGTGATCCTCCGTTGAAGCAGAGAAAAGCTGCAGCCAGCAGTTTGAAATGTGTGTGCACATACTGCTGATCCAGCCTTTGTGTACATACTGGTGTTGAGTAGTGTAAAATTCACATGATGTACTCTAAGGAGTCATGGTTTTCAGTAAAAGAAAGGAAAATCAGGCTTGGGGTTTTTCCTAGTGGTCACAGGAGGGTCTTGTTATGAACTTAATATAGACATTGGGATGCTATCAGAAGTGATTACAGTAAGGGACTAGAAATAATAGTAACATCAACATAACAAGTGAAAATAGTTATCAGCTGGACAAGCAAAAAAAAAAAAAAAAAAACCTAAAAACCATGCTTCTTTTCTACCATTTCCAGCCTCAGGTTTCTAACAGGTGTCCAAAACCTATAGCAGTAACTGGCTTTACTTCACTCAAAATCACACCAAAGCCTACTGTGGACCTGGAATATACATTAGGAACAGGTGGGAAACAATAGCTGTATTGCCTGAATGTAGCAACTTTTTACTTGTCTAGCTTCTACTTCAGCTTGTTAAAATCTGCTCTTAATTTGACATTGCAGTTGGTGAAATTTTCAGCAATTTTAAAACTACAGACTTTTTTGGGAATACCACAGATGAGCCACACTTACTCAAAAGACAAGGACAGTGAAGGCAACAGACCATAAAATGCCAGACTGACGTGGATAAAAGTATTATCATACATTGCTTGTGTGAGTTAAGCAGCTCTGAAATGCTATGTTATGGGCACATATGGTGTGAGCTGTGTAATCAAGTTGTTATGCCTGGGTGGAGATTGCTTAGGAGAGGAATGATGGATGGTTGCAAATAAGCTATTGCTTAATAATCCATGCAGTTGTTGGAGGACTCGTGTTGCTCTGACTTGTGCCTGGCACACACATCCCCACCTCCCAGCATGTCTGTCCCTGCTGCTCTGGCTACTCACAGGAATGCTGTGGGAAACAGCAAATCATGCTTAGAACTTCAGCTTGCTGTAAGACAGCACAGGAGGGGAAAAACGAGATAAAAATTACTTTGGCAGATATCAGCCATGAGTGAAGCACTTCTGTTTATTATTTGTTTTAAGCATTGCTTCAGAATGGTTTCAAACAACTTTTTTTGCTGAATTTTCCCCTGTTAGTGAATCTGCCCTTCCACAGAGAGTCATGAACACACCCAAATCTGAAGATAGCAACTTCTGGGAGAGACTAATGGTGGTTTTTATGTGCCATTTAATATGTGTAGGGATTTCAGCAGTTGACTCTCAAAAGGATAATTACTTCATTACCAAATGTCAAAATTATAAACAGGAAATTGTTTCAACTGTCTGTCAAGGAACCCCAATGTCCAATAGTCTGTGTAGAGCCCATTGACCTGCTGTGTCTAATAATTGCTGTTTGTGAAGAGCATGTAGGGAAACAGAGCTCAGGAAAAAGGCCAGCAAACCTCCTGCACTTTATGGTAGTGACCAATTTGGTTTCAAGGCCTTCATTAGAGCATCTTTGAGTATACCCTTTCATGTGGGGATGATCAGGAGACTGCTCTGTTGGAAACCTTCCTATCTGTGAAATGGAGTTCATAAGAGGCCCTGAACTCAGGTTAAGGAGGACTGGAGTGGCTGTGCTCTACTGAAATGAGATTGCTCTCTGATGCTGGCCAAGAGGATTTGTTCAAATACCTTAGGCAGTTGGGTAAGCTTTTGTATGTGTTGTCTTCACCAGGCAGTGTACTCTGTAAGCAAGCTGCTTCCTACTAACAGACTAAATACAGTTAGAAACAGTTCACATTAAAGAGGGGTAACTTACTGGGTGCCATAATAAAATCATTTCCTAGGATATTAAAAATGCTAGTTTGTACTGTGTTTTGGTTAGTGGCAAAAGCTTTAGTAGCACAAAGCTTTATTATGGTGTTAAGTTTGCTCTTCTCCCACCTTTCACTAGTATCGTGGTCTTCTCAAAACCCAGGAAATGGGAAATTTGAGAGTCATTCCAATATATATGGCTTTGGTCCACTCTATTAACTGTTTTTTACCCTACACAGTCCCATTCTGTATGGGGGAATCATTCATTTGTTGGTTGTTTTGAATGGAGTATTGTACATTTGTGGGTATTTTTAATTCCAGAATTTAAATACCCAGGCTTATTTTCAAGCTCCCAGCACCACCCATGTCAGCTCCTTGGATGTCAGCTCCCAGTGCCATGATTTCAGGCTGTGGTACAGAGACAGCTTCCCTCCTGTTTTGTGTGTTCTGAGGTGAGGGCTGTAGATGTGCTCTGGATTCTGCCTCATATTTCTTCCCACTCCATACAACAGCTCGAATCTTTCACCACTGGTTTTTCTTGGTCTCTTGTAGTCTTTCCCTAAATAATTAAAATAATGACCAGTCTGTCTCCTGTTATGGAATGGAGATCACCACTTCAGAGAACCTGCTCCAGTGTTTGACTATCCTCATAGTAAAAATTAAAAATTTGCAAGAAATACTGAGGAGGTCATATACTCATTGTTGACCAATAATAAATAATCTGAATATTCACTTTATCCTCTTCTATACCCCTATTTTGATAAAGCAAAATTAATCCTCATTCCTTCAAAGCTTTTCTCTTCAGTTACAGCATTTCCTCTTTCACAGAAACATCTGATGCCTCTAGTGCTGCCTGTGCTGTGCTAATTACCATTGTTCCTCACTGGTTGTAATGTCCTGAGATTTGGAAAAAGAATCACAGCAGGTGAGGGAATGGAAGCTGTCAGGCCACGAGCCCAGTAATGTAAAGGCTACCAACCACGGCATTTTACATTGTGAATCAAAGAATCGAGTTGAATTATAGAATGTTATTTTTATGGGATAGAAAATAATAAAAAACCCAGGTTTTTTAGTATATCAAAGCTGTTTGTACTAATGACACTTCTTATCTGTATCTTTAATATTGCTATTAAAAGGGACTTAATTAAAATGCTCTGTGATTTATTGAAATAGCCTGTAATAGCTCAATGTGCTTATACCTTCTTGAAATTCCCAAAACACATTGTGCTAATGCAGCTAATGGCAAGTCCATCACTGCACCACCTGTCTATTTGTGATTTGCAGGGCCTATTAACTCTATTTATCATTGAGCTGATAGGAGGCAGAGGAGAAAGAAAGAGATTAGAATATTTTCATAGAGGAAAATTGCAAGAGGAAGTGGGCAAGGTGAAGTAGTTCTTAAAAAGAGTGCACAATGAGTTAAGTCACAGTTCTCTAGTACTTGAAATTAGAATGTTTCCTGAGAGTTTGATCAAAGAAGCAATTTTAATGGGTTTCTGAAGAAAAAATACTGTGGTAGGTTCTTTGAGAGTACCCTGACAGACATCCTTCCCTTTGCAGCCTGATAACCAAAGGGAAGACTTGGAATTTACCCAAATACTGAATTACACAGGGTAGGTATCTTTTGGATGACTTTTGTCTCCCCAAAAGTGTGACTCTAGTGTAGATTTTAGTTTAATTTAGAGTTTACTTTCCTCCAGGATAACATCTGAGGCTTATGAGCAATTTCCACAGTAGTCTAGGCTACATATTTAATTCTATACTTACCAGCAATCAACTGAAAATATAAATATAAAAAATGGGTTTGAATACACACACAACGGAAAGCAAAATAGCTTGTAATATACAAAGGTAAGAAGAAATTACAGAATGCTATAAAATCTCATTTAAAGTGATACATTGTTCCAGTAGCTTTATCTGGGAGAGGGAGTGAGGAGCTGTAATTGTCCTTCAGTTGCACAGATCATATTGGAAACATTATTTAATATTTATATGCCAGAATGGTTTTATTTTAGTCCTACCTTATGTGAACAGTATGTTATTTTATCAGGTTCTATCTCTACATTTAAAGTAAAAATGTTCCTTGTCTTTAATAGCAGCAGAACACTTACAGTACTGCTTTTCTTAAAAAAACAACCACCCTAAAACTGGAGCATAGCCACAGCCTCTCCTGACAGGAAGCACGTTAGACCAAGTGTGGTGACCCAGAGCAGCAAAATGAATGCCTGGGGATGAACTTTACTGACAGTACCTGCAAGTCCTGTGTGCATCCAAGGGATGACTTTCCATTGGGTGCCAACCTCCTCCGCTGGTAATGCAGAGCATCACTAAAGAAAAAGGATTGAGAAGTACCTGTAGCCTTCAGAACTCTGTCTGAATGGCTGTAAGAATTCATCAGGGGAAGAAGCACAAGCAGAACAGCAATTTTCCCCCCATTGTTTCTCAATTTTTGAAGCTTACAGAGTTACTTTTCCAACCCCAGGAACATTTCACCCTCGTAATGATTAGAGACTATGTGATACTACTCAGAAACTGTTCAGGCAGTAATGTGAGGAGAACAGGGAGCATTAAGTGGTTGTTAGGTTGAAACAAAATCTTCTGAGCTACTAAGAGATAATTAGGCTTTCAGTGGGAAAAGAAAAATATAATTTAAAGGCCTTTACTAAACTTGGTTTTTCCTGAAGTGTTTACCTAACAGCTGTTCTCCTAAGGGACTCCCTTCTGAATTATTCAGTTCCAGAGTACAACATCAACTCCTACCCAGGGGCCTGAAATACTCAGAGAAAAACTTGAAATAGTAATCCAGCTGTCTCATATTCTGTGTAATGGAGCAACTGCCTCCAAATTGCTCTTGCTACCTCAGGCCTCAGTGTCCCTTCAGTAGCATCAGCATTGCAGGAGATGTGTGTGAAGTGGCACCAGTCTGAGCAAGGGGTGCCTGGCCCTGGCTCTGCTGGTGCCAGGGGGAGCAGCAATGCTTTTTGCTGCAGGGTGAATGAGAGGGCACTGAACAGGCTGGCAAACCATCAAATGCCCTCTTGGGAAGAAATGCTTTAACAAGAGGGAGATGTCAAAAAAAAAAAAAAAAAAGTATTAAGAATTGTGCTAAAATACTGGATGAAGAGTAATCCTAGCTGTACTCTAGCTGACCTTGTTAATTTTCCTGGTTCTTAGAGAAAGAAGCACAAAGCCTGAATGAAATTTCTCACTAATTCTTTTGTTTGAAGGGTAGTGAGACAATCTGCTTAATTATTTTTGGCAGTTGAGATAAGTCTGTTTTTCAAACACTTGTCATAGTAACTAATATTCTGTTAGAGTAATTGCTTTTTCTGTATGTACACCTCTCTATTCAGTGCTTTTCTCTTATTGTTTTTGTTGTAAATCCTTCAGGGAATTTTTCTCTCTGCCAAACCATTTTATATCCTTGGCTTTCATTCCACCTATATAGTTTTTTGCCAGATTTCCCTGTATTAGTCTCTGACAACCACCATAATATAAGAGGGATGTGTAAGATTTTGTTTGTTTTTTAAATTATCACCAAAAATAGACCAATAATGTAATTTAGAGACATTAAAAAACCAAAAAATAGAGATTAGCATTGGGATACAATTCTTCAGCATATTAAATCCTTCTCATTTTGGCATTGCCAAAACCAAAGAGAGAGACTTTCATTCCACCTGTCATTTCTACAGACCTCAGGCCACTGTGGTGAGTGATGCTGCCAGCACTGTTCCCTAGGCAGCCACAAAAGTACACTGCTCATTATGCACTGATATTCCACAGGGATGTTTTTTATTTCCCCTCAGGCCCACAGTAAGCTCCTTTGGAAAATACATAGACAGTATTCCTTTAAAAAGAACTAGTGCCTGTCTTTCAGAAGAAACACTGTATGGGTAATTATAGGAGAGATTTCTTTGCCTTTGAGGAAACCATCTTCTAGAAGTGTCCCTGGGTGCAGCCATTTGCATGGGTAAGATTTACTGTTTGTAGAACAGTGACAGAACCTCCTAAATGCACCAATGACCTCCCACCAGCCTGGCTATCCTGCTTGGAGTGATCTGTTCCTTCTGCACTGGAGATCTGCTGAATCATAGTTCCCATGATCTTTTTTTGCACCTTCCAACACAAGAGTCTTAATTCTGATAGAAACTTGGCCATGTAATTTCTGACCAGATAAAAACTGTTTTAGGGACTGCCACCTGTATTGAATGAATGCCCTATTTTAAAAGCACTTTGAAGAGCAAAGAAAGCTTTGCATGCTGGTAAAAAAAAAAAGAAAAGACAAGCATTCAGAACACTGTCAAAAATGAAATATTGCATTTTTATACCGATTTAAGTAGACAGTTAAGAGTAGCTTTTCACAGAACAAATGTAATTTCTTGACTTGCTCCATATTTTTCTATGCTGAAAGGGAAGTTACAGTTTTGTGCATAAATGAGCCACTTAGACTTACAACAATAAAGATTCTTGGTACATATGGATAACAAGTTTATAAAAGCTTTTCCCTATATTGATTGTACCTGAATCATAAATGTATAATAAATAATTATGCAGACGTTCTCTTCCTGAAGGTTTTTTTTTTTTTTTTTTCAGAAAGGGTACAGTAAGACTTGTCTCAATTTCTTTTATAGTAAATATATATATGTATTTCTGCCATTCTGTTACCAAAAAAAGAGAGTCCATGTAATGCCTAAGAACTTCAAATACCTCAGGATTTTATTCAGGTATAATATTCTAAGTGGGTGATGCATTTCAGAAGACATAGCGTCTCTTCAGACATTTTTGTTTTAAGGAAAAAGTATTCTGTTCTACCTCAGAAAAAAATCCACTTCTTTCCAGCCAGTGTGTTGAAGTTAGAAAAAGTTCATTTGCAATGCCTGGACAGAGGTGAACAGTAGGTTTGACTTAAAAAATAAATCTTGAACACCGGTGAAAGTAGAAAATGTAAGAATTTTTTAAAAAAGTCTCAACAATTAAAATTTGAAAGATATTTAAGGGATTTAGTTAATAACTATGAAATGTGGTTCTCTGAATTTTCCACTCCTTTGTCATCCTCAGCAGCAGATTTGGCTGTGCCATTCTGCAGAGGGAAATGTTGTGTATCTGGCTGACTGTCCTCAGGGCAGTGGGTTTTTAACCTTTCTCTATTTAGGGCAACTAAATTGGGTTTGATCCTAAATACATTCTGTATTTCATCAGCATTTAAAACAGATGGATGCTACAGAAGTGTGTGATGCTCAAATAAACAAAACAAAGCATTTTCTTTCTTGAAGTCTTCTGCTTTCAAAATGGACTTGGCCAGAAAAATAAAAGGGCAGAAACGTTATAATAGCCTAATAAAACTTCCAATGTACTCTGCAAGTATAGATTGCTGGAGAATTATGTCATTTTTCTCCTTTTACTCTGCATACTCTGTTATTGCTCTGAAAACCTAATGCAGAACTCCATGTGGAGTTATTTAGGGAAGGCTAGAGGTATTTAGGAAGCTTAGAGAAATGCAGAGCATCATGTGGGCTAGGTAACCAAAAAGGAGAGTGAGGAGAATTTGTAAATGTCTGCAGAAATACAGCTGTGCTGGTGGAAAGTACTAGACTGGAGAAGAGGGTATGGATTAAAAAATATTATCCTGATATATTACACCAGTGTACTTCTATCTGCAGGTTTCTGCTTTTAGAAACCTTTTCTGCTGTCTCCCTGTGTGGAGCAAGGGCACAAGGTGGTGCAGGGACTTGAGTGCCACCAGAAAGTTGCTTCTGCTTGAGGTCCTTCGGTGTCCAGGGGAGAGGATGAGTTTCACAGACGTGTTTCAGCTGGATTAGACGGGGTGGGTGGATGGTGCTGTGGAGCCTTTGGGCATGGAAGGGGCTGTTCCCCTGAGGGCTGTTCCAGCTTACCCATGGAAGTGTTCCACCAAGGGCACAAAACTACGCTACTTCTGAGTTGTTTCTGCACAGCACAGTCCTTTTGGTGTGTTAGTGTGCAGCTGAATCCTTCTAGACCTGGCAAAACTGCAACAGTTCACGTATCTAACCGTGTATGGTCAGCTATTGCAAAAAACACTCTACTATGCCTTCAGTTAATTTGAATGCGTTTCAGATAGATCCAGACAGCCATTTTTGCCCTCTGATTTGCAGCTGCATTTCACAAAGAAAAAGCTTGAAAAAATTATCCAATATGTTGCAGATTGATTTAATAAAATCTCAGTAGCAACTTCATATAACAGAAATGCCTTATATGAATTATAATTTCATCCAACAACTAGAGTTTCTTTAATAATCCTTAACTTCAGCTCACCTGAGTTTCCATGCTGAATAGTCTTTCTGGTCCCCTCAGTTTTCCAAAGTAGAAAAGCTGTGTTCATATCTCAGGTTTTAACTAAATTGCTAAGAGCAGCTAAGCTAGCTTTGAATTATTTAAGATTGCCTACCCAGTGCTTCTGCAGAAAACTGGAATGTCTCAGCCACCAAACACCAATTCCTGATTCTCCAGGGAAGATCCTTTTGCCCCATGTTTACAGCTTTTCCCATCTACCAATAACAACTGGAAAGACTATCTGCTTTTTATAAGCTAGTTCCTAGAGACTGTGGCTATCTAAGTTTTTTCCTAATGTTTTGATGGTTTTTACTTGATAGTAATTGGAAATATTTTAGTCTTTCTTCTCTATCTTCTCAGGAATACATTCATGTCTAAGAAGAATAGGTAGAATCCCACAAGCAGATTCTATGTGCTTTATTAGAAAATCCACAATCTCAGCAAGATACTTAGGAGAGGACTTAAGGACTTCTTCCTTTTCATTCTAAATACTTTAAATTACTTACCTGTAAATCAAACAAATTAATTTCTTGGAAATTTTATTTTGTGAATCATGTAAGACGTTAAGAGGTGTTTTTCTTAGAAAACTAAGTATTTGACTTCTAATTTTAAAAATGTAACTCACTTGTCTTTCAGTAAAGGAAATAAAAACCTACTTGCAAATGCATAAAATGATTCTTCATTTGAAATTACATCTGGATTTCAGTGGCTTAGCTAAAAGGTTGATTATGAACAATAAAAAAGTGTTTCTGTTAAGTTTTTATTTGGGAATTTCAGCTACATTATTTCTGCAGTTGAAAATATTTTATCAAGTAGATTCTAACTCTGTAAAGTCTAGCCATTATAAAAGACAGTATGAACTGGCTAATTCTACCACTTTTTTTTGCTCTTGGCAATGGGATCAATAAGGAATCTGATCACCATTACTTGTTACTTTATATACAAAAGTGTTGCACATTTTAAAATTTTACAGAAGTGATATTATTTACTGCACACACCAAAAAAACTGCTGTCTAAAACTTGTATAATATTGGATGTGTATTTCTTCTATGTTTTAGTTTCTTAGATTGAAGTCCTGATTAAAATAGTTTTATTTTTGCTAAGGCTTGGACAGAAAATACCAGGTACTTCTTTGGTTTATGCTTTTTGGGGCTTTTTTGCAGGGATTAAATTTTCTCCCAGGCCAAGGGTGATCATCTGGGAAAGAATTCTGTCTTATTTTTAAAAATCTGAGTTCTAGCTTGCCTTTTGTAAAACCACAGGGCAATCTGCTTTTCAGATCCAATCACGTGTACCCAGTGTGAACTTTCAAGCAGTCATAAAATGCAGAGCAATGATCCTGATTTCAGTGGTGTCTGTAGCACTCCAGGACACTCACGTGGAGGAAGCCATTCCAAGGTAGGTGTTTCTGAAGAGCAGACACACACTGTTTTCAGGTTAAAGCACGAAAATTGAGGTTTCTTGCATTATTTATCTGCAAAGCTTTCTTGTTTAAAATCCTTTTGGCTTACGTACAGAAATAGTTCCTATGGCTGTATATATGCTTAGATTATGTTGTTAAAGGATGCTATTTTCGTGAAACCAGCGAATCTGTGATTATCCTCTACATAAAAACATGAGGAACCACAGTAATGGCTGTAAAGTAATTACAGGTACTTTTCTTTGTCTCCTTCAGGTCTGTGCCTGGTTGGGGTAACAAATTCATAGGTAGTAGGTGGTGCAGAAAAGCTGAGATATTCAGGGATCCACATATAATTCCAAGTCCTTTAAGAGAAAAGTGAGAGAATGGTTCCTCTGTGCACAATCACCGCACCAAGGATAGCGTGAGTGCCTCAGTTTGGGAAGGATGTTGAGCATGTCCAGAGGAGGCAACAAGGCTGGAGAGGGGCTTGGAACACAAACCCTGAGAGGAACCACTGAGGGAACTGGGGGTGTTTAACCTGGAGAAAAGGAGACTCAGGGGTGACCTTATCACTCTCTACAACTCCCTGAAGGGTGGGTGTACTCAGGTGGGGTTGGGCTCTTTCTCCAGGCAGCACTGACAGAACCAGAGGGGACAGTCTCAAGCTGCGTCAAGGGAAATATAGGCTGGATATTACAATAAAGTTTTTCACAGAAAGAGTGATAAAATATTGGAATGGCCTGCCTGGAGAGGTGGTGGAGTCACCATCCCCAGATGTGTTCAAAAAAAGATTGCGTATGGCACTTGGTGCCATGGTTTAGTTAAGGTGTTTAGGGCGTGGGTTGGACTTGATGATCTTGAAGGTCTCTTCCAACCCTGTGTGTGATTCTGTGTGTGTTTTGGAGCCTGCAGTGGAGGTGTGACAGTTCCCCTTATTTGTGTTACCTCTTGGAAGCAGACTTTGTCCAGGCATTGATTCATTGCAGGGCTCTTGGTTTTAATATGTCCTTTTAAAAGCTTTCATAAATAGGCACTTAGGTTTCAAGCAGAGAAGCAGGGCTTAGTCAAAGTCTGCTGATCCTCAGAGTAGTTTTTAAAGTTTTTATTCATGCTATTTTTGAACACAGAATTGCTGTGCTTTGTGAGCTCTTCATTCACTTCCACAGAAAAATTGCTGTAAAAGGTGGAACTGGGAGTGTCATCATATATCTGATTTGCCAAGTGAGAACACAGTGGATAGTTTTATTAGTATAAAAGCAGGGAGGTGGGAAGAGGATTTTTATTTTTGAGGTCCATTGATTAACTACAAGTCTGTCAGAGGCAGTTATTCTATTTTAAGAAAATTGTAGAGTCATCAGGAAGCAAAGTAGTATCAAAGATAGCAGTGCCACCGTAAGGTTTTAAGTGTACAGATTTAACTCTATGATCTCTCCTTACACTGGTGGGCAATGGCAGGCATTGTCTTGTTGTCTTTTACACATTTTGGTGTCTGCTACTATGAGGGGGCTTTTATATTTTTGAAGCCTAAGGCTAGTAAAGCAGGATACTTCCTGCAAGGTGTTGATTACAAGTGGATGTGGTGTACAGATAAAGAAAACTTTATTATTTGCTGTCTTGCCCTCCTTTCTGTCCCTGCCCAGTACAAATTTTTGGAAGAAAAACTTAAGGAAGATTGGCTGTCAAGTGCAAGGAAATGTCAATTTCTTTTTAAATGTACTGAAATACCAGCTTCTGTTGCCTTTGGACTCAAATATCTTTACATGCTTAGAAGTTGGCATGTGAGAATAAGTTGCTCTTCAGTTCTGCCAATGATACAGACTTCATATTTAGGTAATTATATCCATAAACCAATTTCATTACCTCTGTAAAAATTGGATATATTGGGGATGGTTCCTGGTGAACTGAGATAAAGCATGTTGGAGTGCCTTACAAGTTATTTTTAGAACATGGCGAAGTGTAGCCATGGAAAAAGATAATTAATTTTTTATATATGAGCCAAGAAATTACTATATGCTTCAATTGAACTTATCCTGGATGTTGTGGTCTGGATACTTGATTCCCTTTGAGGAATCAACAGGGTGGACAAAGGAAGTGGAATTACTACAGCTGGTCTTATAGGGATGCAACAACATCTGAATGGCTGAGAAATTACTTGGTAAATATTAGAATAATACATCTATTTTAAGTCAAGATATCAAGATGAATGATGAAGGTTGGATAGGGAAGGAGATATATTAAGTTTTGTGGGGGTTTCTCATTTTGTGTGTATGTGTAGATAAAGTTTGCAATCTATTTTTCAGGACTGTTACCACATTTGACCAATTTCCACTACGTGTTTAAGATGTATATTGTGTGGGACAGCCTGGTTTGTTAGTGCTTAATCAGTCCTTAAAGCTGCATACACAGAGAGGGGCTGCTTCAAATCACGAGCTCGTGTAAGGGATGCAGATTTGAGCCATGCTGGATGTAAGTGGCAGTGGCAGGGCCCTTGGACGTGCTTTCAATATCTGTACCCTGTAGGGCACCTTCGTAATGGCAAGAGAGGCTTTACTGTAACTGTGGATTTACTTCTCTTTGCTCCTTTCCCAATTCTGTCATACTTGAAAATGCCATTTACTTCATCTCAAATAACAGTTGAAGAGACAGATGCATGAAATTCACTGCAGTGCAAAGTGAGGTGGAATAAATATGAACTTCTATCCACTGACACACCCCTGAGTACGAAGCTGCTTTCTGAACCGCTGGGAGCCAGTAAAGGCTGACAGTTATGGTGAAAGTGGCATCATTATCATACTGGCTTCCAAGTTTTGATGGGTTTTAAGAGGCTAATAATAAGGTCTGATATATAGTAACCTTCTGGCTGCCTTTGGGAAACAAATTATTTGGTAAATTTAAAATTAGTAGTTTATAGTGTTCCCAGATAAACACGGCTATTCCAAAGCTTTTGTGGCCACATTTCTGGAAGAAATTTCAGTACCACATCCCATTCACATGCAGTGATCTGGCACTGAAAAATACCAATGGAGGTATACCAAATAGGTCTCTTCAGCAAAATAACTTTAGTTAGGGACAATACTACTTCCCAAATTGCTCTCAAATACTTCTCAAACAAATCCAGCAACTAAGACTCTTCAAAGAAAACTAAGACGTGTATCCAGAGCTAATTCAGATCTTGAACAGTATCTCTCTACATCTGAATGTTCACAAATGTTGAAGTGACAAAAAGCAATTTAAAGTCCAGTGGATTCATACTGAAAGCCAAAATAATTTTTGTCTCGTAGCCTTAATTGGCCATATTGGAAGCTGTGGAAGTATTGATTACCTGAGATTTACCCACCTGTGAGGTTCATGGACAGCAGGTGAGCAGGTGAGGTGGATTTGCAGTGCCAGATCCTCCTCTGGGTTACCCACAAATGTGGATTATTAATTTTTTATTTTTACATACAAGTTAGAAAGTCCTTGGAAATGAAGGTAAATTGCTTTGTATGTAACACTTTCAATAGTATCAGCACAGGGAGTTAGTGAGATGTAAATTCACACCCCAGTGTAATGTGTCCTAATTTCTCCAAGCCCTAGGGCCATCTTGTTCCTGAATGAGAGCACCCAGATAGAGGTTTAAATGCATTTATTAAGGTTTCTAATTGTCCTGCTGTTGAATAACCTAAAGCATTTCTGCCTTGATGAAGAATGAGCTACTTAATCATGGAGACTGCAGAGGTTCTGTTTGCACCTGGGCTTTGGTTTTGCTTCTTTTTGCTAGAACCTTTCACCTTATTTGGCAGAACACTGGAACACAGACTCTTCCTTGACTTTGTAAGGGGCTTTTTGAAGTAATGTTTCCAATGCTGGACAGCAAATAGTTCTACTTAAATAAATACAAGTGGATGTTAGTTTTAGTGTGAACAGGTATAAACAAAAATTCAGTGTGATCTATAATCATACGTTCCCACCTGCCTTCATTTATCTGTTCTGCTTGGGCTTTCAGATGGGAGGTGGCACACCTGTGCCAGCAGTGAATTTGGGAATGTCAGTTGGGAATGTGTTATCAGGCCCAGTCTAACTCTGTCATTGTAAGCTAACTCTTCTTTTGATTATGAGCAGTGTTAATGTAGTACAATTCTGCATTTGACTAAAAAACTTCTAGCGAAACAGTTGTTTCTTCAGTGTAGATTTTTTCAGGTGCTTTTGTGTCTGATTAAAATATGGCTTGCACATGTGCTGGAGCAGTATTTCAGCCATGGTGGGGTGACAGCAGCTGTTATCCTATGATGTTGTGTGACATAGTGAATTAAGCTGAAAGCAGAAGCTTTTTTGTGTTCTTCTGATACAGCAAAACATCTGGATATTGTATGAAAAGAGGGAACTTACTCTGACACTTTCCTACCAAGGCACACTTCCTCACTACAACCTCCCCAGGAAACTATTTAATGCTAAGAAAAGTTCCTGAAAGAAAAGAAAAAGAGCCTCAAATACAAAGTTTTAAGCCAGGTGTACATGTGATGTTCGGGTTGAGGTTTTTTTTTTTTTTTTTTTTTTTTTTTTTTTTGTGAATATCACAGAATTACAGATATGTAGACAACATGTGCCAATTCTTGTATTTAAAAAAAATACTATTTTAGTAGATTATGGTGCTACAAACATGTTAATCTTGGCATAGTTTTACTGCCTAAACTATTCTGCAGTATAGTGAGATGATTACCTGGGGTTTGGGTTCTCTTTGTGTGTTTTTCATGAGCAGGCCAAGCTGTTTGCAGTCGATACCTAATTGCTGGGATTTCCCTCCTGCAAACAAGTGGCTTCAGGTGCGGTGGGCAGCCCTACCATGCTGGACCACTTTGGCAGCAGCACCAGCAGGGCTGGGAAGTTTTTATAATTAGAAGCCTCATGTGTTTCTGCTACTGGGGATGCTGCACCTGAGACTTGGTTATGGTTTGCTGTGGGGGGAAAAAAAAAACCCTAAAAAATAAACGTTCAAGATGCCTCCAGCACAGACCTGCGACCCAGCCCTGCCCTTCCTCCGCCGCTGGACGGGAGCACACAGAGCACGGGGGAGGCTGCCGGTGCCGCTGCTGCACAAAGCCCAGGTGGGAGCGATTTTGCCCTCAGGGCCGCGGCGGCAGGAGCGGGGCGGCTCGGGGCGCTGTCCGGCTGCAGGGGGGCCTCGGGCCGGGCCCCTCGCCCGGAGCCCGCCTGGCACACGACGCCGAGCCCGCAGCGCCGGCGGCCGCCGCCGATGCTCCGGCCGCTGCCTCCGCCCGCCATTGGCCGTGCACAGCCCTCCCCCGCTCCCCTCCCCTCCCGGAGCGGCAGGCGCCGGGCAGCGGGGCTCGGGCGCTCCGCGGCGGCGGCGGGAGCCGCGGCGGGGCTCGGGCGCTCCCCGAGCGAGCGCGCCCGGCCAGCGTCAGCCCCACCGCGCTGTCCCGCAGCCTGTCCCGCCTGCGCGAGCAGCGCGCCCGCTCGCGGGCCATGCTGGCCCTGGGGGTCACGCAGATGGTGCTCGGCTGCCTCATCGTGGCCGTCAGCTTCGCCGCCCTGGCGCTCACCACCTCGGCCCGCGTCCGCCACTCCTGCCCCTTCTGGGCCGGCTTCTCGGTGAGTCGGGGGGCGCGGGAGGGGGCGGGCGGGACCGGCGCCTGAGGGATGCGCGGCCGCCCGACAGGTGGGACGCGGCGGCGATTGCGGGCCGCGGCGCCCTCCCCGCGCTGAGGCGGGCAGGTGAGCGCCTCGATCGGCTGCGCCCTGCTCGGCACGGCTGCGGCGCTGCCCCGGCACTTCCACCTCCCCTTTGCAAGGGCTGGCCAAGGTGGATGGGGTTTTATCAACGGGTGAAAGTTGCGATGACAAATGAGCCTCTGGCGCTGGCTCAGCCGCCGGTGCCCGTTCCATCGGCGCTGACTTGGGCTCACCTTGAGACGCGGCCGGCGCTCAGGGTCTGGCGCGGCTGCAAATTCACCACCAGCCAGTGTGGTGCAGGAGGTGACCAAACGGGACGAGCACAGTGGGATTTAAGGTACACACACGGCATGGAGGAGTTCCGCCGGGAGGGCTGGAAAGGCTGTGGCTTTGGGGCACCCGAGAGCCCTGAGGGAGGCTGGGGCTCGCCCCAGGGCAGGCTGCTGCTCTGAGGGAAAAGCTTGTTTGTTCTGAGCGCCAAGTTGCGATCCTTTGTGATATCCTTGGTCACTTTCCATTGTGTCCTGCTGGCACAAATTTAAAACAAACAAACAGAAAAACAACCCAGAAAAAACAACAAAAAAGAGTTGAGAGTCTGACTCAGGTGGTCTCATTTAGCGCTGATCATGAGTGGCTGCATCTGTGTGTGGGCGCAGCGCACACATGGACACACACATGGATAATCCTGCTTCATGGAAGTTTTTCTCATAAGCAGTGAAATGGGGCTTGACACTTATGAAGAATTAGGCATTTCTGAGGGCACTGGTAACAGACTCTGTGTTATTGGTGAAGATTTGCTCCATTTAATTTAATGCGTTACTGGTTTCAATTATGTCACTCTAGCTCTTTTAACGGACCAGAGAGTTTTCAACTTGAAACGTGCTTGTTAGAAACCAGGACAATTAGATAAAATATTTTCAGTTATTTCCTTCTGAGCATGAGGTGGAAATGGTGTAGTTTTAAAAAATCCTTAAACTATTTCATATGCTCTTATGCAGAATATTGCTGTTTTTCTGAGCCCTTCAGAGCAGAAGGATTTAGTTCTGGATTAATTATTTAGATATGTTTTTTGATTTTGTTGTATTTTATTCTAGTCTTGAAAAGAAATATGAGTTTACACTAATAGCATTGATGTTGTAATAGTCATTCTATTGAATTTGATCCTCTGCAAGATAATATGCAATTATTTGTTGTGATGAGGTGTGAATTTTAGGTTCAGAATCTGGCTGCTTACATATTAATGTGCTACTAAACCAACACAGCTCAGGCAGCCTTTGTTTCTTACCTTGACAGAGTGAGCAGGAATATGCATAACTGCTTGTGGATTCCAGTAAACACAACTTTTTCAATAGCACCTTTTCCCCACCTCCTGTGTTCTGTGTGCAAAGACACTTCTGGTGGTTATTGTTCTGCTCCAAGACAGGCTTTCCTTACTGTGGATGCTTCCTACTCTTCTCTCTGTTCAGTGTATTTCACAGAAAATATGTTTCCCACTTAGGTTTCATGCCAGTTGCTCACCAGAGACACCAAACCTGTGATTCCAGCCTGTGGTGGAACGGGTGGAAGGCTCAGGGAATTGCAGGACTGCTGACTTAAAGGCCTTATTTTCCTGTGTTGTCAGAACGAGGCAGGTGTACCTTGTTTCCTAAACTAAGAGTTTACTTTTTAAAGAAATAATTCTACCTTATAAATGATCAGTCTGAGCATTAGAATGAACTTAGTTTCCTCCTATTATCCTTACCTCTAAGTTTCAAGAACTAAGAGAAAATAGAGCAGTTTTTGAAGCATGATGAGCCCTAAAGAACTTTTTGAAGTTAGTTGATTACACAGCCTTTTCTAAAAGCCCTTTGAGGTATTTAGTGGCTTTAACAAATACTAAATATATCATCACTCACAGCTGAAAAATGTTTCCGTGGAAGAGCAACAGTCTTAGCCTGCTTCTATAAAATGCAGTTAAAGAAATAAATACAGGTGGGTTTAAGTGACACGAGAGAAAAAGAATGGAACTGTCCTTCCCCTCTTTATTTGGTGCCAAAATCAGACATAGATATTCACTGCCTTCACACAACTTCCCCCTCACTTCTTGGAAGTAAATAACTGAATCATT
Source organism: Pyrgilauda ruficollis (assembly GCF_017590135.1). NCBI lineage: Eukaryota > Metazoa > Chordata > Aves > Passeriformes > Passeridae > Pyrgilauda > Pyrgilauda ruficollis. Next base: position 14,206,398 of record NW_024522539.1, read on the forward strand.
TGATATGAAAGCAGAAATTCTGAATCTATTTTGTTGTGTGTTTATGTGGTATACTGTAGTTTTTAGTCATTAGAAATGCACATCCTAAAAGAGAGTAGTCTTAGCATTGATACTTCTCTGCAGTTTTTGACACCAAATGACCTGTCAATATAAATGAAGGCTTCAAAAATTAGTTATGACTATTTCAAATGTTTCTGAAAATAATTTCCTAGCGTTTGTAGCAGTCTAGCTGATTGAAAAAAAATAAAAATAGATCAGGCTTCATATTAGACTCCCAGAAAGTTCTGTAATCAAATGCAAGGAAACATTCTGATTTCTCACTTTCTTTTTGAAGTCAAATCAAGTGACCATATTAGTGAGAGCTTATTTAAAGAACAAGGCACCATAATTTCCATGAAACTTTGAAGAGTTCAGAGCTTATTTGAGCATCATCCCATACCTTAAACAGTTCATCTTTCATAGCATCATGTTAGGAAGATACTTTTTATCTTTATATATTTTGTATTAAGACATTTTTAAGGTAATTACTTGGAATCAACCTCACACTGAGCAGAAGGAAAGCAGGTACTGGTTAATTCTCTGCATAGGCAGCATTCATTGGCAAGACCTTGCAATCTGTGTGCTGAAATGCTTGGCAGCTTGTTCCCATTGCAGTTTCCTGAGAAAATGGTGATTTCTTCTTCACATTCTCTCAACTGGGTAAAAGAAAATATTTTTTCATGTGAGGGAAATGAACATAAGTGTCTTTGATCCTGTTAAGAACATCAAGAACAGAGTACTAGCCCCATTTAATCATGGAAGGATAAGTCTCAAAATTAGGCTATTCTGGTAGATCAGTGGAAATATAAGCAGTGACAAGGTTTTTTATCTCTCCTGAAGGTCCATAGTTGCTTGAATATGAGAAAATATTTGTACCCCCTTTGCCCTTTAGGATGTCAGTGTTGGGACAGCAGCAAACCACAGGCTGATGGAGCTGTGGTTGTGTGACTGCAAAAGCAAATCTCGCTTTGTGAAGTCATTTCTTCAAGTTATTTAGAAGTTTGCAGAAAGATGTTTATCCTGCTACACCCCCATCTTGATTTAAGAAAATTACTAGGTTTCGTTAGAGACCAGAGTTCTCTTTAGTACAGCAAAGTATTAATAAAATAATAAAATAAATCATAAGATGACCCACGTTTCTAAAATTACTGTGGCACTAGAGTAATTGTTGTGTATTCTTCTTTCTCCTTTTTTATGTGTGGTTTCTTGGCAGTTGTGTTCTTGTGTATGGTCTTGTGGAAGACCTTGTGCTGCCTTTCTTTTTTATTAAGTTTCTTCTCAATTGTGCCTCTTTTCATCCATATCCCATGTTCAGAGCAGATCAATTCTTCTGGCTTAAAAGCATCTTTAATGTAGAATGTTTTCAACGTTCATGAAATATGTGCTTATTTGTGCTCTTTGAAAAAGGAAACAGATATAAAGGGAGATTGTTGGTGTGAACTCAAACCCAACTTTTCTTTTATGGAAAATATGTTATATACTTATATACTTTATTGACTGGGAAAGCTGAATGTAGGAGTCTTTTCTGTATTTTTTTTATGACATTGTACAAAATAGGTTTAAAAACCTCAGGTGGTGCTTAAAGGAGTTAACTTTTGAGAACTTCTACTTGTCTGTGACCCTGGCTGTTCCTCACATGCAGCGGGTTGTCCTGGCATGTTCCTGTAAAAAGTCATTGTGGAAGTAAAGGGGAGATGACAATAAAGATAATTTGTTTGCAATTGTGGTTTTCTTCTCCATTTCAGCTTTTTTTATTTTTTTTTTCCCGTTCCTCCTTTCCCCTGTTCTGTCTTCTTCTGGTATTTTCCACTATTGCCTGTGGATAGTCAGGAGGAGAAGAGTGATAGTTGTAGCTTGGGGCAAGGAACTTTTGCATGAGAAGCCTCTTGCCAACAGTGTGACTGTGAAAGCAAAGCCAAGATCCTTGGGAGAAGGTAACCTCACTGTTCCTGTGGTGTGATCCAGTGTTCACTGAACCAGGACAACCTGGAACACATTTGTTTGTTTATTTGTCTTGGAGATGATCATTTCATGTCTAGGGCTCCAAGGGCAGCTTTCTTGTCCCCCTGCTGTAGGTATAAATGGAACTCTAACTCTGTGGTTATTGGGTGGTTTTTCACAAAATGTCCTCTGTACTTCTGAGTGTGCTCAGAGAGCTCTGGATCCTCTCTGGGAGTATGAGAATCCATAATATGGATTGCTTGGTTGAGTACTCCTGGTTAACACACACAGCCTGAGAGCTCAGCCTACAGCTTTCTTGGAGGAAACTCTGGGTGAGAGTATGTGACCACATCCCTTCTCTGCAGAGGATTGTTCTAACTAGATTCCAAATCTGTGGGCTCATAGCCATGATGATTAGTTTATTGCAGACAATTTGTTATTCTGTGAAGTTTGCTGCTGGTTCAGCCAATGTTCTATATCTCTAAATATTCACTTTCAGTCTTGTTTTGGAGGAGTTTGTATTGCTGGTTAGGGAGTTGGGTAGGTAAATTTCCACAGAGAAAAAGATTTCAGGAGAGTTATCAGACCTCTAATGCAGATTATCAAATAGTCAAGCCCACAGAACAAATGAAACTGATTTCTCTATGTGGCTGTTGCAGATCTTATGTCATTCCTGAGAGATGATGCATCCACTCACTAGGGCAGTTACTTTGATGTTCCTTGCTTCAATTTGATGAAATTGAGACGATCAGGAAATGAATGACTTGAAAACGTAACTTGGTAATCTTTTGCCTCTTCGCAGTCTGGCTAGTAAGTCATGGTAGATTTTTGCCAGTATGATAGTCACAAAATAAAAGCTGCTCAGTGGGATGATACCTTTGAGAAAGTAGTACTATCACGTTTCACTGATCGCTGTTAACTCCTCAGTTATTAATTGTAAGGTGCAGTCACAGTTTTAGTTACAAATAGTGAAACCTTCAGTTATAGACACTTGAAAAAGAATTACATGAACTTTGATTCTTTGAGGCATTATCTGTTACTGTGTACCACTGCATCCTTTATTAACTACCATCTACCATCTCTGGGTTTTTTCTGACTTCTTTTTGGATTTCCTAACACCTCAGGCACCTCTTTCCTTCCCTTTGGAAGTTTGTCAGAGCTTTGAAATGTGAGCAGTCTGTGGAAGGAGGGCAGCTGTCTGGAACTTTGTGTCTGAGGAAGCCTGCTAGGGATTTGAGTTGTGGTACACAATGTTGGTAAAAAAAACCAGTCACCTGCACAGGCTTGCTTCTCGCCTTCACAAAATGCACAAGGATTGCAATGTGTCTTGTCTAGGTGATGGATCATTATTAAATTTTTTTACCACTCTTGGGTTTACATCCTGACAATATTGTGTGGCAGACAAAAAACCCAGAAACATCCAACCCAGAAAACCCATGAGGCTGTTATAGATGCCAGTAAAACCTGTGGCATTGGTGCACAAGAAGAGGTCAGACACATCACAGAACATAGGAGCTGGGAAGCCTTGGGTGCATCCTCTGTGCTTTGTGGAGTCTGTCAGGGCTGTGGAACAGGGCATTCATGGGTGAAAGTGTTGTTTCCATATCCTGATGGAATGATAGCAAATCAGCTGGACAGAGGAACAGTTAGAAAGATGACAGCATTCCTTTTTAATTCTTTGAACCGTTGCCTAGTAAAATACTGTTTGTAACTTCTGAGGATTTGGGGCTAAGTACAACCTTGAGATTTTTTTGTCTCCTAGACAGTGCACTAGAGAACAGCAGACTCACGGAAGGTAACATTATTTGTTTCATGAGGCACATCAGCTTTTATTGCTTCTGAGTATGTTCTGTTGCCTTAGCCTTAAGAGCAATTTAATTTAAAAACTTCCTGTGTTACAGGAAGGAGTAATGGAAGAAAGCAAAGATAACTATGATAAGGAGCAGGAGGTGTCCAGTCTGTAGGGAAGAATTAGCATCATTTTTATTAATCCCATATTATTATAAGTGACCTGCATTCTGAAGTCTTTATTTTTCTGTAGGCAGCCAGACTGCAGAATAAAAATATTATTTTGAGTATGTCTCTTATTGTTGTCAGCATACAGTATTTAGTTAGTTTGTTGTGGGTTTGTTTTTGGTTTTGTCTGTAGCAGAAAGACAGGTGTATGTCTCAGTCTCTTTAGGAATAAAATATTTTTCCTGGATGCTGGTTGTCCTTTCCAGCCATTTTTTTTAATGCTGGAAATGTAGGAGCATTTGGTGTAAAAGACAGAAAATACTGCCCAGGAACTTATGAGAACTAGCTGTGAGGAACAGGTTAAGCCTGCTGAGAAACTTGGACAGAGCGAAGTACCTTGGTGGAAGTGGGAATTCCTAAGGTAAGTAATGTGTTATTTGCAGCTGCTGAACTTAGTATACCTTCATTTTAGTTTTATTTTGTGACTTACTAAAGGAATGAGTTGTGAATTATCATGTTTAATTAGCTATTCTTTCACAATTCATTTTTCTGCTCACTCCTGTGCCTTCTGGGATCCAAGGGCAGAACAGATAATGGGACTGTGTAAGGTGTGAACTGCCTGGAAATATGTAACTTACAGGAATATAACAACTTCAGTGGTGTATTTAGAGAAAGCTACTCTTCTAGAAGCAGGTGGTGTGGTCATTACCTCATCTCTTTGGGAGCAACTGCATTGCTTTAAAGGAGTGTTATGCAAATGTGACAAAACTAGGGAATTTATAATTGAGGAACATTTATACATTCGGAGCATTCTAGCTTATGTGCAGACAATATTTTAGGATCAAAATGCCCTGAAGCTTAGTCTTCCATCTTTGGCAAAGTCACAGAATCACTGTCTACCCCATAAACAGAGGGTTTACAATCTGTTTGTAAGGACTATGTGGATAATTCCTTCAAAAACTCTTGCTTGTGCTGTTTGAAACTTCAGTCCTGTCCGCAGTGTATTTTGTCATTGTTATTTTTGGTGGTCTGTGGATGTGTCCGTATCGGTGTTCTCGTTCTGGTGGTGTGTGTGCTCCTGCACACCAGGGATTGTTCCCAGAGCGCGCAGCCCTGGCTCCTGGGGGGCGGAATGGGGGCAGAAGATGAGCTGGAAGAGCACAGTGAATGGAATCTGAGTGCTGGCAGGAGCCAAGTCTGTGGCCAGACCGGAGCTGTCTGAAGAGTCACTCCTCCCTGAGTGCTTGGGCTGGGTGCTCTCACCGCTGAGCTCTTGGCGTGGGATTCTTTTGCCAACAGATCTGCTCGTGTTCCATTTGGTAATTCAGGTAAAACCTGTAAGGCCAATCTGAAAGCTCTGTGTTGTGCAGAGGATGCGAGCTCCCTACAAATGACTAGAAATGCTTCGTGCTGGGCAGAATTTTCCTCCATCCTGGTTACATCTACATTGGTAGTTTGGTGCAGGTCTGCAGATTAAAATAGCCAGCTCTGAGGAGCAGATGCCAGTGCTTGGTGTGTTACTTTTAAGGGCCTTGAGTAGGTGGAGTACTTTTCAGCTAATTTGCAGTAAATGAGAATTACTTACTTGAATTACTGCTGCATCACTTATATTGTGACATTGTTTTCCAATAGATTGTGGTTAAAAAAAATGGAGTAATTTCACAATATTCTAAAAAGTATTCTGATAAAAAATGAGAAAATGTAAACACTTTGAAGAATATGTATATTTTGCTTAAAGGAGGCAAACTGAATTTAACACTTGGATTTTTGATCTTTATAGCAGCTTGATTTAAACATGGGTAGTTGAAACAACAGCACAGTTTTAAACTTTTGGGTCTAATTTACAAGGTAGGAGTTACTCTACTTTGCAAACTGCTATTTTTGAATATGAACTTTCCTTCTTTCTGAAAGTAATTTCTGTTCTGCAGAACCAGCAAATAATGTCCTCACTGATAACTATACAGGTTTGTTATTTCTGTCACTTACGAAGAATCAATCTCAGCAGAATTATTTTCATGTGTGGGTATAATGTACTTAGGAGATTTTTTTTTTTTGCTACTGTTTTAGCAGAAAAGAGCATAGCTTAATCTGAAGATTTTAGATAAGCCTTCAGTGCCAGAGAGATAAAAACAGGTGATTTTAAACTGAACACACTTAATCCAGAGGCACGGAGAGATAATAAACATGTAGCTTTATGCTGCCACTTTTGTATTCACTCTCTTCAGGGAAAAAACTCTTTTAATCTGTGTGAAAAATTGTTTGCAGCTATTTTTCAGATGTGCGACAGATTTTTTTCACTGCTAAAGAAATTAAGATTACTCTCTAGTTAAAAACAACCAAAAAACACCCAACCAGCACTGAGCACTCAACGTAAAGAGCCAAGGGACAACATGATTTATCAATAATAAACGCAAGTCATTATCTCTCTATTATGCATCCTAGTGAGCGTGGCTCTATCAGAGCAGTTAAACTCAATGGTTTTCCTTTGTTATACTGTGAAAGCATTTGTTGACTAATGCTACTAAAATAAGAGGTTTTCAAGTTCTGACTCTGTAAACACTCATCAAGAACTTTGATGGTGCTGTGAACAAGTGTGACACTGCTGTGTCATTCTGGAAATAACTTTGGTAGAAAGTGGTTTTGTCATATCTTGAAATTAGCTGTAGTTCAAACAAATTTTGTCTTTCCCGAGGCTTAAATACAAAACCTTTTGAAAACTTGTGAAATATATGTCTAAAAAAAAAAATTACACTCTCCAGTGCAAAGGCTGCTGTCCTGTGTTTGTGATGATGTGAAGGGAGCTCAGTCTGTTTCATGTGTCTCAGGTCATCCAGAGTATCAAACTGGACTTGACCCTTTACATGTTCCCTCCTAAACAGAAATTTTCTGGGGGTGTGTAGGACCACTTACACATTCTTGTGGCAAGTTTCAGTTTTTATGTTCATGAGCTGAAAACAAAAAATGCATTTAGAAAACTCCTAATGAAAGTGTAGGATCTTTAGATGAAGAACAGATGAGCTTCCTCTTGCTTGCCTATACAAACATGATTTGTATCTGAAAGGTTATTGTGTTTATTGCAAATGAGAACAAACCAAATGGATGCTGTTGTAGTCCTTTCTGCCTTGAAAATTGCTTTCCAAAAAGCAATGTTAATTCAAGAAGTGCTAGATCTGAGTTTTCATTTTGCAGTGGTTTTAAACATAATAGAGTTTTCATGTGAAATAAATTTTCATTACACTTAAAGAGTAAAAGGAAGCATCAAAAAAGAATATATCTGAGTTTGCAACAAATACTTGGTTATAAAGGATACTTGAAAAATGTTGACTTAGGGAGCGGAGATTTATTTAGATACATCAGAGTATTATGAATAATTTTTATGTTCAAAGTAACATTAAAACCAGAACAAGGCAATCCACAAAACACTGGAGTGGGGGGCAGTTGGGGAGGGAAGGAAAATACATGTAGGATAATGGCTCCTGCCCTGGACACACATTACCATTGGGTCTGTCATTGCAGGACTCCCTTCCAGCTGCACCCCATGATTTCTCTGATGCATCTCTGCCCCTCCTGCCCCAGAACCTGCTGCATGGGACCAGAGAGAAGAGTGAGGGCAGCACAGATGGGGTGGCAGGTGCACTTTGTCTGCCTGGCAACGCTGCCCACTCTGGGTAGGACGTTAACATCTTGTCCATGTTGCCTTCTATGCACAAACCAGGAATGGTTGTCCTTTCAGAAGGACAGAAGTAATGTTGTGGTAGGTAGGAGTCAGATTTAATGTAGAGACTTAAGTCCTCAACATAACCAATTCTTCACATTTGTTCTGGTACAAGATGAGACATTTGCTTTTTTAAGGAGTTCCTAACAGGAAACTCTTGTCCTGTTTGTTCTTGTGTGAGGTATATTGGTCTGGGCCTAAGGAATTTATAATCATTTAGAACTTCTTCTTTTCCTCCCTTAAAATTTTTTCTTTATTCCTTCTGAAATTTGGAATAAAGCTTCACAGTCAGACCATACTTTGAGATCCTGTGAAATATCAATAAGTAGTAACTAGGAACAATACTAAAACATTGCTGTCTGGTTTTGAAGTTCATGTTAATTCAGTAAATATTTTCTTTCCTACCTGAGTAGTTTAAATCTTCAATGCAGCTTTTCCTTTGAGCTTTTCAAATACTTACACTGTGGCTTGACAGGCTTATTTCTCTTGGTATGTAATATTTGCCTTTTGAGTGGAGAAGAACCTTTACTGTAAAAGCAATAAAGACAGTACAAACAATAAAGCGTTGCACAGATAATAAGGATAACCAATATCACACCAATATCTGGTGGCATTTGGTGTCTGCCAGAGACCATGTGCTCATCTTCCTTCACTGACCTTCTGTCGTGGTTTAACATAGCTTGTTTTTTAGCTAAAGAGTAAATCCATCAGTTAAGGAAGTGATTCCCTGGAAGGAGATTGGCAGCTTTCTTTGGACCTCACTTCTGGAACTGGTGGATTTTCTCTTCCTGTGAGCCAAGTGTCTGAAAGACCAAATATCAAACCAGCTGTTAGGAAAAGTGGTCCCCAGGGACAGGACCTGTCAGTTTAGGTGAGGCTTGTCTGGAGAGTTCAGTCGTGCCCATCACTGGTTTGTGAACCTAAAGTGATGGGCAGGAACAGAAAGAAGCAGAACCATTTTCTGCTTCTGACCTTGCACCTTCCCCTGCAGCAATGCCCTTTTTGCCTGTGGGACCAGAATTCACCACTAGGCAAATTGTAATGTCCTTGTACTTCATAGTTCCTTCTCATGTCCTGACAGTTTAAAAACTTGCCTTCCAGTATGAATTGTTTGGGGTTAGCTTGAGGTTTTGCCTCAATCAGCTGTTCTGGTTCCTAACTACAGAAGTAATTATCTTGTTAATTAACCTATTTTGAAAAATTAGAGAAGATAAGAAACAATGAGGGGGAAAAGGAGTCAATTTGAGAGTTACAGTTACTTTTCAATCTTGAATATTTTGGCAACAAGCAATTTTATTTTTATTTTTGGAGGTTGGTTATTTTGGGACTCTGAAGATTTCTTCCCTTCATCAGTGTCTGATTTGATTTATATAACATCAATGAAACAAGATAGGTCTGTGAAGAATTTTACCTATGGAAAAGTAATTCCATATGAACTAACATTTAGAGCTCCTGGAAAATAAAAATCAATTAGATTTTTTTTTTGTTTACAGTTAGGTATATTATATATAGGAACTATATGGGAGTCCCCAAACAATATATTTCCTTGGATCTGCTGTATTTGACTTAATCAAGAAAAAAGAATCTGATGCCAAATTGAATGCTCTAGTAATGAGCTGTAGCTCAAATTCTTGAAAACTATATCATGTAGAAATTAGAGCAATGTTTTAAACAACATTTCCTTGATTCAGAAAGGTCTAAAAATACTTCTGGTGTCTTCTGTCTGTTAACCATATAACATCAAAAATGTTAGACCTCCTTTGCCTCCTGCCCAAGTGTCTCGGGAATCAGTGTTTCAGACAGTTTAGCTGTTATTGATGTAATTCTGGTTAGAGTTCGAGAAGGTAAATGAGACCAATGTTAGGAGCAGCTTTTCTGCAGCTTGTTTTGAGTAAAACACGACAATGCATCACTGAAGCTGTGATCTGCTTCAGCCAGTTGCCAGGAAGTTCCACCTGCAAGGCAGGAGTGCCAGGGAAGGTGTCAGGATGCCCAGCTGCTGCCAAGGGGTCCCAGCCTCACCTGCCAGCCGGGAGAGTCCCTGCTCCCCTGGCACCTGCAGGAGCAGCAGGGCTGGGCTCTGTGAGAGTCACAGCAAATCCTGCCTCGCTGTCCCTGCTCCCCTGGCACCTGCAGGAGCAGCAGGGCTGGGCTCTGTGAGAGTCACAGCAAATCCTGCCTCGCTGGCACTCGGCAGCATGGAACAAACCTGGGGGATGAAGCTCTGATTTACAGCACAGGCCACGGGACATGCCAAAGGTGAATGGGATGTGGAAAGCTTGTACTTAAAAATAGTGTGAGGCTTTGTGAAGTGCTCTGTTTTCTGAAAGCAGAAAATTCAACAGTCAGTGTAATTATATTTGTTTGAAGCCGACAAGAAGCCTGTGGATTAACAATAATGCACAGTGATTACATTAATCAGTAGACTCTGGTGGAAATGAGAGGTTTAATGGTATAAATACATATAATAATACTTTGGATGAAGTAAAAATACTTTCTGGGGAGATCATCCTGAAGAAGATGAAAAATTGTAATTTTACAAACAGATCTGGAGAAAAGACTTCCTTTCTCTTCCAATTAAATTGCCAGTGAATAGCTTGATAAAGAAAAGGTAGGCTTGTATATTAAAGAAGGTAGTTTCTCTAGCATGGAAAAAGATACCTCATATAGTTATTATAGTTAGTAAAGCTTTAGTTGGATGGAGTGTGGTTTACTGGATTTCTCAGAAGCAGGCACTAACTTCGGTGTAAGGCAATAAAATGTATTAAAAATCAATGTATTTGTTGTGTTAAAGAATACCTTCGTCCTTTAAATGGGAGAAATGTTTGCTTCCCCAGTTGCCATTTGAAATGCCTGAGGAGTGGGAAGATGAGAATAAGCAAATAGTGTGTTCTCAGACGAGATTCACACCTCCTCAATCCCCAAAGAACTTTCTTAAGAAATGTGCTATCTGTTCCCTCTGTGTTTCCACATCTGACAAGTGATGATCTGTTACTTTAGTAAGCTCTAAATATGCCCTACCATTGGATAACAAGGTTGTACAAACACGCTGAGGGAACTCTAATAAACATTATAGTGATGAATAGTTCTTGCCCTTCTTTGCCTCAGAAATTTAAACTTTTCTAGCTTAACCTACCCATGTTTTTAAAAAGTAACTACAGGATGTTGCAGGGACAGTGAATTCAGTCATTTCACTGACCCAGTGGTCTGCAGCAAGGCTTTAAGGAATGTGCCAGCAGATAATGCAAGGAATATTTCCTAGAAATCTAGGATTGTTATATAGCATTAGTTGAGGTATAGATTCACAGTTTATAATCCTGTGGAATAGCAAATATATAGAAGTAACCTTCTTAAATATGAATGGAAATTCTGCCAAGATATTTACTTTTTGTTGCTGCTTTTTGGTTTGGTTTTTCTGTTAATTTGTTTGGAGCTTTTTTTGCGGTGATTTTTTTTGGGGGATTTCATAATATGGTGTTGGAACAAACTAGAACAGGGTAAGCTGACAGCTGATCTTTCAAGGACGTACTGCCTGTAGGTGTTTGTTTGTTGGTTTGTTTTCCTACAGAATGGAGGTCAATTATTCAGAAGAAAAAAAAAAAAAGTGAAAGCCGGAAATTTATTTTGCTTGATGAGGTAACAATATCGCAGTTTTGACAATAACCTTTCTGTCTGTGGAAGTGAGGGTCTCCAGTTCCTGTTCTGAGCAGCTGGGAGCTGTGCCCTGGTGCTTTTGTCAGGTTGCCTTGGCTCCCAGCTCCCAGTAACCTTTGTGCTTGAATGCAGCCACCGAGGTCCCTGCCCTCAGTAAATTAAACTCCTCCTGGCTTCTGCTGTGGTCTGTACACCTGAGAGCTCTCCCTCTCCTCTCTCTCATTTAGCTCCTTTGTAGAAACTGTTGATCAGAGGAAAGTTTGCAGAATCCAATTGATTCTTGACTGAGAGTAAAGAGTGGTTAAATATGATTCTGTGTAGTTTTTTTACTGGTTATGCATTCACCTTAGGGAAACGACCAAAACTAAACCCACAAAAAAAACCCTAAACCAGTAAGAATTCAATTTGTAATTGATCTTCATAATGTTCCTCGTGGTTGAATTGTATGAGGAAGGGAAGAAACATCACAGTCATAAATTTAGTGCTTATGGAAAGTTAGTGTATGATGGAAAGGACAGGATTATTTAGTGGTCAAAATTGTCTTCTACCAATGGAATTATCTCCTCCTGCACCAACACAGTTAAAAAGCTGACTTCCAAACAGCACAGCTTTGCTAAAGGTGTGAAAGTCATGTCCTAAATAAAAATGGAATCAAGCTTGAGAAAAAGCACTGTGGAGATGATGCTTGTGATTAGGAAGATATTTGGAGTCTTCTCTAAGTTGGGTAAATAGTATAATGGTGCTGTCTGGGCTGGCTAGGCTGCTTAAGAGCAAGTGCAGGTTTGAGTTTGAAAGCTGCAAATCCCAAGTGTGATCAGTGATGAAAGAATTGGGGAAGACTGCTACTATAATCTCATAGAAACTGCCAGAAACTCAAAAGATATTTTTGTAACAGTGATCACATACTAAACAACATTATCTTCATAGGCTCCAATTAACTGCCAGAAAAGTGACCTTCCTCTCTGACAGTTTCTTCCATTTGCCTCCATTGAGCAACAGAAGCAGAATATCCTTCTGATTTTTATCAAGAAATTTATTTGACAAAAATAAAAATTCACTCCTCAAAATGTAGGTATATAACAAAAACTTATCTACGTTGTAGCACAACAATAAAAATGTAGCTGTGTTGTAGCAAAAGGAGGTTGAAGTAAATTAACATGGCAAGTAAAGATGACATGGACTCTAAAACAGCACCAAAGGCTGATTGGTTTTCTCTGTATATCATTTCATCATGGACACAAGCTATACTGCTTTATAGACTCAGATGGCAGGACTTGACTTACGAGTTTTCCTCGTGTCAGACTACATTTTGAGTGTGGGTTTTTCCTCCTCCCTTTTTTTTTTTTTTTTTTTTTCCTTTTCCTGCATCCTAGTGGCCTGCATGAATTTAATACCTGATGGTGTGTAACTAACTGGGCAGCAGCAGTAGCTTAGCAACATCAGCTAGTGCTGATGAGCAGCTAGAGCCAAAGAACAGTGTTGGCTTTCATCATTTTAAAATGCCAGCTGGTTCTTTAATAGTCTTTCTATATTTAGAGATTAATTGATAATTGTGTTTTAACTTGTAGACCTAGGCTGAATTTCACCATTAAATTGTTTGATAAAGAATTTGGGAGTCTCAGAAGTTCTAACTGTAGGCACTGATAGAGGATTTAGGATGGGCATGGTAATAACTAAATCCCTGAGTGAGATACTTGGTGATGGAGAGTACACAGAAACCTTCCTTGCTTCCAATTCCCTGTAAGTGCACGAGCAAAGCTGTCTGAATGTACCAAAGGAGTGGTAAACTGCATTTTCTGAGAATTATGATGTTCTCTTAATAAATAATAATGTCCAATAAATATACGCACATTTTTTATATAAGTAAATTAGAAAATAAATTAGTATTACAAACACATTCTGGTTCTGTGCTTAGATGTATGTACACACTAAAATAAAACATCAAGAATGTATTTTTTTACAGAAATCATAAAACTATAGAAATGTGCACCTGGCATGGGTCTCAACAGCTCATCTATTCTATTTTCAGTGTGAGATCCATCTATAAACAGCAGCATCTCCAGCTGGAGTGTTTGTTTAGATGTTCCTGAAGTAAGGTAATAAAGGAATCTGTGTAACCTTGATTATATCTTCCAGCACTTAACTACTCTTGTGCTAGTATGAATCTCATACATTAACTCTATATATCCTAATATGGAATGTGATTTTTTTCTGGAAGTTAGGCTTCTGATATTTTTTGATGCATATATGGTGAATACAAGGGCAAATGTTGCTATTCATTTGTTGAGGATTTTTGACCTACCAGAAAATGCCACTGTTCTTTAGCCTGGGTAAACCATACAGAACTTTCTAACTTCACTTATAAGTAGTTTTCCAAATCTCTTTATTTCTGACCTAGATTCTCTACAATGGTTGGGTATATTTAAGCAAATGTGGGCAAGCTGGGCAGAGCATTTTTGCTGAGAATCTTCACCAGTGCTTATTGCAGCAGAATGGATACTGTGCAATCTGTATGGATGACACTCCTGCTAATTTGTTCCCAGATGCTGTCTATGTCTCTGTGTTCCTCTGTCACTTTCTTATTTATATTTTAATTCCTGGCTAAACTAATCCTCAAGTTCTTTTCTGCAGTTTTTCCATTTTCTGACAGTTAGGGCCCTTTATGTACTCAAGTATTAATACCTTACTTGAGTTTACTTTTCAGCAGTGTTAGAGCATCCTCATCTGCAAGCATCTTTTCCTTTCTTGTTTGAAACACTTACTTTTCCTATTTCGAGGTCCTTAGGTTGGTTGTGGTACCAGCATGTCTCGCAGTTTGAGGCCGTGTGTGGATGGTTCTCTCAGCGTGTCCGCACAGAACTGAGTGGGTTCAGATGGGCGCTTTCAGAAGGAATTCTGCACACTGGGCTTTGATTCGTCTTCTGGAGCTCTCTGGGCGTGCAGACTGGGTAGCACTAAGCTGGAAGGTGTGCTTCCACAGCATCTCTAGTGCTGCCTGGCTCTGGATGGGCCTTTAAATCCATGGGCTCAGACTAGAGCTAGATCTCGTTTCTAAAGGCTCAACAGAGCAACCAAAATACACCTCAGCTAACAACAAAAACCCAACAAAACCCCCACACCCTACCACAAAAAACCTGAAAAGAAATGAAACAAGCAAACAAAAACACAAACAAACCAACCCCCAGAAGCACCCAACCAAAACAAACCCTGCCAAAGCAGCCGTGCTCCAGAACCGTGGATGGTGTGGATGTCAGCTTCCCAACAGCATCTGCTCCCGCAGCAGCTCAGCTCCTGCTGGCCCGCGCTGCCTGTGGGTGTAACGCTGTTGTTACAAGCACCTTGTTGTGGTAAGCTGCACACACTGCCTGTGCTGATCCCACATAACAAGCTTTTTGAGGGGTGGAAGCTCTTGGGTGACAGCTGGAGATTTGGGTGGGTTTGGTGCCGCTCTGTGTTGCTGTGTGTTTCTATTGGCCTTGCATAGTTGAAGGATTCAAATTCATCTCAGGTTTTTTTATGAATTCTGATTTGTATTCATACCCTGGAACTTCTAGAAGTGTTGAATAACTAGTCATAACTACAATTTTTTTTTTTTTTTAAAAAAACCCAGAAGGTATTTTCTATGAAGAAGACTGGAGAATTTTTCATGGGAGTAGCTTTCCTGATACCCAATGGACAAGTCTTGGGGCTTTGTGTTGCTAGACGCAGATTTACATGTTCCTCCTTGGCTTCAGCAGTTTTTTCTTTCTGGTTTAGTCCCTGTATGATCCTTTTGCCACGCTGAAATAATCTGACAGTGTCTGGTTCATTAGAACTTCTTTTGGTAGTAGGTGTAATAGCTGTCATTGAAATGATTTTTTAATCAGTATGTAGGATGTTTCATGTTTGTAAATCTGCCAGTTATTAACACTTGCACGTGTTTTCTGGTTCCAGTCTCTCTCCTATTGTTCCTCAGAGGAATTACTGTACAAATACTTGGAGAAAATCACTTTCTGTTGTGTTTATATAACACTGCTAAAAGGATTTAGAAATTGGAAGCTAGCACTATGCAACTCAAGTCATGTTTGACTCGAGCTGTAGCAGAAAATTACTTTGAATATTTAATAGTTTTCTAGTTAAAAGTCTTCTGCTTTGATTTTAAAGGTATTTGGTGTGCAACAGAGAACAAATTATAGCCTTTTACTGACAGGTAAGTGGTATTGTAAAATCATAAATGTATACAGTTTGTCATTTTCTGGAGAAGGGAAAATGAAGATTCAAATTTTCAGAGTAGTTTAGAAGTATTAATTACTGTGATTTCCTTTCAGTGTTGAATCTTATTTACTTCATCTGCTTTGAAAATTCTAGGCTAGGACTGTATTCCAACTAATATCAAGGTTTGATATGTTAGTGATTTCTTTTCATGTATAAGGTGGAGATGGAATTTATAGCTTAAAAATGACAAGTCATAACAGCATACAGAAAGATAGTTTACTGCCTCTTGGTAGAATCACTAAATGCACAATAAAAACATGGTTTTAGTTTCCAGATATTGTCAGTGAGTTCTAGCAAAGCACTGTGGTGTCCTGCACAGACTGACTCACTAAAATGCTCAGTATGAAAGCTCACCTAGAGCTCAGGATTTCTTTACTGTTAAAAGCACATCCTGCAGACTGCAAAGAAGTAAGAAAAGGTGAGAAATTAGGGGAAAAATATAATTGAGAGGTTGTATATTTGAGGAAAATAAAATCATGCAAGTGACTGATTTGAGAAAGCTTCTCTTGCTGATCACCTCTCTTGGAGATCTTGAGGCAGAAAAAGATTGGGTTTCTTTGGCTTACCCAAGATGTAAATCAATTTGAAGGAGCTTTTCAGACCACATTTCTGTTACTACTACTTACAGAATTGGTTGATGGATTAGAAAGTATTTCAGAATATGGCAAACTGCTTTTTCTTTGAGTATTTTGAAACCAGCACCACTGAATTTTTGTGTCCCTGGGTTACAATTCCTAAATAAGAAGTTTATTGCCAATTTCAAAATTGTGCATATGATTTTAGTAAATTTTTTTTGAGTACTCATAACCTTACTGTCAGGAAGGGAAACCAGAACTTCAGTGAATACAACAGTAACTGTGATATGGGAACAGAGGACAAGATCCTAGTTTTTAACTCTCTTATATTTTAGGAAGATATTTTAAATAAATTAATGACTTTTTATATGAGTTTGCAATCAGTGGGATAGCAAGAATCATGGATTCACATCTTGGAGCACACTGTATATAGTGGAATTATAGAGTGGCCTGTGTTGGAAGGGACCCTAAAGCTCATCTCATTCCACCCTCCCTGCCATGGGCAAGGGCACCTTCCACTGTCCCAGGCTGGCCAAGCCCCATCCATGCTGGCCTGGGACACTTCCAGGGATCCAGGGGCAGCCACAGCTTCTCTGGACAACCTGTGCCAGGACCCCACCACCCTCACAGGGAACAATTTCTTCCTAACCCTACCCTAAGCCGGCTCTTTGTCAGCTGGGGAATTTAATATTGATAAGCATTTTCTAAACCTGTGGTGTCTGTAGTTAGTGGAAGGTCCAAAAGCATCCTAAAAATTAAAAAATCGCTTATTATCTTTGAATATGCAGTGGCTCAGCTTTTTGATGTGTAAAATAGAGGTTCAGAATGGCCTTTATTGTATCTAATAATAACCTGAGTAACAAACTGTGTTCACTTCTGTCATATTTTGATGTATAGCAAGGGGTTCTTTCTGTGTTTTAAGAGCGGTAATGCAGTGATTATTTTTCTCTGCTGAGACAATAAAATAAGATGTTAATTGGGCAGGCAGCAGTGCAATGTTTCACTGAGCATGGTCTGCAGAACTGCTGGAGCAGGAATGAGATTTTTGAGACTGCATCATTTGGCATCAGTTACTCCTCTGTGAATTGTGCATTTGTCATGCAGCATCTCTGCTGCTTCTCCATAGTTTCACTGATCCTTCAGACATTTTCAGAAGTTTACAGAATATATCTGCAAAAGGCATAGCTGATGTTGAATACTAAACTAAAGGGGATAAATGATCAGAACACAGAATGTTTTTCATTTTGCTATTATATTTTTATATCTCAAGTGGTTTATTTCTTTTTTGGCTGCTTGCTAGAAAAAAAAAGGATACACTTGTTTGCACTTCTATTAATAGTTACAGTATTGCTTTTAGTTTTAATGATGTTTTTAAATTTGATTTTCATTACATTTTTCTGACTTTACTACTGACTTCTGACAGTTTTCTGACTTCATTTCTCTGGCCCTTTCTTTTTTATATCCCATTTCCCCAGTGCCTTCCTGCTGCAGAGCTCCCTGTTTAGCAGTTATCTGCTTTTACTCTTCAGGTGTGAATTTAAAATCAAACAAAAAACTACCAAAACAAAACCAAGCCCCACTGAGAACTGACAATGCTCTCTACCTCCTGTCTTGATGCTGCTACTGATTTCCATGTCTCCAGATGGGAAGTAGGACAGGAAGTCTAGAGGGAAGAGAACAGGACAGATTTTGTCTTTTTTCCTGCTTTTTATCAACAACAGTAACAATTTTGCTGCCCCTCCTGCAGTTTTTTTGTGCTCTAACACAACTGATCTGCAAAATGATCAATAATATTTCTTGATAATGTTTCTTGTGAAGCTGTACTCTGCAAAAAGACCCAAGTTTTCCAGCTTTTTCCCTTGTATTTTCTTTCTGAGTGTTACTTTTTTTTTTTCCTCTTCATGTCATTAGACTTTCCTTAGGTGTTGTCTTTAGCCATTGAGTGTCTGACTGTTTGTAACCCTGTGGAAAAAAGAAAAGTACATGGTGCTGGTCTAAAGCAAGGCTGAATGCTGTGTGGTGTTACAAAGGATCTGTAATGTCTGGGAACAGTTTTACAATGAGTAGGAAGGAAATTCTGAAGACAGTGGGATGAGAAGACATAGATGAAAGTTCCTTTATAGATGAAAGTTCCTTTACATGCTGAAACACAAAAATGACTGAGAATATGAGGATTTTTTTCTATCCCAGGGAACAAAATCAGTGTCATTTTAAGAGAGTAATTGAAGTTTTTTGCAAGAGTTATTTATTGTGAGAATTGCTAAAATGAAAACGATTCCCAATCCACATTAATACTCACTGAATGCTGGATATTATTGTCTTTTGTTTTTGACAGCCCTCATAATTCTTTCCTTCAGTTTCTTTCTTTCTCTTTCTTTAAGGAGTATTTAGTGAAGCAGAAGCTGTGATTAATTGATGATGTCCATGCCTCCTTCGAGATCAAAATGACTTTGTGTTATAATTCCCAGTTTCTGTGTGTCCCAGGACTCTTCTCCTGATCCTTGTGACTCCATAATGAACAAAAGTGTGTTTTATTTGGTCTTTGATATTCTCATCTCATTTTCTGGGCTTATCTTGTATCCAGTCCTGCAGCTGAGAGGTGTTGGTGTTGCTTAGGACAAGGCTCTGAATCCAGGCAGGGGCTGTCCAGCTCTGGCTTAGCTCCTCAGCTGGGACTCAAGGCACTGCACTTTGGGTTGCTGTGATTGTCCTGGGTCCTTTAAAGTGACTTTGCACTGAGACATTTAAAATTTCTTAATGTTCCATGGGCACTATGCTGGGGTTTTTCAGCAATACTGACATATGCCAGGTTTAGATGCTGTGGTGCCATTCACTCCTCTTTTTTTCCCCCTTTATTTGCAGAATGAGTCACTTGATATTCAGGACTGTCTTGTACTCAGACCAATTAAGCACTTGTCAGCTTTGCAAAATGCACTTAGCAAAAACTAAATACAAATGCCAAATTATGCATGTGCACTCATGGACTGGTTTGAGGCTCGTTTATTGGAGTTTTCTTTAGACTCATTCTGATTCTTTATGCGAGCTGGATGAGTTTTTAAAAAACTG
This sequence comes from Pyrgilauda ruficollis, assembly GCF_017590135.1. Lineage (NCBI taxonomy): Eukaryota > Metazoa > Chordata > Aves > Passeriformes > Passeridae > Pyrgilauda > Pyrgilauda ruficollis. The sequence goes on from NW_024522539.1 coordinate 14,225,598, forward strand.
ATTTACAGATTTCTTTACAGTTGCTATGTTTCATTCCTGCACCAGGGTAATTTCCCTGGGAATCTGTACAGTGTGCTATAAATAAGGGTGAGTTCTAAAGGGGAAATATTGCAGAGAAATATACTGGGCAAGTTAGTCATCTTTAAGGATGATGTTGACAAATGCTGTTTGTTAGGATCTCTGCTCTCCTTTCTGTAGATTAGATCTGCATTTTTCTTTTTGATTGGAAAGCAATGTAGCAGTAGTTGTATATAACTTGGCATAAAGTCAGCAGAAGTTTTTAATAAGATGAAAAACTTAATTTTACTGCTCTAAACTCAGAAATTCCTGTCACTTCTATATTTTTACTAGTTTTAGATTTAGTCATAACTTTTTCTTTTGGTATAGAATTTTTTTCCTGTATGTATTAGTTAAGTTCCTTGATTTGCTGTTTAATTCTATTATGAAAATAATATTGTAGTTGTGAATGAGTTTACTTTCACAGTGAGAACACTGTTCTCACCTGTGTTCCCTAGGGAAAAAGACTTCTGAAAGATTGATTCTGTTGAGACTACAGAGTTACCCTAAAATCAGTCAAATAAAAGGTTGCTTTTTCCTTTGTTAAAATTTACATTAAAGAAGTGAAAGCTTTTTTTTTTTTTAGCATTATGATTAGATATGAAATATCTTCTTTAAACTGCTTGATGCACCAAGAATGTGAGGAGGAGGGAGAGAGAAGACAGGATGTACTTGCTGCACAGACTTTTCATTTCTGGTGCCTGTGTGGTGAGAATGATGTGGCTGCATCTCCTTGGTGTCTGACCTGTCACCTGAGCTCTGTGCAGGCACAGTGCACAGTGTCACCCGAGCTGTGTGAGCACAGTGCACAGTGTCACCTGAGCTGTGTGAGCACAGTGCACAGTGTCACCTGAGCTCTGTGCAGGCACAGTGCACATACTCTTGCACATGCAGGTCTGTCAGTCTGAGACTCACCTTCTGCTGGGATCTGTGTGAGAACAGGAGAGTTCCAGCTCTGAATGCCTGATCTAGCTGGTACATGTGAGCTGCCTCAGGTCACTGAGGCTGATTTGATCTGGGATCTCTTAAATATCTCTATATGGAAAAGCTGTAGAAGCTGTAGGAAAACTGAATCCCATTTAGCAAGCTTTGAATCTTTAAAGTGACCTTTTGTCTAATGAAAATCAGTAGTATTCTAGATGCTTTCTAATATCTGTGTTTCCCAAGTTGATGAATGAAACAGGAATAGCAGACTATTTGCATAATGTAGTTTCTATTAATATGACTTTCACATTTTTCAGTGCCTTTTTTATTGTGTGTAAAGCTATTATTTTTATTGCTATACTATTTTCTCTTCCCTTGTCCATTCTGTCAGCTTCCTTGATACTTGCATTGATTTTTTTTCCTATTAAAAAGAAAAAAAACATACAACAACAAACAAAGAAAACACAACCTCAAACCAAGAAACTGGCCCCCTCTTCCCAACCTCCGAACGTTGTTGTTCTGCTAATTTTGTAGTGGATTGCCACAGTTCTGTGGGCTTTATGTTTAGTCATGATGTGTTTACTGTAGTACAAGGTAGGGTGTAATTACTACTACAGATTGTCCTGTAGAGAATATTTCCCAGTTAAGTCACCAGTATCTGATATACCCCCTAACCAGAGACTCCTTGACCCATGATACAGGTCGTCATGTTCCTACAAATCAACAGCATTATCTTGAGAGAGTCTTCCTTGACAGCTCTGCAGTATTGAGGCTGATTTTCTTCACATCAGCTGCCAGCTCAGTGTTTGACGTGAACTCAATTTGAATTTCTCCCATCCATTAATCAGCAAGCTTCAGGTCTGGTCCATATTGCTAGAAAGCCAAGTTTCTCTCTTAAGTGCTTTTGATACTTGTGTCAAAACAACCATTGTTGTCATTGTTTTCCTGCAAATTTCTCCATGTCTACAAGAAGAAAGCTGCTGGCTAGAGCAGAAGAAGTCCATCTCTCTCTGCAGTCTTAAGCTTAAAAATAAAACTTTTGCATCTCAGATGGTGATTCTGAAAAGTTAATGTGGAAAGACAGTGAGAAGATGGTTCTAAAACCAGATGTTGTGTGCAAAGTCACTGTCCTGTTCTATTACATGCCTAAGCTCAGTAAAGTCAAGCATGTTTTTTGAAAAGACAAGTGACACCTCCTGTTCTGGAATACCATCCCACTGTATCGCGTTTTGAGAGCTAATTTTCAAAATTATTTAACTAAGATGGAATCTAAATGCCAAAGTTACAAGTTAAAACTTTTTAGGCTGTGTTAGTGTGCATAAAATGTAATAGCCCTAAATCACTTAGAAGTAAGTATTAGTCTCTCTGTCATGTTTTTAGTTTATCCTGTCTTAATGAATAAAGTACCTCCAGCTGAAGTAGGGATGTAGCTGCTTTTATGAAAGTCAATATGTTAGGCTTTTGTTGAGTCTGTGGTCAGCCAGGCTGCAGTAACACAAACATTGAGAGTGTGGGAATCTTACTGGGATGGTAATTTCAAAGCTTCTTTGTGAGCTTTTTGCAGGCAATCAGAGACAAGTAGAACAAACCAAAGAGGCCCTGTCTTTGAAATATAATTGAGTTTGATGTACTGCTTACTCAGTTTTCTTTGCCTTTGACTCTGCGGAATTTTTTTAAATGAAGACATCTGACTGTGTGATGAAGTGGGAAAATGGCCATATTTGAGCTTGGCCATCTAATATTAGATAAAGCTATGGTTATTTCTTAGGAGCATTTAAGAAGGTGTTTTAAAGACAGCAAAACACTGTTCAGTCTAATTGCCTGTATGTGAATGGCTGTATCATATGAAATTAACATTTAATTAATTTTTGGACATGGTGGTGGATCAACATCTAAAGGTCTGGTATAACACTGGTTAAACTGTAATCCTTGTTAAACAAGCATGCTTCACATGGCAGTGGAAATCACTTTTTCTGGTATTTTTACTTCCTCCACAGGTGACAATACAGATGGATCTTGTACAATGCAGGTTTTATTTGATGCAGTAAGGAACCAGTTTCTGGTCTGACTGAGTTCTTCTGATGATGAATGATTCTGCAAAACCCCAGGAACAAATTTTTAGAGTAAAGTGTTTCGTTCTAGCAGTAATGTAAAAATGCAATACTGCTCTTTTAAGATTCTAAGATATTTTTCCTCTTAATCTTGACACAAAGTTCCCATTATATTTACCGGGAGTCCTGACCTTAGAGTCTGGTGGAATAAGCCTTTGGACTCCTGGAGCTTAATTTTTCTGTGGGGAAAGGGTTTCTGTAGAGTGAGTGTGGTTTGTGGTTGAATGGCCATTAAATAAGTCTAGAAAGCAGACCACCAGGATCTGGCAAATGGGTCTGGTGTGAGATGAGGTCTCATATGAAGATTGGTGTTTTATTCTCACTTTATTTCCAAATCAATATGGAAAACATTTCAATTTGTTGATCTAGCTTGGTTTTGTAACCAGTATTATACAGGGTGTTTTTCTGTCTGCAGTGGTTTGGAGTTTGTGTATTTTGACCATGTTTATTATAAATTACAGCTTGCTGTGTAAATGAGTTTAGTGTTATACATCAGTAATCTCTTTGCATGTCTTATGAAAATAAAACAGGCATCATTTTATTTGCTCTGTACTAGTTATAGGATTCCCTCTTCAGCATGCTCCTTGCACCTAAAATAGCTCTGGGCTTTGATTTTGGAACAAAGGTTATACTTTTATTCACACAGCGTTTGGAATTTATTGCCCAAATAATCAATTGTATTAAAATTCCTGGAAGAGCAAGTCATGTGCTCCCCAAACCTACTGCCTGCTGACAAGTTAGGAAACCTCTACAGTAGAATTAGACTTACAGAGATTTTGGTGCTTTTACTTCTTGCCTGGTGTGTGCCTTGAGTTCTGGGGGCATGTCACGTGTCAGATTTCACTAGAAAACAGCAATGCTTTTGCCAAGTTCTGCAGTCTGTGCTGCCCAAGAGCTTGGTGGGAGGAAAGCTCCTGCCTGTTCCCTAGGTCAGTCCAATATGTGCCTTCTCTTCTGTAAAACTTGATGGCTTTCATTGCTCCTGGCATTGAAAACTCATTTTCTTGTGGGTGCATGGTTGGTTTGTGGTGCTGGGGTGATACACTCTTTTCTACTTGCCCAAGTCCTTTTGTCTTTCTTTCCAAATCAATTAGAGATGTTTATAAGTTATTCTCAAGGTTTGTCAAAAACAGGTATCTTACAACTTATATGCAGCATGTCTAAAAAGAATGTATTTTAAGTCTTTAATAGTAACTAATGAGATCATTATAATTAAGAATAGAAACAATGTTCTAAATTACTCTAAACACATTACATTCTTTGTTCAGTCTATTTTGACTTTGTATCAGCATGATTTCATTGTTTCATTTTGCTGCTGACAGGCTTTAAGTGGCTGGAGTCCAGGCCTGTGTGGAGACCCTGAGGGGCATTCCCTGGTTTAGGAAGACACAATAAACTTCCCTCAAAAAGCTGTTGACCCCATTGGCTCCTTTCCCTGTTCCTGTGTTCCTGTGTCCCTGAGCCACTTCCTCCCTATTCCCTGACTGGCCCTCATCTTTGTGCTGCCCCAGACCAGGGTGACCCCTTGGGACTGAGTGAGCTGGAGCTCACGTATGTGTGTGCCGTGGGAGCTCTGGACATCTCACTGCGCGGCTGAATTGAACATCTGGGGTTATTGTGCAAGGGCCCTTTTTCCTTCTTTACCCTGGACTTCACTAGCAGCAATTCAGCTGCCACAGGCCTGTGAGCATCCTGGGTAGGGACAAGGCAGAAATGTGCTGTGGTGGCTCCAGGCTGCCAATGGCACCTGGTTTTCCATTCTGTGCCATTCAGGCTGGAGGGGACCAGGTGCTGCAGTATTTCCCCTGATCTTGTCTCAGTAGAAAACTGGTTCATATAGATTTGGTATTGGGGGACAGGTGTTGAGAAGGGACCATCAGGATCATCAAGTCCAGCTCCTGGCCCTGTGCAGGACACCTCTAAGATCACACCATGTGCCTGAAAGTATTGTCCAAACACTTCTGGATTTCTGTCAGGCTGGTGCTGTGACCACTGCCCTGGGGAGCCTGTACCAGTGCCCAGCCACCCACTGAGAGAAGAACTTTGCTAATCTCTAACCTAAACCTCCCCTGACTCAGCCTCGTGCTGCTTTCTCAAGTCCCATCTGTGGTGAAGAGATCAGTGCCTGCCCCTCCTCTTCCTCTCTTGAGGATGTTGTAGACTGCAACGAGGCCTCCCCTTGGTCTCTTTTTCTCCCAGCTGAACAGACCAAGTGATTTCAGCCACTCCTGGTGCAGCTTCCCCTCCAGACCCTTCACCATCTTTGCTGCCTTCTTTTGGGCACTCTCTAAACAGCTTTATGTTTTTTTTACATTGTGGTGCCCACATCTGCCCCCAGCACTGGAGGTGGATATTTTACATTGTGGTGCCCACATCTGCCCCCAGCACTGGAGGTGAGGCTGCCCCAGCCCAGAGCAGAGCAGGACAATCCCCTCCCTTGCCTGGCTGCCGTGCTGTGCCCTGGTGCCCCCAGGACAGGGTTGGCCCTCGTTGCCTGGCTGCCGTGCTGTGCCTGGTGCCCCCAGGACACGCTTGGCCCTCGTGGCTGCCAGGGCACTGCTGACTCATGTTCACCTTGCCATGAAATTCATCTTCAGAACCCCTGGTTTGTTGGCATGTTTGGAACCTGTATTTAATTAACAAACTCATTTGTCCTTTCCCTCTGAAGTCCTGTTTTGGATGTGGTGACCAGCAGTCTGGAGTGGTTGTAGCTGCCTGGGTAGGGCTGTCTCAGGAAAGATGGTGAAAGCAGTAGTGTAGGTGGCTTTCACCAAGAGCATGGTGACAGAAGTCAGTAGGCTGAGGAGAGTGTTTGTCTGATCTGACTATCTAATATTTACTCTGCTCCTTTATCTCTCTCAGTGCTGCCCGTGCATCTTTAACCTTTTCCTTTATCTGCTGGCACAGCCTGGAGGCAAAGCACTGATCATGCTCATTAGAGTATGAGCTCTATTGCTTTTTGATTAACCTCTCTCCATGTGCCCTGTGGCACTGCAGTTTGAAATATAGCTCCAAAAGATCTATGGAATTGGAGGAGTGGACCTTACTCTGTACTAGAGATGTGCAGAGGCGTTGCATTTTGTGTGCATTTGCAAAGCCTTGTGAGTTTGAGGCAAAGAAAACGCTCTTGTTATTGATACTTGGATTGTATAATACACCTCAGCTTTCATCCCCTGAGAAATTGTGTCAGTAATTGAAAGAGCCATTGTCTCATTTCAGTTATCTAAACAATCTCAGTCTTCATTCTTATAATTATTGGAAGAGCCCAGCAGCAAAAATCTTATTAGTAATTTCCTAATGCTACTGGGAAACAATATTTCTAGAATAATTTTCTGTACTGAGTCGATGATACAAGTCAAGATTGGTGTGAAAACAGATTAGGGAATGTCTAAAGAAATTTATCACTGTTTTCTTTTTTGTCACAATAACATTATGGATATAATTTTTTTTTTTTTTAAATACAAGGAAACATAAAATGAAAATTCTGGAAGTGAAGTTCTGCTAGCTGGGTGATACCTTTGCCTTAGTAATGGAAAAATATGGAATCCTTTGTTACTGGAATTAAGAGAAAGTTTTCACATTTTCAGCCCTTGAAAGGATGTAACTATTATGAAGGAAATAAAGCATGATTCATTTCTTAGACTCATAATAGCTTTCCAATGATTGCAAGTGCATTATTTCTTTCATTACAAACAATTAAAAATGTATCAGTAGTTTTGGAAAGGAAATTCAATATACTTGTAGGTGTGGAGGTTTCGTCCCTGTTAGAAATTATCTTTGTAAATCTATTGTATGGAATGCACATAAAAGCCCAAAAAAATAAATATTCAGATGAGGAAAGAATTGACACTTGAGTTTACAACACCTGCATACAGATCTATCATATTGGACAAACTGCTTCTAATTTCAGTGATTTCTTTGGTTCAGTGCATTTTAATTAAGCTTTTGACTGCTGCCTCAGTAAACCCTTCCTGCTTCAAAGAATCGATAAGCTATCCACACTTGATCTGAGCTGCTGTAGAGATGCTGAATATCATGTATGGGCAGCACATTTCTTCAGTCAATTATTTGTGAAATAATTGCTTGGTCTGGCTTTTATTTTGAATGTTGTGGGACACAGCAGCTGGTTCTCAGCACTGTTGCCCCTGGTGTTACTCTAAGCACTTGTGTTCTTTTGTTTCATCCATGGGTCACTCTGGAGAAGGGAAGTTGCTTGAGTTGTGAGGGAACTTCATTTTAAATTGAGAGAATTGTCCAAGAGCCACAAAATTTTCTTGTGTTATCCCTTACAGTATCTCAATAGACTTTATGCTCAGTTCACACTCCTCCCCTGTGAAACAGCATGTACTGAGCTGGCTCTTCAGTCATCTGTTTATTTCAGGTTTGTTCATAAATAATCTAATACATTTGGAAGCTTGGAGGATTGGTTCCACACTGCTTAGTTACCTTTCTGTTTAAATACTCTTATGCTAATGGCTGTGTGCCTTATTAATGCTCATGGATTACATTATGGGGCATAGAAGATAATGTAATAGTGTGTTCTGTGAGTATGTTTAATAAAAACCAGATTAGAATTAAGACTGTATTGTGAGTCACTGACATATCAGCTCTGTGCTTAATATCTTATCTAAATCCCCGTCCATAGCTTTTAATACAGTTTGCATATTTTAGTGAAGTTGAGCATAACAGTTCTGAACCTCTCAGAAGAGGAGCAAATACAGAACATATAAAGCTTTTTATAATTGAAAAATATACTATTCTGATGGATATGTACTCCATCAGTGCTTGTTTTTCTTTGTATGTTAAATTGTTTCCTTTTAGAAACAAATTGCAGATGTGTAACAAGCAGATTCCTGGTGGGTATGGAGAATATTTGATAGGAATGCATAGACAAAACCAAAAAAAACCCCTCATCCTAGAGCTTAAAATGAGATCAGAACTGTGTGCTCTTAATACAGTCTGGTAGCTGTGTCAGTGTATAGGTAATTTTACTGTCCTGTTCTTGTGGGGCACCAAGGGATTTTGTTTCTCTGCTCCTGTTTCCATGGCAATTAGAATTAGATTAGTTTTAGGATCACAGTGGATAAATGAGAGCGACTGAGCTATGATGTAGTGTTTGTGAGTCAGGAACACACTGAGTCTTTTTATAAAGTAGCACAAAACTCTGCTTAAATCACTGTAGTTTTCTGGTTGCTGCTGACTTGCTTGTATTTCTCTTTCAGCGTCCGGATCTTTCACTTGTGGTTGCAGTCTGGTGGCACTTGTGCTTTTTGTGTTTATAGGGATGTAGCCTTTAAATGAGAGAGCAGTGCCTGGATTCTAGCGAGAGCTACATGTTGAACAGTCAGTTTGCATATTTGCTAATAAATATTTATGTTAACTATTTCAAAAACTCTTCAGCCCATGACTGATTTTTGCAGTGTTTTCAATACAGTGTAATGGTATGATTTTTATTAGCACCCACTCTTTAGGATGATTTTCCTGGAAGAGCATTCAAAAACCAAGCCACTGTTCTTCTGTATTTGTCCATACAGTTTTTATGTGTGTGTATGTGTGCATATGGAAATACCTAAACTTTTTTATTCTTCTGGTACTTGTTAATGCATTCATACCACCCTCACCCCAAGAGATTTTCATCCTTCCTGTTTTTCCAGGAATTGGAATGGAGAGTAATAATACTGGTGGTCTATTCCAGTCACTTTTCAGCTAATTCCCATGCAGCACAGTTCTTTTTCCTGTAGTGTGTATTTAACTTTACCAGCATTTGGCACTAATGGATTGCAGATGCTGCAGAGTGTGTTATTATAAGAAGATTTCATGCTCTGGTAGTAATGTGTCATGCTTTTATAGTCTCTGAGTGTATGGTAGTTGTGACATTACTCACACAGTATTTAATGCTTGCATTTTGTTTAATAATTGTCTACTTTGTACAAGGGCTGTGGTAGATTTCTCAGAAAAATCATCCTGGAAGATATTTCAGCCATTGTTTAGACTCTCTGAAGTACACCTAAACATAAGTGCAGTTGGGGATGTTATTTGTTGAGGTACAATTGAACTCCGCCCTTCCAGGAACACTTGAGTTGACAAAATTAATCTTTGCAGTAGTGTGTGCTCCTGGAGCCCAGAGAGGGGAGCCTTGGGAAGCGTCAGTGGCTTCAGGCCCTTGTGCAGGAGCAGAGCTGCTGTTGTGCTTTGCTGGCAGAAAGCACTGCTGGTGCTGGGATTTCCCTTCGGCAGCCCTGCCCTCTCCACTCAGCTGCTGGAGCCTCATCTGCCTGATTGTGCTGTGCCTGCTCTGCCTGGCCCACCCTGATGGTGCTCGACTGATGTGATGTTGTCACAAACAGGCTCTCTGGTTTCTGGGTTATCTACCTTCCTTCACAACACACGTTTTTGGAAACACATACCCAGATTTCTGTAAACACATAAATTTAGTTCTTAGAAGAGGCCTGAGAAAGAATTTCTGCAATTGCTGTGAAGAACTTTTATGCTTATTTTCATGTGACTGAATCTATTGCTTAGAGAATTGGTCTTGTATTTACAAGCTGAAAACATGACTAACTCCTAAACTGGTAGAAAATAACCAAATTACTTGATATATGTTGTACCAGGCTGAGAAAGGGAGCAGGAATAAGAATAGGGAATAAAACTTGGAGTTTTCTTTAACTCATGCTCTGTATCAGACTAGAAAACCATTTTTAGATCCCAAATCGAACTAAGGAAAAAAAATTATTTTTATTAAGCAAATTAGTACATCGACATCAGTAATTTTAAGTTTCTATAGTTTTTTTTGTGCCTTGATGGTGTTTCACTATACTTAGTGTGGCTTTAATTAATATTTATGTAAATACAGGGTTTATGTAGTTCAGAAAAGAAGTTAAAAGGAACCACACTAGAGAATGTATTTCCTACAAGAGCCATTTTAGAGTTGGAGGCTTGGAAAGCAGATGATTTCAGATACATTGAGAAACTGCATCATCTGATCTGTCCCACATTCAAAGTCAGAGCCTTCTAAATTTCTAGGGATCCACCAGACTGTGAAGGCACAATGCTAGAAAAGACATCATCAAGGGCTAATCCTTTGTTTGCAGTCCCTGTACTGGAAAGTCATTTTACCTTCTGGTTTTGTCCTGCCTCAGTATGTGCCTGTTAAAACAAATGCATCTTTGTCATGCATGGGCACCACTTGCTCTGATGATAATGGAGTTTTCATATGCATGTTGAGTTACTGCATTTCTAATGCTGCAGAAGTCAGCACTGATGTACTCTGCTTTTTCTCTGTGCATCAGCATTGTGGTAATCAGCAGCTACATATATCTACATATATCTCTGGGTATTCTCCTTAAGGAATCTGGCAAAGCTACTTTTTTGAATGATTTTTGTAGCTGTCATTTATTTCAGTTATTATGTGATGGGGAGGTTTGCTACAATTCAGCAGATGGAAGTTGGGTCCGAGGTAGTAGATAAACGTACTCTGCAGGTTTTGAAATCCAAACACATTGCCAGTGTTAAGGGATTGTTATAATCCTCAAACTCCAATTTACTTTTATTTAAGAAAGAAAAAACCTGTGCACAGAATACATGTGATGTGGTGATTTTTGAAAAGCACAAGAAGCCTTATGGATTGCAATGTTGAGCTACTGAATATTCTGAGTGATTATTGTAAGATATTTTGGGCCTGTAAATTACATACTACTTTTCAAATAATTGCTACTTTTGTATAGAAATAAAGTGGGGTTTGTACTCACTGTATTTAATGTTAGCGTTGTATTTATAAGAAGTATAAACTGAAGAGAAAACAAAACCGTAAGATTGGTTGGGGTTTTTTGTTTGTTTGGATTTGTTGGTTTGGTTTTTTTTCTAAATTCCTGGTCTTCAAGATCAAGAGAAATCTGTAGATTTCTCCTTTGATAGTAATTTGGTGTATTCTAACTAAATGTCATTATGTGATGTCCTCTGTGTGATTTTTTCCCTAGTTGCATAGCTGTGCCCATTGTGGGTTAATGTGAGGTACTTGGCACTGGAAGTAGCTGCATCTCAAAGCAAAATAGGCTTTTTGGGTAACCAGTGACTGACACAGGGGATTAATGGGGGCTGGTAAATTACATTACAGCATTGTTGGGGTGACCTCTTATAGTGCCAGTATTAAACATGTGCGACACCGAGTTCTTGTCTCTATAATCAGTGTAAATTTATCAAGTGGCCTGGCTGTGCTTGACCTTTTGCATGGAGAGCCAGTACAGGGAGTGCCACGAAGCTCTCCCTTTCCAAACCAAAACACGTGTACCTCTTTCGTCTAACAAGGCCTCTCTAAAGGTCAAACACAGTTGTAGTTCAGCTGAACAAAAGGCATCAGCGCCCTTCTTGCACCCTGTGCAATGCCACAAAAAAGACAGGAGGGGTAGAGGTTTAATTCATGGAAGGGAGGTCACGCAGTAAATGAAAGGGAAGATTTGCTACTCACAGGTAGTGCACTACAATATCTTGGCTCTGACCATATGACTTGGTGATAACTGATTTACCTACAAATATTTTATGCATCAATACATGTTCTAGTTTGGAATGCAATTTCTTTCTTTTCCTAAAGGGTTTTTCTTTAATAACCTCACAATTTCAGTCAGCCCATTTATTTAATTGAGAGCATGTTGCTGTCTAGCCAGCAGATAAACTAGCTAACCTTGTCATTTTACCTTCTGAGTGCAGTTCCACATTGCAGGATTATCAGCCCAGAGCCAAGTTATCATACAGTAATAACAAGCTAACATAGCTGTGTGAGCACATTTAATTAATGGCAAAGATGGAATTCTCGACTTTTCCTTCACTTGGCCAGCATCCAGAAGTGTGTAACTTCTCTGCTGTAGGAAATGCTGTAGAATACAAACTATGCACATTTGCATGTAGCCATTATCTGGACAGTCTTTGATATCCGTGTGCTGGTCTTGGTTCGTTTTTACTATGCATTTATCTCCCAGCTGTTGCACTTGTGCTTCATTTAGAAACTAACACTGAGGTTTCAAAAAAACCCTAATTTGAGGGGTCTTTAATGGGACAGCTACTAAGGGAAATACCAAAAGGCGCATTTTCACATGTTGTCTTTCTGAATAATGTTTTCAACAGCTGCTGCAGCTGTGGATATTGTCAGATTATGAAATATGCTTGAAACATGCTCACAGTGAGAGTGTCCACAGATTAGACTTTGTGAAAGCTTAAACTCAGCACTCCAGAGTGCAGCTGCTGCAGGTAACCAACAGCTCCTTCTCCACATTCCCACCAAGCATCACTGGACTGGATTGTTTCCAGCCTGATTCCCAGTACACTGTACATTGCTTCTGCAGTGGCTAAATATAGATGCATTTTTGTTTATTATGCTCTGCTATTTTTACACCCAAAAGCTTGTTAGGAAAGCAGGATGGAGTGGGAAAGGTGACTTGCTAAGTATAGAAGTTATTGTTACGCTGACTCTTGCACAAGCTGAGGTGAAAAAATGACTGTGGACTTTTGAAATAACTATATTGTGCATTCCTTTCTCTGCAATTTATTTTATTAACTTTACTATTTTTGTAATCCAGTAGTTAAAAGGCTCCTCTCCACTTTTTTTCTCCCACACCAGGGTCAATATCTCTCACCCTGTTTCTTGTTTCTTTCTCCCTTTTTAACTACATGTAAAGCTTATGGCATCTGAACTGTAATTTGCATGTTATTTTAAGATACCTAAGGTTAGCTTAGATGTATAAAGGTCTGAATCCTGCTTGCTTTTGGTCTGTAGTATAGGGAGTAATGTATCTGTATGCTGAATCCAAGTTTTAATGGATGTATGGGTCCTCTCTCAAAAATATGATCAGGTAGGGAGGTTGTTTGGGCAGGTGAAACAGAACAAAAAACCCTTCTGCTAATTTATCTGGATACCTGGATGATTTTGTGATTGTTCTGTCATTACTCCCCTTTTTTTAGCTAATTTTCAATTGTGGTAAGAGACCACAAGAAAATTTGCCCAAAACACTTATTCTCCTTTAGTGTTGATAGTATTTGGGACTGGGAGAGAAAAAGTGTTTTAATGACTTCTTGTGATCTGATCACAACTGAGTGAATCTGGCAGCTGGATTGAAATTCGTTTAAAAACAGCTTAGTACTAGTTCTGTTTATTTTTTGTTGAGAATAAAAGAAAAGCGAAAGCGTTTTAGTATTTGGTTTCCAGCATTCTGGAAATACATGTCATGGCTGTGTATGACTTTGATCTCATTAGCTGCTGTGTTTTTAATGACACTGGTGTAACCCTCATGCCTCTTTAGTAACTCTGCTCTCTGTTCCAGGTGCTGTTGTCAGGACTGATTGGTGTTGTTTCATGGAAGAGGCCCCTGTCCCTTGTGGTGAGCAACTCCCAGTGCTTTTGCCTTTACAGAGAAGCCTGATGGTCTGTGGGGATGATTTGCTGTGCTGTTGTGTATCCTGATGTTTATAAACACTTAGTACAAAAAGTGTGAAGCCTTTGAAGTTGTAATGTATAAATCACCTGGGTGAAAATAGTAATTTTCTACTGTCTCACAAACAGACTATTGGTCTGCTTGTACCTTTGCATTTAACTTAATTTGCCTAAAGATGCACTGCAGGGCAATCTTTTGAGCAGGTATCTGAATGCAAAAAAGCCCATTCCAAATTAGTAGTTGTTTGTCTTCATCTGCAGAAACATTTTCACCTACATTATTATTTATGTTGTGGGATTCATGTAGTTACTTAATAATGAACAGTAATCCATTCTTTGTGTGTGCATGCTAATAGAGTTTGTTAGCCTATTAATGTAAAGCAGTATTAGGTGGAAATCAAGCTTATTAAAAGCACGTTGTGACTGTGTCAATAAGGATGTGTTAGGAGGCAAACATTGCCTTTGAAACAGTGTGCATGTGTAACAGAGTAACACTAAATATTAGTAACATAGTACTGAAGATAGTCCTGGCATAAAATGCGTAATGGGCAGTATGAAATGGAAAGTCTTGTACTAATAAGAATAAGCTTGATTAGAACTGCAGGTGTATCTTTTATATTGTGAACTCAGACAGTAGGCATAGAACTCACATCATTGGAATAAATAATATTCACACATCAGAAATGTTATCCAGGTCTGTTGAGACTTGCCTTCTCTGATTCCTGAATGTTTAAATTCAGCTGGGCTTTCTAATATCGACTCGTTCAGTGAAATGTAAATAGGCAGTCATGGTCAGTGTAATTCAAGGAAATAAAAGGGAGGAACAGTAATGGTAACGTTGATGCTTGCAGGGCAGCTCATCTTCCTGAAATCTGCTCTAGGAAATTATTTATTTCCAAGAGTAAGCTTAATGCTCTTGATTTAGATTCTGATCTCCTGCATTGACCCTTGGTGGTGATACAATAATCAGCTGAAGAATGGTGACCCCAGCAGAACAGGGATGGTGTTTTTCACTGCTGTGTGTGATTAACCTGTGCAGTGGCTTTACAGTGGCTACAGAAAGTCCTGTTTTCCTTGCTGAACTGTAAATACCTTTGAGCAGTTGGACCCCACGTGTGCAGGGTGACTCTTCTGATTAGCAGTCAATAATGTGTAACTTTACAACCTCACAGCTCAAAGTACCACCAACATGCTAATGAGCCATGTTTCTCCTGATCTGTTTATACAACACATATGCCAAATACATATGGTCAATAATTACCTTTTAACCTATTTTATAGTACTATAAGCAGCTAGACAATCAATTACAATATGTCTTTTTTTGTTGCAGTGTGTTACAAAATATGGCATTGCCGAGAGCGATAGCAGCAAGATACATAGCTTTATCATTTGAAGCTATGAATAAAGTTATATAAAATTAAACCATGCAACATCTGTGGTGTCCTGAAAACTGGTGAAACTGTGATAATATTTTAAGGTGCAGTTTTCTGCATATCTTAGATTTGCGACTAAAGCTGGTTTATAATAACCAGTGTTTTGGCTATTGCTGAGCAGTATTTGTGCAGTATCAAAGCTTCCTGCTTTTCCCACACAGCATCACTTGCTTTGGCTTTTTCCTTCCTGTTTCCTTTGCGTATTAAACTGTCTTTGTCTCCATCCACAAGTTGTTTTTTTTCACTTGGGCTTTTCTAATTCCCCCCCAGTCCTGCTGCAGGGGGCAGTGAGTGGGTGGCTGTGTGGTGCTTTCCTGCTGGCCAGGGTCAGCGCCCCACACTGCTGGGTGTGCCTTGCCCAGCACTGTAATCATACATGGTTTTCCCACAGATGCAGGGTCTTTTCTTTGCAAATGTATTATTTTCTGCAGGCAAAAAGAGGAAGTTGAAGAAGCATTAAACAGAGATTGTTCATCAAGCCTTAATTTCTGGCTGTATGATAATAGAAGTGTGTTATGTAGTATTGGGGTGTAGAAGTGAGTGTGTTGTTGCACAGTTTAACACTTTGGAACCAAAGTCAAAACTGAGAGTAGTTGTGTATTTATAAGCTATTAGTATGAATGCTGTTTTGTATTCTGCATTCAGTCAAAGATTTACAAATGTGTATGTACTGAGGACATTTACTGCAATATTGATGTGCAGAAATTTAGAAGTTCTCCTGCTAAAGTGCCTTTGCAAATCTTAATCATCTGGAAAACTCACCAGATTTTTTGTTAGTTTATCTGAATTTTCTTGGTCACCTCCTAGCCATCAGTTGCTTATGTTGCCAAAATACTTTATACATGCAAGGAATCAGTGTCTGTTATCAAACCCGTATTTACATTTACCAGAGGAAACACTCAGGCAAAGGAGATATTTAAGTAGCTCACACATTGATTTTGAATGGTATTTTCCTTATATTTCAGATGTTTCCTCATTAAGCTTTCTCTGTTTTCATTTTGAAATCTCAGGGTATTGGTAGTGCTTTCAGAAAATCTCTCAAGGGTCCCTTTTTTGGAAACCAAGTGTTGGCTGTGTTACTACCACTGCTTAGTGTTAAAATGCAGTGTTGAAGTAGGAATTTGTTTCCTTCTGGTTTATGGAAGTGTCTGAAAATTGAGAGAGAGCTTGTGAAGCACCTGAGGCTGAATTGCCTTGTAAAAAACCTTTAAATTGTGCAGTCAGATTATTTTTCTGTTACAATCTAATCTATGGTAATTGCAAATCTGTTTGTGCTAGGGAGATTAATTCAGCCTCTGAATTGAGTTGAAAGCTTCTCTGTTGCCATCTGGCATTTGAGTGACCCCAGAAAAATACTTTTACATTTCTAACTGAAAGTTTTTACAATAAACTGATAGATTTAATATTTTTTTCAATGAACTGAAATGTGGGGTTTCATAATGTCTGTGAATGTCAGTGAGCACAAGGTAATACTACTTATTAATAAATGATCTTGATTACTTAGAGTAGGTATTTAAAAGCATTTGCTATGAAATGTGCATTCCAGATCCAGTTCTGTGCACCAGTGAACATGCAAATCAGTGCGTGTACAACTCAATGTGTTGTCCCTTCAAATGAATAATTATTTCAAGCCTTTTTTCTGTTTGATAGGATTTTCTTAATTTTAGAAAAATTAGAGAAGCTGTCCTAAATAGCTGCAGTTCAACCTGTATATCAGGCAAAAGGATGAACTGCTGTGCAAAGTCTCAGGCTGCACCCATGATAAGACTCAGTTAAATGCAAAAACTGACTTCTTAAAAAATATTAATCTTGGGTCAGCTTGGTGTTTGTTGCAAAATGAGAGATTTTTCTTTCTAGAATTCCAGTAAAAAGCTTGAATTAGTTGAAATTCAGACTTGAGTATTTTTCCTTTTTTTCTGTAAAAATCATTAGAAAAATATCTACATTGAAAAGTGAAATTGCTAATAATTTTAAATCAATACATTCACATATACACTTGCCCCATAAGATGCATGAATATGTAAAACTGGTCCAAATGTTTTTCCTCATTGATTATCTCCTTTCACTAGGTATCATTGCAGACTACAGCAGGAATAACCAAACTTCAGGAAACAGATGAAACCTAAAATGTAGAGAAATAGTGTATTGGTGTATATATATAGTATATTAGTGTGTGTGCACATATATATGTGTATATATAGTGTATTGTATAACAGTAAGTTTCCTATATTGTGCTTGGTGAGGTGGAGTGTTGACATGTTCTTGGCCATGCTGCTTAACCTGAGCTCTAGAGTAGCTTAAGGGGTGAGATAAGTTTTTTAAAACTCTTGTAAGAGAATTTGCAGATTCCTTTCAGATGAAATCTGAGAGAAATATTTGAATTTTAAAAAAGAAAAAGTGGTTGTCCTCCCTCTGGTACCCACCCTCAAGCAGAGATTTGGTGTCTGGTTCCTGGAATAAAATGATCGATGTAGTGGAGAGGCAATGTCAGCATAAAGAGGTCAGGACTGCAGGAGAAGAGCAAGTGAAGGCATGCACAGCGTGGGGTGAGAGCAGTGTGAGGCAGCCAACCCTCGTGTGTCACCGCTGACTTTGACACCTGTGTGATGTTGAGAGGAGCTGCAGAACATCCCTCTGCCTTAACAGATCCCTTGATCACTCTGCAGTATCATTTCAGCGTGAGAGTTCTTTGAATTCCTTGATCAAAATGTTCATTAGGAACTCTGCTATTAGACAAACTCCTTCTTTGAGGCTGAAGCACTAGTTTAAAGGTGAACAAAACACTGGGTGAGAAAAGTGCATCTTACATACCTGTGTTTTCAGTTTGTGATGAGCTGGGCAGGGGTTGAATGCTGGGTATTGCTGCTTTCAAAAAGAAACTTGGGAGGCTGCAATAACTTCTGTTTGGAAAGCAAATCCAGTGCTGGTTCAAAAAGTAGCTCTTCAGATGTAAAGCTGTAAATTTTGATCAGAGCTGATGTGAAGCCAGGCTTTGGAATTGAGAGCAGAATGTTTTTCTTTGACCTCTTTTCTGGGAGCATGGAAGGAAACCAACCCAAATTCAGAGAAGCTGAATGCTAAATCAGGGGGAAGAGAGTTGTGGAGGACTGGAACAGGAAGGAGAAATTGAAATGTGAGTCTGGTAACATGAGGAAGATAGACATCAAAAGATGACCAGACAGAATTGGACCAAAACCATGTCAGTAAGAAATCATACAAGAGGATCTCTCATGTTTCAGAGATGCAGTGCCACAAGCACCATAAATAACTGAATTGCAATAGATTTGTATCTTAGTTCTGAATGATTTCAGTGACAAAAGTGTAGGCTGTAAATAGTATTTTCCTATATTTGGGACAAAGTTAAGTGTTCTTTGCCTCTTGTCTTCCTGTTCTCCCTTCCCTGAGGGTTAGTTGTATAAAGCTCTAAGGTGGCTTTACTGCTCTGGTCACAAACTGCATCATCTGCCCCTGCACACTGCTACAGCATGGCTGGGGTTGTGCTAAATATCTGTGAGACAGGATCTGGAAGTGAGGTTAGTGTATTTAGGGATAACTGTATTCCAGGTTACATCAGTTTGAAAGTAGATTTAAAATATATTTATGTTTCATTGAAGCTGCTTCTCTTTTAAATTTGTTTCAAACGGATGCCCCGAGAGGTCTTTTCCCAATGTACAAACTGTTGTTTTAGGCCACAAAATAATGTCTGTTGTTGGATTGAGTAGGGTGTCTGAAAAGTGTGGTCTTCAAAATTTGTAATTTGAATTTGTGTAAACTCTTATTACATTCATGTTATTTTTTTTTCAGGCAAGTTAATATATCCATTTAGCTTTTAAAATGTGCACTGCCTATTGATTTTTTTAAACTTAGACTGGTGATTCCCTTGTCTTCTTTAATATCATGAAACAACATGAAACCTAGCCCCAGTGCTCTTTCATTAGGATAGACTGACAGAAGAGGAAGAGGGGAAAAAACAGAGAATGGCCCAGTAAAGTTGTGAACTGGGTGAGTAAGAAACACACTTGAGATGGAAACAGAAGAAATGAATCAGGGAAATCTTTGCAGTGATGGAGAAAAGATGCCACAGGGTGAAGCAGCTCTTTAGAATGAACATGCTATGCCCTCTTTTACATCTTAACACTTCTTAAACCTCTCTCTTGCCTAGGTCTCTGTCTGCATCTCTCTGATGCCCTTTTGGCCAAGGCCGCTTGTTCCTGGGCCCAGCTGCCACCAATTGCCACTCATGTGAGAATCCAACTCCTCTGCTGAGCATCCCTGTGCTAGTTAGTTATCCCCAGTGGCAGAGTTTAAAAAGACCACAAGCAGCTTTTCCTGCAGGGCAGACAAACCCTGCTGGGGCATAACACTTCCCCTTCCTAAAGAAGCACTTCATAATTACCCTAAACCAGCCCCTGCTCCTCCCCATCTGCTGCCATCGCATCCTGTTGCCATGGCAGCAGCTCCTGTGGCACATTCCTGCCCTAGGGAACTGTCACAGCTCCAGTCCCAGTGCTGCTGCTGCTGCTTGCAATGAAGAGTGTGCTGTGGGTGCTACATTCACCTCTCTTCAGCCCATCACTAATTCCCTTGTTCTCACATGCTTTCTAAATATATCTGCTGATGGTTCTTTCATCTCATCTGCTCCTCCTTTTAGAAATGCAGGCTGCATCCCATCTGCTCCTGGAGTTCTTGGCAGCCTTTGCACAGTCTAATTCTTCAACTCTTTCTTGGTGAGAGTCTGGTTTGCTTCAGCATTTCTTCTTCCTCCTTGGTAAATGAATCTCGTGTCACGTATCCCTGGGGCTGGCTAGTTGGGCAACAGGGGAGCTATTTGTTAAACTTGGAATTTTGTTTTCAAATGGTGAGGAAACACTAGCTTCAAAAATTTATTCAAGACAAGCTGAGCTGCATTTGAAATGTTTCTAAAAGTAGAATAAATATTTGTATGAACTAATATAAAGTATTTTGAGGTGTGATGGAGTTGGGAATGGATACCTCTCTCTTTGTGCTGACATACTCAATCAAAACTCATGTGATTTTAGTTTTATTTGTGTGACAGATGGAAGGAAACTGTTACCCAAAGGGAATCTAATTATCCTGTGCTTGTTGAAGAAAAATACTTTGATTTCAGTGGGATTTGCTTGCCAGGTAAATCACAGTTTAGATCCTGAACTAGACATGTGTGTGATTGAGTGTTTGGGTTTCCGTACTACAAATACTATAAAACCTGCAACAGCATTATGGACTAAGTTCTACTTCAGATATATGAAGAAAGGCCTTTGAAATCCTAAAGTTCATTTACTGATGGATCTCCATCAAATTATTCATGTGAGTATTCTTTGGAGATGTGTGTGCAATTTTTCTTGAAATGGCCAAAACTATAGTGAGTTTACATGACAATGGAATTGGAAAGAGCTGCTGCCCACGTTGAAGCTTGAACTGATACTGGAAATGCTCATGTGCTCTTGATGGAGGTCAGCACTTGTGGCTCCTGACCATGCTCACCTGGCAGAATTTTCCTCCTCAGGGATGAAAGTCAGAGTTCTGGTGTGCGAGGGCTCAGAGAGACCACGCAGTTGTTAATTAATGAGAATAATTGCAAGTGAGTAGTTAATTGCTATTAATATGTTGGGAAAGACAGATGCAAAATATCTGTGTGTGTGACCTTTACATCCTGCTTCTGTCTCATTACGCTTCTGCCAGGAAGGGCTGCTCGCAGAGCTTTTGATGCCTGTCCTTGTCAGCGGGACAACACGAGCCTTTATTTCCTCAGGGAATCCTGCTACAGATGTTGTGGAAGGTTAATTTATTTGGAATAGCATTTCACTGACACGTGCATGGAGGTGAATCCTTCCTGCAATGTGACACTTGCAAAAAGTAATGTATTGTTTAGGTGGATGAACCCACTCGGCAGCTGCTGTGGAAGCATAAATTCAGTCTTATGTAGATTTTCTTAAAAGTTATTAGACTACTCACATTGTTGAAGAAAATGTATTCATTGTTAATTACTGATTTATCTGTTTTGTTTAAATATAGATTCTTGCATACAAAGCTAATTTAGCTAATTAATTTCTA
The DNA here is from genome assembly GCF_017590135.1 of Pyrgilauda ruficollis. Lineage (NCBI taxonomy): Eukaryota > Metazoa > Chordata > Aves > Passeriformes > Passeridae > Pyrgilauda > Pyrgilauda ruficollis. The sequence continues at coordinate 14,246,615 of NW_024522539.1, forward strand.
GCATCCTAAATGTCTAAAGACCCTAAACATCAGCTTTCTTTTCCTGTTCTGCTGTTGTTATGGAACATTTTTGAGACACAGTGTCTTATTTGTTAATTTTTAAAAAGTTTCAGTTTTTACTTCCTTTGAGTGTATGTTGGACGGAAAAATTAAACTAATATGGCTGAGGTAGTTGCAAATTTTAGGTCTGGCTTATGTGGTCAAAATTCTATTCAGAAAGCATTATATTTGAAGTTCTTATTATCATACTGTTTATGAACTCCTCTTTTTCCACCTGGCAGTACAGCTGAAACAGTTGTTTTTGAAGCATTTCAAATTGACAACATTTTGAGTAGCATTAATATAGGTTAGTGATGTTTGGATTTCTTTTCCCTTCAAAATAACACTTTAAGTTTCGTGTGCATGGATTTTTTATTTAGGGGAGCAGTGGTGCATAAATGTACATGCTAGTGATAAAATTTAGACAATACAGCTACTATTAAAAAAGATTTGTCCAAATAACTTATTTTGACTGCACATACAGTAAAAATCATATGACTATGTGATATAATTTATAATAATAAATTATTATGACCAGGTTGTATTGTTGCACTATTAGCTACAGATCATTGAAGGATTCCTTTGATTGCTTATTTTCATGTAGCAAACTTCAAATTAGCCTCTTTAGCATATTAGCTGGCAACTCCCCATTGTCCTTCTAATAGATTATTACACAAAACCTAAACTAAACTTGTTCTCTGCTCTGAAACTAATTACCTGCAAACTATTTTTGTTACAATCACTGTTAGAAGTGTGTCACATTATTTGAATACTTCAAGAGATAGCTTGAATTTTATCTGGAAAAAAAAGGTTATAGCTCCTCTTGTTTCTCTTTTATATGGCAGTAGTCTGAAGGCCACTTGATGGTCCTTTTGGGTCCCTTCCAACTCAGAATATTCTGTGTTTCATAAAGGTGCAGATGCTAAAAGAGTTAACTGGAAGAGAAAGAGCAGAAAATTAGTAGATGCTGAAATATCTACTTTTGACAAATTTCTGGTTAATGTTTCTGAGCTGAGAGCACAATGTCTTTATTACTAAATCAGGCCCTCTCTTACAGTTTCCTAAAAAATACTACAATAAACAGTGTAATTGCTGGAGCTGTGACAGAGCATTACAGAAACAACAAACATCTATTGCTGTGTGTAGAATGTGACAGTGCTGCACTCACTTTGTCTTTTAATCTGATCCCACTCGAGGAAATTATCTGTATGCCCATTGCTTCAACTGACAGGGAATTTCTTGGAGGTATTGAATATCTTTTATTATGAGATATTAGGAGACTTGTTTTGATATAAATGCATCTTTGCATTTGTCTGTCACTCTGCTCCTGTGCACAGAGCCAAGGTTGCATTTTGGATTCCAGGGTTCTTGGAAAGCCTTGGCAGCAGCTACAAACCCCTCACTTTATTGATGTTGTTGTTGTTTGCTGCACAGTGAAACAGGAGGAAACCAAACTGCTCCTTCTGGTCTCTAAATAGGTGTTATTTTGTGTGATGCAAATTCTGCTGCAAACACCCAGTGCCCCTCTCTGTTGCCCGCGGGGCTGTTACCAAAATTGACATAATTCCCCAAAGCTACAGCATGTTTACTCTTGCTGGAAGCTGATTGCTACTCTGGCAGTAAACAAAATACAGTCACAGGGAGGCATCGTTTTTTCTTGTAAATTGAAACCAGTAGCATTGTTTATAATCTTAAATAAAATCATATTTGAAGTTAGAATTTTCCACAGAATATTTTAATAAAAATATAGAAATGAAGATACAACCAAGCAACAAATAAGAAATTAATTACATTCCAAGATCTATCGGAATGAAAGCAAGTTAAAAGGGCCATAGGAGAGTCAATAAAATCCCATACACCAAATTCAAGTTCAGAAGTTTTCATCTGAACTATTTAGCTTTGAAACTAGAAATAGTTACATGGATTTAAATATTTATACTGAGATTTCAGCTTTCCTTTACAAAGTTAAATAGCCTCACTGGAGTCAAAAGGAATTTAATCTGGAGAATATGTAATTTAATTAAATAATGACAGGAATTGAACAGGCTGATATTATTTAAAATAAAACAGGATATAATTTATGGTTCCTAACATAAAAGCATTAAAATCTCTAGCCTGATGCTGTGCCACACTACAGGAAATATTTCTGTCTATTTAATGTAGAACGTTGCTTTAGACTTAGAGAAAATATTTTTGTTCAAAGCTTTATTTTAATTTAGGCAAAAAATAGGGAGTACTGAATTAAACAGATCTGAAATGCCAACACTTTTCATCCTGTCTCTTCTTGGCAAGCATTGAGAAATCATGAAAAAGAAATCTATTATGAGGCAAATAATGGGAAGATAAATTTTGTTGTTTCTTGTACACTTGCAAACCATGAGTCAAGAGTGTTGGTATGAGTGCTGTTTCTGTTTAGTAAGGGTTTAAAATGGGCTCATTTAAAAATTATATGTTTTATGTATTTAAACCTATAATATATAATGAGTATTCAGCATCTGGCTGGTCCAACAGGTGGCTTCTGGCTGTACCCCAGATAATCTTGCATTAACTTAGTCCTGGCACTGTTGCTGATCTCATTGCTTCATAGCTCTTGGTGGTGATAAATTTTCAGGTTTGCTTCTGGTGTTTAACCTTCTACACCTCTGTCAGGGAAACTATAAATTCTGCAGCACAAATAACAATAAATGTTACTGTCTGCAGTTCATGTAAGACAAAGTTCTGTGAGCAAAATAGCTTGGGGCAAGTTTTTAATCTACTTATACAGTGGTTTATAGAGACAAGCATGTTTACCTCTGGCTATTCTTGCTGTTTCACAAATAAGAAATGTGTGCGTTAAAAGGAATGTATTTTAAATCTCATTGAATATACCCACACATATTTAAAGTGATTGGAAAGAAACCTGTAGTACCTCATATCAAACTACAGTGTCTCAAAAAAATTGCTTTCTGCAAATGATTTCAGTGTCAACCAAAGTTCATTCAAGGAGATTTTCTGACCTTTCAGGAGCTGCAGGACAGGAATTAACAGGAAATACAAGCAGGCACAGTATTACAGGTGCAGAGGATTGGCAGATTTACAGAAGGCAGCCTGTCATTGCAATGCAAGGTTTTATTCAAAGTACCCTGCACAGGGGAGTTGAGTAATATGCTTCATCAGCACAGAGGGTAACATTTTGTCTCAGTGTTCATGTCTTGACTATCAAACCACTGCAAACCACCAGGGGAAGTAGTGATTGAAATGCCAGCAATGAAGAAGCGATCCTGTTTCATATATATCTCCAAAATGAAAGTGTGAGGAATGAAATAAAATGTTGCTTTTAGAAATAAGGTTTCATGTGATGCAATATTAACATCTCTTTTGGAGGACTTTAATTATTTTGTGTGTAGAAACTTCTTCCTGCTTGTAGTAGCAAGTATTTCTTCAAAACGTAATGTGTGCTGCTCCTTTTTACTGTGCTCTTGGTGTGTATGTATGCAGTAGTGAGTGGGTGGCTTGGGTCACTTAAAGAATCCCCATCAAAAGTATTGGCAAAACAGGGTTTAATATAAATTTGTGAAAGTCACAGACTCATAGAATGGGTTGGGTTGTGTTGGGAGAGAGGTCACCTTGTTGCACCCCCTGCCATGGGCAGGGACAGCTTCCCCTAGACCAGATTGCTCAGACTTCCATCCAGCCTGGCCTTGAAAGCTCCCAGGGATGGGGGATCCTCCCTCAGCCTCCTGGCCACGCTGCTTGGGGTGCAGCCCAGGACAGAGTTGGCTTTCTGGGCTGCAGACACACATTGTCAGGTCGTGCTGTGCTTCTCATCCACCAACACCCCCAAGTCCTCCTCCTCAGAGCTGCTCTCGCCACATTTTTGGTAGAAAGCTGTATATGGACAGAAAATCTAAATTGTTAATGTCTTATGTTGCAGGTCACAAACTGCAGTGCGTGCTAAAGTTGGTGCTTTTGTTTTTCCCCTTTTTGCCTCCTATCAATTCAAGAACAAATTGTGAAAGACACAGTAAGGGCAAGAAGGTGCTTTGTGCCAGCTATCTCAAGGATTAAAGTTTTTGGGTTTTCAGGTGGTACAGTTTCAACAGTGCCTTCGGGAAAGAAGATGAAAGGAAGTCTAAAGCTTATGGAAAAAACAAAAGAGAATAAATTACTTGAGGCCAGTTGTGAAGAAAAGAGAAATATTAAGAGGCAAAATTGAAAGTGATGAAAAAGAACAGAGGGCAGAGAATATATCAGCTTCTGTAAATCCCTTTGATTTTTTTGGTGGTATCCATAAAATTAAGATGATTTGCTTTGGGACATTCTGAAGGCAGGTGTATGGTTGTATCTACATTTAAGAAATGTGGAAGGAAAAAATGTTCACAAATAATCTGAGAATACTAGTAATTTTCTAAAAGGTCAAGTTATACTCAAGACAGAACTACAAGCAACTTCCTTTATAATGGAAAGATAATATAACCTGTTAGTGCTTAAGTTTTTTTGATTTCTTTTCTTTCAGTATGGAAGGGCACTTTTCCTGGCCTCTCCCTTGCAAGGCATGGAGGGTGCTGATATTTTCATTCTGTGCAGATGTGTGTGGTGTGGTCTCTTGGGACTGCAAAGATGCAGACTCACTCTTGATACGCTCTGCATGTTCATACTTGAGGTTGATCCCAGAAATGGAGTAAAAAGGGGAGCCTTGTGTGGGTCCATGTGCAAGATGACATCCCACATAGTGAGTTGTTATATAATTTTAAATCATTGCATCCAAACTGTTTAGTTTTGTAGAATTTGTTTAGGACCATGGTAACATTTACACAGGAAGTCCTGTTAACATTTCTTCCACAGAGTCCTTTGTATAAAATATAAGCATTGACTTCTCCAATTAGTTCTGCTACCAACAAGTCATAATAAATCCATGGGCTTTGCTTTTTGTTCATGTATTAGTTCTTGGTGACTTTTGGAGCTGTGTGGCATTAATGCTCCTTGCTGATTTCTAGGAATATGTTATCTTGTTTATATGTTGTAACTAGAAAGGTGAAGAACATAATGCTGTATTTTAAGTCAGCATTTAGATGTCATAGCCTTCAATATCTGAGCATTCTGTATTCACTTCAGTGTAAGTTTCTGCCCTTGATCATTGGGTTGACTGTGTTTTGTACTCTTTCCTTCTAGTTTCATATTGCTCCTTCCAGTGTGTCACACTGAGCTCTCAGACCAAATATATTGTTTGGTAACTCTCTTTCTGAGGAAAATTTTAGCTTGGAAATTAGCCATCCTTGACTTTGTAAATAATGTATATCTAACTTAATCTACAGTGTTTCATAGCCTAATGTTGGGTCTCCATCAAAATCCACAATGGCCACTCTTTCAAAGGGTTGCAGATGTGTTTATTTTTACTGCTGCACCTGTGCCAGTGTTAGAAAAGACATTTGTGATAAAAAAAAAATGAAGCACACTTGAACATATTTTTTAATGTCTGTAAATGTGGTAATTGGTACTTTTGTGCCTCCTTCTCTCTGTTGTGGCTTCCAGCATGGTGGCAAACTTTACCTCTGAAGTTGTGATAACAGAGTACCAGATGTGTCCCACTCCGTCAGTAGAAAGCTTTTTTTTGTATTTAGCTGAGAAGCATTAAGGAAAGAGATTGGAAATTCTTCAGTTCCTTTTATTAGGATCTTTGTGCTCTGCAAGAGGCAAGGTAGTTTCAAAAGACTTGCAGAGGACATGAATCTCCCCCTTTAGCTCCATGTCCAGATTAGGTAGTTCCTTGCCTGGCACATTAAGGCATACAACAGCAAAATTGGGAAGACAAGTGTGACAGAGAACCTCAGTATTTGATATCATGTGGTGGCTGCCACTTGGAAATGCAGCTCCTAAACAGAATGTGAGACTTAGACCCACCGAGATGAACAGGAATTCTAAGAGCCTGTTTCATGTCCCTCTTGTCTTTGCCAGTGACAAGAGGAAGAGGTTACCTTGGAAACACCAATAGAGGTTTCTTCATTAATGAATGCTGATATGGAGCAAGTACTGCAAAAAATAGATAAACCTGGTGTATGTTACAGCCCTTGTTGTCAGCTGTGATGCTTGGAAGAATCTGAAGCTGGCAACTAACGTTTGTAACACAGCTTCTGTCCTTTGGTTAATACTGTGGAGTTGTGGGGTTTTGTCCAAAAGCACTAGAAAAAAACGTACAGCCATTTTGGATTTAAGGTTGTCAAAAATATTCCTAGCACATGCACTGACAAAAGATAACATCTTGTGAGAACAGTCAGGGGCTGTAAACTGTGAGCATGCATATGGAAAAGAGTTGCAAGAGAATTTCTTACTAATTTCATATAATACACTCATGCTCCTGTTGAGTTATGGCAATGTCAACACTGAATATTTAAGGTGGCCACACATCAGGCACACATTTGTTCTCAGCCTCTTACTGCTTGAGCTGTTCCCTATATGTTGAGATTTGTCTGCCCTGACTGCACCAGGTTTTTGTACATTTAAAGCAATAAAACAATAATTAAACTGATGGAATCAGGTTAATGCTTGTTTTGACATATTCTGAGATGAGAAAAAAGGAGTAATTAACACCATGAGTAGTTGATATGGAGGATGCTGCTTAAATTGTAATTGTTGTTTAAAAACCAAGTATTTATATATACCCAGAATTTTATTCATTCTTTTTCCCCCACCTTGTAGGCACTCATGATATGTGACATTCACAAATACTTTTCCTGTTTGTGATACCCATATCCCCCTCAAAAGGACTTAAATTGTTTCAAGACTACATCTGTTTATAATAAAACATTTTTCAAATCTTACTTTTTAGTAATGCTTGGTAATAAAACCCATTAAATTTTCAGAGTATGTGGTAGAGGTGGGAGATAAATGGATTATTTTGAAATGGCTGGAGGAAAACATATAATAGCCATGTCTAGTTTTGATTTAGCTTTCACTGACAGTGCAAGACCAAGGATACTGTCAGATTAAGTACACTATGCTCTTTAAAATACATGAAGTGTTGCCATCCATGTAATTGTGTGACAGGCTGGAAGTTCTTGAACATCTAAATTATATTTTTTCCTTGTTTGCCTCTTGAAGTGAGTAATAATAGGGTGCTTGTGTTTTTTCCAGATAACCTTTTTCATGCTGCTGTCTGCAGTGTGTGTGATGCTGAACTTGGCCGGGTCCATCCTCTCCTGTCAGAATGCTCAGCTGGTGAAGTCCCTGGAAGGATGTCAGTTGGTGAGTGATGGAAAACACGTTTATTACCAAGAGCAAGGATTCTGTTTTTCATCTGTTAGGGTTTTACACACATTCCTTTAATTTCTAAAACAGTAGGTATTTAGTAGAGCGATCTATATGTGTTACAACCTAGAACAAACATTTTGGGAAAAGAGTGAGTTAAAGTGCTAATGGATTTAATGTTTTGCCACCTCAAAAAGTAACTTTTAATATCATAAGGATTGACTTTTTACTCTCCTGGTAAAAATGATGCTTCAGCAGGACAGGTGGAATTCAGGCCACATCAGAGCAGTGTGGTGGTTACCATTTGATGTCAGCAGGGTCAGGATTCCTTCCATCCAATACTTGTCCAGGCAGTGGATTTCACAATAGGAATGTTTTGGTATGTGTATGCTAATATTTTGTTTGCCAACCTGAGTTGTTTTTCATTTCCAAAGTAACTGAAAGTTACTTGTGTTAAATAAAATACAGAACAATACATATTGTCATGATGTGGGATGCTCTAAGTGATAAGGTACAATTTACCTAAAGCCTTTGTGTTTTTATCTCAGGAAAAAAGTACATACACATTGAATTCCGGCATATTTTCTGATGTCAGCTTGCGAAGATGTCTGCAGAAGTCAACTCATGACTGAAATGCTTGAGTTTAAATAATAAGTGTTCAATATGTAGTTTGGATGTTCAGAGTATGATGAAATGCTAAGTAGCTTTGCCACAGTGTGTTGTACTCTCTAAGGGCAAGTTAATTTCATTGTGGCTGTTTATGATATTGTAACTGTTTTTAAAAAAAATACCAACAAAAACCCAACAGTTTCTTCTACCCAGACATCGCTCTTTAGGTTTTCCTTGCTCAAAATCCCATTTCAGTCAAGCTGGGGACTTGCACATGAATATATTGCCTTGCCATGTTGCAGGGCTCATATATATGGAATTCTAGAATTCTGTTCTCTTAGACCACCCTCTGGGAGGGATGCACTGTAGAGAACAGCACTGCTTTATGATTAAGCATAGGATTTGACTCAGAAGGTGGTGATGTATTATGCTGAGCATATTTAATTACTTTATTACCATTTTTCACTCAAAAAGGAAAAATCCCAGTTTCTTAACAGCTTGTTCCAAGTGTATATTTAATTTTAATTCCTTAGATGGCTCTCTTTAGTGCTGTAGATCTGTGTAATCCTGCACTATGTGACTGGTGTACATTATAAAGTCTAAATCCTTTACTTGCCTCCTAGGATACAAATGTACTCTCTGGGGATGCAGCTCTAGGAGTCAAAATCCAGCCTTTGCAGACATGTGGTTTGAAATGTAGTTAACATCCCATATAACTGAACCAGTCAATTTCCAAGCACAGTATACTAAAAAAGTGAAATTAAAAAGAAATTCTGTTTTAATTCTGGTCTTTCTATCAAACTCATTCATGGTGAATGCATGGCTTTAGAAGTGATAACAGTATCTACTGTACTATGGAGTTTAAATTCAGCAGGGTTTCACATGTAGTGTTGTTATTTGAAGAAAAAGAACAAGACACAGTGGTCTTGTTTTGCTTTAAACACTGGGGATTTATTGTACATTCCATAATATGTATTTTTGTGTGAATATGAGAAATGTGCTTGCCATATGTTAGAATTTGAATGTGTAATTTGTGAAGTTGGTATATGTGCCCTTTATCCTGCAGCTTAGCAACATACAGCACTGAGAGGGAAAAAGGGCAGTAGCTTTAACGCCTTGTTACGAAAAATTAATTGGGATTTTTTCCCCATAATTAGCTGCAGATCCTGTAGCCAAAACCTGAAGATACTGCTTCAAATCAGTGAGAGTCAGATGTGTACAGAGAAGTTGCACACTCAAGCTGTTCGTTACTGTGTATAGGAGAAACATTTCTATATAGAAATTTCTTTTACAAATAATGGCTCTCTGAAAATTGTTATTTGAAAATATGGGTAGAGCAATTAATATATTTTAATTTATGTTCTATTACTGTACAAGACAGAATGCATTTTATTTCTTACATCTATATTTTTTTATTGAGCTTACCTGTCTTGTAAGTCACTTATTAATTTAAAAATAAATGCTGTAGTTTTAATTAAATTTAGAAGTGATTATTATTCAGAAAAGTAGTGGTAGTGTCAATCTCTCTATTGAAAGGGTACTTTTTTTTTTTTTGGTTGTACAGCCGAAATTGGCCAGTGGTTGCAGTAACACATAAAGGAAGAGTCTTCTTTCCCCTGCATTATCTTTAGCTGGAATAGACAAAGCTAGGAAAAGTGAAGCAGGTACAGGTTCACAAAGAGCTGAATGGCAGAGCCCAGGTCCAGACCTGAGGTTTATTTGTATTCCATTTTGCACTGGAGTTAAACTCAGGTCTGTGCATATCAAAAAACCAATTTTTAAAATTCTAGGAAAAAGAATATGCTCTTTTTTGTTCTTAGCAATCTCTCAGTTTTTAATCTTGATATTTCCCTACAATGCAACTTTGTCCTTACTGGATCCTCCCATCTTTCTCTCTGCATAAGGTACTAGAACTGACTGAAGTTCCTTCCCCTGAGTACACCAGTGGAGCTTTCTTGTACTTCACTGCCTTCTTATCAACTTTGGAACTCTCATACTGCATTTTAAAGCTTTTCCTTCCCTTTTTAATGTTTCCTATAAAAACCCCTAAAAGTTAATTCAGAAGAAGTAAAATCTCTTACTACTTGTACTGGAAGACTTCCATTTGTATTAAGGAGGTGGTAGAATGCAAAGTAGCAGTGTTAACTCCTAATTTCCTCTGTTAGGGGAGAGGGTGTGTGCATGTAGCAGGCAAACAAACAAACAAGCTTCTTTCCAGCAGCATTAACAGAATTTGATTAATTGATGCAGATTAAAAAAAAAACATAGAACCTGTGAGAGTGTGTGCATGTATTTGTAATGAATCTGGAAGGTCCTTTCCTTTTTTGATTCTGTGGTGTATGACAGTCAGGTTTTAATGGGTTTTATGACTTTTGAAGTAATAGTAGTGCTTTTTGACAAAACAAAGTGAACTTACAAGACAATTTATGCATATAGGCAGCTCTGGCTGGTGTTTGAAATCTTAAAAATGGTTTGTACGAGGGTGTACTGTGCAACTGTCACAAATATGAAAGCGCACAAACTCTGCTGTGGTACTGACTAGCATGAGTAAGAGTCACGAAGTGGGACACAATATGCACAGGATGGTGGGGGGATGTGCAGGGGATGAAGTGAATGATGCTTTATTCTTGAGCTCTGCCAGCCAAAAAGAGATTGAAACGCAGACAGTTTTGGGGGCACTGCTGGTGTAATTGTGTCTGGGGCTGGCAAACACCAGCCCAGCAGCTGGAAGGAGTGATCCCAATCCCTTCTCCCTGTACCAATGCAGATTTACTGTCAGTGCTACTGTCTCTGCTTATGGAGTCGCACAGTGAATGGCCTTTGAGATGTGATTTGGGCTAACAGTAATCCACTTCTCCTTCCTTCCCAGATGAAAAAAAAAGTTAATTTTAGCACTGTTAAGGTCACAGAATAGCTGTATGAACTCTTGATCCTGTCTGCACAAGTGTGAGACTGCAGCAGGGCACGGAGGGGCGTTCTGGAGGCTCAGGAGTGCTGTCAGCTGCTGAAAAGCAGTGACCAATGCAGTTCACAATGCAGTGGCATCTACAGCCTTTGGTCCTGCTCCCCATTGCAGGGACACAGCTCAGCAAAGAGGCCACCTCACAAACATGGGAGGAAAAGGGGCACACCAAGGCAAACTGATAAAAATTCTCCAATCTGGTAGTGAATCTTGGGTGGTTTTGAATATGCTGTGATTCTTAAGATGGCCCTGTGTTTTGCAAGAACTGCCATATAAAAAATTAGCTTTTAACTAATTTTAAGGATTAAGTTAAAAGAAGAGCTACTGGGCAGTACAAAGTTATGGAACAACTTTCAGAATGAATTGAGAATCTCTCATAAATGAGGAAACTTGACCCAGCCTTTTGAGCCTTATCTTTGTGACACTGTTCATTACATGTGATACAGGTGGCCCTGGGATCTGTATTTCACATTAGCAATGCCAGATACATGGCATCAGTCAGTGCCTGTCCTTTATTAAACTGGGGCAGCGAGAATCAGAATAGATAATCTTGCAGTAGAAAGCTTTGTCTGAAGTCCATTTTCCTCATTGTAAAAACTTTTTAGCAGCTGAAGCCTATACTGGTATGCCAGGTGTAGCCTTCTGGGCCCTGGCCTTGGCACAGCTCTAAATTCAAAGTGTGAGTTCCAAAATTCCTCAGCAGCATTTCTCAACCCCTGAACCATTTCCAGAGAGTTTTGGGAGCAAGATCTCCCCAGTGACAGACAGTGCTTTGATTTTACATCGGCTTGAAGAGCTGAGGTCAGCTGATCATAAACTGTTTAGTTGTTTCACCTTTTAAAAAAGAGTATTGAAAGATTACAGGAATTGGAAAAAAACTAGTCTGAAATTGTTCAAGCTGCCTTATAGTGAAATTGTATGCTGATGAGAAATAAAGCCCACAACTATCATAGAGGTGAGCAAACTATGTTTTTTTCTTTATTTCCTTGTCTCTGGCGTAGGGTATGACCAGTTTCTGTGAGTTGCCACAGACAATTATTTCCTGTGTTGCCTTGGAGAATATGGGAAATGGTGTAATTTACATACCCAATTTTTTCTAAAGCATTTTACAAATTGTGCTGGCTAGAGGGCAATCTGGAGTCTCAGGAGCTGAAGTCCCCTGAGATAGCTCCTGCCCTGAGCATGCTTTCATCACAGTAAGCAAGCATTCAGTCATCTGTACCTCATCTGGACAAGCTTATTATGATCTTTTAATTGCCTCTTATTTTTGCTCTTCCATCTGCTGTCCATGTCACCAGCATGTAAGGAGAGAGTGCTACACAAGCATGATAGGGGTAGCATTAAAAATACATATATTTAAACATATAACTTTTAAGATCATATGAACAATTTAAACATTCTTTGTGGTCTAAGAAGTAAATATTCTGTTGAAATTATTCTATGTATGAGGCTGTGCAAGGTAATTCTACAAGGAATGCTGGTACCTGTTTTTGTTCAGGAAATTGGCAACATCCTAGAGAGAATTTGATTTAAAAATAGCAAATGTGTGATGTGTTTGCATTTTTTTTGTGGTTTTGTGTCTGGAAATTTTGGAGTTTTTTAAATAAAAAAAAGTAACAGGATGATTCAGATCTCACCACCCTGCCACTGTGCTTCCCTCTTTACTTTGGGAAATAAAGGACTGATTTGTGATTATGACTCCTTCACTTATTTTCTGACCTCTTTCTGTTATTTTTGGTTTTCCCACATTGGGTATGATTTTATGTTTATTCAGTTGAGTTACTCTGGTTTCACCTGCTCCTGCAAAGCAAATTTTTTTCAAAAAGAGGCATAAAAGGTAGCACTTTTGACACTGAATCCTCTTTCTGTATTTTACCTGTTTTTATAGCTTATATTAGCCATTGGAAAACATTCTGCTCCAAAGGTTCTGCACAGAGAATTTCATTTTGCATTTAGTAGTCATTACTGTAACTGTAAATACCATTTTTGGTAAGTGTGTTTCTGTTGATTTATACTTTTTCTGACCTTTTCTTTTCTCCACAGATTAAATTCGACAGTGATGGTGTCTGTGTTTGCTGTGAAATGCAGCATCAGACATCAGGCTGCAGTAACCTGGGAGAAACACTGAAACTGAACCCTCTGCAGGAGTGCAATGCAGTGAGGCTGACCCTCAAGGTGTGTTAGGAGAGAATTAACTGTTTATTGCAGTGCTAACTTAGCAAGACAAAGTGTGTGAAGAAGGGAGCAGCAGCTGCTGTTCTGTCTCCATCCATCCTAACATGCAAAAAACATCTCCATCACAATATCAGCATTTGTGTGGGTAACTGCTTGGTTAAGGGCTACTCAAGAAACAGAGGTTCAGACTGGCTGTGGATTATGCTGGAAGGTGCAAGAACAGGTATCTTTCACTTTGCTGTTCTGAGGTGGTGTTTTATGATGTTGTGGTGAATGCAAACACACACAGGGTGTTGCAGAATGGTGAGGTAATTCCTGATGTGCTGCTGCCACGGAGGCAGCCACGTCACTTTGGGAGAGAAGAGTGAGTGTTCTTTCTGGGTGACGCTGGAAACCTGCTTACAAACTGCCCTGCGACGTTGTAAGAAGTTCAAATCTTGTAGCATTTTGTGTTACAGCTACCCAGATGGAAAATTGAGAGCAAATACTAAGAATATTGTATAAATGAGTTAGAGCTCAGTGTGATTGCTGCCATCATTGCTTCACTTCATTATCACCAAACGGGAAGGCATTGATGCTGTGTTGTTTTGAAAAATAAAAAGGAATCAATGAAAGAACTGCTCAGCAAAAGGAACCCTAGGCTGAGAGGCAGATATTGATTCATTCTAGGTTTAGTTGCATGATCAGCAGAACTCTGTATCTGTAACTCTCAATTTCAAAGTATATACTTTAATAAAATTAATAGAAAATAATGGATTAAAGTAGAGAAATTCATTGTGAGAAGGATCTTAGGGAGGTAGATTTTCTCAGGTGGGTCCTGAGAAAGCTATAAAAGTTTTATTGATATCTGAAGATATATTTTAAAATTCAGAATGGATAGAAATCCTATAAATGTTCTTCAGCCTTGTTAAGAAAAAGCAGAAAAACAAAAGCTACCACCAAGTAATATGGATGAGGTAGAAGTTAAAATATTTTTATATGGCCCCAAAATTAAGTAAGAACTCTGCCTCAGGTTTTAATGAGGATGATAAAGGTAACAGAGCAAAAACCTCCTGCGTAGCAGGAGTTTAGTAAGTGGAAAAGGAGCATAACTTGACATTGTTGGTCAAAACATAACAATACCAGTGAAATGTATTACAAGAAGGAAACTTCTGAGAAGGACATTCCTCAGAGTATGACAGATGCAGAAACATGGACCTGTCATTCAGGAAAAGCTGACTTGCTAATCCCATGAAAATAAAGATTGAGGGAGCATATGTTTGCTTCCTGTAAATATGTCAGCAAGGTAAACTTTAATGAGAGGGAAACAACTGTTTATCTTTGGAGGACCTTGTCAGCATATGAAGGGAGTAGAAGTGACATATGCTGAAAATCAAGACAAGGATTCTAACCAATACAGCAATCAGAATACAAGTACAAAAATTAATTTCTTCTAAGATATAACTCAATCATTTATAAATGGAATTGACATATCAACTTACATTACAAGAAAATGGGTTTAAACACAGGAGTTCCCATGAGTATAGTCTGAGAGCAATTTTAATTATGTTCAGAAATTTTCATCTAAGAAAGGGTAGTTAGGAAAGTAACATTTTCGGAAAGTTTTTTGCATCTTTTTCAGTTTTAATTCTACATTTGCTTTGTGTTTGGCTTAGCTCTGATTCCTGGCTGTAAATTTAAGAACAGTGTTCTACTAAGCCCATAAGAAAAAAAGTTAACATCTCATGAGGTAACAGCTGACAGTGATAAGGCTCACCCTTTTTAATTACAATTAACAACTACAATGTGATTTTAAAGAAACAGATGTTTTAGTACCAAAATCTCAATTGTATTCATTGTTTGAGGAGCCAGAGGGAGAGAAAATATAGAGAACCAGAGTTAAGATGATGCATTTCATGTACAACCTTGTGTAGGTTTCATGCTCCTCTTTATTGCAGGTGGGGTAAAAATCTGGTGTTTCCATCAAGTCACCTGTGGGCTTTTGGTGGTAGCAGCTGTGGAGCTCCACTGTGACCAGAACAATGCAGCACATATCACCTGTCTGAACTTGCTCCCAGGCAGTCAAACAGGACAAGGAAAACCAGCAGTGGCTGCTGGCCCTGGGTGTTAACTGAGCCCTGAATGATGCTGAGAGGGGGTTTGTAATTGCTTTGAAAAATCTCTAAATTTATTGCTGTTGTTTCTGCAATGAACCATCTCTATGTGCTTTTTTGTAAATCAGTCCTCCTCCTTTCTTCATTGAAGCCCTGAATAAACTACTCAAACCTTTTAATGGGGACAGAGGAGCTACCACTGCAGTATGCATGGTCCCACATATGCACATTTATAGATAAAAGTATTGATTGCAACTGACTGATCTATAAGTGCTGATTTCTGAGATTAGTTGATTAGTTCAGCACAAAATTATATCTTACAGCAAAATGGACAAAAATACTGTTAAATACTGCTATTTCACTGTTGCACTGGGGTCTCAGCCCACTCAAGGGTGTGGAATTGGTAGGGTTGGAATTATATTTATAAGATACCATACTTGTAGTCTTGTCTGCACACCTCAGTAAAAATAGCACAGTTTCATGATGTGATGAACCCATTAAGATCTGCAGACACCCAAGTGTGATCCATCTACCCTGTTTTACAGTGGAGGACTTCCTGGTTTATGTATTTCACTAGGAAACTTGGGGTTTTTTACAGTTTTCTGCATTAGTAGCTCCTAAACTGCCCCTGAAAACAAGGTTCTTTGCTTTCCTCTGGATACTCAGGGTCAATAATCTGTGCTTCTAAAGGATGTCAGTGTCCTAGTATCTTGATTTTTTTTTACAGTAACCACACTTCTAGAACAGCTTTATCCCATATTAGGAAGTTACTTGGTTTAATTAAAGCCAAATGAAGGCACAAGCAAATCCTACCTATTTACAAAATTAGTTAAAAGAGTTTAAAGGTTTATTAAGAATCAGGTGTCCAAAAATGAGATGATGGCCACAGATGGGATGGATTTAGGATGCAGTTTCAATAACATCAACTTAATCTGGTTTTCCGCAGAAAGTGGATGAAATTTTAAGGAATTGATGTGGGGTTTTTTTTGTCATGTTAATTAAAGTAAAAAGGCTAAATTTTTCTGACATCTTTCATCTGTGGAAATTTTGTCTTCTTTCTAAACTCAGAGTATTCTTAACCTACTTAAGATATACATGCAACATTTTCAGAGGATGAAGTTAGGTATTTAGAAGTTTGAATTATTTTGTAACATATTATTGCTGTCTGATACTGACATGTAAGAGGGGAATGTTATGCTGTTTTGGTTTAGTAAGGATCCAGTTGAATATTTCTAATTATTTTTAACAGCTTACACAGTCCAGAATACCTGCAGACATGTATGTGAGTTTACAGATTTGCTATTTATGTAATTAGTTCCTACTTTACTTAAGGTGCATCTGTAGAATGCTTTTGTGACTATCAGGCAAGGAGAGAAGGTGATTCCCTCCTCTGCCTTCAGCATAAATATTTGGTTTGGAGCTGCTAAAGTTCAAGTACAATATAAATAGTAAATGGCTTTTTCAGGTTTCTGGTTCCATTCATTAGTTAGGCATCTCTCTTAGGGATTTTTGCTGCTCAGGGCTCTTGCAGTCTTCTGTGTGAATACTTTCTTTCCTTTTCTCTCCTTTGAACCTGAATTTATTGTTACTGAGTTTCCTGATGATCAAGTCTACTCATATATTTAATTTTTTTTCATTCAGAAGAAGATGCTTCCACTTGAAAAACAGCTAGCTCAGGCTAGCTCCTAGCACATTCTTTAGAGTTTTGAGAACAGTTTCTTCAGGTTCTCTGTAAGACCAAATGCAATATGAATAATTTTACTGAATGACTTACCTGAAAGGCTTCATAAGCTACTTAAAATTGGATAAAGCTCAGCACAGAATAAGTAATTCCAGATCAGATTTTTCAATGCTGGATTTGTTTCACATTCCTTTTACAGGCAGCTGAAAATATTCCCTGCATTCAGAGTGTATTTACCACACCAAGACCATCAAAAATAGGGTGGGTCAGGGTGGGCTTTGTAATCTGAATAGTTGAGCTACTTTTCCTTCCTCATACTTCTTTTTGTTCCTAGCTTGGACAAGGAATGAGTGTGGTTGTAAACTTCTCTCATGGCTGGAAAGGTGCCTCTTTGAATGGCTGGAATCTGTTTATTCCATCCTTGTCCAGTTATGTTGTGAAACCTTAGCCTTTCAGGAGTCTCTAACTATCATATCCCCAGTACTAAATTTACTGCAGACACCTGAGTTGGAAGGTCTGCAAACTTGAGTGCAAGCAGAGTAGATTTTTAAGTAGCACTGCTTCTTAAAAATAATATAAAATGGTGAATTATACTGTACTTTCAAACCTTAAATCTATTTTATGAAGCATTGATCATCTCTCCATTTACTATGCAATGTGTGGTTGAGACCCATTTGACTCAGAATTAATTCTTGAGCCTTCATTGTATTAGAGCAGATATTTTTCCCAGTGTTTTTCTAGACGTATTCAGTGAGAACAACTAAAGTTATATTTTGAGTTAAAAGAATTGTTGTCCTTGAATTCTTGAATAAAGAGGTACATTGACACTAATTTCATGGGTGAAAAGGCTTTGCTGCTCATTATCTCTTTTCAGGATGCAGTAGTATAAGAAATGAAGCACCATAATTGAAGTCAATCAAGGAGAAAGGAAATCATCTCCACAGCATTGCAGCCGTGGAGCTGCTTTTAGCATTGATGGCTGGGGATGCTGAGATCTGTGTGCTCAGGGCTGCTGCTCACAGGGTGTTCCTTTTACACATCAGCAAGCTGATTTTGCTGCTTTCATCCTGCATTGGCTAAGGTCTCAAAAGTGCCAAGAACCTCAAAGACTACAAATCTTTTATTTCCACAGGAAAATAATCTATTCAGCCAGCAAAATGTGAGTGTGTTGTAGAGAGAGCTGTCAGTTCAATACTGTTGAGCAGACTGGAACTCATAAAATGAAATGGGTGTACTTTGTGTCTTTCTAGAGCAAAACTGGTTTAAATACAGTTTCTCAATTCTATGTAAGCAGCACAGCTGATTAATTTCCTGTATAGTACTTGGCAGAGTGAATATTTTGAGGTAATTGTGCTTCATCTATGTGGTGTGGTCTGTACTGAGTGACAAATTCTCTGCTTTGATGTTCATGCATGTAATTTAATTTACAGTACAGTTTATTGCTGTGATAGGAAGAAGCAGGAGAGTGACTAAATACTTAGCAAAGTCTGCATTTGAGTTGAGTTTTGAAGATGTCCAGGCATTCCTGTTGTAGCCTGACTTACTTGATGATTTTGAAAGACAGCTGACAAATGCACTTATAAATTGGTTTCTAAGCTGAAGGAACTCTATGGGGATGGCCCACCATTACAGTGAAGTGATTCTATTCCAGTTTTGCTGTGATAGGAGGCACAAATGGCGTTCTGAAGGACAAAATTTCAGGAGTGTGAACACACGTGCAGTGAGTGTTCATTGGTTATAAAGGACCAGCTCTGCCAGTGGGCCCATCACTGGCTGATGGGATTTGTGCCGCTGTCATTTTTCATTTTAGATTCTATCTCATCTCTGTGCTTCTGTCAGGTAATTGCATGTGCTAACAGCTGTTCTAAATTGCTTTGTTAAATGATTGTTTCTACAGTTGAGTTATCGATGTAGCAATAACCAATTTTTTACTTATTCCAGTTTGATGCCATCTGACTGCTTTATCACCCAGCAGTTTGATGGAAAACAAAGAAAAACAGATTTTAGGACAAATTGCTTTTTGAGCATATTGCAGTATGAGTTTTTTATGTGATATTCTCAATTAATTATATCTTAAAATTACTTTTTTTGAATACAGAATATTAAAATATTGCATTTAAACATTCAGATTTAAATAATACTCAGGTTTTGTAATACATCTCCTATTTTAATCTGTTTTGTAGCATTTTGGACTACACATTTATGGAACATGCATTTTGATACATGTGTGTATTGTTTTAATTGTGCTAATAAAGGAAGAACTGAGGTGCAGTGGCACAAAAACAGTGTCAAAAGAGTAATAGTGAAAATAGCTTGAATTAGGAAAAAGAAAAAATATCTGTTCTGTCCCTAAGTTAGACATATGGGAAATGATAGTATGAAGATTAGAGAATGCACAGGTATCATGTGGGAATGCACAGGTATCCTTTGGGAACACAGCACAAGTCAAAGATGTCTGGTATTATGGAAAACAGTTATGCATGTGCTGGCACCATTAATTTGGTAATTGTTCAAGCTGTAGTACAAATGGAATACTGCAACCATGAAATCTAGCTTTTTTTTCACTTTCAGGACTAAATTTTAGTTGTGCTTTTGAGATTTAGTGAGGGACCTACTTGGGAAAATAAGTGGCCCCAGAGAAACAACTCACAATGCTGTCTGGCCCCTGTGGGGGTATCTCTGGACTGACCTAGGCATGGTTCCAGGCAGTTCTGACAGCTGGTTGCACTCTGAAGGGGATTTGTGGCCTCTGCAGCTAGTGTATGAAGAAAATTGTATATGTAACCTGTAGAAAAATAGTTCTCCCTAGTACCTTATCATTTCAGAGCATTAATTATCATATAAACATGCTGAAGAATCAGAGTTTTGTCTTAAAAAGACAAAGACAGCATCTAAGAGAGAATTGCTTCAGCCATTTCTGAGGAGCAGAGAATTGTATTTCATACCATTAGAGATCCACGTGTTGTGTGTTCTGATTAGTGTTCTGGTAGGTGTCAGCTCAAGATCTGTTACTAAAGCTCCCTGATTTTGTATTTAGTACAGATTTCCTGCTCCTTTAGACACCTGTAAATGTAGCTGGCTGGGGCTGTGGGGAGCTACGACTGGCCCTGTTGTGGTTACTGTTTTTTCACAGACATTTCCTAAAGGACGTCTTAATTGTCATTGTTTGTTCCAGCTGCTGTCCGCCAGCACCTCCCCTGTCCTTCTGGCAGTGTGCTTGGCCATGGAGGGCTTTAGTTCCTGCTCACTTCTTCTCTATAGCTGAATACATGAGTGTCATGGATTACCTAATTATTTTTTTACAGGGCACAGGGAGTGAATTTCCTGAAAGTGGTGAATTGCCTGAGGCTGATTAATGTTTGGGGAGGGTGCGGGGAGTGGGGAGCAGAGAAGGGTGGGTTGTGGCTTGATTCCTGTTTGAGTTGAAACAGACTTTAGGATAAAAAAAGCCAAAACAAATAAAGAAGCAGTCTTGCTTTAAGAAATATCTAGTAGTGGTGAGGCCTCCACAATCATTGCTTAGTTATTACTGTCTCTAAATTAAGTTAATTATAACTTAATTTATATGTTAATATATAATTTAAAATAGCTGTCTCTTAAATTAAGTTAAAATTTTAGACTTACAATGTTTTAGATGTCTGCTCCTTATTGATCTTTATGAAATACATAAAAACTCTGCATCCCTGCATTTGGAATTTTCTAGTTGTACCTTCACCTTCAAAGAGATTGTAGCAGGAAGAGGAATTGTGTGCTTAGCCTGGAAAGGAGTGTGTGGAAGGAGGCTGCTGTTCCTGTGGGCAGTAATCCCTGCCCTACATCAAAGGCATAATGCTGAGTAACAAACAGAGCACAGCTGTCCCAGCGTGCCAAGGAACGTCCAGGGTGGGTAAGGATGAGTGTCGCCTGCAAGGCACAAGAAATGATCCTCACACTGGAGTCAGTGTTTGCAAGGCCTTCAGCTGTGCCTAGTTTAGGATTGTGCATTTAAGGAAAAATGTGGGCCCGGGTGAGGTGAAACAAATTAGATTAATGAAAAGGATCGGAGGCCTAGAAAGTTGATTTCAGTTGAGAATTGGAGAAAACGGTGTTAATATGTCATGCAGTAAAGGTGGAAAAGGCTTCAAGAGTGGTAATAGAGTTCAAAGGTATAAAAGTCTGCTGTGTAACAGCCTGTTCTCAAGGGCTATGGAAGGAAAGAAGCCATGGCTTTCATTTGTGGGATGGACATAACCAGGACACTGATGGTAAAAATAAACACTGGAATAGTGGGATGAAGCTGTGGAATCTTTAGGAACAGATGAGAAAAACGTCTGTCATGAGACTTAGAGGCACAGTTAAGTCTGTCCTGGGACGTGTCACGTAGTATAAGGGTCTTGGAGACACTTTGCATCCTAATTTATAACTTTGATTTTATTATTAAGCATAAATGGTATTAAGTTATGCGCTCAGATTGGCTAAGTTTTATGTATTTAAATGGCTGTCGTAGGCAATGGATGATGTTTCTTCCTGCTAGGAAATAGTCCTATTTTCTATCCTAGATCTTGTCTCTGCCTCGGTGTTCTTTACCTAGGTTTGCATATGGAAAGCAGAACATGAAGGATCTCAATCTCCTTTTTTTGCCACTGTTAACTAATTGGGTCTCCAGGGACCACTTTGCCTGTTTACCTCCATTTGAATGCTCTAAGTGGGTCTGCATGACTTTGAGTGAGTCCTCTGCATCACCTTCTGTGACTTCATGATTGGCCCTTCCAGCATTTTGCTGTTAATGCTGATGATTCATTATTCCCCTGGCTGAGGGGCTGGCCAAGAAGACAGAAATCTACTGACCAGATCAGCAAGAGCAAATCTGGCTCAGTGGAAGTTACTAAATGACTAAAACTTGTTGGCCCATTTATTGTCTGCCTGGTTCCCATGGCTGGCATTTCCATCTTCAAATGAAGGTCACTTGAGGAGCAAACAATTACAGTGGCAGGAGTAAATCTACACCTTTCTGTCATTTGTTTCAGAAGTGTTGGGGAAAACAAAGCAATTTATAGCATAGAAGTTATTTCATGCACTGGCAGTGAATGAAATACTTCTTTAAACTTAGATCCTATGGAATCTTCTTTACACAGTGAGTGTTTTTTACTCACGGTGTTGTAGCAATTTTGTTCTGTTCTCTGTGCTGCTTTTTCTCAGATGCTTTTACTGGCTATACAGAGAACTGAGCCACACAATAGCCACAGCAGCCATGCAGTTTCTGTACAAGGATTGGAGTAGTTTTGAAATGTTGCCAGCACACTAAATTCTTTTCATGTCTTTCTACTGGCTGTGGAGAAAGTAAATACAAATCCAATGATTGGAAGAGAGATAAATGCTTTATTTTTAGTGACACCATTGCTATAAAAATGTTCCATTTTAATTCAAATGTTTCTGTTCTTTTATTCTACTTGTTAAACCAATATTCTGTGTTCTATTTTAAACTTCTTGTTCTTTAAAAAAAAAGCCAACAATATGACCATAAGCACTCAATTCAGTAGAAGGTGAATGGATGTGTAATCACTGCTTTTCTCTCATGTATAAAAATATTTCAGATGCATCGAGTTTCTGACACAGGATAAATCTCTATTTCATACTAGAATTTTTTTAACATACAACCCTAAGTTGTAGATTTCAACTACTCAAAGCAATAATATTTCTGCATGTCGTTTTTAATCAGAGGTGTCTTTCATAGTATCTTTCTTGTGATAGCTGCAGCTTGGAATTGACTGTGAAATAGTAATTTGTCTTTTTGGGGAACAAGAAAATTTGAATATCAGTATTTCTGAGGAAATAGCTAATAGCAAATGTAGTGTGAGAACTGGGAAAGGGAAGATGTTTGTTTCTGTAATTGCTGCCTTTGTGGATTGCTACCTGAAAAAGATTACAAGCTAAATGAGTTTTACCCAGTTACTTGGTGCCTTATTCATCGATAGCAGTTGAGAGTGTTTGTTATCAAATTCCTCAAGCATTTCCTGTCCTTTGTGTCCCTGAGATGAGAGATGATATTCTGCTGATGTCTCTTCGCAGGACCTGTTGTTCAGTGTGTGCGCTCTCAATATCATCTCCACCATTGTCTGTGCTTTGGCAACAGCAATGTGTTGCATGCAGATGGTTTCTTCTGATCTTCTGCAAATGGTGAGTACGTTTCAGTGGCAACACAGGGTTTGTCCAGCATAACACAGTGTCCTTCTCTGTGGATACTCATTTGCACCTACTCTTTGCTTATAAACTTCAGCCTGTTTGTGTGTCTCTGTGTAGTGCTAGAATGTGTGTGTACATGGGTGTATTTTATCTGCATACATCTATAGAAACATAGCACATAGATGTATGCAGCATGAGGAGCTGCTGTGTTTTAATGTTTATGTGCTATAGTCGAGTGGTATGATCAGGATTTTGCAACTGGGAGTTGTTCTTTTTGTTAACGAGGTTATTAATGAGGTTCAGTTACAGATGCACGTTACATTTGCTGTCATCACTTGTATATTATCTCCAGTTTCCACATTCCCCAGAGCAATTACTTAGCTTTAAGACCCCAGTTTTCATTACTAGATTGGCATGAGAACTACGGAGTATGAGAAGTATAAGCTCAAAACTGAACTTTTCACAGCCCTGCGCCAATAATTTGTTTTCATAAGGAAAACATGTTCAGCCTCAGAGTAGCATTTGCCTTCAAAACAGGAGCAAAAAGGATCATTAGTCTTCTGCACAGTCAGCTGCATCACAGGATGCTGTCTTGTTTTGGTTGGACAAAGGCAGCTTTCCTATTCCAAATCAGTGTTGGGGTTCACAAGGTTTCAATGTAAAAAAAAAAAAAAAAATTGAATTAAAAACCTTTGTATTTTTCAGACCAGCTCCACTGCTTGTAACCTTGCTCTATTGCTGATTAATCTAGGAAATGTCCTGTTTAATAAAGGAGAGCAAACACACAAATCTAATACTGGCCATTTGTGCATTCTGGTATTGGAAAAGTTTGCATGGATGGAAGACTGGCCCAGCAAGTTAGCTGCAAACCATTCAAACAAAACAGAGATGTTATAAAGCCTGCCCATGCAGGCACGGTTGTTTCAAAAATGAATAAATAATTAGAAATACACTGGGTGCCATGGGTATTGATTTAAATGCATGAATTACAGAGATAAGGCTGCCCCTTCTAGCCAAGTGTTCCAGTCACTGGGTTTCAAACCCAGTTAATGAATATCTTCAGTCTGGGATCTGGTGTTTGCTTCACATAGTAATGGGTATAATAAGTTGGGCTTGTATGTTTAGGTAATTACTGCAAATAGTACATAAATGCATTTTTGCTGTAGGGCTCTGTGTGTGCATGTTGTGCAGGCTTGTAGAGGCTTATTTGTAGTGCTTATTTAATAACACTAGTATGGATGGGAAACAATCAACAGAAATAATAACTTCAGCTGATGACACTTATATTTTAAATGTTAAAGGGCCTTTATCATATTCTGGGTATTCTTTCTTTTCATACACTCTCCCCTCCATGTTTACTCCAAGAACGCCCATTGACTAAAGAACTTTTTCACCTTGCAGTGATGATGGGGAGATGAAGAGATTAGCATACCTCGAAAAATCTGTCTGTCTAGTGGAAAAATGGTAGCAGTGATCCAGAAGCGTATGTTCCAAGAATCTTGATCTACACTTAATGGTATTTAGCAGTGTCAGAGGAAAAAAGCAAATAGGTAACAATGAACCAAGATCAATATTAAAGTGCTTCTGATGGGCATAAGCAAGAAGCAGTAACCTCAATAAGAAGTCAAATTCCTAAAAGCACATAATTTTTCTCTCTGCAACCTCATTCTGGATGTCTTTAAGATTCTTTCTTTGCCACCTGGCGATGCTGCCATTTCTTGGTTTCAATGTTTATTTATTTTTGCTTCCTATGCTTTGTGTTTCCAGCTTTCTGTCTTCCTGCTTAGTTGTTCGTTCTCCCACCCTTTCAGCTCCATCGACAAGAATTTTCTTCCTTCTCCCCAGAAGAAGGGAAATACATATATATCTATATTTCTGCTCAGTCCCAGTCTTTTCTTGTTTATCAGTTTTTCCCTTTCTTTTTTCAGGTTGCTGAGCCAGATTCCTACCGGGCCTAAGTGAGCGTAACTTCCCTGGGGCTACGCTGACTTAGACCAGCTCAACTCTCACCTGAGGATTTCTTTTTCTTTCACTACTTTCAGCCCATTGTCCCATGATCTGCAGTTCCCCTTTGCTCTACTACACCCAGAAATCTGATTAACTTCATTTTCTCCTGCTTGTTAATGCTGGATTTGTGCTTTTTCCTTTTACTTTTCACTGATGCGTGCATCTTCTCTTAGCTGGGTTGTACCAGGTTGGAAGTTTGACAGCAGCAGCAAGAGCTACCACTCCTCATAGCTGAAAAGGTTTTAATTATTGTGCTGATGGTTTTACTCTGTTCTGCAGTGTTCAGGAGCTCCGTAGGCTCTCCTGTAACAAGAAGAGGCAATAGGGAACACCCTCCTTGGATGTCATTAGGTTATCATTAGAGCAATCAGTTCTGTGATTCCTGTGCTGTGTTCTTGTCTCAGAAATTAATCCATTGGAATGGTAATTTTTGCAAATTCAAAGAATTCCAATTTATTGCTTAGCAACATAAAGCAGGTGTAACAGTCTCAAGAAAATCTGCAGCAGTGATTCCGTGATTTTGTGCTTTGTTGATGACTTTTGCATACAGCAAGTGTCTTGATTCATACAGGCAGACTGATGTATTTTACTGGAAACTGCTGTCTTCTGACATCCTCACCTTTAGGAAAAACATCCTAAAAACACAAACACAAGCTGTCCAGTAGTAAGCACAGTTTAAATTTTCCAGTGAATTTGAAGAGGGGTTTTTTGGTTTAAAACCTGTCCTACCCAACAAATATTTTATTTCAAGTGCTAAGAAAAAAAAATACAGCAAAATGCTTCAAAGTGGTTTTATTGCTTTATATGTTATTTTATATTTGTTTCTGGATTGTTCCTTGTTTGAGTTGACTGTTTTAGAAAGTACCCCAAAATTTTCATTTCACTTTAATTTCTCACTGTGTTAAGTATATGCATTTGCTCAGGCAAAGAAACCCTGCCAATTGTACTAAAGCTGCAAGAGAAAGTGATACCATAGCTAAAGATTGAAAAGGCATTGTTGTGTTTCACTAGAGAGTTTAAGGCTGCACTCCATTACAGGGCTTCCCATAATTGTTCTTTCCATGTACACACCCCTCCAGGAAATAAATGTGAATCAAATCAGATCATATCAAGGCTCTGTAATGTGAAGAAACCGCTCTTAATAACCAAACTGTCACTTCCATAATATTTCATTTGTTGCCTGAGGCAGTTTCAGTTTGCATCTTGTCTGATGAATGGCTACTGCAAAAATGCACTCAGTTCTCTTCAAAAGGTAGCTGCCTGGATTAAAGTAAGAAATACAAGGCATTACACCCACTGTGGCCGAGCTAAAGCATGAATTACACCTCTTCCAGCCCTCCTTCCACTCCAGATCTGTTTATACACTTCTTATCCTAGAAGTGCTGGCACTGATATCATTGTGTTCTGATTTTATCACCATCACTGTTAGTAGCTGTTCATGTTGTGTGATACCTAAAACCATCTGTTATTTTGTAAAGAAAATAAGGTAATGATGACACATGCAAGCTGTGATGTTTAATTACTGTTTTCATCAGTCCTAGTGATAATTCAGCATGTCATTATCTTAATAGGCTGTAGTTAATATTTCTACTCAAACACCTCACAGAAAGCATCTCTGTGTGAGGGTAATATGTTGCTGGCATTGTTTAACCCCCATATTCTGGTGAAATAGTGATAAGAAAAACCTGCAGAGGGAAACTTAAATGAGAATTGATCTTACATTATTACATATAATTTTTTATTTAATCTAATGACATCAAAACCTAAATAATCCTTTTTTGGGCACAAGGTTCACTTACAGGTACTGTAAAACCCAGATGACAGTGCCTTGAGAAATATGTATTGGGAAGGATGTACATCCATAGAAAAACCCTAAATGTAAATATGGTTGCATAAATACTCCCCTCACACCCACCATAAATGCAAGCCTTAGGTCAGGAAATCTTTTGACATTTTTAACAAATGTAGCATTTTTCATCAAAGAATTTTTTGGTAAAATAAGAATATTTAGTATGAAAGACTAAAATACAGTAAGAACTTAAAAAAAGATATCACAGAGCAATGCTCATGAGGCTACAGAGGTAATGGCTTGTGATGGTTGTAGGAACAGCAGCTGGAAACAATGAGCAGAAAAATCTGAATGTGTTTTCCTTATCAAGATATCTTCTGTCTCATAATTTCCCTTTAAGATCAGGGACAAATTAGAAGAGTCAACCATGGTCCTTCTGTTCTTGTAGACAATCAGAGTCTACATTTCCCTTCAGCAGATACTGATTCCAGTTTTAGAAAAGGAAAACAGCAACCTGTCCAGGCAGACAGTTAACTGAGGAAGAATTGTAGACCTGAGTGTATTGCACAGAGCTTTCACTCAGTATTTAATTATATGCAATTAGAAATTTCTATTTCCCATTCTCAAAAATCAGCAGATTTTTATAAATGACTGAAATGAGAATAATGAACTCTGGAGTCTCCAAAGGACTGATTTTGGAGTTATACAGTGCATGTAATAAATGTGATATGGAAGACAGAGGTAATTACATGCAGATACAGGAAAAACTGAGATAAGTTTCCCTTAGAGCACCAGGCACATACTGATATATGGCACTTGTGGCTGAGATAAGCTGTAATTGCTGAGCTCTGGCCCCAGCAGTGGCGTTTACGTGGGGTCAGTGGTGCTGAGAGCTGCAGGATGCACAGAGCACAGAATGTCTCTGCTGCTGTTTCGTGGGCAGGTCCCACAGCTGGGAATCCTGGTGCAGAGCTGTTAGTCTCGCGTGCCTTGGGCAGAAGGATGGACCACATGGTATCCCCTGAGGAACTGTTTCAATAGAGAATTATATGGACAGGTCTTTCCTGTTTCTTCAGTTCCTTAACGGGGTCTTCTCCATCAGCTTTTACCTCAGTGTACTCAAAATTTTCAGAACATGAATAATACCTTCTGATCACTTCAGTGACCAACTTACAGACAACCTTTCAGTGAAGAGCTGGAAATTCAGTCTGACAAAAAGAGAATGAGTTTTACAATTTTTCACATATCTATGTGATGGTGTTTATTTCACCTGGAAAAATTAAACACTGAGAGATGTGTTATTCTTCACTGGGCAGGCATAGCTGATGAGTCTGTCTGCAGGCTGTGAGCTGGCAGAGGAGGTCGCTGGTGTCCAGCCCCATTGTTGGCTGTGTGGAATTCTCAGTACTGTGGCAACGGACCCTTGAGCATAACTGCATTTTCAAAAACTTTTACCTCTTTTGGAAGTGGAGTAATTGTAGCATTTGTGCTTCTAATTCTCTGCTTCCTAAAAACTTGCTGATGCTGCCATGGCAAACTTCTGTATTGAGTGCAGATCCAAGCAGTGGGTTTATAGTATTTTACAGCTTTCTTGTTTACCCTGCTGCAACCAGACAGAGAGCATGTTTTACTCCTGCCTCCTAACTGCAGACAAAATTAAAAAAAAAAAAAAAAAAAGTAGTCCTCACTATGAGAGCTGTTTAAATCAGGCTGTTCCACTCTGTCCAGGTCAGATGTGCCCAGTGAAAACACACTGAGTTCTGTGCTCAGTGTGTGCTCTGTGTTCCACACCCTTTAGCACGTGCGCTGGGCTGTGTGATGCCCATCCAGTATCAGACACGTTTCACACACTGACGTAAGGCCAAGGATGAGAAAATACCTGTCTGTGTCAGTGTAATAGTCTGAATGCCAAGCTTCAAACATAAGGTCAGCTGTTTCCTAAAAGAGCATGAATTCCAGATCTGTATTTCATTGCCTGTCAGATTGCTGAAAGCTCCCAGCATCCAACAGCTCCAGGAGGGTAACAGAAATGGTTGAGTCGTCTGGATTTCCACAGCTGTGGGCTTTCTCTTTCTTCTAGTAAATATGTTTGAAGTATCTGTTGATAGCTATAAATTTTTGCTAAGCTTTTAATGCAGTTGGGTATTTAGCATTTACCAGAGATGCTGTATGCTGTTTATCTTTGTCTGCAACCATTTTCTATCCATTGTTTCTGCAGTGGCCATTAGTTTAATCCCAAGGCTGGCTGGGAGTCCCACTGTGTGAGTTGTTCCGTGGTGTGAGCTGCAGTTTTTGACATGATATTGAGTGCAACTTGATCCTGTTTGTCCTGGTGACTGAGCAGCCACCCCCATTTTCTGCTCGGCGGTTCTTGTTGTTGCCTGCCCCATTTGCCATCAGTGTCTTGAGACTGATTATTTGATAACAGCTGTCTTCTAATACCAGAAATGTGTGTTTCTGTGTGAAAGTATTTGTCAGTGTTTCTTCAGCTTTCTCAGCTCTTTGCATTTTATTACTGTCTTTTTTTAACCTATGAAATTTGTATTAAGCCTTTGCTGAAACCCTGCCAGACTTCACTGTTTGAGACTAACTCTTGAAGATATTTAAAATACATTTTGTAGAAAGAATAAGCTTTTTCAGGCTAACAGAGATCGGTAGACAACATAGTATGGAATAAAATATGACTTAATTCCCACTTACTAGCTTTCAGTTGTTTTCTCAAGGATGTCTGTTCTTTCTGGTAATCCCTTATATTTGCTATTGTTTCATTTCCTGCTAGTTTCCCTCTTACAGCCTTTTTCACTTTAATTTCTGTGCCTTCCAGCAGGATGATATCACACAGGTAAACTGTTGTTTATAAACACCCCCAAACATGTGTATTTCCATGTCCATCCTGCTGCTCGTTGTCAAGTGTTGGTCACAGTTCGTTGCCATGGTTTGTATTGCTGGACCTGAAAGGGATGCAGATAATTCTGCTGTTCAACCGAGCTGCATCCAAGCATTAGATCTTTTCCTCCTGGAACCACAGCCCCTTCTGCCCTGTGTAACACCTCTCCCTTCTGTCATGTCCCACAAAGTGTGTGCTGATGGTTCACCTGCTGTGAAAGTGCCCTGTGTTTAATTGCCCTGTTCAGACAGTGGTAAGGGTATCACTCCCAGTATGAGGCTGAATGGATCCAGCTCCAGGGAACTCCAGGACTGAGGGAACAGAGCTACAAGTTCTCTGGTGCAAACCAAAGCTTGGGGTCTATGGCAGTATGGAAACAGTCTGGGAGTAGGTCAAGGAAGTTGTAAATTAAAATAGTTTTGTTTCCAGACTGTAAAAATGACCCAAATTATCAACTCTTTTAGGAAGATGAGGGCAGTCCTGAGTTTGGTGGAGTCAAATAGTGTACAAAATATGACCCAGCACACTCAAATATTTGTCTTCATTATGATAAATATTTACAGGTTTTAGGTAATTATATTGAAGTTTGTCTTGCTTCCTTTTTCCTAAAAGATTCTTTCATGTATTTGAGATGGTAGCAGACCAGTGATTGCTTAGGGCAGAAGTTTGGAGTTCAATGGTTGGTATTAATGTAATGTTACACTTTGGGAAATGGCTGTTGAAAGATCAGATGAGTTTAGACCAAATGACTGCAAGAAAGTTGTGGGTTTGTTGGTTTTTTTTTCCTGTAAGCCAAACAGAGATTTTTGATTGTCTTGTAGCCCTCAGTTGATCCATGGGGACCAGATGGAGTCAGGTGTGGGTTGTGGGATCTTCAGGATGGTCCATATTTGATCTTGAACTAGTTCAGGGCTTTCCCAGAACACTTTTGAGTGTTCCTGATATCAATGGCATTGGAATGGCTTCTTCAAATCCCTGCTCTGCTGGAAGCTGATGAGGTCTCTGTCACAAATGTTGATGTGGTTCTCAGTATTATTACTTTTTATTGTGCAGTGTAATTATTTTCCTTTGGGTTTTGAGATGTGTATATGGAATAAATGTTTTTCTTACTTTCATACTAGTGCTTATAACCTTTATACCACATTTAAGTGTGCAGTGTCTGTATCACCAAACCACAAACAGCTATTAAGAATATTTCCTTTTACAAGAATAATAAAGAATAGCTATAAACAGGCCCCTTCATTGGAAGTGAAAAATGGGCGGGATATTTCCAGTTGTTTTGTCCAAAACATAATGTCTACATAGTAGCCTGTTTCCAGGTAGTTTTATTTGGCGTTGTTTTGGGGGTTGGTATTGGATTTTTTTTTTCTCTGTAAGTGCAAAGCAGTTCAGATTGGAAACTAAAACATACAAATGTTTCTTTTAGTAGTTATATCTATTTTTCATCAGTTATTAAAATAGAACTGATTACGTAGGGCTACAATAAGACAATATGAAATGTAGAAATGTTTCTTGGAAAGCCAGTAAATTTACAATGTCTGTGTCCTGCACCCTAAGACGGACTGACTTGGAGGTCCACGGCCTCTCTGTCTTTAGTAAAACCTTGTGCTGTATTTTGGCAATCTGACTCACTCTCCTCACTGATCACAAGTATTCTTATGCTCCCAGAAATGCCTTTTTCATTTCAGCTTGGGTATTAATGAATTTGGTATTGGTCAGGGTCGCTAATATTAACCTTTTATTAAAACTGATGATATTGGTGATGATGTTTCTACCGTCTGAAGGAACTTTACCTGTTCCTTTTCAGTTTCTGCCACAGAGGCCACATTCTGCCAATCCTGACTGCATGACTCCACATGGAACTGTCCTGCACCAAACCTTGGATTTTGATGAGTTCATCCCACCAATCCCCCCCCCTCCCTACTACCCACCGGAATACACCTGCACGCCCGTGGGGGAGGCACAGAGGTGATGCTCTCTCCCTGCTCTTGCGGTCAGCACAGTTCTGAGCTGTGGGCTAGGGAGCTCTTCCAAAGAATACAGAGCCAGATAATGTCCTTCACTTACATTAGGCTCTTCTCTGCCAGAGAGATTGCATTTGGGTTTTTGCAAACTTGTTAGGCTACATCTGGAAATATTTGTGTTAAAGCATTGCTGGAATAGAGAAGTGATTGAACTTAGCTAAGATAAGGATAACAATGTCTGGGCTTTGAGCAGAGGTCCCTTTGTAAGTGATCCTTTCACAGTTAACATTATACATTTGAAATTGAGTGTGAGATTTTATTTTTTTAAGGAAATTATTGCAATTAATGTGTATTAATTTGGACTAGTGGAGGACGTTAATGATGGCAAAACAGGCTGGTAAAGATGGCTGGCATCCTAAATAAAAAACAGTTGTTAAAGCTACCCTGTGAACCAGGGCTTCATTTTGGATGTCTAATAAATTTCTTGAATGTAATTTTTTGTAGTGTTATTTGCTTTGAATTCAGAGAAGTATTTACATCACTGTGGTATAGGTAATAAATCAATGCCATTTCTTAATTGTTTGCTTGTTTTTGTTTTTTTGTAGAAGTCTCCATTTGGACTTCCCTCATTCCCCATTTGGTGCTTTATATGAAGTAACCATTAATAGCCCAGGAATGCTGTATCCAAGTGAGCTGCCCCCTCCTTATGAGGCAGTGATTGGGGAGATGCCTGTCAGCCAGGTGAGGAAAACCAAGGGAAATTCTTCATGTGGTCTCCAAATTTTCATGGTGCAAAATAATTCTAGATAATCTTTAAAGAACAATCATTAGAAAATATTTTTATTGTTTAAAAACATTTTCCAGACCATTTTCTTTATAAGGGTTTAAGCTAACAAATTTTACTTCCTATGCAAGCAATGAGTATTTCTCTATTGCTTAACCTTCTGATTGTTAGTTTTCAGTCATCAGCTTCTGCTGTTATGTGGCAAGAAACTGCTACTCCTGAGAGTGAACTTGCAGAACCCTGAACTTGCAGAAAGGATCCAGTGTACTTGAGACAAATGTTTACCTTACACTTTTTGTTTTTTTCTGTACTGTGCAGTATTGACTGAGCTGAAACTGGAATTATAATGTATCTGCATGTACAGCCAGAGCTGATTCCAGCATCTCCTTGAAGGGATTTGTGGTAATTGAATCAGCTGTCACAAAGGGAAAATACTTACAATTGCTTTTAGAAGCTCTAATTTCTTTCAGGCTTCAGTAGAACTCCAGGAGTCAAACATTCTGGGTATTCCTTACCAGTTGTTAATAGCACACTGAGGAAATACCTGTGTGCAGATTGCCAAATTGCACCCACATTACAGAGGGGACTACTTTGCCTTTCCCCAAAGTAAAACATTGAAATATTTCCTAGTGACTTATTTCCATGTTGGGGGAAACCAGAATCGAAACCACGGACCTAAAGAAATGACACAAATTTTCACTATTATACACAAGATTAAGATAATTAATAAGAAGAGTGTCTGAGAGAAAAAGAACATTGAAATGCTAAACCTCCAAAAAAAATACTGTTAAATCTCCCCAAGGTATGCCTGCCTTTTTAGCTTTTGTGACTGACAAAGCAGTTTCTGACAGATCTTCTGATCCCTGCCTTGTGCTATATCCTCCACCCAACACAACAAACTGGCCAAACATTGCATTACTTTTGATTTGTATGGCTAAAATAGAATCTGTATACACTGCTGTGAGTAAAGTTCCTTGATGAATGGCAAGATTGGAGTTTTCAGGGCCATTTTCTTCTAGAATATTTTTAATCCAAGTTCCACCCTTTTTCCTTAGAAGGAACTTGCAGAACCTGCAAGCCTTGGAGAAGTCAGTATTTCTCAGTGATAAAAAAACATGGACAAAAGTGATATGAATCGTGCATGGTTTGGGGGGAAGGAAAAGGCTCCTATCTGTGATAAGAATTCATATGTGGTAGTAAGTAAGGATTAGTTTTCTATTTTTAGTAAAGCACAAAATCATTTTGAGCACTCTTGTAACTGGTACCACTCTTGGTGTGAGTGTCAACACGCAGCAGCACAATAGCACCAGCACTTAACAAAAACATCATTTAACAAGATGTGACTTGAAGCTGCTCTTGCAAGAAGAGCTGGGCTTTAATAAATAGATGCATTCACTGCTAATTTTTGGCATCTGGAGTCAGTTTCAGCACCTTCCCTGCTCACCTCTGGGCACCTGAGCTCCAGAGGTGTTTGTTCTAATCACCAGTGAAGATGAGTGGTGATTCCATTTCTAATAGTGATAGTTATGTAGTTTCTTACCAGGAGTGAGTGTATATGAACTTGGTAGTTGCTGTTCAGAGCTTGTGGCAGGCTCTGTGTCTCAGCACTGAAGCTCACTGGCAGAGATAACCAAAGCCTACAGTGACAGCCACAGATTTTTCTTGACAACAAAAGCCTTCATGTATTTTTTGCAATTAGTGTCCCAGCTGAGCTGTCTAAGACAGTTTTGGGTCTACAAGAAGAACAAAATGGAGACCTGAGTCCTCACATGCTGCAAATGCTCCCATAGAGCACAGTACAGTAGGAACTGAAATAATGAGATTTATAAATCCCTCAAAGGCAGGCTTGGCAATGGAAATCATCTCAGGGATTTAGCTACAAAAGTGCTTCTGGGAACCATTATGTAATAATGTCATAATTGTAAAACCTTTTACTGTGCATCAAGCAATAGGTTTTATTTGTTTTTAAATGGATTGAGGTCCTTAGAATTTTATTAAATTGTACCAAATTAGACTCGGTATTTCATGCATTTTATGGGCAACAAATGTCAGTGCTAATTTAAGTGGTTACATCCATGTAAAAATTGCTGTTGTCATCTGTACTGATTAGGAATTCCCATTTCATGACTATAAAAAAAAAGTGGTTTTCAGTGTTTTCCATGCAAAGTATTGACTGGGATGTAGAAAAGATAAGAACAAACAGATCAGCATTGTGAGTGAACTAAATCAATGGCAGTGTTTTATAAGGTTTTCTAACCTGTAGGCTCTGCAGACTTGTTAAAAGCACAGGTTTTCTTCTTTTTTTCTGTTGATGGCTTAGTAACTATCTGAGGATGTGGAATTCAATAAGTTTTTGTTACCCTTGGCTGTGCAGGAGCCTGCATGAAACCATGTGTGAACCAGCTGTTCCTGTGTGAACCAAAACTCTGACCTGGCTTCAAAATTGTCAGTGTTACCTGCTGCAATTAAAATCCTGGTTCTCCTTCCCTCAAGCAAGAAGGTTAATCAATTCCAAATGCACAGAAAATACATTCAGCAATTATTCAGGGACAATATAGAGTGTCAGTAAATGTTTCAGCACAAATTTTCTGCTGATGTTTTCCAGTCAGTGATTATGAAAGCATCTAGATTAAGAATTTATGAAAGCCCCTAGAATCCCTAGATTTTTAAAAAGAAACAAACACCCTTAAAACATTATACTGTTTCTTCCAAAAGGTAGTCAGTCTGAATTTTCTATAACAACAAAGAGCATTTGTGAACATTTCTTACTTTTCTAGTTAGTTCCCAGAACTTCCACAGTTAGATCCAGGTGTCACTTCAAGTGACACCACATTTTACTTTTTACCACAGATGTGATACTCTGCTACAATCAAGAAAGATCCATTGAGAAATTTCCAGGGGAATTCTTTAAAAATATTGAGCGATTTCACTTTTGCTTCCCAGTCCTCTATCCATCTCTTGCTGAATTAAAGTATTTCTGCTACTGTTCTTTGCTTGGAGTTGTATTTGCTAAACCTTAAAATAATTTTTAAAACCAAAATTTGTATCAAAAGAAGTTTTCTGGTCACTGGATCACAGAGAGAGAGAGAGAAAGAAAGAAAACAGTGAGCACAGTAAGTTATGCACAAATATATGTGCTTTAATCTACACTGGCATGTGAAATGGAAGCTCTTGCCCTAATAGCTTCAGACTAATTATGTCACATTCAATTTTTTAAGCCAGACACAGATTAAGTGCTTGACAAAAAGGTTTGCACAGAGGTGACTGATGCTGATTTCTACACTGTCACCAACCATAATAAGCTCTGCTAGTTAATTGTGGCCCTACAGACAGAAGTAGATATGGTGCTTTCTGCTCAAGATGGTATCAGTTTCATTCCTTTCAACCTTTTTTGTATTTTTTCTCTTTTTTTGTTACCAGCTATTTATTGGAATGATTTTTTTTTATAATCACATTCCCAAAGAACTGCTAAAAATCTATCAATATTGGCAACAAGGTCCAATCCAAAGTCTAATCAAATCAGTAGAAAGAAAATTTCCTAGATTTCAGGTATTTATGGATCCAGTCTTTCCAGCAGGAATGATTCTATATTTTGTTCACATGATTCTCAAAAATGAAGGGAAGTTACTCCCTTAGATCCACCCCTTCAGAAAAAAGGTGAGTGGTAATACTGTGTCCATTGAGCAGTCTCCACCAGGCTGGAGGGCACCTGGGTGGCAACCTGTTAAAAACACATTAACAACTAACATCCTCACAAATAACTAAAGGAAAATACTGCTCTTATGCTTGTTTTTGTGGTTTCTGGTTTTCTCTCTCCTATTTTAGGGTGATATGATGTGGTGAACAAAAAAACAAGCACAATATGAGAAATGCAGATTGTAGAAAGAGAGATTGCTTTTACTAAACTCAGATATTAAGTTTATTAGTGTGAGCCTGCAGCCCCAAGTGCCTGTGAATTCCAGATGAATTTACCTTGCAGATTCTGGAAATATGTAAAATTGCATTGAGCATGTGCCTTTGCACTGCATTTGCTCCTGACCCAAAGATGTAAAATAATTTAAACAGCTTTCAGTCTGAATAGCAGCTCATATGAAAGTGACTCAGCATTGTCAGGTGCGTCCTTCAGATCCTGAGCACTACATTTTGTTTGGTGAGTTGCAGGTTAATGAGCTCTTTCATTCCAAATGTTCATTTAGGTCACTGGTGCTGCCCAGCAAGTGTCTGAATCGAGCCTGGGGGAGAGAAACACGACCCCGGACTTCAGCACACAAGGTGATCGTGGCTTTGCATTTGTCTCCTTAGAAATGGAAGTGGGATTTTTGAGCTGACTTTCCCTTCTCCTTCTCCTCCTTCTCCTCCTTGTCCTCGTCCTCCTCCTCCTCCCCTTCCCCTTCCTAATGGTGAAAGAATCATTTGTGTTCAGGTTATTCATGACAAGCAGGACTTTCTCACAGTCAGAGGCTGGGGCTGGAAGTGCAGAGGAGAGTTTTGCTAGACAAAGAAAAGCTCTAGTTGAGCCCTTTGAGGTGGATCTGGCAACTGTCACTTCTCTTTGAAGAGTCCTGCACATTCCTGCAGCTTGTGTTTCATTGTCAGCAACCATGGGTGGCTTCCTGACCCTCACATTTCTTCTCCAAAGAGCAGTTTCCTCCATGGCTTCCAGGAAGCTGAACAGGAAGCTTGCTGCCTGGAGCACAGATGTTGACAAGTAGACAAGTAGCAGTACAGGGCTTGTTTATTTAAAGCTGAAAAGTCAGTATCGAGAACAGCACAAAGATGTCTTTGCTGAAGGACACTAGAAAGAAGTAAATTATTTCAGTGTTTTTTGCTTTGGCATTCTTCATCTGAGACCTTTTGAGTTCTTATTGATAAAAGAACTTGCAGATTTCTCAATTTAAGTCAGTCTACAGAACATGGGGAGAGATAATATTGGGAGGGTAGGCAAGAAGTTTTTATTTTTCTTGGAATCTGTTGTTTTGCAGTTTCTGTTGAGAGCACCTCTTTGATGGTCTCTGAGGCTGTTGATATCCCAGACCGTAGCTACTCCTCTGAAGATCTTTGTTCGCTGGAAGTTCAAGGATCTCTCCAATCTGCAGATCTTTCTCCCTACTGCATAACCCCCAAGGGGGCTGCAGACCAGAGCTGCAGTGCCCTGGATTGCCACACTCACTGCAGCTTTCACAGAACTCGCTCTGAGGGCTATCCTGATGAGGGGAACAGCTCCCACAGCCGAGCCTCTACAGACAAGTCTCAAGGACAGGAAAAGAACTGTGCCCACGGCAGGTCCTTGGACTGTTCCTCAGGGAATTACAGCCCCTCAGAACGAGAACTGCAGAGCTCTGCTCAGGAGAGCAGTGCCACGCCGCCTTTGAAGCAGAAGAAAACCTGCTGTGTGGACTTTCACCAGCCTCCTGCCACTTTCCTGACCTCTCCCTGTTTTGGGCCTGCGAATCCTTCACCACGTGCAGGTGGCCCCGAGGCTGCTGCCCAGCACCTGGCACAGCAGCCAGCCTCGAACATCGTCCGCTCCAGCAGTGCCCCCGTGTCCTGCTCCTCTGCCACTGAAGGTAGGTGTGGGACCCCAGGGCAGCAAACGTGGAGCAAAGTACTGGTATTGATTTGTGCAGCAATTGGTGCTGCTGGAAATTATGTGCAGTGTTCCCAAGAGGGTTGTCTTAGGTGTGAAGGCTTTAGCTCCATGCATATTTTCTAAATTTGAAAAATTTTAAGAATGGAAATGGAAAAATTGACAGAGTGAAATTAATTTTGGCTTTTCTAAATTTTACCATTCTTTCTGCACTGCTCAGAAAAACATGTGTTGAGTAGCTTTCCCCACCTCTCTATTACTGTTCTACTGAGAGGCTAAACTAAGACGTGCAATGGCAGGTGGGGTTTATTTAGGAGACTACTACTGGAGCTGTCATGCTTGTTGTACAGCAGGATGTGTTTCCTCAAGGTGACACTGACATTGGCAGTATTGGGGCATGTCAGAGGCTGTCACTGTGACTAGTGGCAGCGTGGGGTGTATGGTGAAAAGTTCTGAAGGACAAAGAAATGAACACGAGGCACATGACAAGATGATAAAGGAAAAGGAATGCTTTTGGCTGTTGTGGATGTATCTTCTGTTATGAATCTCCTTTTAGAAAAGTAGGGAAGAGAAAAGGAGGTGATAGCTGAACAGTGTATCTTCATAAAAATATGTGTGTTAGTGAAAAAGAAAGGGTCGATTCAGTAGAGAATAATAGCAGGAATGTAGAACTGTCTAAACCATTTGAAAGGGATCTAAGCTGTTTAGAGAGATTCAGAACGGTAACCTGGAGAAGTGGCTTGAAAGTAAAGATTAAAAGCTTTTTAAGATGTCATGGGTTGTGCTGCTACAAGATCTGTTCACCAGGCTATTTAAGGGATCTAGAGGAAAAATCATGTGACTAGCTTAGATCAAAAGGAGACAAAATATTGAGATAACTTGTTCCATTTAGGATGATGCTTTGGTTCTATTGCACTTCTTGCATCTTTATACTGTCATTTCAAACTTAGCTCAATAATTGAATGTCTTTTACCTTTAGAAATGTAGCCTCTGCATCTGAGCCAGGAAAAGTGAACCTTTAATCTAGAAGTCTGCATTTATTTTATGACATTTACTCTGCTAGGACATATGTGCAATGAAGCTGCCAGTAAGCAGACAGTAAGTAGGAATTTCTGAATCCTTTCTGCTGTGTGAAAGTCAAGAAGAACAACCCTTTCTCTTCTGGATGGGGCTCTGCAGCTTTGCAGAGCTGTGCTCCATATGCTCTGAGCAGCGTTTGCCGTGGGCAGCTGTACCCACGTGCTCCAGCTGGCTCTGGACACCTGCTGGAACAGATGCCCTGCCTCCCTTTTAATGTGTCCTAAATACATCCATCTTCTCTTCTGGAAAAGTGGCACGGAGGGACACGAGTTGGACATTACTGAGATGTAAGTGGGCTTAGCTAAGGCTGGAATGAAGAGGTAGAGAAAGTTCCAGAGATACTGACACACAGGGGTGAGGGAGCAAGAGCAGTGACTCGGAGGGGCTGGGTGCTGACCTACTTTGCTGCCTAGGGAGACACTTCCTAATGGAATCCTTCAGGAAAGGATTGACTTGAGTCTCTAGTTAAGCCTAGATGTATTTCTTCATACATCTGTTTGGCAAACTAGTTTGCAATATTTTACTCTGTGAAGGTTTACATTGCTTCCCCCTTTATTGAACCTGATTTGGAAATCATACATAGTTTAGAAGGAGCCCAGTTCTAATAACACATTCTGGCTGTTTGTAGCAGCCCTGAAGCGTATTTTTCCTAAACTGTGACAAACAGCTGAAGCTCTTTACAGTCTTTGTAAGTTTCAAAAGGCATTTGATCTGGATTTTTCATGGCTGATTGTTGATATTTACTGCAGAACTTTCAAATATACCTGTGGGATTGAATAATAGGCAAAGATAAAGGGAACCAACTGAGCTCCCTCAATCAACACACAAGAAAAAGTGCTTTGGGTTTTTTTCAGTAACATGCACTTACTTTTAAAAATTGTTCTGGAGTAA
Source organism: Pyrgilauda ruficollis (assembly GCF_017590135.1). Taxonomy (NCBI): domain Eukaryota; kingdom Metazoa; phylum Chordata; class Aves; order Passeriformes; family Passeridae; genus Pyrgilauda; species Pyrgilauda ruficollis. Next base: position 14,286,549 of record NW_024522539.1, read on the forward strand.
AAGAACTGGTCAAGTGGACTTAACTTTGTGAAAGACAGAGCTGTAACTACACATTGGTAATACTAATAACTGTGGATTTTGGAGAACTGAGGTTGGAGGAGCTTTAGCCATGTTCTCAAAAAGGAAAATACAGTGATGAGATTGTAGCTGGGGCTTGGGTTTTTAAAAGACACTTCCTTTCTACTATAAGAAAAAAATTACTAATTTATTTTCTGCCTCACCTCCAAGCCAATGTGAAGAGGTTCAGAAGCACAACCTTGACATTTATTGTGTAGATTTTTGTGAAATGGATTTTGAATTGCACTGTGAATGCACTGCCCATAGTTTGGAACACAAATTATTTGACGTGGGGATGGTGCATATGTGCAACAGGACAGTGACACCACAGCAATGAGATCTAATGAAACCAGTCTTTTAGGCCAATAAAACACAATCCATTTGCTTCAGGCACATCTTGACCTGATGGGGTCTGTATGGTATAGTCAAATAATTCTCCCATTAAACCTTTTTAAGTAAACTTGGGGGTTTTTTTAATATCTGTCATTCCTAGTGGAGAAATTATAAATGAAGGTTTAGTTTAATAGGTGCCTTTGTACTCACTGTGTACTCCCTGAAAAACATAAAAATGGTGTGTTCATGTACCACTGTCAGACATGGTTCCCTCCTAAAAAAAAAAATTACTTAGAAGTTAATAGTTTGCACATTTTTTCTGCCTTTTCCCTGTAAAGTTTGTCATGGCAAAGGCAGACAAAATCAACTCCTGGCACAGATGTTTATTACACTAAAATTCATTTGTAATCAGCTATGATAGACTATGTGGCTGTATCAGTTAAGTGCCTGAGTGATTATTGTAGTGTTTGTGTTCCAGATAATTCAGGGTCATGTCCAGTGGTGTAGTTTTGACTTGCTGCAAGTACATTAAACTGTTTAGTAATGGATGGGAAGACAGAACCTCTGAAGTGTCTCCTCTTAATAACCATGCCATGATTCATGTGCTACAGTACTGAAGCATAATAGAACAAATTAAAGACAGAATAGAAGCTGTCTTTCTTAATCTCTTACAGATTTGCTATGTTTTTAGCATCTTAACATTTGTTTCCTTTATTTAATTATTCACTCTACCAGAGAGAATTATGCCAGCTTTTCATTATAAACTGTCCCTGGAGATATGGAAGAAAACCTCTCCTAAGCTACCTAGAAGTTCAAAACCATTTTCAGTCTTGGAAACAGATTAACAACTAAATGTGAGGGTTTATTCCATCTTGTCACAAATGAAAAAGACTGCAAGTGGTAGTTACTGCACAGTCTGATCTCATCATCATTGATCCTCGTGCTGGAATCCCAGAAACTGTCATGAGATGGCATCCAAAGCTGTTTGTAGCTGCTTCATTACCTCTTGTTATTGATTGGTTCATCAGGTCCCACCCTGTCACCTACCCATTAATTTAAACAATGGTGTATTACATTTGTACTGAAAAGAATGACAATATATTTTAAAAAGGAGGAGAAATATTGAATAAAAATTCTGGCTTTGTAGAAATTAGAGGGATTAATCTTTCTTGGTTTTCCCATTTTCCAGTATGAACTCTGTCCATCCAGGAGATACAGAAAATGTCTGAGGTCTGCCTCTATAGGGAGCTTGCCATAGTTTCAGCACTTAGGTCTGAAATATTTAGGATTACAGAGGAAACCATAAAGCATGAGCTCTGTCTTCCTGTTTGTGTAACAACTCATAAGGCATTTCTGGCTGTAGTAGCTTCTCTTTATGAATGGACATCTTGAAAGCAGTATTTCTTCTGAGTAGTTTCATTCTGTAAAGGAGATAATAAAAGGTTCCAGTGTATTTTTCCTTGCTTTGGGCAGAGGACAGCAGGGGTTGACTTTGCTCTTTCTGTCTGCCTTTGGTTGAAGGTGATAATTGTGCCTGGACTTCCGTGTGCAGGCAGTGCCAAGATGCAGGATTATCTCCAGCTACAGGAGAAACAGGTGAGAATTGGTTTTCTAAAGCAGAAGATGGTTTTCCTTATTTTCTTTTAAAAATAATGAAAAGCTTCTGAGAGAGAAATGAGCCTTAAAAATTCTGGGGCAGAAAAGCCAGTTAACAGCATACATGTATGGTGTACAATGCTGATGGAACCTGCCTTGAATGAAAATAAATGCTGTGAATTAGGTCCTCTGGTTTAGATCAGCATTTTTGCTTTCTCTGTGTTTCTCACTAATCTCTCTTGCATATAATTTCTGAGGCCTAGAAATAGATATAACTTTAAAGTTGGGGCGAGGGGCTGGGCCAAAACTCTACAGGTTACATGTAACACAGAGTAGCTGGTGGGTTTCCTTACCATTAATGTCAACTGAAGTCCTTGAAGGTGGAGGTAACAAAAATGTCTGGTTTGTGAAGTACTTTAATTACCCACCCACTCATTCTCAAGGCAGTTCTCCTTGGCCATGGGAAGATCTTACTCCTGATTACTCCTAGTTACTCCTGGTTAAAGTTACCCATTTTGTAGCATTTACTTGACTGCATGTTTTTGCTACTCTTCAAACAAAACAGACATTTTATGACAAAGTAGAAACTTTGTGACAATATTTGTTTCGCCTTTTTTTTCTTTTCTCTTTTTCTTTTTTTAAACTATTACTTTAAAGATATTCTTCCCCCCCTTTTTTAGTTCCTGTCTCTGGTTCTCATATGGCTGCCTCTGCTTGCCAGCATTCTTTGAGCAGTTTTCTACCAACTGGAAAACAGAGGGATACAAGGAAAATTGATCTGCACCTAAAGCCAAAGGCTTTTCACACAGTCTCAAAAGAGCGGCCACACTCCTTAGTGGACCTTAAGGCCTATAAAGACACAAAAATTTTAGTGGCAAAATTTTTGGAACATTCAAACTGTAATCTCCCTCCAGAAGTGCGTCACGTAGTGAACAGCATACGGTCAGTCATTAAATCTGATGAGAGACACATGGAAGAAGCCATCTTCAGTGCCAATATCATAGACCAGGTAGGCCACTGATGTTCTAAAGATGTGTCCAGTTTCCATAGACAAATACCTTGTTTAAATGTTTTTACAGTTTAAGTTCTTCAGACAATTCTAACAGAAGCTCTTTTATAGTGACATGGCATTAGTAAGAAATAATTTGTATTTATTGGGCAGCACTACATTTTACACTGCAGTTCAGACAGAAAGCTTGGCTGTGCTCTCCAGGTGCCCAGTCCTGAGCCCTGACCAGCTGCAAGGACAGAAGCAGGAGGGATTCTGGAGGGCCGAACCCCCTTGGAAGAGTTTCAGTGTTAGACCGCTTAAATGAAATATTATTCACGGACTGAACCTTTTAAAAGAGAACTTCTCTTACCCCGTTTTCCCCGTTCTTCCCTCCTGCGCTGCTGCCCTTTCCCGCAGGTCATGACGAGCTCGCGGCGGGGCGCGGGCGGCTGCAGGAAGCGGCCGCAGGAGGATCTGCACCTGCGGAGCTGCGGCGCGCTGAGCTCCCCGCGCCGGGCCCCGCTCAGCCGCGCCGGCCGGCGGGAGCGGCCGCACAGCCTGATCGGAGTCTGCCGGGAAACCATCCTCTGACCGGGCCGCAGGTATGTCACGGCAGCAGAGAGAGGTGTGGAAGAAACCAGGACTGGCACAAGTGCAACTAGTGGATGACTTTAAAAGGAAAAAGTGTCTTCCTTTGGAATTCCACTTTTTTCCCCCCACAGCAGGATGAGAACAGCTGGTTTTCTGAATGTAAATTTCAGCCTTGATTTTTGCAAACTTTTAATTGATTTGTTAGTGAAGTCATAACAAATGTTTTCCCAACCAGAAATGCATTCATTCCACTGTACTTACAGAAATGCTACTGACGCTGCTCAGCATTTCTTGAAAACCATTGGAAACCCACCAGAGACTGGCTGTACAACTTAAAAGTTGTATTTATTTAATGTACCTCAAAGTGTTTTAACTATCGTCAGTGTTTTAATAAAAAACTATTTCTGGACTTTGCCTTTTCAGCAACTGATTTGGATACAGCCATAAAGGTGATTTATACACACATACAGTGCTGCTTCTAATCAATTTTTCCAGTGTCTTTCATTCCAGACTAACTGATCTGTCCAATTAAAACTGCTCCCCCCTCCCAGGGCTGCCCTTTTAAACTGCAGTACTTGCTGCAGTGTGGTTCATTCCTGCTCTCTTCTGAATGTTCAGCAGTTCAGTCCTGCAGTAGAGTGAGTGACTAAGAACTGATGTTTGATCCTCTGCAGCGTGTGACCAAAAGATGCATTAGGGAAGAAGACTGAAATTCTGCATTTCCAAAAAGCATCTTTCACAAACTTTTTACCAACAACAACTGATAGGAAGTTAGAGAAATTTTTATCTAGCAGAGCCTTGAATATTTTCAAAAAGAATTGTTACTGCAATTCATAGTTTTGACAATTTTATTACTAAAACGTGTTATTGTGGTTCTGCTGTGTTTATGGTTTATTTAACATTGATCTTTAAAAAAAATCAAAAAGTAAATATTGACACTGATTTCATTACCAGCATAAACACAGGTCTGCCAGCAACATCTTCCAGTGCAAGCTTCATCCTGGCTCTTTCAGAGGAAATTGGAAAGGCCTTAAAGAGAAGGTTCTCATAAAGAACCTACCACAGGTTGATGTTTCGGGATTTTATTTTTTTTTTGCAGCAGTGCTTGTCAGTAGCCTTAGTTTCCATTTGAGGTTTAATCATATACTGGTTTCATTTGTGTCTCTCTGAGCTGGGCAGACATCCTGTGAAAAGGTCACAAAGGAATGTAGCTGAAGATGGGTAGTTTAAGTTTTACAGATTCATCCATTTTAATGTATTTTAATTATAGCATGCTTCTGTATTGATGTGAAGTTACAGTGACATCCAGTGGCAACAAGGTATGCTAATTGAAAGCTTCTACTCTCAAGATCATAATGATACACAAATTCCTAATTCAAGAGAATATTTCCTTTAAAAAAAGAAATCTGTGACCTTTGCAACTGCACTTAGATGAAGAATTAAATAATCTACTTGGAATTTTTTACTATGTAAAGTTACACAACAAACAAAATAAGCAAGCTTCCTTTCTTATTTCAGATTTATTAGTGATAGGTTAATTCTTTCCTAAGGTCAGTTGCATGCAACACACTACTCCTTGAAGTACAGTCATCTAAAGCTCTTTAGTTACTGCATGGTAAGGCTTCTTAAGTCACAGTGTATTTTCTTCAAGGCCTTGGCCAAAAGAAAAAAAATAGACAAAGTTACACCAATTAACATTTATCTCATAAGGAATACAACTTTACTACTAGGTTTTTTATCTACACACATTCTAATACTGCTGATGGTGCTAGGTTATTTGTCAAAACAATTTACATTCAGAACACATTGCCTTAGGAATAAGAATGCTTTATAAAAGACAGAAACAGGTAAGCATGGCTTTCCCATTTTGAGCTATTATGAACAAAAAGGTAATATGCAAAAATTAAAGGAAAAAAAACCCCAGCCCAACACATACATTACACAACCTGTGCAATAAGTTATCCATGAAACAACTCTGTTAAATCATAAAAATCACAAGCATTAAAAATAAATATGTATCTAAATAAATATTTTGATTTTAATCTTGTGGCAATTATTCTTTATTTAGCATATGAAACACTTGTTACATGTTTATGTTCACACCTTGCCAAACAGGTTACACTTGTCATAACAATACCAAGTACTACAGTGGTTTTCTTTACAGTAGAATCTAAAAGTTTGAACTGCACACATTCCTTTCCACTGAAATACCATAGATTCAGCACCAGTTTTAAAATTATGCAAAGTCATCAGTATTGGACCACTTTATGGGACTGGGATTTTTTTTTAACTTGAGGCAGCCAGAACTTTCTCTAATTGCTTCTCTTTGCCATTTCCTGCAGTCTCATTCATCAAATATTCACATTCACTGTGTTATCAAACAAGACAGACATACATCACTCCACATAAAGGTTACAAATAAATATGTTTTAAGTTCTATGAGAAAAGAGTTTAGAAGATGTTCAAAATACTTAAATGTTTACAAAGATTTTTGTCAGTGATTATTGTCCTTGACCATCCTTCTCAACACTTTTTGTCAAAGAAATAGAAAGGAAGGAGAGAAAAGGCAGAGACACCTGTCTGTTCCTTGTTCTGGAGTCCTCAGGTCAGCTTCCAAGCCTTTCATTCATACAAAATACAAAATTCTCTTCAGTTATGACAGCTTCAGCTTGGATGGAAGATGTTAGATGTACAGGGGGGTCTCTTGACCTGTTAGGAGCCTGAACATGGCAGCTGGCATAGTCTTCATGTGAATCTGTCAATTGATTACACAGACATTAATAGAGTTTAAAATAATCTGGAGGGTCCCATCTGTCTCTCCCTGTGGTCAAAGTGCATTTTTTGTCCTGGCTTCTATAGATTTTTTCATAGAGTTTCTAGTTCCAAGTTCTCTGGTTTTAGGATGCTGGTTTGCTGTCTTTGCTTTTTTTTCATGATGGTTCGGGGTTTTTTGTTTAGTTTAGTTTTGTTTTTTAATTATTTATTAATGACAATTATATGATGTGACATCATATAGTTTTAGAAACCACCTAAACACTTTTTGTTGATACACCCTACTCCAATTACAGTAAAATTTACAGACCTTAAATAAGAAGTAGCACAAACCTCTCTGAAAATTCCTTCTGCTGTTCTGGTATTAATGGAACTTAGATTTGTATTCTATCTTCCTCTCTGTGGGAATGTCATTTCATATTTTCACTGAATTACACTATGATCCTCTGAACACAAAACTTGGACTTTGCCACCTGATGTTTAAATGCCAATCAAGAGTTTGGTGGAACAGTTTTTCCTATGGCTAATGTACTTCAATTCCTTCCTCAAGGAGTCCTGGGACTCCAGTCCCCAGTGCCAGAGGGATTTCACAGACTAGCAGAGTCCAAGGCTCAGGTAATCGGGTCTCCACCAGAACTGGACTTACAGCTCTAAGTACTTATTGGACAACACAAGAGGAAGGAAGGGAAACTTTACTAACTGATAATACAGACCCTCACCAGCTGCCTTGGTATCTTCTCTTCACGCTGTAAAGAAGAAAAGTTTCATGCTGTATTGCTATGTAAGGTGAGAAGTTACACAGCAAAGAAGGACCATGGAGGGGCTGTTGGAATCAGGAGCTTTGCTCCTGACAAAGTGCACATACTCTGTTATGGTTTGTCAGGTATCATTTTCCAGAAGGAAACCAGCTGTCTCTAATTTTTGTCAGAGGAACTAGTGGGAGATCTGGCCAGGGTTCTGTATTTAGACTACCATTAAACTCAGGAGGGATTTTGAAAAACTGGACAGTCTTGCTTATTCAGTGCTGATCTCTCTAGAAGTACTGTAGAGAGGTGTTAACTTATTTCCAAGGTAAGTTGGAAATGAAATTATTAAAATGTATATCAGTTTGCATCTCTCAGACATAGTAATTCATTTCTATGGCAGATGCTGTAGTGATAAGCCAAGAGACATCTTCACAGCCAACATCCCTGAGTGATTTCTTCCTTTAATCATTTGATTTAATTCAGACAGTAGGTTGAAGGTATAGAATTATGCCAGGAACTCTTAAAAATGAATAGAAAAATGTAGTGAATGTGCATCATTAGTTGTTAAAAAAAAAAAAGTCTCTTGTTTCTTATTAGAGCCAAGCTCCATTTACTGAATTGGTGACTTTAATGCTGTGTTGACACCCTTTTCAACTGAAACATACATTTTTTCAACTATTCTACTGCCTTGATAAAGACTTTGTTCCCTTACCTCTCCCACTGAGTTGGACAATGCTTGTACTATCTTCTCATGAGCCGTGGCCACGACGCTCTGCCCGTTGATCTCGATAATCCGGTGTCCCACTCTCACCCCTCCCCTCTCTGCTATTCCACCTCGCATCAAGCTGCAAATCTGCCAAGAGAAAGCAATGGTTACTGAGGTTTAGAAATATCATAATGCAGCACTCACTGGGATTTAATGCATAATAATGAGTGGTGACACTGTCAGGATTCCAGAAGATGCTTGTTGAAAGTATTAATCAATGAGTTTTTAAATGTTATTTTAGTGGTTTGTTAGAGGGAGTTTTTTTTCTGAGATTTCTGCCTATTTTCATTTTCAGTCTCTGACTGGGAACATAAAAATACCTTTCACAGTGGTACATGTTGTAGCCACACAAAAGTGGAGACAGGGACGAGGGATTTATGCACTGCTGGGACACAACTTCCTGTGCCCCTGCAGGAGAGGAGGGAGCTCTGCTCGCCAGGGACACAGCTTCCCTCTGCACTGTTCACTGTTCACTGCTGGCCACAGGGAGCTCAGGATGAAGGAGGCAAGTTAGGCCATTCTTTATCTGGCAGCTGAGGTTCCAGTAAAGAACTAGGCACAAGTTCTGAATGTTATGACCCCTACAACTGGGTAATAATTCTACAAGAAGAATTACATTCAGCAGACACAGTCCCAGCAGACATTGCTACCTAAAGTATTCTGAGGTTGCATAGAGTCAGGCAGCAAGAGAAATCTCAATCCAGTGTGGGGTTGAGAATGTTTCCTCCTTAGCAACAGTATCTATGCTGCAAGGGGATCCACCCTGGCAGACTGGACTGCTGTGCATTAGATAGAAATTGCTGGCAAATTATTTCAAATTACTAAATCCATGAATCACACAAGGCAGATAATGTACAGCTCGAATCTCTGGAACTAAGCAGACTTTAGCAGCATTGGGATTTACCTTTTGTTTACTGAGAAAAACCAATTCTTGGAGGAAAAGAAATGAGTGCTGGAGCATCTGCATTGCCTGTTGCTGCAGTTACTGTCAATGGTTAGAATGATATGCCAAGAATCATTATTTGCTGCGATCTGGTCATGTGTTCAGAGCTGAATACAAGTATGGTAAGATGGGCTTGTGCCCCAGTGAGTTTGTTATCTAATTTAGAAGCACAGTATGTGGGGAGAAGGCCAGTCTGGAATGTGTTGAAGGTAGAACATTGTTTATGGTTGACTGGAATCTTTTCCTGTATGGCACTAGCAGCTTCCTTTAAACTCCTCTCCACAAATAACAATGCTATAAAAAAAGAAATCCCTTCTCACTTGAAGTTCAGACTGTTTGATGTGAGGAGTGAGAATATAGTGTTATTCTTTGCTTATAAAAGGCCTTTCTCAGCCTTCAGAAAAAAAAAAAAAAACCCAACCAAAACCAAAAACCCAACACGTTCCTCCTGCAGTGAGATTTATCTTCCACCATGCTCTCTCCAGTGGCTGAGTGTTACCTCCTGTAGTCCTTAAAGTATTTCTGGTGGGCTTCAATGCAAAGAAGCACTATCAGACACAGAATTGTGTCTTGAATTTCAGTCACAAACAATGTATTTTTTTGCAGGTAGTCTACCTTCTAATCACACAGCTCACAAGATAAGCTCTATTACACAGATCTCTTTTACAGAAAGCTTCTCAATTCAACTCACTGTTAGAATGTTTGCTCCTTGTTGTTGGGGAGCAGTAATCAGGAAGAACAAAAAGCAGCATGATGTACCAAAAGAAGCCCTGTAAATATATTTTTCGTGGTGTAAAGGAAAATAGAGAGACAGTACAGCTGAAATAAAAGCTTTTGGAGCAAACGGAAATGTGATCCCTCACCCCACCGGCATAAAGGAAAAGATAATGGCTTGCATATCTATCCAGAGCCCCTTTCACTGCCTGGCTCTCAAAGCACTTTTAGCACTTTTAATACCATCAGCAAGTTTTTTTCTCTCTAACAGCCCCAGACATAGAAAGTGGTCTCTTCATTCAGGAATCCCTCTCCAGGGGAGGCAGGCAGCTTCCTTTTGTCAGCGTTAAGTGTTTTAATGAGGTAGAAAGAGAAGCAGACACAGAGGCTGAGTGGCTCTGCCCAGGCTCCCAGACTCTGCTAAGCCAGAGACAGAACACACAGAGAAAAAACATATTCTGCATTTACAGCACACATTTAGTGACTCCTGTATTTGCAAGGGCTGACTCAAGACAGCCTTAAGAGTTTTGTCTCCAGCCAGGAGAGCTATGACAGCTGAAGCTGGCGAGTTTAAACTGAGCAGTATCTCTAAGTAAATATGATTTTATTCAGCCAGGACTCTTTAACCTGTTGTATTTGTTGAACATGGCAACAGGTATAATATCAGATAAAGCAAGACACATCTGCTTCTTGTAAGCAAGTGTCTATATTCTCTTGACTCTGCAAACTGAAGGGGAAGAAGAAAAAAAAAAGGTGTAAACTACACTGGTTGAATCCACTCAGCTGTGACAGGTTTGCAGTGCCTTGGACAAGCTGCAGCACATCAGATGTGAAACTTCAGTAGCTTCACAATCAGTTTTATTGCAACTGTCCATAGAGTAGCAAAGCATTAGGACAAAATAGCACCAGACAAACTATTCTGTGTAAATGCCTCAATCATAACCTATTAAAATGAAATTTCTCCTCATCTCACTTTTATATTACACTGTTGAAACCCTGTAAATTTTACAAGTTTAAATGACAGTAAACAAAGTCAGGGAAGAAAGAATAACATGTTCTGTAAAGTTTCACTGTATTTTTAGACAGCTTGTGCTAGGCTAGTGATAGGGTAGATAGAGTTTTCAGAGAAACTGAGATCTAGACTGAGAAGTGGTGTTTTATCAGCAGTGAGAATATCTGGTAATAGATTTTTTTCACAATCAAGAAAAAAAAAGTGATATACAAGGATCAAATCTAGAAGACAATAATGTGATACATAAGGATCACTTGTATTTAAATAACGTCATTTTAAAAGAACTGTAGCATAAGGACTTTCAGAAGGTGGCTGACAGGTCACCTAATGCTCACCTCCCCATCACACAACACTCATAGTGTGTGTGCACAACATCCTTTTTTCAGCTGCAGCAGTGCAGTGGCTGCATCTGCCTGACACCCTGTGCAGGCAAAGCCAGCTCAGATGGGGCTTCTGGCCTGAAGCTGTTCTGTGTGTTTGTGGGCTATTCCCACTACAATGGCTGTGCATCCTGCACAGATGAGATAGGCAGGCTGAAAGGGAAACACTGCAAAGCTGCTATCAGAGGAGGCACAGAAATAAGTTCCAGCTGCATGGATAATGAGGTAATGGCCTACCAGAAAGAGACATTTAATTATATCTGTTCTGACAAGCCATTTATTTCTTTGCTGTGCTAATGCTGAGCCAACAAAGAATAACAACATTACTTCTGGATCCGGTCATAATTTGTAACAATTGCTGGCAATTACAAAAGTACTTTTAAAGAGTACGGTTTCAAACTACCAGAGAGATATATTTTGCAGTCATATTTACAAATGTTGAAAGAGTTTTTCAGAGGAAAGGATTTTACAGGCCCAGAGGTTTGTCTCCATAGCAGCCTAACAAAAGATATTACTCTCATCTCTTTGTTCACTGGCTTTCATATTCAAACAGACTTTTCATAAATGAAATGCACTGCAAGGATTTTTTTTTCCTATATGAAAAGGATTTTTTTTGCTGCATTTGGTGAACTTTACATTTGATGTCAATACATTTGAATGTTGCTCATTTAACTGGAAGGAATGATGATCTGCCAGTGTGGTGACAAATGGCCAGTAGATGGAGGGAGCGCACTGTGACAGAAAACAAGCAGAGCCTGCAGAATTTACTAAACTGAGGCTCCAATCATGTAGGAGATAATTAGCAGGGACAAGATGAATAGATTGTCACAGACTCCCTGTCCATGTAAGGGCATGGGATGTTCCTAACCCACCTCGGCGTGATTCATTTCCCCAGCCCCGATCCACCCCCACCAATGCTGTGAATGCACTCCTGAAAACTTGATAATCACACTACAGTGATGCTTACAGGTCCTTAAATGTATTCCCTCGTTTGGTCACAGCACCAGAGCAACATACAAAATTTACAAAGGCGAGAAATTAGGAATGAGATCAGTGCCTCAAAGAGGGCACCCTCTGTGAGATCAGGTGAAACCAGATCCTGGGGAAGGAACCTCTTTAGAGTGCATCCTGCTGGACCAGGGCATGCTGCAGTGTCCTCTATATGTAATCTCAGGCAGGAACGTTTTAAACTTGGTGGAGCAGGAACTGAGAGATGGCCAGGAGAGCTGCAAACCCACTCCAGAGCCATCTGTTGGCTGAAGTGCAGGAAGGCTCATGAGCCACATCTTACAGTCACCTGCTCTCTTCCAGCTCCCAAAGGGTGCAAACAGAGATCTGGCAACTTCAATCAAAGCATTTCACAGGACAGGGGACAGAGCCCACAGCCTTTGTGATGTGGTTTTTTGTGTGAGCAGCCTGATTATTTTTTTTTCCTAGACTGGAGGAAGAGGAAATGATGATGGTCCTGCACTACAGCCAGTCTCTAATGCTAGTGTCAGCCCCCAGAAGGGCCAGTGACTACCTGGGTTAGGTGTGTGAGGAGTTTGCTTTGGAAAGGTGTCAGGGAACAGCTTGGGAAGGAAGAACTGAGAGAGGAGGACCCTGAGCTGCCTGGGGTAAGTGTTCACTGCCACATTTGTTCTCCTCTTTGCTGCTGCTGTTACAGGGCAGCTGCAGCACACAGAGGAAGGGTACCTGGGCCACAACTTATACAATTACTTTGTAATGAGAGGTTACCTTTTATAAGAGTTTAGTTTTAATAATAGGAGGTCACACTTACATTCCCATGCCTACTACCATGTGATCTACGTAAATTATGCACAGCAGAAGAAAAATTAAAAGTCTTAGTGAGTGTGTAATGAAATTTTAAAAAGAGAAACAGAATCAGATCTAAGATTGAAGTGCTGTAATTGTAAAAACCTTTTTCAGCATAACGCTTCCTTACAACTCTGGCACTAATGACAGTTTTACATTATCAGGCTATTGCACCAAATAATCTGGGCTATAAATCTTGTTTTATTATGTAGGAAAATCCCTCAAGAATTTCTCCCAGTGTCATCCATTTGCATTATATTACTCAGAGACTGTAAGGTTTTAGTAAACAGTAGAAAAAGTGAGGTCATGCAAGATTCTTTCAGTACTTCCATACGTTTTTTGAAAAAGAAAAGGCAAAAAAGTAAAGGGAAAAACCCCAAAACAATCAAAGAACGCAGAAACTTACAATTCCATTCTGTACACTGAAGCCCAGCTGGTATTTTAAGTCTGGCCGTTTTATGAGGACAGTAGTAACAGGAGGGCAGCTGACAATGTTCAGTTTGACTTGTGTCTGATTCTTGAGTCCCTGTAAGATATTCCAAAAGTCAGTATTTCTGAAATGAATCTTACTGTGCCCTCATCTGTGATTTCCTTACTGCAAGAGCATTTAGCAGCTGATCTGAGAAAGACCAGTGAGAGTTAACAGAAATTGATTAACTTAGAGATACATTTATCTTATTTATTTTCCAAGATATTTGGCTCAACAAAACATTAAAATTTTGCCTGTAAGTACTACAGAAATTTAAACAAATCTTCCAATAAAAACCAAAACTGCCTACTGCTTGCTCTTCCCAGCATCTTAATTAATGTCCTGCTTCTGCTGCTCTTGGTAAATCTGCAGAGACATTGGATTTAGTCCCCATGACTAAAGATAATGCATTCTGGGATTCCATCATGTCTGCAGATTGTTCATCTGCTCACTTGACTGTCCTGCAATCTACCAGCCTCCATCCATTTTATCTGCATGGAACCTAAAAATGCACAGGAGATTCTAATCTTCAGATTTTATGCTGGAGGCTGTGAGGAAGCTTAAAACTTTGAGACAGCTGAGTAACTTAATTTAGGTAAGTTTTACAGACCTGGCCTCATTTGTTATAGCCCAGTAACAAAACTGCAGTCATGTTCTCCAGCCCTAAATTTCATTATCACTCCTGTGCATTATCACTCCTGAATCTCTAATTCTGCTTTTTGTTAATGAGAGATTACTGGGTTTTTTTTGCAGTGATATGAAAAATTGTGTCTGCTGAAAATCTACAGGATCACTTGTCAGAAGATTGCATCTCTGTTGGCCTATGATCTACAGCATAGAGTTGTAAGTTTGGGGTACCTTTATGATCCCTTGGCATGTTGCAAGAGGTAGACCAACTAAACTGGTACCATTAATGGACATAATTTGGTCTCCAATGCTCAGTTTTCCTGAACGTGCTGCAGGGCCTCCATTCATCATGTTGGCCAGGATAACGGTGGGTAGAATGGATCCCCATCCAGATTCCACAATCACCACCCCAAGAATTTCTCCTTTCTGTTTTTCTAGCTGGAGCTGCAATTAAAAAGGAAAAACATTTTTTTTGCTTTGATTTGTCTGACTTTGAGCATGAGTATCTCACTTGTTCCCAAATAACATCTACAAATCACAAACCAAATTTTATTCTTTGCCATTAGGTAGTAGCATGACTTCATGTTAACTGTGGAACACACAGCTCTTTGTTTTCAGGGGCATCCTCCACTTGTTTGTAGAAGGTCATAGAAGATTAATAAGCAAAGCACTTACACATGGTTAACTCTGTAGGAAGTGGTGGAACTGGATGCCAAGGGATGAATGCTAAGGAAGTTTCTGTCCATGGAACATGGCAGCCAGAGGGGGAGGCTCTAATTTTGTGGCTAAGGCAGTGCCTGCAAGCCAGGCTTTGTTCAGCTCCACTTCTGCCACTACTGCTCAGGTTGTATCTTGATCTCAGGGCTTGTCTGTCCTTCTTTTCAGACAAGGATCTCATGATGATGACGATTATTATTATTATTATTATTATAATTATTATTTTGTTAATTATTGAATATACTCGTGCCTAGCATGTTCATGTAAGATCCCTGATGTACTGTAAAGGATGCCTTCTCCTGAACTGTCAGTAACCACAGCACAGCTAACACCTATAAAGTGGAGCAAGAGTTTAAGCAGAGAACATGCTCTTGAAGCAAATATAGGGAATTATTTTCTCTCAAACGTGGAAGGACAGGGAATGCTGATGGCCAGCTGACTTCTGCTGAGGTTATCTATTGCAGAAAACTACAACTCTGTCAGCTCTTCCTGTGTCAGTACTTAGGTGAAATATAAAATCACCTTACACTGTGTACTGTAAATAGCACAGAGCTTACCTAGCTCAGATGTAAATGTACTTTATTACTGTTCTGATCAATGGAAACAGAAAGACCCTGAACATGAAAACAAGAAATCCTAATAACCCATAAAGCTGGTTTTAGTACATGGAACTGATGAAGGACACATCTTGAAATTGCATTATCATCCTTATAAGTGTCAAAAAATATTTCTGAGAATATTTCTTTTACTCTGAAAAAAAAAAAAAAAGGATCAATCTGAAATGAAAATCCAAAACTAGTTTACCTCTTTGCAGTTTTCTGAATTGGAGAAGTGTATGAGATCATCATTGTACATCTCTTGGGTATTGATGATGTCACTGTATTCTTTCTGACTGAGGTCCTCTGGGTTAATTCCATTGGCTCTTAAAAACTCTTGGTAAGCCACACTGAAAGCCTGACCAATTGACTGAGCTATGAGCTGTGCCTAAAATGTAGAAAAAAGCAGTTCAGAGGAAGGACAGACCAACAGTTTAGCAATGAAACCACGAGAAACCAGGAGAGAGATTGGATTTTAAGACAGAATCAAAATAAGCATCCTGCAAAGTTTCTGCATTAGCATGGATGTAAAGTCACTTTAAGGTCTGCTGTACAGAAAGAACCCATTACATCCAAAATCAAATTGCAAGCTCCATTAAAATGCCCTGCTGCTCTCCCCTCCTCAGTACACTGCAGCAGCAAGCAGCCATATGCTGCTGAGTACCCGTGCCAGTGACCTCTGGAGAGGGCTGGCCCCAGACCAGCACGGAGCAGAGCTGGTGGAAGGGTGCCACGAGCCCTGCCCCTGAACACAGTCAGCCTGCAGGGCTGCGGGGAGGATGGAGGCTCTGCTGGCACATGCCTGCACAGACGTGTGTGCACTGATGGTTCTGGTTGTGGTGTCACCTGCTGCTCCTCCACCCTGGCTTTCCAGGACTGAAAACACTGCTTCAACACAGCCATCTGCTCCCCTGTTACTGCCACGATGCCTGTTCCACATTCCCAGCAAACCAGGAACACCCCTGCTTACCCACTGCACATCTAGGACAGCTATTCCCATTAACACCAGCAATGTCAGGGATCATTTCAGGAATGCAGCCAGAGCCACCATTAAAGCTTGCTAATGCTGAGAACACCCATTCAAAAGCCCCTGACTTTCTTAAATTTTGGAGCACTTATCTGCACATTCCACTAGATGGCAAGGGAACACAGAGAAACAGAGATCAGTAAAAGGAATGTGCAGTCACTTTTTCTACATTTGAATTATTTTTTCCTTACTCTGGGTTTACTGCAGCTCATAGGAGAATGCCGTGTTGAGTTTTGTATATTTGTGGGTCACCACTTGTGGGGTCATTGGGGCATATGAGTAACTCCTGATGATATAAGACGTTAATTGCACCTTACACATCCTAAAAATATTACTAATCAAACCTGTATTCTGGAAATGCAACACAGATTCCTAGACAGGACATTTTAAAAGCATTTCAAATGCATGGGGTTTTCTGGACATTATAAGTCTGTATCTTCTTATAATCTACTGATCAAGTGTTTTCTTTGATGCTAAAAGGTTGTTTCTGTATTTAATTTGTCCTGCTGTACACAAAAGCACCAATCTGCTTGACTGGAAATGATTTTAGAAAATCAAGGCCATCAGTGACAAATTGTTTCTTCATATTTTAAAACATATTTTCAAGTCTTCGCTCCATACCAAGAGGTTTGTACAGAATCACACAAAATGCTGAGTTGGAAGGGACTCATCAAGATCATCAAGTCCAACTCCTGGCCCTACACAGGACACCCCCAAAATTCCACCCTGTGCACCTGAGAGCATTGTCCAAATGCTTCTTGAGCTGGGTCAGGCTTGGTGCTATGACCACTGCCCTGGAAGTTTGGTAGTACAGCAGTCACTCGGGACATTTTCATAGCATTCCATTATTAAAGTTCATCACTCATTATTGAGTCCCTCTGATCTCCATTGCCACTGCTTTCTCTGAAGTTCATCCTCTGCTTTTGCCTTCATTCTGCATTCCCAAAGCCAACATCTCTAGACGTCATGTTCTATTGCTGCCAGTAACAGCCAGTTCCTACCTCTTAATTTCATCTCAATCTCTGAGGCCTTATGAATGTTTATGAAAGCATTATGCACAACTTAGAGATAATGTAATTAAATTGCTTGAAAAGGTCACCCAAGCAAAGCTGTGACAGAGCTGGGCTAACTGGGTCTCAGAACAACCCCAGTCTAGCACTCTAACCTTTAGACAATGCCATTTCTCCTTCACAGGCTTAATTGCTTTAAAATAATGAAAATAGATTGCTTAGCTCAAAATATATGCAACCTCTGAGTTATGACTGACCCAAAGAACTCCATTATTTTTTAATTGGTATTATATGTAAATATATACCTAGAAATTCTATCTATAGCTGTTCCTATAATAACAGTGATGAAAAATACTTAGTACTGCCTCTTACTGTCAAGTTAGAAACAGACAACAAATTTTGCTTTTTCTGTTTTACTGGATTGGTATATTTTTCCATAAATGTTTTAGGTTGAAGTCCCTTCTCTGCCACTTCAGACAAGTACCTAATTCACTACAATCCCAAACCTGGATATACAACAGCAGTAAAGCAAGGTTATCTTCTTTTGTCACAAGAGGTATGGACCAGCACTTTTCACAACAGGATGTACAGCAGAGATGGACAGAACTCTATGATTCCACATAAAAATTCTAATTCGTAATCTTTGCTAGGGATGAAAAAAGAGAACTGAAAAATAAACAGCTGAATGTGCTCCTAAACACCAAAGGATCAAGTGGCATGTTTGAGAGTACATACAACTACAGTTCAGTAGCCTCAGGGAACCAGGACTGGGTAGAGGGCAGCCTTGTGCAGCCCTGCCAAGGCACTAGAAGCAACTTGGCTTCAGTCAAGAAGAGGTCCAGAATGGTTGCATCTCATTCCAAGTGCCTGGAGGCACATATGTGTCATTTTCTGCCAACCCACTGGACTAAAGGATATAATCCAGGATGAAGGATCAATTTCATATCCCACAGGTTCATTTTGCCCATGAATGGCCATTGACTTCAGAGCTCTCTCCATGACCTGTGCTGTTTAAATAAATTGATCCCATTTACTTACATCCTCTGATTCAAAGACGTGGCAGATCATTTTGTACTGCTTCTTGCCCTCCTGGGCCCCAGGAGTGGTTTCAATGCAGTCCTGGGAGGCGGATCTGGGCATGCGGCGCCGCGCCATCAGCACCACGATGTTCCCGATGTCGGCGATGTAGGAGATGGTGCGCAGCGCGTGGTCCATCATTGTTTCCTGCACACAGCAAGGACAAACAAAGCAGTTCTCCATGCCTGCTGCTCTCCTGCAAATACTGCATCTGCCCTCTCCTTGACAGCCTGCTGCTTGAGAAACACAAAGGCTACAGAAACCTTTCCTGTGGGCCCAGACCAGATATTCCCCCTGCAGTCAAAGGGAAGCAGAGCAGCTGTCCAAGACATTGGCTTCAATGGAAGCGTTGCCTGAGCAAATACAGCATGGTTGTTACTGTAAAACAAGAATGAAGAGCTCTGCTACTGTTTTACATTGTTTTTCATGCTGTTGGAAAATTATGTTATTTCTTTACATATTTTGCTGTTGTTAGGATGAACTGTACTTAAGGAAATAGAAAGGGCACATCTGAAATCTGCTCCTGGCTGGGGTCACTGATCAGTTTGGAGAGTTTTTCCAGGTTTTTTCTATTGCTCAAACTAGAAACAACCAGAAGCATAATAGTTGTACTGATCAAACTAGTTGAGGATGTGTCCTGACCACTCCTGTCCCTCACCCTGAACAGCTAAAAGCATCCACAATATTCCATCTTAATTGGAACAAAAAAAAAGTGGTACAAGATAATTCACAATTTTTTAATAATTTATATAAGCAGCAGTGTTCTTTATGTAAACAGCTTGGCACTAGTTTACCATTAGTTGAACAATTTTCTAAGGCCTAAGGAAGAAGGATTGTGCTTCAAGTCAACAAAAGTAATTGTTTTAAGACTTTCAGTACAATTTAACTTGACAGGCAAAACTACAAATTATTATTGTTTCTTAGAACCACTTGTCTTGCTGAAGATAATCACTACCCACAAAATTATTGTAATGATTCTTCTCAGGCTTGAAATAATGCTTATCCCTAACCTATGAAAAGTAGTGATGGTTAAGAGGTGGTTTGGGGAGTGTCTCTAAGAGCTGCAGGGGCTCAGGAGGATTTACAGCACTTCTGTCAGAATGGAGAAATGTTTTATAATGGACGTGTCTCAGCAGGATGCTGGGAGCTCTGCAGAGATAAGAGATAATTGCTTTTCAGCAGTGTGCACCAAGTATTGTGTAAGGGTGTAATCATACGTGCAGTGTGCACAAGAGTGAATGCATTGGGGAAATTAAGGCATTTCATCTCACCTGCCAAGAAAGCTTTCTGCCCATATCATCACACAGAGTTTACTTAAATGGTTTGAGTTTTTTTTATTTTCCCTTTGTAGGGGTGAAAGCAATCATTCCTCCATCCCTCCCACATTTTTCCTGTTAAGAGGAAGGCAAATACTATCTAGTGACTCTACACATGAGTTTACTTTTAACTTACTTTTGACTTGACTTTGTCTCTCCATATTCCATTGTACTCAATTTTCCATTTCCATTACCAACATCTCTTTTTCAACCCTCTCCCATAAATCCCTCCATCTCTGCCTATTTGCCTCTCTGTCCTTTCCCTTATCCCTTTTTGAGTCCCATCCATTCTACTCTTGTTGTCCTTATATTTGTCCTTAGAAATTCAGCCTCTCTCATGCTTTTCTGAAGCCATTGTTCTCTTCTCCTGTCTAGATTTCCCTTTCTCAGATTGTCCCTTCCTTCCCATGGAATTCTTTCAGAATCTTTTTTGTTGCTTCTCTTGAAACCTAAAGAACAGCTGAAGGAAAAAACCTCAGCATTCCTCCAGGCTTTAAAGTGCTGTAGTCCTGTGGGAGTGTGAATACAGCCTAATGAGTCAGGCGATTTTGTGGAGTTGATCATGCACCAGAGGCTCTGCACATACACATTTGTGAGCTCTACATCTTTATTTTTCTTTCTTCATTTCCCCAGTTGCTCCACTCCCAGCTTCTCTTCACTGACTGAGCAAGAAGCTGGGAGAAGCTGCTGTGGCTTCTGCTGGTTTGGGGCACTGAATGCAACCCCACAAAGCTGTGGCAGAGGAACAATTCCTGTCCTATCAACAAGGCATGTGGCCAAACACAAGGCTGCTCCTGCTTCATCCCTACTAAGCAGGTGCTCGATGGCTGAATGTATTCAGCAACCAAATGCATGAGCACCCAGGAAGAGGCAGGGGTGCCATTTCCTAGTGCTGTTCAGGGCAACAGAATCACCACTGCTGGCTCTCTTCCAGCCTGGGAATGCACCTGACTGGTGCTGCTCAGCATTTTGAACCTTGCTGCATGTCATTTTCTGAATGGGATTGTTACATTTTCATTCAGCTGTTGCCTCACGTGAGCTACACAACACTACAGATGGATTAAAACACATGGCATACTGCAGAAACAGGGTTTATGTAATTGATAAAGCCATGAAAGTACAGATTGTCTCTGCCAGCTGCCACCCCAGCTGAAATAGACCCATGGTAATTATACCAGCCAGGAACTTCACTAGCACTGAAAAGTGTTACCAAGCCAAAAATGCTAAAAAGTCATGGGAATAATTCTGTTATAGCTCTCTGAAAGACACACTGTTAAAAAAAAAAAAAATAAAAACCAACCAAATAAACAAACAAAAACACAACCAAAACCCCAGGGCAAACACTAGAGAGCTTGGAATTAGAACAATTTCCACTACTACTATTTTCATCTGGTTGAACAGCTCAGATATTAGGCACCACTCATGATGGAGCATTGCATTTTATATCACTACAAATCTCAGGGGATCAGAAGACTAAGATGCCAGTTCCTTTGACAGTGTTTGTGGGCTACTTCAAAGGACCTTCCCTTTTTATTTTTGAAACCATTGGTCTTCAGCTGAAATGCTGAACTATTTAAAGAAGTAAGAAGAGTGACTTCCACTAAGACTAATCTTTACTCCACAAAGACACTGTAGCTGGTAACTGCCATACATTCCAGCTATAAACTGGAGCTGTTCATTTATCAGTAACTGTCTGTAGTTATCTTTGCACTGATAATTATGAGCATGTTATTTTCTGCTAATGCAAAAAGCAGTTATCAGCTTTGATAATATAATCTCTGGATGATGCATGTTTACCATGAGGTCAAGAAAAGGCTGAGCCACAACTGACAGTGGTACTGCTTATGGTGGATAAAGTGCCGTTTCAGGATGATTTATGGGCAGGTTGTAAATATTGCTGCCCATGTTAGATGGACTATTCCACTCATCTAGCTCATCTCATGGGAGTTCTAGTGGCGTGTTAAGGACATGTGCTTATATTAAAAGAAAAATAATCAATTTCCTGGAGATACTATCATTACCCTCACATTAAAGGATAGTAATGCTCTCCTAAATTTTAGGAAGAAGAAGGTGCTTCATACTTTCCATTGTTAGAAAACCAATTATAATTAAAACCAAACCCCTAAATTTAGAGGGCTATATTTATCTTTGTTGAAGTGTCTCCTACAATTTCAGCTCATTTCTTCTTTAGCTGTATTTCTGAACTCTCATCTGATACACCAAGTTACAAGTTCAATAACCATTTTCTCTTTCTATTTTCCAATTTGTTAATGAAAATACTGAACAGTACTACATTAGAGAAACATGCTTGCGGGTCTCACTCTGCCCTTTTTCTCCTTACATTGCCACATAAATGGCAATATATCAGACATAACTACACTCTGAAATTTTTATAAGCCTACTTCTATCTCTAGATATATATCTAAACCATATAATCTTGAAAATATTATATGATATTAAAGCATTATTTAAGAAAAGAGATGACATGTGCTGCTTCTGTGCCATGGACAAATATATGCCCTAAACAAAAGAAAACTTGACTTAACATGATTTACTTCTGACAAAACATTGGTAAAATTGTCCTTTTCAATGCCTCTCATAAGAATGAAAATTTGAAGACTTCCTGTAAGTATGATCAAAGTGATGAGATCTTGTGAGATTATTAAATATTGGGATCCATGTATAAATTATATGTATTTGTTGCAAATTCCTCAAAACCTCCTTTTTATGAAGATCACCTCTTGTTGAATATATAAGCATTCCTAGAAGATGAGGCTGATCATTGCTGTGGTGTCCAAATGCTGCTTTTATATGAATGATTAATAATTTACCTTAGGCAAGAGGATGGTGGCTCAGATGTGATTTATGGAAAAAAATTGAGATTAAATGTTACAAATGGCAGGATATGAATGGCTTAGTCAAACCAGCAAATGACTTCCCTATTGGACTGTAAATCTGGCTTCTGAAGCTGTTCCAGAGGAGTGGTGTACATACATTCTGCAAGGCTTTTGAATCTTTTTTTGAATTGAGTTGAATTATATCTCAATTATAGCAACATCCAGACATCTTCCAATACATCAATAAAGCAAAACAGGTGCCAGTCTTACTATGCTGGCAAGTGTTAGAACAATTGTAACTCTTTCTGAATACTCTGAATACCTGAATTTATCCAGGTTCAATAAAGTGTCCCACTAATTGTGTAAGAGCTCAGTCTAAATCAACATTATTCTCCAAGAGTTTAAATCTAACTTACCTGTGTGTCTGCATTTAGAACTTTGATTCTCTGTGTGGAGATGAACAGATCCACCTCAGTCAAGGCCTGGGAATCTCCCTCTGAGGTCTAAAAGACAGATGATGTTTTACAAGGGAATTTTTAATTTTCAGAATGACAAATTCACTGACTGCTTCAAGCATAATGTGATGCGAGACAGCTGCACTTTAAACCATACAGAGCTGGCTATTCAAAGGTGTTTCTAAAGACATGCAAAGAATACATTTATTGCATAGACAGTGAAGCCTACTCTGATCTTCCGGCTAAGAGGGAATTTTTGGAGCCTGTTGGATTGACAGCTCAAGTATTAAAATTCTCTATTTATAGCCAAAACAGGTGAAAAAGTATGGCTGGTTTTTCCTCACTTTCTCACTGATGCACTTCAGTACTTGAGGCACCAGACTTGAGAAAGTAGAACTGAGAAGGTGACTTAGTTTCCATCAGCTGTTTAGCCCTTGCCACCTTCAGTGAGCTCACAAAAAAAAAGTGCAAACTGATGCTCAGTACTGTGGTGGGGTTTAAGATTTTTTTTTAGCTTTTTGGGTTTTTTCTGGAAAATAAAGAACGGAGCACAGAACTAATGTTTCTCTGATATCACAGAAGGGCTTTTAGACCACAGCTTCTTCTGAGCACTGCTCACTAGGGAAACACTTCCATACACCATCAGAGGGCATGGTCACAGGGCAAGAGGGATTACAATGCAATGCCACACTCCAGTCAGTCCTGCCTCTGTCCACTTGAGGAAACAGGAGAAGAGGGGGCAAAGCAGCTGCTACCTCTCACTGAAGCATTGTCCAAGAGCCTCCCTAATTCTCTGATCCAGCAGGAACATATGGATTCTTCCAGACTGCTTGGGCACAGGGACAACTGCAGCTGGTATTGAGCAGCACCCATGGCAGTGGCCTCAGAATAAAATGGCCACAGATTGTCTCAGTCTGGGCTAAAGGCAGGCACCATTCTCCAGGTCAGACACTGGCTCATGACGAGAATTATGCATTTGCTAATCCTTTTTGGAGTTATAAAGGGCTTAGCTATGCCTATAATTCATTTAGATTAATTTTATTCAAATTATCTTCCAGCAAAACACAAAGCAAGCACATACTTTGGCAGACACTACTTGTACTGCTTCCATCCTTAGGCTGATATTTTTGTCATCTGTATTCAGTTATTTGAAGTATTGTTTTTAACTGAGTGCAATGTTTCCTGTATGAATTGCTCCAGCTACTATGTGGTGAATTTATTTTGGTTTTAAGTATCAACAAGAACTTAATAAATATACAGTAATCACAGGCACAGGAAGTACGTGTTACTGCTTTGGTTAGTAAAATCAAAATAAGCATTACATTCAAAAACATCT
Source organism: Pyrgilauda ruficollis (assembly GCF_017590135.1). Taxonomy (NCBI): domain Eukaryota; kingdom Metazoa; phylum Chordata; class Aves; order Passeriformes; family Passeridae; genus Pyrgilauda; species Pyrgilauda ruficollis. The sequence goes on from NW_024522539.1 coordinate 14,310,732, forward strand.
CCCAGATAACAATGGCTGTACATCTGGAGCAAACAAATCACAGGTATTCAACAAGAGAAGGGCAGCAGACAGGCACTCCAGCAAATGAACAATGAAGAAAATGAGTTCATTTTAATCCATTCACTATTCTACTGCAGACCAAAGAAGAAACCAAAATGACAACTTTTTGAGGATCTGTAATGAAAGACATGACACTCTATGGAAAACAAGGACAACAAAAATGTAGGTAAACATTAGCATTCAAGAAAAACAGTTTACACACCGCTTTTTTCTTGATTTTAGCCGCCTTTTGCATCCTCTGAGGAGTAGCATAAAAAAAAAAGAATGCAGACAGATGTACACAAAGGGAAAGAGAAAATACAGTGTGGGAAGTCAGGGAAACTTTGACTGTGAATCCAGACTGCTGAAAATTAAAAAAACTGGGAGCAGTGGGGGAATGATGTGCAAGAAAGATTTGTTTATATCTTATGCAGTTCTGAAGCATAATTGGATTTCATGGCATTGTGCACATTCACAATTGATTACAAAAGAATTGGTACCAAAGTGTTGTCTGTTATCAGCTGCTCCCAACACTTATCCTGCCAAATTTACAGCAGTCAAAAATGGCAGCACATGCATCTTAAACCCAAGTTTTTATCGCCATGTTAATCACACATCTACATGTAACTCTTGAACAAAATACAGCTCAAGCCCCCTGCTATGACTGTCTACAGTAGTCAGGTACCCCTGACAGATTGGGGTTGGTATTAATACATACAACAGTTTTTAGGGAGTTAATTGCAATCAACAATTACTTACTGTAGCTTGAGATATCACAATATGCTAAATAGAAACAGAAAGGTTTGGAAAGTTTAAGGAACTGGACCTTTCTTGCATTCCACTTCTTTCTAAATGCTAAATCAATCATCAGTCATGACAATCTCTTGTAAGTGGCCTTTCCAAACTTGTTTCTTTCAAAACCATGCAAATTTTAGCAATTAAATACTTCATTGACTATGCACATACTTTTTCTCCTAGCATTTAAATCTGCCTCTAACAGTATGTTTATTCAGATGAGATATTAACAGCAGAGGTAAAATAACTTCTAAAATAAAAATCTGCTACTTAGATTTTTAACCAAAATACTATTTTCTTTACACAGCTGTATGAAGCAGTCTATGATACATTATTTACAAAGAAATTGTTCACTGTAAATAATAGCAAATCCAAACACAACAGCAATGAATATTCTTGTCCTAAAAGAGTCAAAATATAAGTAATAATATTGAGACTAATTTTCTCAATTTTCTAGTAAGTTAAAGGAAGTAATAACAGAAGAGTAAAACAGAAGGTTTGCCACTGGAATATTTTCTAATTGCAATCTGCAGTTTGTCTCTCGTACTTGAATTTGATAAACAACTTCCAAAGGCTTTTGAATAGACTCCAGAATAATTTCTATTTTGCTGTATGAATTTTTACAGCAAGCACTGTAAACGAATGGTGTTTACAATACTGATCTATACTTACCTAACTGCACCTCAGGAGAGGTTTGAGGCTGCAGATCCTGCACCATTGAGGGATCAGCTGCTAAAGGATCAGAGAGTATTCTCCAGGCCAGAAAGATGCCCTACCTTGACACGGCTCACAGCCTCCTGGGCCTGCATCATCCGGATGTTTTTGGAAGGGTTGCGCTCGGACAGCAGCTGGGTGGAGCCCAGGTAATTGGCTGCAAAGATGATTCCATCAATGAGGTCCTCAGGTTCACAAGGTCCTGGAACTGACAGGAGGCATTTACAGTTACTGCCTTTCTAAGGAGTGGGGAGATGAGAAATTCAATAAAGGATATTGAGGCTTGAACAACCTTTCTAATACTGGGACTGTTCTCACCATCCTCTTTATTCAGCTGTTAAGCTTTACATCCAACTTGATTAGATTGACAGTAAAGAACAGTCATTCCAGAGTTTGGCTGAAATCTCTTGATACTGAACATTTTTTATGCCTCAACAGTTTTATAAATGAAATGTGCTTTGAGCTAGATCCACTTGATGACCTTCTAATGCATTTTTTTAAAAGTATAAAAATTTTGTGTCAGGAGCAAAATGACACTGAAGAGGAATGTTAATTTTAAAAAAGGCTTATTATTTGGTGTTCAATTTATTTATAATCAAGTCAATGTGAAAGATTATTATGTGGAAAGAATATATGGTATGCTATGCTGGTTAAATGTACTGAAGTAGTGGTTTACACATACATCTTTCAGTGAGCTTTCCTATCCTTCATATTCCCATTGTAATTTAGCAAAAGTCTTCCAACAGAATATAAACATGATCAAAAGGAGTGACTTCTCTTTAGGCAGTGTTGCCGACACTTATTCATCCCTGCAGTTCTCAAATCCACCTGCCAGAAATCTCAACCCCCAGCAAAAACCCACAGTCTTTGTAATTCAGGACTCAAGGTATATAAACACACAGATACATATTTGATACCAGTCCTGTACTCTTCAGAGACTTGACATTAACTAACAGTGCTCATACAAATTTGAGGTATTTGGTTTGCTATCAAACACCATTGTTTTAATCTTCATTATATATCACAGAACACATTTGATTTAGCTCACATCTGTACAAATCCAGTAATGGTTTAGATCTTCATTACAACTCAGAATAGAATTCTGTGGAATTTAAAATTTTTGAAGTATTAGGAAAGCATAAAAAAATATCTTGACAATCTCCACGAGAAGTATGAAAACCCTCAAAGAAATCCTTGAGAAGCTAGTAATTTAGAAGTCGCTGAAACTCTTCATAAAGGCCAAGTCTTGCAGCCTTAATTCACTAAACGAAATCAAAGAAAATGAAAATTCCACAAGAACTCTGTTCCTGTATCACTGCTCCTGTTTGCTTACATCTCTGTACCATTCTGTTTTTCAGCAGATGGATGATGTATTTTGTATGGTGCTTCTTCTGATGGTGCTATTCATCTGTCTTAGTCTCATACATTTGTACTTCTTCCAGCATGCAACAAAATACTCATGTTGCATGATATTGACATCTTGTTTCAAGGGCAGCAGAGAGGGAAATTAATTAACGACGTGAATTTAATGTTAAGGTAGCAAAACTTCATTAGATACCTGCATCAACACACTCACTCAAAATTAAAGTAGCTTTAATTTTGTTTTCTTTCATTCACTTCGGGCTAAGTAAATGAGGCTAAATTGAATCAAGATTGCTTTAACTCTGAAATAGGCTTACCCACATGTTTAAATCAGTTTAAGTAAACTCCCTTAGTAGGTAATTTAGATTAATTTTCTTGAAATGTTTGTGTCTGAAGACAAGTAAAACTGCCATTCTTTGTGCAAATTCTCATACAATCATTACTACATCGAGCAAAATGCCCAGGGTGTCTTTGGGGTCTGTGCAACCTGTGGATGCTACAAAGGAAAAAAACACCTATTCTCATGTCTTGGCTGTTTGTGACAGCAATGATGTTTTAACTAAATTGTGTGAAAAAATTCTTGAGCATGGAAATAATCTAGGCTGTTAAGCAATTTTATAATCAAAATGTTATTTATTTGGATAAAGAGTGGGGCTTTCTAGTTGGATGTCATTGATTGTCTTTTCTTAGCTTTAAAAAATGATGTTTTGCAGAATCATTATACTAACAACAGTCAGCTACATCATGTATAAATCAGCAGCATGCAGAAAATGCTTACAGCAGTAGATAATAGAAAAAAAAAGACATGTTGGGCAGAAAACATTTCCAACATACATTTCTCATCATGAAGGCAATGTAAGCAACTGTAAGGTAAAACAAGACATCTCTTGGAAGGATGGAATGGTGCTGAAAATTGCCAGGGTCAGATTGGGTCACCTGGGTGTTTTCTTCCCTTATCTCTGTCTGCTTTAAATAATGCAAAAATGCAGACTTGGCTGAGGTCCCAGCTCATCAGAGCACTTAAGCATGCCCTTGACTGCAAACGTGTGCAAAGGCTTACTGATGAGGAAGGGAAGAAGGAACAGGTTTCAAACGTGAAGGTTCGTTTGATGTGAGCAAAGCTTGGAATTTTGTGTTGAATATTGGTGCTTAAACATTAGATAACTATTTCTGAAAAATTTAACTGCAAATTTCTGCACTTGTCAAGGCAATAGAGATTACTTGGTTTTCTGCTGATCTACTAATGTGACAAGTATAAAGATATTGGTGGACTAAATAGACTATGTCCAAACATTTTTAATTAATGTTTGTATTCATTAAATAAGAAAAAAAGAAAACTCAATCCCAAAAAAAATCAATAATTAGCATAACTGAATTAATTAATCTGGTAAGAATGCATTTTTATATCTACCTAACATCATGTAAGCCAAGGATTCAGACAGTATTTAGAGACTGCATTCTGAGCACAGAAGTTCAGTTTCCTGCTGAACTATCAGAAGTCACTGAGACCCTGGGATGTGTGGCACTGCAGCAGATTTTTCATAAGGAGTAAATGGACACAGGGCATAAGTCACCTTCCAGAATGTTTGTCTACTACTTCCACATTCTGACTGACTTCTTTAGTTCATCATGCTTGCTACTGTGTAAGGGAATCAGATTTACGTTGATAGGACAGAGCGCAGAAAAGCCAGAACCACTGAACATAGAACTAATTACTCCCGAGTATGTAGTGATACTACTACTAAAATAATTCTAACAGTAAAGAACATTTAGATATGATAGATTAAAAGATGTTTTTTATGTTCACATGGTGTATGAAAAATATTATGTATCAATAGAAATATAGCTACTGTAGTTAGGGAATGCTGAAAGTGCTTTAAAACTGAATAGGAATATAACCAGAATGTGATTGTGGTATTGCTGTCAAAGCTCAGGGAACAACAGCAGTGTCAGCTGCCAGAATCTTTTCTTATGTGCAGAGGGGTCCTGTACTTTTTGGGACTCTAGAATAAAAATTAACAATAAAAACTGTGTTTTTCTCTGAGTTCAGAGAGCAGTCATGTAAGCTATCATAAGCTCCTAGTGAGCCATGTATTTATTTGTGTTAGACAATGCTATATAATACCTGCAATAAAAAAAGCCTAATAGACAGCTTATCCTCACATACTGTGCCACTACAGAAAAAATCAGAGCAAGCAAAATGATTGAACTAAAAAAAGGTATTGTATTATATTATGTAAAGGGTATCCTGACCCCTTTCCAGCAGAGTAGTGAGCTGACTGGTATGTAAAGAAAAAGATACAACCTTTTTATCCCAGTAAAATGAAAATGTGCAGCTGTATCTGCAGCTCTGTGAGGGGGGAATTGTCTCACCTGCTTTAAAGTTCTGTGCATGCTGTCCTTGCTTTGTGCCTGTCCACTGTGCAATCAGCAGATGCTTATTACAAAACAGCATCCTGCTTTCTTGTCTCTGCCACTCTTGGGGAATGTGTTTAAATGTACCTCTGTGTAGGGCCTGTTAGTCAGTACATGCCAAGTGTTCCATGTAATATCCCTCAGATGTCAACCTGAAGGGACAATCTTTGAACTTTCCATTTGTTCTAGTTCTTTAAGTAAATTACTGAAACAGAAAATGCTTGTCAAGATGGTGAGACCAGGGAATAAAAGAAAAATGTGTTGGATATACTAATATTATTCTAAATTGTATTAAGCTTTCCCTGAGTTGAGAATGGCATTAGAAATTAAGTTTTTCACTTTTTTTTTAAGGTTTCTATTGTGTGTGTTTGGATTTTTGAAAATGTCATAGTGTCTTTTCTCACTTTACAGTGTAGTCATTTTCTTTGCAGGAAGAGCTGTGTGCATTTTCCCTAAGAAAGGTTCTTCAGCTGTCTGTGAGTCAGAGAATGGCAATGTTTTTCAGTACAATCCTCTTTTAATTCTGTCCACCTGCTTGTGCTAATAAGCTAATAAATTGACTTTTTTTTTTTTTCAAACAGAATATTTGTAATAGCACTGCAGAAGAGATTGAAGAAACATGTGAAAGCTCTGGTCTCCTGAACAGAGGGTGGATTACCATTGTTTGGTCAGTTGAGGAGAATCTTTCTATTTGTGTTGACAACTGAGGTTCCAGGAGTCAATAATGGGCTCTCAAGAACACAGTGCTCTTACATATTCTTAAACCTCCTGCTGGGGCCCACTGTTACACTCTTTTTAACATCTTCCAAATTTGTAGCCATTCTTAATTTTCAACTGAATCCTTCTGGGAGCTCTACCTGCTCCTCCTTTTTTATCACCACTGGGCTCCCATTGCCATAAAGAGGGTGAAAATGTTAAATACTTCCATACTTAAACTGCTCAGCTGTGTTCTCTTGGGTTTGACTGGTTTTTAGAACTGTGATCCTTTATATATAAAGTATATAAAGTAAAGATCAAAGTATTTCCTTCCACTTCATCCTACTTTAATTATGGATAATGTCAAACTTACCATCAACAAAACTTGGAAAGGAAGACACTTTCTTTGTCTGTTGAGAAATAAAAATGGTATAGCTGTAACAAAATATCTTTCACACAATGAAGTGAATTGTTATTATATTTAAACAGCTGACCACTGTCACATAGGCACTGCTTAGCACACTGAACACATTACATCACAGTCATTAACCCAACCTAACTTACACAGTGCTCTGTACTTAGGAGTCTCAAAGTACTTTAAGGTCCCACCAAACAAAAAAATAAGGGTGGCATGGGGAAGACCATGAAAATTGCCTAGGAAGTCTGATGTCAAATGAGCAATACAAACCAGCAATTCCCAATACAATCAGTTGCCTACTAGATCACATTGCCTATTAGTGATATGCCAAATTTCCAATAAAGAACATTTAACAATGTTTTACAAAGCAACATTCTGGGCAGGTGAATGAAAAGAACTGTCCCTGACTGCTCAATACATAGAATTACACTTAATCTTAGCAGGGGCCATAACAGGGCCCTTCTTAGGCTACTGTCCCTAGAACAGACACAGACCTTCCATTCTTTGTCTTTTGCCAGCCTCCTCAGTTGTTCCCATTTCCAGGAAAGAGGCTGATTTCGCCATTATGGGAAAAGGCTTTAGAAATGTGCCTCTTCATTAATATAACAGGCTACAGGCTAAATATGTTATGGTTTTGAGATAAGAGACTTCTGCTTTTAAGTCTCAATTTCATTTCATTGTGTCTAGCCCCAAGCATAACTCATTCTGCATTCTCAGATGTCTTCTTTGCTCCAGTCTTCAGTGACAAGAGCAGGCCTGTCTATCACTGTGTCTCTTCACAGCTGACTGAGCCAGGACTGACACTGGGAGGGGGCGGGGGAGGCATGGAAGCAGAACATTATTTCTTTTGGATGCTACTTTTGCACTCCAGTAACACAAAAAGAGAAGTTCTGAAGTGTTCTCCCTACTCCGCATGGCATCAGAGAATTTTAGGCTTGAGTACATGCCATAGACAGTTATGCAAAATGAATGAGGCAGCAAAAATTCATGGGTATAGTTCAAAGCCTTTCCAGAGTAGGCAGATATGGTATTTCTTGTCAGTTCAGGAAAAGAAAGGGAGCTTAGGTCTGTGTGTGTGAGCAGGAGAAGGCTGACAGCGTGAGGCTGCTCTCCTGCTGGAAGCCTGGCTGCAGGAAGGCAGGCAGCACAGCTGGCAGCCCCAGTACCTACCTCGGGGGGATTGTTATTGTCAGCTGGGCCATTGAGGTCTGAACGCTGCTGCTTCCTGGGCTGCTCTAAACCATTGCACATCTGCAGGGAAAAATAAAGGATTTCACATCCATTACTTATCTGAAGTTATTTATGTACAATCAATATTCATTACTGCTACCAAAATATTATAATGTGATATAGCAGTTGGAATTTCCTACTGTAATTTAGCAAATATCAGTTTCATATAAAAATGCTAAGCTGTTTAATTATAATAAAGTATCTACTTTGATGTAAATAATAGGACATTTCAATTATCATTAAGTAGCAGTTACAGTACTGATTTAAATATAAATTATTTTATGTCAATGCAAATTTCTCATATGAAATTAAGTCAAATGCTATCATGTCCAAATAAATCAGAAAGCAAAGTCAGAATTTTTTAATGTGTTTATTCTCAGTATTGTACAAAATCAAAACAGCCCAGACATAATGGCCATCTCTGATCTGAAAAACAGAATTCTAGCACTGAATGTAGGCTCCTATGTTTGTAGGAGATACTTCATGACATCTCCTTCCTCGTGGGCCAAGCAGATCTACAGGATGTCGGCAGTACAACCTCAGGCTTCAGAAGAAATGTGAAAGAGAAAATATAAAATCATACACAAAGAAAACACTAAGTATTTTAAGCTGCAGAACACTCCTTTTTTCCTGTTCCAGTAGTCTCAGGGGCAAAATTTCTTTTCCAGACCTGACCCAAATCACACAACACCAACACCCAGCATGGAGAGTGCCCATATCCTCTAAGTACCGAGAAAGAGAAGTTTTTGTGGCTCAGATTTTCAGTGTTACAAATCTGGAAAACCAAGGTGATTTCTGGAAGAAATTTTTAGGGTTTAGGATATTTCATTTCCCCTTTTTTCTTAGTTTTCCTGTAATGTATAAAAATAGGGCCAAAATGTCACTTCCATTGTAAAGCTTCAGAAATAAAAACTTGTATCAACAATTGTGCAAATGGAAACCACCAAGGATTATTTGAAAGGGTCAGCCTGAATGTTAAGTGGGAATGTAACTCCTTGGCTTCTGAACTTCAAATGCAGAATGTAGCTGTAGGCAAAACAAGTCTTTATGTTCACCTCTAGACAAATTATTCCTATGATTAATATTTAGTCAGCAGAACAAAATATGCTAATGAAGCAGGCACATTAGAGCTCAGTAATGACAACTGTCATGTAAGACATGAGATTCACCCAAGTAGTAAGCAGGACTTTAAGAAAGAACCAACTATCTGATCATAGGAAAAAAGGTCAGACTTCACAGTCTTCTCTCACGAAGATTCCATTACTCATGTGTTAGTTTAGTGGTGGTGCTAGTACACGTCAGGAGTGAAGAGAAAATATTTCTGATGAGTAATTCCAAGTAAACAAGTCAAGTTAGGGAAAAGAGGAGTCAGAGTAAGTTGAGAGATCTAAGCATTCCACAAAATCATTTAATTTCTATCAAATTTCAGTAGACATTAAAATAATTTCCAGTTGATTTTTACCACCTCAAAGAACCATTTTTTTTCTTTTGTCCTTGCATATATTTAAAATTGAGAACCAGCCATGATGAGTTTCAGAGAAAAGCTGCTGAATTCTTAGGGAGATGTATTTAGGAGCACATGCTGCTTTCTGATTTAAACTTCCTGAGAAGACTTTGTCACTTACGCATCTTCAGGCAGCAGACACTGATTTTGCTGTTGATTGGTCTCAGGAGCTGACTGCTAAAACTCTGTGCCAATTAGCACAGAGAAACTGGTTTTGTTTGAGACTGTTTGGACTGTTTAGCACTTTCAGAAAGTACTTGGTAAGTTTGGGAGCTGTCACTTGGTAACAGATATTTATTAGTAGTGCCCCCACAGCTGCCTAGAGCACACAGGAGAATGCAGAAACCTTCTTTGATGCTCTTCATTTACACCCATTTGTGTTTTCTACAAACTGTTCTCATATGCATCCCATAATACATAGAGTGACTTCCAGCAAGACATTCCTAAGAAACACATTCTCTAAACTGCCTATCATCTTAGTTTCTTCACACTGTTCTAAAGGTGAAATCTTTGACGGACAGAAGACTCCTGTATTTGGACTCTGCAGCAGCAGAGCAGCGTCCCCATGCTGAGAGAAGGAAATAAACATTTGTGTCAATACTGAGCTCTACCAGCACAGGCAAGGGAAACACAGTAGCAGCACTGATGTGTGCAAAGCCTTTGGAGGGGAGAAAAGAGATAAAATACAATGGCTTCATTAAATTTTCTTTCACAGATTTTTATAGGGATCTCTGTCTCTGGACTTCTATGTTGAAGAAGTAGAAGGACACAGCCTATATGAAAGTTGTGCAAGCAGACTGACACTGCAGGAGCTCGTGGCATCCCTTCTAGGGCAGTTTGTGCAGGCACATTTGGTTAGGTTCTCAAAAGTATGCCAGTGTTATGAAAGAATAATTGAGAAATCTGAAGCAGTGTCAGGATTCAGTGTCACAGGCAGCATCATTGAAAAGCACTTGCCTCTGATCTCCTTTGAAAAGCAGGCAAATTTCATGGTAAATTCATGTTTCTTCAAAAGGTTAAAGGTGGGGTAGGTGTTGGTGCTGTTAAAAACCTTTTATTGTTGGTAAAGAGGATTTGCTTGAATAAGGTAGGAGAGAACACATTCTCAGGAGTCTGAAATCTACCTTGAGTAGACATTAGGAGCAAGGGCTGATTAAACTGTCAGGGCTCAAGCACTGAGTCCCAGAGTCATGTTCAGCCCCTACCCAGCAGAAATATCTCAGCCATGCCAGTGCCAGTGTTTCAGGAGCAGGATCCTAGCTGGGATGAACAGGGTAAACTCTGCCACATAGGAGGTTCCAGAGGAGGAGTAATTTAATTGAATTGATTAGTGCAAAAGACACCCTCCATTGTTTATTATTTCAGCTGCTGTCCAATGTTTTGCTTTTTTCTTCACTGCTTCTACAGTTCTTTAATGATGCTAATTCTGCACGTGCAACAGGAGAAACTGAAGTCCCTGCAGTCAGGGACGGCAGGATGGGGCTGGAACTGCCCTGTGCCATCCTGCTGTGGGGGAAGGAAGCAGGACAGGGTATAGTGCACTGAACAGGGGAGAAGCTTTTTTTGTGGTTTCAGCTTTCTTTAGACCAGGCCATTGCTCATATTTTGTGCAGTACAAGCACACATTTGCAGCACGAGATTATTCTCATTTTTCACCTGGTAAAGCCATTCCTGTGTTGAATACTGTTACTGTGCCAAACCAACAGTATTGTAGCTAACTACTACAATTGTAGTAATATTTGTACTGAAGCAAATCTAACAGCATTCCAAAAAGCAACTACTTTTGCACAGAAATACCATTTCCATTTAAAATTTCTGATTGTACTGTATGCTACTGTCAGTTGAAGGAGTCATTCAGTTCACCTTCTTCCATCCCAGGATATACCTGTCAGTTAATTCATGTTTGTTGCATTAAAAACTGTGGCAATTGAGGAGAATTACATCAGTAGCATGTCTGATCATACTCAATTTCTCTGCTACATGTAAAACATATGCAATGAAATAAGAAACAGAAAAAGAAAATTTCTTCATGTGATAATTCAACAATTAGCTGAGAGATGACCAAGATATCAAATGGGTGTGTGGGAAACTCCTAGCTTGAGGGAGTTGTTAAATTGGAGTTGTTATAAAATACCCAAAATAGTCAGTTTAACTTCATAACTGTGATGTCTTTCTTAAATAACGTAAGCATGGAAAACCTGCAAGAAATAAGAGTTCTGCTAAGCAGTGAGTTAGAGCAAATATACAATCTGAATGTAGTCTAGATTTGCCTCAGATTTGTCTAGTGCTAATCATCCCCTTCAATGCTTCCCTAGAAGTATTTACAAATAAAGGCTAATCAAGCCAAGCTCATATATCCCTGAAGTTTTGAAGCCTGAGCATGTGTATGTAAGACAGCAGACTGGCCCACACTGAAAGTCAAACAAGATGCTTACTTTGTTTTTCCTTCTCTATAAATTGTTAGGTGTTTCTTATAAAGTGGTTGTTTTCTGGGGCAAACCCAGCAACAGGAACCTTTAAAATCACATTTGTTTACTTGTTAACTAGCAAATGTCTTGCAAACAGAATGTTAGCACCTATCATGAGCTAAGAATTAACAGCTGTGTATTTTAACGGACTGAAAATGTAAATAAGCAGTAATTCTACCTATGTGAGGCAGGAAAGGAGAGGAGCAGAAACATGAAAAAGCCAAGGATAGCATACTATGTGCATAAAACAACAAATGCCCCTTCCTGCTTGCTCATTGTTTACAAGACCTGACATACACGTAGTATATCTTGATTTAACCTAGAAGCATTCAAATCTACATTTATTTAAAGATAACTGAGGCAAAAAAGTGCTCTATATGCTATTGCATATATGTGTGCCTCTATCATCCCTTTCAGCATGATATTTTGTACTGTGAGATGCACACTAATAATAACAGATCTTTTAGCAAGGTGACAAAACCAAGGCTCCTCTATGCAGCTTCTCTGCAAACAGTAAGTTTAGCATGCAAATATACCGACAACAGCCTTATAGCCTTGGGTTTTTTTCCTTTCACTATGGAAGAAATTGAATTATTGTAGTTGGTTTAAATATTTTAGTGAAAATTATGGCTATCTTGGTTTCACAAATGAGACACAGGTTCATTTAGGCAGTACTCTAATTCCATCCATCCCTTTAAAATTTCATAGTAAATATAAATAAATAAATATAAAAATAATTGAATGCCCCAGAAGAAACAATCCTCTGCACTTTATCTAAATTCCTTGAGGTCCAGTATTATTGCTAAACATCCGACCACACCTTGTGCTAAGGACATTTAAGGAGCTACTAAGAAAAAAAACTAACTTGGGCATGTCATAGATGGATAATGAGATGATTGGCTCTCGCAATTAAGAGATGAATGTTGTGTGAATAATAAGAGAAGCCTTATTGATGTATAGTTGTGTCATTGTAGTTTAGATATCCTCTGTTCTCCCCACAGTTCTCTTTCCCCCACCCCCTACTGTTGCCATCAGACAGTCTGGGTTGTCTAGGACAGGTACAAGAAGGTGAGCACATGCGCCCCTTGCATGGGACAGCTGGGAATGGAAAAGCTTGGTGCTTAGGGGGTGAGGCATGGCAACACCTGACCTCCAATCAAGTGACAAGAAAGCAATCTCCATCAATAAATGGCAAAGAAGAGCTGACTGACAGACTTTGAGAGGGGTCAGGGCTGGCTGATGCAGCTCCCAGGAGTATAAAAGCCTGAGCAACCATCTTGAAGGTGAACTGGCCCTGTCATAGGTAGTTGAGAAGGCAGTTACCAGTGCTGCAATTTTTCCTTATTTAGTCTTTTTGTTGTATTTTTGTTAAGGTTTTAATAAACCTTTTAAAATTTTTAAAGTGAACAGTTGTCTCTCACAGGCAGAAATGGGTACTCAGCTCTTACTGTAATGCCCTCACCACGAGCCTGATTTGTGTGTAAAGCTGAGAATGATTATCTGCAGTAGGTGAGAACACAAAAAGGTAAGACCAGTCTTGTAATGACACACATATTCAAGTAATGCTTGCCAAAGGTTATTGAACTTGGTTTTTATTCTTTCTTTTACGTCCCTGAAGGCTTGGGGTGGGTAGAGGGGCAATTACCTCATGTGTCCATTTGTGAGACTCTGTATCTCTGTAACAAATGCCACTTCACAGCTTTTTGCCTTGGAGGCTTGTGCTCTTCTCTGCAGTGAAGTACCCACAGCAGCTGTGCCTTGTGGCCTTTCTTTAAAATGAAATGCATGCCTTCATATCCAGTTTGTTTAGCCTGATCTGGACTAGATACCTGTACTGCTGTATCTCTTAATTTCCTGTCTCCATGTTTGAAGGGATGAAACACTGTGTACTGTCCAGTGCTCTCTATCCATTCAGACAGGAGTTTGTGGTTGCTATTAAAAGTGATGGTATAAACTCAGTATCTTCATCCAGCCTGGGGTTACCTATCACAGCAGTGCTTCCCTTCTTATTAAATAAGATGAAGGCATTGGTCCAAGACTGGCAGGAAATAACAATCAAAGCTCAGACAGGCAGTTCAAAAATATTTAGGTACTTTTGGTTTTTTCCACACCGGGGCAATTAAATCAAAACCCAGGTGTTATACAGCCCTCAGCTGTCAGCAGTCTGTTAAGAATGACAAAAGTAAAATGCAGTTCAGCTCAGCGTCTGATAAATAAACTTAAAAACAACAAAAAGTTGTTGAAAAGAAGGTCTGTTTCAAATATTGTCTTGAATGGGTAATCGTTCAGTGTGGGGGAAAACCCAACAATTACTTAGTCAAGCACTGAGGAATTCTTTCTTATTCAGGAACTCATCTCTTGTTCTGCAAATATTTTGAGAACTTGCAAGGAACAACACTCCCAGTAGTAGCTGCTGGGAGAAAGGCCATCACTAAGTCTAAAACATTCTACCTCAACCTCTCTGCTCCCAGCCAACACCTAGGAGCTGTTCAAACCATTCAACATCAGCAAGCTTATTCACTAAGGGACTTTTATGCTGGCAGTAGGGCACTGAATATAGTAAGTTGCACAATTTGGTTATAATTATACTTCTGGAAATAGAATGTAGTAATGAATATTAAAAACTTGCTGCAGATATGGGAAATCTGAAAATATCCCCCTAAGACATTTTTTGTTCACAACTATAATGAAGGTCGACCTGTTTCATCAGCATATACTTAAGCATTTGATTTCCTTTTACTGTTTTTCAGAGGAATTAATGTATTTTAATGGAATCACCTAGACTAAATTGTTTAATTGTGGGGCACTTAATTATAGAAAATCCTATTTACAGAGGATTTTTTTTACATTCTGTCAAAACCAGGAAATTATCAACTGCTAAGGCAATGGTACAGGAGCCATTAATGGAAAAAAAAATGCAACTATTTCAACGCTGACCCCAGTTTTAAGTTTCTCCAGACTGTCACTGCAGAATGAAAATAGTATAATGAAGCTGGTTTTGACACATGTATCTGGAATACTTTGTTTGAATTGTCTCTTTTTTGTGCAAAACATCTTTGCTAGATCTGTACATATGCTGATTACATTTAGCACCTCTTTCTAAACACACTGTGATTGTGTGAATGCAGTTACAGTAAAATTTAAAATACTGCTAATACATTTACATATTAATAGATATAAAAATATTGCTAATTTTGTTTGGAATAACTAACATAACTCTTGCATGCCTTTGACAATTTGGTTAAAAAAAGCACCTCATACCTGCTCCTGTGGCCACTTCTGTCTGTCCTCAGGGGATCTTGACTTTGCTTTAAAACCTCGATGCACATCTCCACTGTGCTTAGAGGCAGATGGGATATTCAGTGATTTTGGCCTCCCCTCATGCCTGTTAGCACTGTGAACAGCTTCTCCCTTTGAACAAGTCTCTTTGTAGTCATGTGCCATGTTTTCAGTCCCAGTGTGCTCTGGACTCATTTCTGTTGTACTGTTAATACTGCTCATGCTCATACTCATTTTGATTTCTGCTACAATCTGGTCAATGTCCTCTTCCTGCTCTTCCAGCTCTGCATCCTCTTTTCTAGAATGGTATGGTGATATTCCCTGTGAATTTCCATTAGCCTCTGCTGGGTAATAGTCCGGATAGTCACCTTCACTTTGACAGTACTGTATGTTTTCTTCTTGGTCTTGGATCTCCAAAGAAGATGCTTCATCCTCCAAAATCTGAATGCCATTATCTTGACCTTCCTGCCACTCTTGCCTGTCCATCACCTCGTTTTCATCTTGGTGCTGAATTTTGCCTTCAGCCCATTCTTCTACAGCTTCCTGACATTCATCTGTTTCAACATGGTGCTCCTCATGGGGAACATACTCCTCCCCATTGCAGTCCATTCCTTCCAGGTAACTGTCATCCTCTGGACAGTATCTGATGTAGTATGTGATCCCCTCCTCTTCTTCTGGCAAGCCTTCATCGTAGTCCTCCTCCTCCGAAGTGTTGTTTACGTAGTCAGAGCTGGAGTCACCATCTCCACTATGGTCATTGCACTCGTGTTCCACAGGGGTAGGACTACCTGCTCTGACAGTTGCTAGTTCTGCCTCCTTTGCTGCATAATCTTCAATGGGAAGGTCACTTTCTTCATTTTCGGGCTCCCTGTTGTGAGATGAAGTTGGGCAAGCTCTGGCTCTGTGATCCAGCATGCTGGCTGCAGTGCTTTGATGTTTCCTGTTTGCCATAGCCAGCTCCTTACATGACAATCATTTCCAGCAATTACTGCAGGGAAGATGGAAAAACACACATTCAGGGAAAGGTCATCAGCAGAGAACAGTGATGTTAATAGGAAGCAAACTGATAGATTCATTTGGTTAAAAGCCTGTGTTTGTAGATATTTGACCAAATTCAGACAGCTAACTTTTAAAATGCTTATGCTGTGGAACCATGAAATCAAAGTAATAAGTTGCATTCTGAAAGGAACAGATAAAGAGAGGGTTCTACATTTGTGCTAAATGTATTCTAGTGTAGGCTCTCTTCTCTCAATTTGACAGAGAATTAATCCTGAACCTTGAAATTAGTTTTCAATTTCTTTTTCTTGCCAGGAAGGGGTCATGCTTTGATCGCTATGCGGTAAACGGGACCTCTTTCGAATTTTCAGCTTAGGCATTTCTTTAACGTGTACTGAAAGCAAACATTTAGAATCTGACCTGCTCTTACCAAAACTAAAGGAAACTAATTCTACTAACTTGGCAGTCACATAATGCACTAAAAGATAATGTATTGGTATTAAAAGTGTTATTTTTTTAAAAAAGCACTTGCTGGTCTATTAGCCCTTTCTAGCTGGATGCCATGAAGTATCTCCCATTGTTAAATCAAATATTGCTTTTAGAATAGATTATTTCAGTTGGAAGGGACCTACCACAATCACCCAGTGCTGACCAAGTTAATGCATGCTTTAAGGCCCTCATCCAAATGCCTCTTAAAACACAGACAGACTTGGGCATTGACTGCCCCTGGAAGCCTGTTCCAACATCAGACCGTGCTCTTGGTAAAGAAATGCTTCCTGAATCCAGACTGTCATGATACAGCTTTGAACCATTCCCAAGCATTCTATCACTGGATACGTTCTCTGGGGAGAAGTTCAGCACCTCCCTGCCCATTTCCCCTCTGGAGGATGCTGTAGAGGGCAATGAGGTCACCTCAGCCTCCTTTCTACAAACCAGACAAGCCCAAAGTCCTTTGCCATGCCTCCAAGGACACCTCCTTCCAGCCCTTTCACCAGCTCTGCTGCCTTTCTGTGCACACGTAAAAGGACCTTCACATCTTTCTTAAATGATGGGGTCCAGAAGTGCACACAGCGTCCAGCTGAGGCTGCATCAGTGCTCAGGACAGTCCTGTGCAGCAGGGCAGTCCTCTCTTCTGACCAGTGTTTGACAGAGCCCAGGATGTGCTTTGCTCTCTGGGCTGCCAGAGCACTTTGCTGAGTCCTGAACTGCTGTCAGCCAGCGCCCCAGAGCAGAACCTGGCATTCAGACTTGTTCAGCTAATCATGGCCCAATGCTCCAATTGATCCAGATCCCTCTGTTTCTTCAGTGTCTAATCTATATTCCAGGTAAAACACACATTTACAGTAAAAGCTCACTAATTCTAAATAAGCAGGGGTTATATGAACTATATAAAAATAGTTAAAGAAAATAGCTAATTCTAGACAGGCTTGACAAGTGTGGTCTGCTGCATGATTTGGAAGGGGGAAATAATCTATTTTAAGTATTTTGTGTTTCTCTGTATTTCATTGTTGTATCCTTGTGATAAACTTGACCTGTGCAGTTACTTCATTGGCATGAAGGGAGCTCAGGCTCCTCACCAGCACCACACAACTGCAAGAACATTTTGATTTAACCAGTTTCCCAAGGCTTGAGCAATAAAACTGCTGGAGCTAGAGGATTAGAGGAGCTATATAGGGGGTAATTTCTTAGGCATTATGAACTTAGAAAATAAATCCTGTCACTGTAACTTAGAACCTTATAGATATTCCTGTAGAACTTCTGATACCACAAGAAAAATCCCAATCCTTAGTTTGTGACAAATCCAGGAATCTGATGTATCTATAGATCATGGCAAAGATATCACATGGCAAATCTATCCCTGAAACGTGGGTTCTGGATTCTGAGATACAAAGCAGAGATGTTAGTCACAGGAGGAGGTATGAATGGAACCCAGCATATGGAGCCCTTTTTGGTTATTGTTACCTTGCAGAATTAGTTGTGCCAGAATAAAGCTTTAAAGTAAATAGTGTATCTGAAGAGAAGTATTAAAGGAGAAGATCAGAGAAGACAAAACTTTCTCAGTGATTACTTGCCCTTCCTCACTATTGGAGGAACTAGCAGACTTGTAAGATTTTCTCAAGGCAATATGTATGTCCACTATCCCTTTAATAATAATGATACTTCTTACATTGGAGTCAGTTATAAGAAATTCACAACACCAAGCCATCCATCCAGTAGGGTTAGTCAGAGTCTAATTTAGTCTAAGTCTGATTTAGTCAGCTCTTACTGCAAACTAAGGATGTTTCTCTACTGTGACTGCAGTATAAACAAAATTTATTGGATTAAAATAATAATCTAAGCAGTAATAGTATCTAAATAGTAATCTAAGTCACAACACCGCAATGCTCTGTACAGGCTGCAATAAACTGCCCACAAGCAAGACAAATTGCTTGTATGACCATTTCAGGCATGAGTACACTACACAGGCATGTCTAAAATGAGTTAAGATGGAGTGCTATAATAATTTTGAATGGCACTGCAAGAAAACTACAGAGATCTCATCTGGTTTAACCATTTTTTTTTCAAGAACAGAACAAATCAAGTGCCTCTTATTGAAAGAAAAGTTCTCATCTGCAATGGCCTTAACCTTCTAGTGGAAATATTATCCATATTAAATAATACTTAAATATTTACAGTGCAGTTGACCCTGTACATAAGTCACAACAGTGTAGCTGAAGATACAGAAACACAGAGCCTGTAACAAACACAGTTTGAAACCCATGACTCAGATTTTTCTAAAGCATATGGATATGAGAACCCTTTTTTTAGCCAGTATAATGGAGTTTTTCCACCCACATCTAAGGCTCTTCATTTGGTATCCAGGCCCTAAAACTGCCTTAAGTGTCATCTCTACAGTGATAGCCCTTTATAAATTCCAGTAGTGAATGCTCAAAGATGCTGCTTACCTGCAGGAAAATCCAGTGCATTGTAGATATTCTAGAACACATTGCAGGAAGCCACCTGAATGTGATTTGAGAGCCAAAAGGCAGGGCAGGAGCCTGGGGAGGGAGGGGTGGCTGATGAGTGGAGCTCCATCAGCTGTGGGGAATTGCCAGGGAGGGCTCTCAGCTGGGCACTGCAGTCCTGCCCCACAGGGGCCTGGTAATGTGCAGCATCTGCACTGTGTGGGAAGGACTTAAAAATTTGTGGCAGACTGGAAATTTTTTAGAGCATAGGTGGTAAAAAAATAGAGAAAATAATTCCTCTTAAGCGTGTCTGGCACTAGTAAGAAATAGAGAAAATAATTCCTCTCAAGCATGTCTAGCACTGATATACTGGGACATGGGAAATGGTTCTTCAGTTAATTCAGTCTGAGTGATGATTGAGGACAGTGCTTTACCCCTGCATGCTGGAACTGAGGCAAAATAAGCTGGATTTTTGGTGAGAGGCAATGCTGATCTTAATGCTATGGAAACTGAAGTTACAAAGCAATTTCTGTACAATAATTACAATTCTACTTGGCCTCCTTTGCAATCTTCTCAGGCACGACTCTTAAGGTGACAAAGTACTGAAATAAAAAGGCAGAATTTATTATTTTCAGCCCATGAATTGCAGACTGAATGTGCACTGATTACAGCATCTTCAAGTACAAAATGTAACTTTTCCAACTGTACCAACACATCAGAATTACTGAGCTGAGTTTTCAAACACCAGTTGAGAACTGCTCTTTATGGAGCTGCACATACATTGCTGTCAAGGAAACACACAGCTGTATTTTAACTCAAATATTAGAACAGCCAGGGCAGCCTAATTTTCTTCCCCTGTATCAAAATATCTCTCAAGCTTCCTAGCAAAATGCTTTAGACACAGATTAGGTCTAGCATAACCTGAATATTTTAAGCTGTTTCATGTCAAACAGCAACATTCCTTAGGGCCACAGGTCTGAACTCTTCTGTCTTCTCACCTACAGAGACATTAATCTTCCAGATTTTAAATATACAAAACCAGAATTTAGAGGGGTTTTTTTTAGAAATGCAACAGATACCAAATTTTTACCATGTGTTCTGCCACTCAGACTACTACACAAAGTCTTCTGAGTCCCTGATTGCATGGATTAGTACTTTAGCTAATATTCACATCAGTTACTGTAACCTTCTATCATAGGTATATTGAAAAAATTAGAAATTGGAGAAAATACTGGACTTCTGTCTTACATTACTCAGTGTTGAAGAGAGGAGTAATGATTTGCTGGATTCAGAGGCATTTTATCAATAAAGGCTCCAGATGAGCTTACAGATCTGCTGTAGGCAGATTCTCTGCTTGGTGTAAGACTCCCTCCTACTTCTTGCATCTCACCTCCCTCCTTGGTAGCAGGGAGTTAGGTCAAACTTCTGCATCACACCAAGCACATTTTTCCATTTCTGGCTGCAGTTGGGATGAAGTGTTCCTGGGAACATGGATCAGTGCTGGATCCCTGTTTACCTTCCTTGGGATTCAGTAATTTTATCTTGCTGAGACAATCAAACCCTGATTTCTGTGGTACAGTGCATCACTAATCTCCATCAGTGTTGTCAGTGAATAAGGGACCAGTTACACAGGGTTCTCAGTAAAAATGCATTTCTTTCAATAATGGTTTTACTTTATTTTTCTTAATTTTCCCTGGCTCAGCTCAATGTTGAAAGGAAAATCAATCTCCAGGAAACACATGCTGCATTTCCATGTGAGAGTAAAAAGGAGTATGCATAGGGGAACCAATTTGTTTTGCTCCCAGAAACAGGACTACTGGGTTACAGCTGGAATTTATTCTAATCAGTGCTCATTATACTCATTAGCTTTCTCCTGAGTTTGCTGCACCTAATCTGAGACAGCTGTAGGGGGGGGTTTATCAACCTTAACACTTCTACATGTTTTCACCTGTGTAGAAAGAGATCTTTACTGTCTTCTAGTAAAAGAGGCCGATTAAATTATCTTTAAAAATGGGAAATGGTACACAATTATAAACATGGTGAAATACCCAGTGTCATACTCCTGGCAGTAGTTAAAGAACTACATTGCATCTATACTTGATTCACAGACTGAATAGCATTTTAGTGGGAGCAAACAAGTTATTTACATTCAACATGCACAGTGGTCTGGGTTCTTTTGGCAACTAATATACTTTTTGCATGCTTATTTATAGCCAAATGATTTTTGAGCCCTGCTGTTCCAACTTACAGGTGAACCTAAGAATTTTACTGGCCTGAATTTGATACATTCACTTTTTTTTTACAAGGTCTCTTTCCTATGCCTTCTTCTCCCCAGGTTTGTTTTTCCATCTACTCCTCAGTTTTTCTCCCACACTTTAGATATCTGCACCCTTTGTGAGTTTTGACAAATTGATGCTCTAGATTTGCTTGCCTGGAATTGTTCAATACCTTCTATTTTCTGCAGATATCCTCTGCAATCTCACTGCTATTAAATGGTTCTACTCTTTATAAGTCATGTTCAGAAGTAAGTTATAAGCACTGCCACACAATTTACTGCCAGGCGAGATCATAGCACATACAGCCCACAGCTCTGCTTCTCTCTGCTGAGCTGTGCTGTGGATGCACTGCTGACTGAAGCTATCCATATGTTAGCCCTATACATTCATCATCCAGAAATGCTGCAAAAAAGAAGAAACAACACCCAACCCTCTTAACACAGACATATGTTTAGATCTGCTACATTCATCTACTTACTCAGTACATCTGTAACTGAGATAACAGTATTTTTCAACAGAACTGCATCAGAAAATTCATGATTGCAGGGCTTTATGCTAATTATACCACTCTCTTCTCCAATAAAGATAAGTTAAAGTGGAAAAGAATCTAACTTCAATACATTCAAAACAATTTTTAATATTAAACTAATAGTATTTCTCAGTAGGCTTTCATTACAGAAGACTTAATAGGCTCCCATCTGCTAAGTTGGTCCAGAGGAATTATGACTGATCCTAGACTGGGAACTGGAATTTTTAATAAGCTGATAACAGAACATGAGCCTGCTGTGACTGTGTCAGATTCTGTAGTCTTTTGATTCCCCAAGGCCAGACTGCATTAACTTCATTTTTCAGTGGTGCTGACTCTCCAGACCATGAGAATTGATTATGCAGAGCTCCAGAAGCAGAGTGCAGGGTGACTGCCAGCTCCTCGAAAAGCAGGTGGAGCTGGGATCCCAGCTCTCACAGGAGCCCTAATCCGGCAGTGTCAGTGACAGCAGACTGAGCGTGTGACATGGGATTTTGGAAGGAGAACAGTCTCTAACAAAGGGAAAGGAGGAGGGGACACGGCACAGGAGGAAGGGGCATGCTGGTCCCCCTTGCACAGAGCAAGCCTGGGTAACACTGACCTCCCAGTGCTAGGGATGGAAAGAGTCTCCAACAGTGAGGACTACCACATGATTAAATTAGGGTCATGTTGTGACACTCCCAGTGCCATTTCAGTGTTGCTGAAGTTGTTTCACTAAGGCTGGCACAGCCTGCCATAGGACTTATTAGCCTGGCCTGTTAAAAATGTCTATTCCTTTTCTCTGAGGCTTTTGAATTTAAAACAAAAACACTCTATAAAACACCAATGCATTGTTTCAGGGGAAAAGGCCTAGGATAGAAGCTTCTGCTGTTAGGACATAATCAAACCAGTCCTTTTATGTGCAGGCTCTTAGACCTGCATGGCAGTAAATACCTACAAACACAGTCATATGCATGCATGTCTCTTCCTCAGTGCAAGCTCAGCACTCAGCAAGTTCTCTACACAGTTTAGTCAGACAAAATAGAAGCAAGGACAGCATTGCAGCTTCGGGCCCAAAAAGTGTAAACAACAGCAAATTGAGGAGAGCAAACTGAGAGGATGGGACTTCATAACCTGAAGCTGTAATTGGACAATTAACCCCAATATGTAAATGGACCAAAACTTATAGAAATGTGAAAACTCATGACTCAGAGTCCATCTTGGGTATAGCCACAGCCAAGTTCTTGTACTGCCCAAGGTGTATCCTTTAAAGGCCTTTTGATAAATCCCTACTTTTTCCTTTAACATTGGCTGGCCTCTGTTCCAGGCAGCCTCTTCAGGCATCAATACCACCTGCCTCTGATTTTTTTAAAGGCACGGTTGGTGTAGGCCAGGAGGAAAAACAGCTAAAGAAAACTCTAGATTTGGTGCTACTGTTTCATAGCTTCAATTAATCATCTAAATTTTATTTTAATATGCTTAACATAATTGAAATAGAGACTTAGAAAACAGCAGGAGATTTGCATGGAATGCAGAGCAAGAATGATTCTTAAAGAAGTGAGGGAAATGTGTGGGGGAAGTGAAAACAAGCAGCATCTAAAAATAGATGGCATTAAAATACATGCCTTTGCAGTTATCTCAAGAGTAGCCACTAGGGTCTTCCTGTGTAGCTAAGGCCAAAAAAAATTCTCTTATTCTCTGCTTCCTCTAATGTGTCTACTGTGAACATGAGGTAGTCATGAAAAAAATCACTGAATAGGCAAACAAAGAAAATATTATGTCCATTATTAATCATTATGCTGATTTTATTAGTTTAACAACTGACAGCAGACTGAAAAATTAAAGTTGTGAGATAACAAATGCTCATTTCTGTTTGTCAGGATTGTTTCATTTGCAGTTTTGCCGAAATTCTGCCTAAAGCTACAATGGCTGCAGTGAATTAGATACTGTAAATACACATCCCTGTATCCACAGGCAATGCTCCTAAAATGGAGCAGCCTGTCCTGAGCTACCACTGAGCTATAACAAAATGTTGTCAGTGTGCAGGGTGCATTCTCAGGAAAATATGAACTGTGAATGCTCTGAAGACAGGAACAGCATCTATCCAGCCATACCTAATGCACCTCTCCTCACCCTGAAACCACCAGCAAACGAGAGACGGTGTGCAGTGGAATATCTGTTAAACCACATCAACATGAACAAGTACATTTGGGATGTTTGAGTACCTCACCTGAGAGTGAGATCTTTGCAATTACTTTTCTGTGGGCTTGAAAATCTTCCTTTTTGTGCTAGTCAGCAGGTGATACCAAGGGATTTTTGAGATGATTTAACTGTTTTTCCTATTTTTAAAAGATTTTACATTCTGAATTATGTTCTTGCATATCTTTTCATGGTATATAGTGTTTTTTTCTGTTTGGTTTAATCTAATAAGCTTGTAAAAGTCAATAATTACCTTGTAAAAGTCATTCTAAAAATGCTCTATAACTGTCACCCACCAATAGAAATTAAAAGTAGAACAAAGAAATGCTAAAGACAGTGGCACTATGGCACTGCAGAGATGGTATCCTTCAGCATATATCCCAGCTCAGTGTAGCTTTTATAGTTAAAAAGACTAGCTATTTCCTGCAGCAGAAGTAAAAATGTGTAATCACATATTTAATTATCATGTATTGTTGATGTGGCTTAATCATCCTTTAGGGTTTAATTTCCCTGCTCAAAGAGTGATACTAAACCTGTGGTGCTGCATCCATACAGATGTGAGAGTTAGGACAAATATCAGTTTTGCAGTGCTAAGCCTGCTATAGAAAAAAAGATACCAAAACCAGAACCTTATTTTAAGGCCACTTAAACAGGGGGAAGCACAGAAGCAGAATATTTGTATTCAACAGAAGAAGATGAGAGACCAAAATTAAGGCAATTAAATTTTATGGCTTATTCTTGTGACTGCTTTGCTCCAGGAGATCAGTTTCAAATAATGAAAAAGTATCCTCCCAGCACACAAAGTTCCAGTGATAGCTATGCAGAGGCATCAACTTTGAATTTTATTCCATAATAAATACAGATTTTAGTATCTTCTTGTGATTATTGTACATCCTAATTTACTGAGAATAAGGGAAAAGTGTAGGATGTATAGGAATAAGGGAAAGAGATACAGGAGTAAGGAAAAAATATCATATATTTTAACATTATCATGCATAAAGAATATGTGCCATTCAATTAAAACACATTCAGCCACTCTGAGACAATCTGCAATCCATCCAGAGCTCTGGTAGAATTTTCAGTCTGTCTTAGAATGGATTATACCAAGTTTTCCAATGCTTTGCAGAGTAAGTTTCTGCTGACTATGGAGGCTGCTCTCAAGTCTGGTGATCTTTCTCTCTCTTGCTAATTTGTATGCTTCTTGTCATCTTGCAATTTCCTGGGTAAGACTTTTATCTCAATAACAAGGCTGGTTTCTGTACTGACTTGCACTAGATGATAACAGATCCCCCTAAGCATAACATGAGGCAGTGCTGGTGTGACAGTGGGGAGCCATGTGGCTGGAATTCAGCAATGGAGCAGACACTGAAGCTGGAGGCAGCTGTGTGAAACCTCCTGAGGTCACAATTGTACATATCCATATTAGCAGAACCTGGCCTTGCACAACTGACATGCAAAACCATCGGCTAATGCAAGTTCTCCAAGTCTAACACAGCATTTTTCTGGTCAAAATGTCCATAAAAACCAGCCTACTGAAATAAATTTCCTTCTTATGTCTATTTGGAAAAGATTATTCACTGGAAAACCACTAAAGAAAATCTTATGCATTTGGCCCCTGATGTCAATTTAAATACTACTTTAGGAATAAAACTGATTCCACCTAAAATGCCAATATATGGAATTATTCCTTTTTGTCCACAATAATTCAGTGTTTTGAAATGGATTGAACAATGACCGTAAAGTGTATTGTGCACTCAGAAATGTTGTATAAGGGTCAGACAAAATCTACTTTTTTGGACTACGGGAAAAATATCTGCCATGGCAAATTCCTAGACGAGCCTTTTAAGCCATCTAATCTATACAGTGATGGGTGACTTGGGGGTGTAAGTGAAAGGTGAGGCAGGATTTGGGGAGCTCCTCTAAGGTGAGGGATCGGTACTTTTGACAAGGTATGTGAATTGCAATTTTCAATGCAATTAGATGAAAACATGAAACTACAATAAAAAGCAGGAAGAAATATAATATTTCTTGGTTCCTTGAGATTCTCTTCCACAAGACTACAAGTGTAAGCTGTAAATATGACCATTTCCCTTCAGCAAGAGAGCCCCTGTGGCTGCGGTGCAGCCACGCTGACTGCTGTGAGCCTGGCAATCCCTGGCACTCAGTTCCAGCCTCCTGCACACACTGATCAGCTGCACCTGAGATTACTGCTGGCTACAAGAAAAACAGGTTTTATTGAACCTGACATGCAGTTAGAAGGGAAAGGAAATTGGTTAAATTTAAGCTGTTTGAGCAAGCTTTGCGCTCTGTAGCTATCACACAGCTATAAAAGGACCCAATGGGTGTTGGCTAAATAGGTTTTCACACATGCAAGAATAATTTTAGCTCGTCACGAATTTGAAACTTTTAATTTTTGGAACTGTGTGTCAGACACACACACTCCCACTTGCTGCAGAGAGAAGTAAGGCTTCTCTAACAGGTCATGCATGTTACACAACAAATACACAAGCAAGTATCTCTCTTAGAGACATTTACATAAGAGATACATTAATATCTACATAGATATAATTAGTAAATCTGTAACTTCATCTCCTTCAGTTCCTTCTCCCACTAGAAAAAAAAAAAACAAACTAGGAATCTCTCTAGAAAAGTTATGGTGCTATTCTAACATTATAATAATTTGGAGAGATGAGTTAGCTTATCAAAGAATATTTGAAAAATACCAAGACAGTTGGGACAGTACTTAAAAAAATGTGATCTTGCCATTTAAGCATCATCATTTAAGTAGTTTGAGGATTTATATAATGGGGTAAATTTATCCATTAACAATATCAGATAACCATAAGGCAGAGTTATTTAATTCAACATCACCATTAGATGAAAATACAACCACAATGAAAATGCTGCATTTTGATCACATCCAGTTCCACCTGAAATACAGCAACCGTATATATTCCTGTTATTTGTGCCTTAGAAATAAGTTTTTTCTTGACAATTTTCAGAAAGCTGTGGCTGTTTAAGAATTAGCTCTTCAGGGTGGATGCAAATATCCCAAAAGCATTTGTGTCAACCCTTTTTATCATCTTTTTATCTTATAAAAGCCAGGCATGTGGCTTTTAAGATCTGTCACTTGTTGCAGATGTATTTCCACACACACAAGGAAACGGCACAGACTTGGTGCACCTGAACTCCACAAAACATTACTCTCACCAATACAGCTCTATTCCACTCCCTTTATTCTTTGTTGTGCTTTCACAGAAATGCTGCCAACTCTCATCCTGGCTCAATTTAATTTACAGAGAGGCTGCTTTGTTATTTTAATAGTATAGAGTTATGGTCTTAATACATTTTTAACTGTTTTGCTTTTACTGCCATCAAGCTCCTTCATTGGAATAAAATGCCCTCAGCAAAGTCCATATTTCAGAATATCCCTTCATGCAAAGAGGTGATATTATAGCAAAGTAAAACATAATAGCACTGGAAAAAAGGGGACATTTTAGAATATTTTTTTCCTTTTTCCGTTCAGAAAGAAAAGAAATTCTTAAACTTGATACTTACTTAAAAATACATAGTGTACAAGCAATTAATGTTTCAATAGTTACTTATTAGTATTTAGTACTTCAGTTTACCATTTACCAAGAAAAGAGCCTTTGATTTTTTTTTTTCTTTATGCATCTGGTCAAATTTTTAACACAATAAAACTGGAAATGCTTACCACATGCAATTAATTAATCATTGTGAAATTATTTCATATATGTGCTTCTCCAGCCTTGTGAGGAAAAAATAAAAAAGATTACTTTCCTTCATTAAATACTGATTTCAGGTTAGGTAGAAGTAAATCATGCATACCACTTGAATAATAATGCAGAAGGGAATAGTGAAGAATAGGTTACCTTATTCAACAAAACATTTCAAACTGTACCATTTAAGGCAAACATTTTCAGCCCTGCTCCAAGAGCATCCATTCAGTGGATGTAAGAGGGTGGTTGGAATACTGAGACTGGCAGTTTAGAAGAGCTGTGGAGGGAGGTCATTGGAAAGACCTCGTTTGTAGAAGAAAATGGAGATGCTTCACTTCGCCATAACTCAGGGTTTAAGTGCTGGGTTACAGGTTCACACCCAACCATTTGCACTCAAATGTTACAGCTTCTTGATTCTGAGTGTGTAATAACTCCTCAAAAAGGTTTCTCTTTATCACTATTGACCTTGAAGTCCTATGAATGGTTTCACGGACTCAACCATAGGGAAAAGAAATTTCTTTAAAATGTTACAGGAAAAGGACTGACAGCATTATTTTAATGAGTCAAACCTCACCCAAAATTACATTTTTCAGGCATTGACAAGTGACACATTCCTCATTAATTAGTATAAGAGGATTAGGTTGTATTTTTCTCCTTAATAGAACATTGTCATTTTTAAACTCATACAAATACTTGCATGTTGGCAGATTTAGTAAATAAGTAAAAAAATCTTTTGAAGACTAAAACAAGGGTAAAGACTATTGTGTTAGTTCTTTTCAAGATAAAATAGTTTGCCTTTGTTCAGCAGAATTAGCAAATTACAGGGTTAATTTTTGAGACCTTTTACAAAATAAAGATTTAACAAGAGTAGTAGATAATGAAGATAATCAGATACTTTAACTGTGAATTATATTGTGGGATTTTGCATTTTCCACCTTTGAAAAAATATCTGTAGCTTGCAGCTGGTTGTGTTTCAGGCACACTGCTCCTGAGTGGATGATCACCTCATTTGAAAAGCAAGATTAGAAAGATTTTTTCCTTTCAGTTTCTAAGGCACAAATTGCACATCAGTAAAATCCTCTGTGGTTTATAAAAACTGAGTAGAAGATAAAGACTCTGTCAATCACTGCAGCAGATCCTCAGGATGGCTCGAAGCCTTACACCCACCAGCTTTGATTTGTATATATACACCTTATGGAAATGAGACCTTTCCTTTTAAATAAGTATTTTGAATGTAAAGTTATTTAAGTGTGCTCTGAATGACACAGTTACAGCTTAGCAGGTTTACATGTAAATAGTCAGTGAAAACAGCACTGAGCACAATGCCTTAAACTCCTGCTTGGTGTTAGAGACACAGTGACCTGACAGGAGAAGGCTGTGCTCGATGCCATGTGAGCAGAGAAGGATGTGCTCTGAACTAAGTCTGCAATTTAAATGGGTATTGACAAATGGATTATTGGTCCTTCCTGTTGTCTGCTGTTCCCTATGGCTGTGAGGACTAGGACATGCTGCATACAGCAAAAACAAATGATGCTTTGGCATCTGTACTTGAATTGATTTTCACTAAGTCACTACAGGTCCAGCAGGGCCACCTCTAAGGCCAATATTAAATCACAGCCCACACTCATTGCTTTCAAGCCTGCCCAAGAAGCAGCATGCACAGGCACACTGGTGGATCTGGCAGAACTAAGCCTTCTATCTGTAGGGCACAGCTGACTGAGAGGCTGATTCAGATGCTGGACAGCAAAGAAGGTGCAGAATCATTTAGCTTTGAGCATGGGAGCAGCTCAGCAGTGTATAAAACCCATATCCCTGTAATATGGAGCCACATGTCTGATTTCATAAATGCATATTGACCACCCACTGAGGACCCAGACTAAAGTACTTGAACTATGTGAACTGCTCCTTTATTTCCTGGTTCCCAAATAGCTCTTTAGCCACAAACATCTTCTTTCTTTTAGGTTAGTAAATAACATCTAAAAATGCAAACCAGACTTGACCCTAAGGGAGGCAGTGTACTTGATGAGCAACACCTGGCTTCAAAGGTCTCTTGGGTAAAACAGAATAAATTCACATCTTTCTTCTGTACAAGAAGTCTCATTTACTTCTGAGGCTCACTTAAAGTCTTTTAAAAGTGAACAATTTGATAGCAGTGCCTCTTTCCTCAGGGAAAAGAAAAAGTCCTAGGCAACACACATTCAAAAATACTCCTGACCTCATAGAAACAGGTACAGTTCTGGGGAAGTCTCATTAGCTATTACTCTGTTCTTATCTTCCCAAAACATCAGCTTTTGGCCACTCTGGAAGATGGGATACTGGACCTGATGGCTGTTTGTCCTCTAAGCCAGCAAAGCATGTCACCTAACCCAAATTCTGCCAGTGAATAGCTCCAAGATAGTTCCTACCCTTTCAGGTACAAGTTCATACATGTGGAGGCAGGTATTAATTCTAACTTTCTATTTTTATTCACAAAAAATCAGGAATTATTACTAGGACTCTATTTAATAATAAGAATTTATATAAATTTGAATTTTAATTGATATAAAATCAAATTTCACATGTACCAGTTTTCTAAACATTTAGGTCAAAAGTCACCTTTTTAATCAGCACTAGAGACAGTCTATTCTCTTATCTGCAGAAATAGGCAATTTAGACTAAAGAGAATTTTGCCCACAGAAGATAGTTAATTATCACTCAAAATATTTGTTAAAATTAAAAAAAGGCAAATACAAAAACTTTCACGGCTGTCATTAGGGCATACCAGACAAACTCACTGCACAAAATCACCTCATCTATTAGGAGGTCAAGTTATTGGGATGAAAATTAGTAAAGACAAAATTCTTAACCTGAGGCACTTCTGGGCAAAGAAGTGTTCCACAAAATTCTGATATCTCTAAAGAGATGTGTAATAGGTGTTTAGAGGATCAAATTACTGAAAACAATCTTTCTGAAATGCAATTTATTTTTTTTAAACAGGTTAGAGTAGTGTGATCTCTACATTAGTACCTTAGGAAAAAGCACTGAATGCAGTGTTGCACTCCAATTGCAGAGTACTCTGGAATTTGGTTACCAAATATTAAGGCCCCACAGAAGTTCATGTCAGCTACAGCAACTCTTTGTTATTGCTCAGTAAAGCACAACACAGAAGAGATCTTAATACTGATTTGGGATCTCATGTCCTTTTCCACAAGAAGTATTTCATTAACATGCCTTCTCTCCAAGAAACATTTACCAAGGACAAATTAAATGCTTCTCAGGGAGAAGTCCTGCATCTATTACCACAGTTACAGCTAAACCATCTTCTTCTTTCTAACTAGGATTGACAACATAACCAGAAAAATAAGCAGATTTAATTTTTTTAAAAACCAAACTGACTTTTCAAGAGTTTCCCAGAAGTACCATTTGCCCGCTTACAGAGACCTAATTTCACATCTGCAGTAATTTCACTGGTATGTAGGAGTGATTGGGAGCCTTTGGAGAAAGTTTCTGAAGAAAACCTAGAGACGGTTAAATTGCCACATAACGACCATACAGCTGTCTTGCACCTTAAAACAATTATCTCTGTATGAAGACTGCTGTCTAAAAGACAAAGGCTTATTTCAAGTCCTTGTACTAAATCTGCGTGGATGTCTGAGTATTTCAGTCTCTAACAACTGCACCAGGAGCCTTCCAAAAGCTCTGCAATTCCATTCCATCAGTAGATGATACCCTAACTAAACAAGCTCAGTGCAAATCCTTTCTCATATTCTCAGTTTCTACTCTGAATTAGCGACTGAAAAAGGGAGTATTTTAATTTCACGTTGTAAAGATGAAAAATGCATGCCATATCTATGTTGTTTCGTTGGTTTTATTACTTTTTTTTTTTTACTAGCATATTTGAATCTTCTCCCATCCTTCATTCCATTCCTCTCAATGTCAAATTCATTATCATTCCATGTAAGTGGGTCTTACTGCAAAATAACTGAACTCTGAATGGTTGGATTGTGAATGCTTGCATTATGAATATTGTGTCACACTTTTCTTGCACAAGAGTACCTGCTGATAGTATAAGTTATGGAGTAGAAGTTTTTCACTTTCAGATTTTAGATTTTCACATCTTATTCTATCATGTTTTCCTTTTCTCTACTTCTGTTTTTTCTGGGTTTTTTTTTATTATTTCAACAGTTGTTTAAAGTTATATCTCTGTCTCCAAATGCAATTCTCCAAAGTAAGGACCATCCTTTTTTTTTTTTTTTTCCCCTTTTCACATGATTAAGCTATTCAAAACAGGCCTCAAGGCAATGATTTAACATTTGGAAACACAAAGATAATAAGATTTTCTGGCTCAAAGTAAATCATAGCCTTTGCATATCTTGACAATTTTGTGCCTGGATACTTAACTTAGGGATCAAAACCATTAATCTAGAATGCATCTATAAATTTATAGAATGTTGTACCAATGCACAAAACTTCTCGCTGACTCATGTAAAAAATGTGTTGCAGTAATTTCACTGGTATGTAGGAGTGATTGGGAGCCTTTGGAGAAAGTTTCTGAAGAAAACCTAGAGACTGTTAAATTGCCACATAACGACCATACAGCTGTCTTGCACCTTAAAACAATTATCTCTGTATGAAGACTGCTGTCTAAAAGACAAAGGCTTATTTCAAGTCCTTGTACTAAATCTGCGTGGATGTCTGAGTATTTCAGTCTCTAACAACTGCACCAGGAGCCTTCCAAAAGCTCTGCAATTCCATTCCATCAGTAGATGATACCCTAACTAAACAAGCTCAGTGCAAATCCTTTCTCATATTCTCAGTTTCTACTCTGAATTAGCGACTGAAAAAGGGAGTATTTTAATTTCACGTTGTAAAGATGAAAAATGCATGCCACATCTATGTTGGTTTGTTGGTTTTATTACTTTTTTTTTTACTAGCATATTTGAATCTTCTCCCATCCTTCATTCCATTCTTCTCAATGTCAAATTCATTATCATTCCATGTAAGTGGGTCTTACTGCAAAATAACTGAACTCTGAATGGTTGGATTGTGAATGCTTGCATTATGAATATTGTGTCACACTTTTCTTGCACAAGAGTACCTGCTGATAGTATAAGTTATGGAGTAGAAGTTTTTCACTTTCAGATTTTAGATTTTCACATCTTATTCTATCATGTTTTCCTTTTCTCTACTTCTGTTTTTTCTGGGTTTTTTTTTATTATTTCAACAGTTGTTTAAAGTTATATCTCTGTCTCCAAATGCAATTCTCCAAAGTAAGGACCATCCTTTTTTTTTTTTTTTTCCCCTTTTCACATGATTAAGCTATTCAAAACAGGCCTCAAGGCAATGATTTAACATTTGGAAACACAAAGATAATAAGATTTTCTGGCTCAAAGTAAATCATAGCCTTTGCATATCTTGACAATTTTGTGCCTGGATACTTAACTTAGGGATCAAAACCATTAATCTAGAATGCATCTATAAATTTATAGAATGTTGTACCAATGCACAAAACTTCTCGCTGACTCATGTAAAAAATGTGTTTACTAATTCATGTATATAAAGTGGCAGAGCAGGTAATGTGTTCAGGGTATGCTGTCTGCTGCTGAGAGATAGGGATGTCTGAAAGAGATGTTACAATTCACCTTTTACCAAAGAGCTGTCTTTATTTTTATCATGTTAGTTAGAAGGATTTCAATTAATAAAACCCCAAATCTGTGGCTATTACAAGTGTCACCCTGTAGAAATATTACAAACAAAAAGGATTGACAAAAATTATTCCTCCAGTGTGTTTGGTTTATCTTTGCAGCCTTGGGTCTATTCCCTTTCAATATTTCCAAAGCATATGCAATTTCTGCTTGGCCTTTCCTAGAGTTCCTGAGAGGAGAGTATCAGTGGAGGTGGTAGGGAGGTAGCTACATGCTCAGAATTATGAGTTTGACAGAGGAAAGTAACAGTCAACTTGGTAGCTTTCAGGTTATTTTAATTATTTTATTAGCTATCAAGCTTTTTCCTTTTATTGTTTTTTAAAATAGTTTTCAAACATGTATCCAAAATTTTCTAAATCTACTTTCAGTACTGACCTTGTTCAGAATGTCAGTCCTGCTCTCTCAAACATTACCCTAAACATCTGCTGAGGAAATACTAAAATTTCACTACCTAAACACAATGCATGGAAATACTCTCAGAGGAGGTACTGCTGGATGAAATTCACATATGTATCTAAAAAAGTGGACTAAAAAGAAATTAGAAATGCATACAAACTTGGAAATATTTAGTTATGATTCAACCAAATTTCCAGTTTAAAAATTTTGCCACAGAAGGTAGGAGAAAGGACTTCTCATCTAGCTCTTGAAGTTGCATCTGTGAGGCTGGTTAATACAAACTATAGAAATGCATGCTGACAATCAAAAACTTGTTAAAAAAGAATCTTTGTATTAAAAAAGCCTGAAGTTGGTTTTAAAATTTTATTTAATGCAGTAATCCATAAATATTGTATATTCCTACTGAGGAAATATTCTTTGGAGGAAAAAAGGGAAAAATACTTTCTGCGTTTGTAGGATGGCATGGTATAACTTTAATGTTGCACTCATAAATGGAGCTAAGTAGACACTGAATGTCTTCTATTTCTATTTCTCCACATCAAAAGATTTTTTTCCTGCTGACACAGCAGAGCTGACAACATGCTACAGTAATCAATGCTGCCTGTGTCTCAGACAAACCCAAGCAAAGCAGGCTTTGGATGCCTGCAGATATGCTGTCAGTAACAAGCTGTCCTGAATACCTTGAGGAACAGCAAACAGAGCATCTCCACATCACCTGCTGCCTGCAAACCTCTGCCATGTCTTCAGGAGTCACAACAGAATGCACTATCATTGACTTCAGACAAGCAGCATAAAAACATTTCAAGGAAGAACCCACCCTTTATTGGTTATTCCAAGATAATGAAAGCACAAAAGGCCTCCTTCTCATAATAACATTTTTATCTCCTCTAACAATCTGCATCACACAGCTTCAACGTTAGGAGCTGAGGCAGGGACACAAGCACACCAGGTGGATCAGGTTATGTGTGAACAAGCCTCAGTTTAGTATCAGGTGCCTGCCAGGCTGACCTACTAACACAAAACACCAGCAGTGCTTCACTTCTGCTGGCTGCTGTAATTAAAGGAGTCTGTACCAGAAAGGATGATGCACAGGGACTCCAAGAGTATTAAGGAGCTCCAGATCACTGAGGGAAATTAAAAGTTGAAAATTAAAGATGCTGTAAGTATTACCTCATATTAGAAGGGATTTTGCTTCATAGTTGTACTGGATATACTTAAATATGTATTTTTTCTGAGTTTTTATATTACGGATCTCATGCAGTTTCCTAATTGCCAGTGTAAACTGCAAGATACTTTAGAAAAATGAATACAATTTGTTTTCTCAGCATTCCTATAATTTGGTATCAATGCCTCAAGGACATATTTCCACATGTGCTCACATTAATGAACAGAGTCTATTTAAAAACTTCAGTCCATGCACAAAATTTAACCTTTAAATTTCTTATTCAACTTTTCTTCTACCAATCTCTTTTCCCCTTTTTAAAATAAGAGATGGATAGAATTTAATGTAATTAATACCTAGTGACTCTAAGGAAAGAATGAAACTTTTTCTTTTGAAACTAGGATATTTTAAATGGTGCTGTAAGAAAATGCCTTCAATTGGCACTGGATTCTTTTGCCATCATACTTTTTACTGTCAGATGTCCTCACATACATAGGAGCCCTTTTGAATAGTTTCCTGTATGGCCACAAAGTCCCATATACATATATCCATGTATAAGAATAAATGAAAGTGAAAAATGAATGTATGCATTATCCTTTCTTTTTAGACAGTGAGCATATGTTCATTGTCGACAGCTACAGGACATGAAGTTTCAACTTCTGAATAGTTCAGGATTCAACAAAAAGATTAAAAAATTGCATTCAACCAGCTCAAAGGCCACAATTCTTAAAAAAAAAAAAATCAACCTCCAAAATGAAATTCTAGAATGAAAGAATGTTAGGGTGTCATGTTAGATTGCAGCAGAACTAAATTCTAGCCATTTGCAGAGACAAGTAGGTTGCATTTCTTTCAAATCATAATTATTTTTAAGGATATTTCCTGATATTTTTGTCAAGCTGATGTTTCTACAGGATATTGGGGAATTTTGCTTTTATGCCTGTGTGGTTAAAGGAAGAATTCTCCTCCAGGTTAGAATAACAAAGGATTTCTGTTCCCTTTCTGATTCTTTAAAAAATAATCTACTTCCTGGCATCTCCTGCCTCCTTTCATTTAGAAAATTTTCTAGAATGCTGGCAATCCCTTTGATTCCCCCTGTCTCTAGGCAGCACTTCATAATCTACATATCTTGATAAGTTTGTCCTATAAATTTTACACTGATACAAAAAATTAGTTAATGATTGCTAGTACAGGGTCAGTCTCTACACAGTTGTATTTCAAAAAGTCTGTATCCAGTTGACTTGTTGCAAAAGAACCAAATGAAAATGGTGATCCCTTCCACTATTTACAGGAACATAAACTGTATTCCAGCAGAAAATTCAGATATTCCTTTGTAAGACTCTAGTGCTATGCCAAGTTTGTTTCTTGTTCAGCCTCAGCAAACCATATAACACCAATTACATTTTTTCCACTCCATTTTACTATTTTCTTTACTGTATTGCTAAAAATATTCTGTACTTTCCAGACTACTTGGATGCTAGCTGTGCTCCTTGGACACAAGTCTAACATCTGATGATTCCCCCCTTTTGCACTAAGATTCTTCTGCATCACACAACCACCACACTTTGAAGGCCAAGCAAATATTAAGGGCTAAATTGCTAATCCAAAATAAGGCATGGTGTATGAAGAGTAAAAGAGAGTATTTATCTATTTTGTTTCCCTGAAGTGCAGGATAAAGGATGGTACAGACTGCTCCACTAAATGTCAGGTGGTACCATAGCAGTTAATGCTAACACTCATCTCCTGTGCTGGACAAAGCTCCAGCTGGCACAGCCTTGCAGCTGACCAAGGAAGGAACAGAGATGCCTCATGCAGGGAGAAGAATTCAGGGTTTTTGTTGTACTATACACTCAAGACATCCTTTGCTTCTCCCACATAAACACTAGTAAGTGTCACTTGTAGCATTTTTTGTTGTTTTAGGTGATCTTTGACGTGATAGTGTGAGCATTATAAATTACTCAATTTTTCTTTCTTAAAAATAGCTGCTCCCTTTTACCTCCTCCAGTGAGGATACACTGCTTGGAACAACAGTTGCAGCAGGCACTGTACACACACAGCATCTAGACAGACAAGGGGAATAAAATGCAAGAAAGCAGAGAAAAAACATACTTGTCCACAGTCTTGATTTTTAGCAAGTTATTACCAAAATAAAAGACTTTAATTCTTCCAATTATTCTTTAAAAATATGCTTTACACTAGGTACTCTCCCACTGAAACAGTTATTGAAAAATACTTTTTACCAAGGAGTTCAATTTCAGATGTGAGCAGCTTGCTCTGAATTGCGTAGGCAGCACGAGAACACTGCAGAAGTGTTAGTGTAGAAGTAACATATAAGTGCATGAATAACATCTTACTGATTTAACTGTGAAATATGTTCTTTTGGCATTCATAATTAGGGGCAGAACAGATGGTGAAAGCTTAATATGTCCATTAAAATAAATTATGTTGCCAGTGTTTCCTTAGTCTATAAAACTTCGATTGGGTTGGCTACTTCAGATTGGTATTTTTTGTTCTCCTTGGAATGGTTCCTGTGCATATGCTGGAGAGTATTTTGTATTGCAACTGCAGCAGAAAGGGGAAAAAAAAGATATTTGATGGGGAATTCTGTCTAAGACTAACAACACTTTTAGAGTATTTTGTATTGTAACTGCAGCAGAAAGGGGGAAAAAAAAGATATTTGATGGGGAATTCTGTCTAAGACTAACAACACTTTTAAACAGGAGAACTCTGATTTGTCTCCTCCCTCCCTTACAATCCTGTTCTAGTCAAAGGCTTGGAAACAATGCATGTTTCTTTATTTTCCTTCTTTAAATGATCAGTAAAACTCAAGGTTTGTTTTATGTATTGCAGAGTTGCATCTCCGAAGAACAGCATGTATATTGTCTAGGCCAGTATTTGCAAGATCTGAAACATATTTACTTATTCATTAAGAACCAGCAAGGGGTTATGTAAAATAAGCACATGCTGTATTATTTAGAGTATTTTTAAATAATATTCTGAAACAAAATGAGAGCAATATCAGAATATGAGGTTGTAACTAACACCTTTCTCTATCTGGAAATAACTTTTAAGAGTTTAGAGCACTTTTAGGATATGCAATAAAATATTTTGCAAGTAAGAAATCAGGAGAGAGTGAAAATGGCTTTGAAACCTGAGCCAGTGGGTGCCTGGCAGCTGGAAAGCCACTTACTTGCATTATGGCTCCCTGGAGCAGTGGGATCCAGGGACAGCCAAGTTGCAGTGCCTCCTGTTCTGTTGCCCCTGCACCAAAGAGGGCAAGGAGAGGTGACTTGAGGAAAGAGGCATTGCTCCTATGTTTGACTTATTCCTGATTTTCAAAAGAACCTTT
The DNA here is from genome assembly GCF_017590135.1 of Pyrgilauda ruficollis. Taxonomy (NCBI): domain Eukaryota; kingdom Metazoa; phylum Chordata; class Aves; order Passeriformes; family Passeridae; genus Pyrgilauda; species Pyrgilauda ruficollis. The sequence goes on from NW_024522539.1 coordinate 14,348,901, forward strand.
TAGGGAAGAAAATGTGGACAGTCACAAGACTAGGACAAACTTCTAAAAGTAGAGTGAAAGTAGTAAAAGTAGCATGAAAGTCACAAATCAGCACAGCTTCACCACAGGATCATGAACACCATTCTTTGGGCTGACCCCGTATCTCTGAAAAAAATCTGTAATTTTATTTTTCGTGGGTTTCTGCTACATGGAATATAAACAGCAGGTGTGTCTGAAATTTAGAGAAGATGGGGTTCACTTTAAATGCATGAGTGATGTTAGATGTGTCAACTGCCATTTCTACCTTTAAAAACCTTCCTTCAGTCTTTGCCATCTGCGCCTTCTTTCCACTGCCTGGAGACCTGCTGCTCCTCTTATCTCTTTGCACGCCTGTGTTGTGCCTGATAAAAGATTCTGCTTTGTGAAGTGCAGATTAGTTCACTGCTTGCATTAGTAGAAGCCATCACTGCTAACTACATTCTAAAATAACCTTTCCCAGAAAAATCAACTAGGGAAAATGCTTCTATAGACATCATATGTATATTATACCTTAAGATATATTTTAAAAAATAAACTAAACGTTACTAAACTATATGACATATTCAAAACTGAAATACCATAGCTAGATATATAATAAAAAGAGTAAATAAACAATTCCAGATTTAAAAAGAAGTGGCTGCATTTGGAAAGACTGTGCCATCAGAAGCATTGGAATAAAATCCTCAAAAGCAGATATTTGATTGCTATGAGCAACAACCCTTTTTTTGTATTAGAATCTCCATAGAATTTCCTTCATGGTTCCATCACTGCAGAATGAATTCTCTGTTAGTGGGCAAAAAAAATCAACTAATTAGAAACTGCAACATCTTCCAAAACTCTTTATCACACCTCATAGTTAAGGCTAATTAAAATTTTCATTCAAAGCCAATTCTTCAATAAGGTGACAACAATAAGGTAGACAGTGTGACTTTTACTAGGCGGTTGGAATTTGAAAATTTAAACTACTGTTGACTCTGGGAGATGAAGTGACAGTAATGGGGAAATGGGAAAATGAGAGCACATTATCTGTAAGAGTGAGGAGAGGAGATACAGTCCATTAGCACTGCACATGGCGAGAGTCTGTGCATCTTCTGGTGTTCCTTTAAAGAGTAAGAACATTTCAGTAATTAAGGGCCCTATCTTAGACACCAAGTTGAAAGGGACTCAAGTTTTCATCTCCACCTGAGACTTCCTTTACACTCTTGACCAAGTCTCGTGTCTGTTATAACCTTCATATATACGGAGGTAGAGCTTTTCAAAAAAAGAGCAAGCAGTTTTATACAAATGTATGCGAAATAGCACAGGAGGATGGATCTTGGTAAAGTTTTTACTATCTCTTTGATAGGCCCATTAATTTTTATACTACTGCTAACTGGAAAACTGTAACAGAGAAACCATGGCAGAAGTGCCACAAACTGAACTCTTTTCACAGAAGTGGGAGGAAAAATTAGCAGTGGGAAGCCAGAACTGTATTTGTATTATACATTATCCCACAGTTATAAACAACTTCAGGTCCTTCAGTAGGATCACTCAGAGGTAGACACTTGTTCAAAGTTTTACTTCAATAAAAATTTCTGCACAATTAAATTTGAATGAATCTCACAGCTGCAGATCAAAGTATTCGTGCTGCTTTAGCTTTGGTTCTAGGCTGCATTATCATACTATGCAAACAGATTTCTGTCGGTATTACAACCTTTCACTGCAAAGACAGTGTAATTCACATCAGTTTGGTATCCCCAAACAGCCACTGCAGCTGGGAAACCTTTACTTAATTAGAGAAAAACGTGAGTACAGAAAGCAAGCCAATTAGTGTTGGTAAATTTTAATCTCAGCATATTCCATAAAGCAGTATTTATTAAGAAGAATACCCCTCCCCTTCTCCATCAATACCTGTTAACAAATGAGTATCTCTAACTGCTTCCATTCTATGGTCATTATGTTTCAGATAAAGGCAACAGGATATGTGCTTTGGGAAGATGCACTGCAAGCAGGCAGAAAATGAGACAAGAAAATGTTCTCAGATCCCTCTTTGTGTGCCTGCCTAAGCAGCACCTGAACCATTCAGAAGAGTTATAGATATGCATGATGTGGTTTTCCATGTCTTCTAATTTCAACAGAAGTGAAATGTTAGTAATAAGTCCTTTAAGGTGAAATACTTCTTTCTAAAAAAAAAAAAAAAAACAAAACAAAATAACCAAACAACCAAAAAATCCACAGCAATTTTAAGGTGAATACAACAAATAAATGAAAACCAAGTAGGCATTTTGAATCAAGTTCAGTTTTTTAGTCCTATGTCTCAAAAAATAGTCAGTACAGTGCTTAAGCTACTATTGCTTTGTCTGGGGCAGTGAAATCTACTTCAGAAAACATGATGCCTTCTGAATTGCAGGCCTCTAAGAATCTACAGTATCTGAAAAGTGGTAAATTGATGTATTTCAGAAGTATGCTCTGTTGCCTGTATGTCCTGTGCATGAGCTTCAGCCCATTGCCTTATCCTACAGAAAATGGGTGGTTTGGGATCAGCAGGTATAGGTGAGGCATAGGGTGCAAGAGGATATCAGCATCCTGCTTCTTTCACAGGGTTTGTAGAATTAGTAGCTGCTTAATTTCATGGCTCTCTTGTCTATGAATTTGCCTCAGGACACCTCTCTTACTGTATGCTTATCAAATCCCTACCTGTAAGATTTTGAAGGCTTTAGTATTATTTTACGGTCAGTCTTCAACAGCATTTTCTCATGCTTCGACTTTGTTTTCACACCTCAGCTGAAATTTGTCCAAACAGCTGAGCACAAAATGTACCCAAGAACAGGAAAACCCCAAGTACACAGTAATTTCCTTCAAATGTCTTCAAAGCTTTACAGGAACTTCAAAATCACTGAAAACTATAAACTAGGAACACATAATTTGAAATTGGAAGGGGCCTTAAGTAATTTCTATTATAGTGCTTTTCTACAACATAGCTCCATTTTAACATGTCAAATTATTCCTGGAGTTTTTCTAAGATGATTCTCCACAGTATTATTTCACAAATGAAAGAAATGTGTATTCATCCATTGGTTCTGAGGCCTTAAGTCCTCCCAGGAGAATCGCAGAAGGAACATAATGTTCCAAGAGCTGGATCACTGGTTGAGCTGATGGATGTGAAAACTCTGGTAGCTAGATAATAAGCTATTGGCTGCAGTTCTAAGAGTGAATAAATTATTTTAAGCTTCATAGTAATTCATGCTCACAAAATGAGTAAGGGTACCATCTGTTCGAGTACAGACAATAAAAAATTCTTTTAATTTGATATTAAATTGCTCACTTTTGACATAGCTGTGTCACTGGTGAACAGTCCTTATATTGGAAGGAGAAGAAGCAGAAACTATAAAAGCAGAAACTTGCCTTTTCTGAACAATGGCAAAAAATCACTTAGGCCTGTAAGCAAGGTAGATAGAAATGTAATAGATAATTTTGGAGTAATATATATGGAGGGAGAATTTGAACTCTAAAAGGGGGGAAAATGAAAAAGGAGGAAAGAAGGTAGTAAAACTACTTGGGGAATAATTTCAGGTTACCTCACCTGTTCTCCAGCGGTGTTAAAACTTCAAATAAGCAGGGTATCCTGCACCAGGAAACACAGGTACTCTCCATGCCCAGCTTCCTTAATTTCCATATTTCTAATAAAAGCCTTAACTAACTCCTGAAGTTCTCATTCATCTCCCTAGAGACCTTACAGTCATACCTCCAAAGTAATTTAAATAGTTTAAGGCAGTGGATGTGATGTGCATACAGAAGCTGAAAATCTGAGTAGAATCTGGTTTTAATATATTTTCTATTTTATAGCTTATCTCTGGTATTATCTAAAAGTAATTAATTTGTGCTGCTTCTAGAGAAAATAGGACAGTTTCCTATACTCCATAAATATTTTTACTAATTCCTACTGGAGAAAGATAGAAATTTAGTTTTAATGATATTATTGCATTGGACAAAAGAAATTATTAGTATAATAAGAAAAATGACCTGAAGTAGATTTGAAGAGCTGTATTCTACTTCTTCCTCTTCTCTCTCATGAGAAGGATGGGGAATCTATGCATTCCTCCTCCCTGTGCTGGTAGCTTGCCAAGTCAGAGGAAATTAGTTGAGTCTACCACGGTTTACTATTCATATTACAAAGTACAAGACAGAATATCTGCAGTGGATTGTCAAACACAGAACAGTCAGGTTTTCCACAGCCAAGCAAATTCCTGCTTCAGCTCCAAAGCAAAAGCTAACAGCTCTCCTGCAAAGGAGAACAGGAAGACACCGATACAAGGTCAGACATCATGAGTACTAGCACTTCAGATGCCTTTTCTTTTCCTTTTTCTTTTGGGGGGGGCAGAGGGTGGGTAGGTAGCAGAGGAAAATAAAATTTTCTTAATTTATATGCAGGATATAGATAAATATTTTAAAGTGTTTCCTAACACCTTTTCCTACATGCAAGAGCCAGCACAGGAAGAAGCTTAAACTGCTTACTAGACACAATAATAAATGGATGATCAAAGTCCTGTATCTCTAGTTGGTTGCTGGATAATAAATAAAACAGGAGACTAAGAACTTTTAAGGTTTTCATCTTAAAAACCAGATTTTTAAAATTATTATTATTACTACTACTGTTAATGGAAAAGGAAGCAGTGATTTGATGATGTGGTCACACCAGAGGTGTAAGAATATGATCTTTGCAGTGGTAGCCTGAGTGGCTATAAGAAAAGAGAAGTTGCATTCACTATGGTCAGAGAAAACATTACAGAAATTAGACACAACTTAATTAGAATAGTAAAGTATTACTTCCTTGGACATGATACAGAAAAGCATGTTACATTTAGAAGGCATATGAAAAGGTACATGCTAACTGCAGGCCTGAAGGACAGGCAAAAAAAGTGTTCTTTTCTATAGTGGCTGTGAAAGGAAGTAACAGGGTACAAACAGGGTATAAAAACTCCTGGTTTAGAGGTGTATTGGTCATATAGTTCTGTTTTAGGAATACTGAGAGAACATCTAAAATCCTGAACAAAGGCAGTGTCTGGAATAGAGGTGCAAAGTATAAATCTTCCATAACTAAATGAGATTACTGAGACAAAGGGTATGGAGGGAAATAAGATGGAACAATGGACACTGTTGTAATGACTTCTACATGAAAAGAAAGACTTCTTGGGAAAGCATCTTGAAAAAATTTCAGGACCACAGAACACAATACAGCCATGAAAGACTGACAGCAGAGAGCACAATTTCAAGAAGAAACTCATGCTGGCAGTGTCAAAGACCCTGGAGAACAGAGCAATGGTTTTGATCTTTGACCACAAGAATGAAAAGTCTGAAATCAAAAAGCAGTTCTAAAGCAATGTCATCTGAAAGACTGCATTTTGGTCTCATAGTTCAAAGAAGAGCTGAATAGATCTAGGTTGGAGGGGACCTTAAAGATCATCTTGTTCCAACCGCACTGCCATTGACAAGGACACCTTCCACTAGAACAGGCTGCTCAAAGCCCCACGATACAAAAAATAAACTGATGTGATAAAGTGTTTTGGAAGATTAAATTACGTACTTTTATTTGCAATGCTACTTTTAATCTAAGTTTTCCATGCTTTTTGGTTAGCAGCTTAATATCTTATATCAGGAATTATGTCACAATTTGGATATTTTTCCCCTCTTTTTTTAGGATTTAGTCCAGACTCTTAGAATATCTCTGCTGAAGGGTGGTGGAAGCACTGCAGTTCTGGGGAACACAGACAATGTTTCTGCACAAGCTGGATATGATCATGAAGAAATTTCACCTACAGTAAGAGGATAATTAATATTCGAAGTGCTTTGTGAATAATCATGAAACTACTAGCATGCCATTGTTTAATGACCTCCCAGAGCAGAGCTCTCCACCGTGACACAGTGAGTTCTCAGAATGCCAGGGGGTTCTCAGAGTCCCAGTTTGGCCAGGCCCCCTGCACCCGCTGCGCTGCTCCAGTACTGGAGGCACAGCAGGGCACAGAGGCACAGGGACCTGAGTGCTCCCAGAGCTTCCAGCTGGGATTCCTCCCAGCCCTGAGGGATGCTGAGCCGAAGCTGTTTCAGTGTTTGGGTGCTGCCTTGCCTGACTAGAAGGGAGTCAGTGCCAGGCTGTAGTCACAGCCACTTCTCAGGACCTGCAGGTGTGTTTGAACATGTCTCAAGTGACTTGCCCCAAGCCTGCGGGGTTGAAATCAAAATTCTCACAAAGGACTAGAAAATTTTCCAACTTGTTCTGTAGCTCTGTTGAACCCTTCATGTCTGCAGGAAAAAACACTTTTTCTTTTTTTAATTTTTCTTCCCTTGCTAGTCTTGCAAAGATATAGAACTCCTGAAAAAATGGTGAAACTGGGCTACAAAGGTGTTATGTAGGACATCTACATGTACAACAAAATACTTCTCTCTCTTACCACACACTACAAACAACTTGATGTTAACTCTGAACTTTCTAAAACAAAAATAGCTGAATTATTGCAGCAGGATGTAAGGAAAGTTCTTTGTATTTCAGTGAGTACTTTTTCTATCTGCAAGTTTTGTAGTATTGGTCTCTCTCCTGTTCTTCTACAGCTGCTGCTGCAGTCATGCAAATAGAGTTTTAAAGCAACTAAAATAAGAAATTAAAGTCTTCTAAAAATTTAAGAAGTGGCCTGGGTTAGACATGAAAGAATTTCTAGTGCTGTGTTAAAAATGGAATTTTTCAACAGTTAATATTCTATTTAATTATTTTGCTTTAAGATATGCAGTCTTTTATAACACACTCAGTAAATTGTCTGTTCAGTTATTAGAAGTCTGTGAAAGAAAGTTACAGCTAGTACAGCACATTTCCTAGAAGCTGTACTTAAGATATTAATGCTTCCTACTAAAGTAATTTAAATAGGCCTCTGAGTTCAATCACCTCTAATTGATCTTGTTGTGATGACTTGGTTCCATAGCATTCCAAACACATTCTCTCTGCTTATTGAGATGTATTTCCTCTACAATAGTATTATACAAGCTGCCATTTATACTTCACTGTACATTTCTATATTACTACATTATTTTATTATAATGTCCTTGAGATCCACAGTTAGAGATCAGTTAATTTTCTCAAGTCATTTACACAGTAGGGCTTAAAAGTACTGCAAAGCTTGGCTGTGATAAGGTTCAACCCTTGGGATTAATGCCAAGAGGTGGCAGTGAGCTGCTGTACCACTGCACCACACTGCAGCAATTTTCCTAGGCTAACCCACAAACCCATGCATGCACTCAGAATCAATAAGCAGCATTCCAACGCAAGCATTTACAGAAATACTTCAGGTTTCCTAGCAAGTCTGATGTGAGGAACAACCCCACACATTTCAGCCAAGTAAAGCTTTAGCAAGTATGTGTTTTAAAGGTCAAGGAGGGAGTACCTTCCTTTTTGGGATAAGAAGGGCCTGTGCCATACTGTTTTGGCAGAACTGTTCATCCTCTTCTTGAGGCATGAAGTTACAAAGGAACCACAAAAATAGAGGACTAATGCTCCTGCAAAGAGGAGATTAGTAGTGGGCAAAAAGAGGCTGCTATGCTGAGATGATGCATGAAGGACATACTCCTCAAAAAGACTCAAAAAACCTTTGCCTACTGGATAATAACAATAATGAGGATGTGGTACTTGTTCTTTAAAAAACATCCAACACCTTCAGAGGTTGTACAGCAGCCCTGAGTAACCTGGAACTCATACATGTGCAAATATATCTCAAGTTGATTATGGTAATAAATTATGGGTTTATTATCATGATTAATTTGGGAAGCAGAGGGCTTCAGGAAGAGAGAAGTCATTGCTTAGTTATTCTACAGAAAGAGCAGACATTTAACTTCTGATCAGTTACTCCACTGGAGCTGAAAGATGGAGAACAAAAACAAAGTAAACTTTTAAGAACTTATGAATTATAGTTCCTAGTTGGGTTTTCTTTTATTTCACTGTAATTATTTTGAGATACATTTTAGCAGGGATTCAACCCTAAAACACTGTATTGCTAAGTAAAAAGCACACAGGAACAAAAGAAACAAAAATGAACTTTACCACAGTAGATACTGTACACTGTCAACTAGATTATATGCTGGTGATAATAATATTTTTTCTAACATCTAATAGGTATTTTGCCTATTGTGAGGAAAACCAATGTGTAATTTGACTTAGTCCATTCTAAGTAGTAAATTAATGCAAATTTTTAACTGGACACAAATCTTGATCAATCTCTTACTCTCTCTGATTGCTACACTTGAATGTTTGTTACACTGTGGAGAACACATCTAGTAGTGAGTTTCATTTCCTCAACAGAGCTGCTGTTTTCCAGTGCACAAAACATTAAGACAATCTCTAGAGGCTGTCAAGAATATCATGCTATTATAATAACATAACTATTATATTAACTAGAAAGATTCTTAAAAATATCAGTAGCATAAAAACATTTGAGGGAGTATGTATTTTGCCATTAATTATTTTCTTACTTGAACATCTCTAATTTTAGAATCAAAATACTTTGAAGTTGAAAGTCACATAGTTGGAACATAGAGTATTTTTCTAACTCTTTAGGCCTAACTAGTCACATTTACTGCTTTCATTTTAGTATTTTTCTTTTAAAATCATGGATTCCACCTCCCTAGAGTTAGTGCAGCAGCCTGATGGACAAAGCCTTGTCTGTACCAGAGATCTCCTGATTCATTTTTCCTAGGGCAATTCACCCATCTATTCCTTCATCATCAGTTTTAGAACAGAATTGCTGAAAACACACAGAGAGTTATACAGAAAAGGATATTTAAAGTCAACACATAATTGAACTTAGATTAAATTTTAAGATGAATTAATTAGTCTTCTTAATATTTTCCAGAAATCAATTATATCATCAGTGATGCTGGGGGTATGGATTCAAAGTGTAATTCAAGAGAAAGTGATGGGTATGAACACAGAGGGATCTTAGAAATAAACTGAAATAAGAAATAAACCTTCCTATACACCCTGCAAGTATTAGTAAGTAAATGGTGGCTGTGTACATTAGGTGGATGAGCAGATATTAAACTGGAGAATCTCAAATATCTGTAAATCTCATATATCATCAGTTCTTTTTAGCCTATTAGGATTATGATGAGATGTCTCTCAAAATCTCTTCCAAAGTGTTCTGATTTGCCTCTTATACATATTACTGTGGTCATTGTAAATTTTAAAAAGCTAGACAAAGATAATTCAGTTTCATCAGTTCAGCTTCAAACCACAGTGACAAGCCATCTATTCTTATTTATTTTCATTTTCCTATTCAGCTCCAGCTGCAGCCCAAACACATCACCATAAACTGTGAAGCAGGAGTCTGGGGAACAAACAGTTCATAGGTCTGCACAAAAGGACTAGAGCACCTTATTAAAAATAAATGCTAGGGCTTCAGTAATAAAAAAGCCCTTAATTGTATCATAGTGCCACCTTTACTACCTGAGCAGTGAAACTTGAAAGCTCTAAAATTGCTCAAAGGGCTGATGATTAGCACCTAGGTAGGTCTTAAACTCTCAAACCCAGTGTTTTTCTATTCTTGAATTGTTAGTTGCTATCTTGAGAAAGATTTTCTTTGCATCCAGAAACACAGGTGTGGCAAGCAGTTAGAAGAAAATAAACCAGCTGCTGCTCTGCATAGAAAATCACTGCATGTCACCAGTTACAGATAATAAAGGAAACACTGGCAAAAATCCACTACATGATACCCCAAACCACTACTGTTTACACTCTGTGCAGTGTAAAAATAAACAATGGCATCCACTCATTGTTGTCCAGGTCTGCAAATCTGCATCCAATTTGATTATATTGCATGAAAAATGAGAATGCCAGCCCGATAGCCTGCAACTGCACTCCTGCAGCCCCAAGGCAGCATATTTTGTTTGTTCAGGACAAGCCTGCTCTGAGATTTTGTTTTCTCTACATTTTCAACTTTCAAACTTAATTTAAGCTCATGTGAATTTAAGCCTTTTCCTTAAAATTCTTTAGCACTGCAGTGATGACATGATGCAGAGGAATTAGCTGGATAACCCAGTAAAGGCTCTTCTCAACAAGGCTGCTGTACTTTCCACCTGTCAGGAGTGCTGAGGTCTGGGTGAAGTTAAGGAAGGAGGCTTAGAGCAGTTGAGTAAAGAGAGGCAGGAATGCAGCATATGCATAAAGCAGAGTATCAGGAACAAGCAACACAAGCAGCCGTGTCTTTAAAGCCTATTTGCAACAAGTCAATTAAGGAATGAATGCTTTTTCTCTTTTTTTGTGGAATTAGGAAGCTAATATAGGAGGATGACTGACTAGAAAATTATAGGGCACAAAAAGACAGTGGTACAAAATACCAATGTGCAAACCAAATGAAAAAAAAATTGTACCAAAGCAGGAACACACACTGCAGGTACCTAACTCCTATTCTTACTATAAAATCAAAGTGTACATTAAGGAAATCTGTAATTAAGCGTGTCTTCTATAAAACTACAGTAAATAAAAGCTATTCAGAAGAGCAGGAAGTGACATATGGTCACTCCTTTAAGGATAATGTTCCTGTTCCAAAGATATACGAGCTTTTTGTTTAAAGGGAGATGCAAAGTCATGCAGGAGAGTCCAGTCTCCCCTTGTCTCTCTGAGAAGATTTAAAGGACTCTTTCCATTCACATGTAAAGGTGCTTCTGCAGTAACAATACCAAATGCTGCAGAATTACCTTGTCTGAATCCACTCATCAACACAGTAAATCCTAACTGGTGGAAATGACAAAACACAAGCCAAATTTCACAGTGCTTTGTGAATCAACTGTGGCATTTTATCCCTTCTGAGATTATGTGGGGCATGCTCAGAGCTGCCTTCTTTTACAAGCACTGATCACCTGGAGAGGGTTACAGTTTAGTATTCCTAAATCACTGAATTTCTAAATCATTTAATACACTGTTTTTATCACTATTCTTCATCACATTTCTCCTACAAAGAGAAAACTCCAAGAATAGTCTTGGCTAAAGATCATGGCAGTGAACTGGATTAAAGGACTGTCAATTTTTTCTGCTATCATCTCTATTAGATCCACAATGTCTGACAGAGGTTTACAGAATTAACTACTGGCCCTGAACATGCCTCATCCCAAAGCTAAGAGCCAATCCTAAGCCACACTGTCCTTCACACAACTGTATGTCTTTGCTGCAGACATCAGTTAAGGATGACACACTTACAGCAGGCTACATATGGCCCTGTGACACTGCACAATAATTCATTAGAAAGGAAAGTCTTATATTTTTTAAATTATGATTGGTTTAAAATAAAATCTAAAACCTAAAAGGAGTTTTAATGCAGAGCAGCCATGTTTTCACAAACATAACTGGAGATATTCCTGGGGCAGGGATGTTTGAAGCCCAGGTGAAAGGGCTCAAGAACACCTCTTTCTGTGGAACACACACACGCTCTCCAATAGAAGAGATTGGCCCATTCATTTTTTGTCTGTGTGCTTAAGAGGGCACATTCTTGTGTTTATCTAGACTGCATTTGATAATTACAGATCAGGTAATTATTGAAATCCATTAATATTTCCTTATGGTATTTTTCTGAAGCTTCTTCCTAGGAGGCAAGACACAATTATTCTTAGGATGATCTTTGGATGCAATTGCTCCTAACAGTCACAGCTATCATGGTATTATTTCAGATGTACTTCCTGGCTGCATTTACTGGGCTCTCTTTCCTCTTCTTTTTAGTGAAGAATAAATTATAAGTCTGTTTTGTTTTAAATCAGACAGAGTTGGAAACAGCATAATAAGATATGACAGGTTATAGCAGAAGTCAACTCCTGAGAATTATCTTATTTCCCCATGCTAAATCTGAAGATGCCATAAAATCAAATCCACTCTGCCAGTCATAAAATTTTAATTAGCTAAACTAAAAATACTGGTACTGTTTACCACTGTTCTTATTTATTTCTTAAACTGCTAGACTTAACACTTCTAAAACAGCTTGCCTATTGCAAAGGACATTACTAGTACAACAGCAGTCTGTTTCAGCATACACGTGAGCATCCTGTTCAGCTTCATTACAATTAATCAGTAATCTAGTCTCTTGTTTCTCACTGCCAAATGATAAATTAACTACTAGCTACATTCATGGATGGAATATTAATTTATATAATGCCCTGGGGTACTTCTATGTAGTACAAGACGCCTCATGGACATGAGAGCTTTAGTAGAGCTATGAAACAAAAAGAGTAAATCTAGTCAGGATCAGCTGAACTGTGTGAAAACAGTAGAGATCTTTATCAGCAATTGTGGTAAACACCAATGAGATATAAAAAATTAAACATGGACATTACATGGAATAATGAATTCTTCTTTTAAATGCAAAGAAACCAAATACCTTTCCATGCAAATAATACATTTCTGGAAGTTTGTGAAGAACACTTTGACTTTTTCAAGGTCAAATCATGTTGTCAGAGTATAGCACTGTACGTGTGTTGTGGAACAGGGAGATTTACCAGTTCTGGAAGTGATTTTTTTTTTTCCCCAGTTGCTCTGCATCGTCTGCTCAAGCTTCCCATTACATGCATGAGAACAACAGAAGGATCCAGAGGCTCTGCCTCTGGCCTTGCCTCTTTCAGCATTCCTTACATGCTGCAGGCTTTATCTGGCAGGGTGTTCCAGCTTTCTAGTGCATGAAAATGACCTTTGCACAGGTGCAGAATGGATACACAACTATTTGCCTCTTCCATAGTTTTCTTTCTGGTTTATCTGCTTTTTTTCTAGTCTTTGACTATCAGAGATGATGAAGTATTAATTTCTAAATGGTGAAAGTAAGTTCTATAAAATACTAATAATCTGGTGGTACTTGGTGTTACCAAAACATGCTTAAGATGCATTATATTACAAAATTACAGTACAACAGGATATAGTTTTTTTAAGTAGCTCTGAAAACATAATGAAACTTCAATGGGGAAATTCTTTCCTCTGTTGATTTTTTCACAGTCCAAAGAAAACTAAACACAGGATGAGCTCTTGGTAAGACTATAGTGGGGCCTGCAGCCCCCTGCAAAATGCTGGACTGCATTTTGAAAACTCACAGCACCCCAGCTCAGAATTATCAAATCAAGGCATTTGGTCATTTGAGCACAAACTGCTTGAGTTTCGAGCCTATCAGCAATCCAGAATGACTTTCATAGCACAAGACACACACATAGGAAAATGCTTGCCAAGAACAGAATGAAAACCACTGAGAAAGAAACAGGGTTATTTTCAAATTTCTAGCATAACAATATTAATTATTATGAAGCTTTCTCTCATAGGGATTTTTTAATTCTCCATTCTGGAGTCAATCACTGCAGCATATATAAAATAATTTCAAGCTTTAATTATAAAAGAATAGGCAATGTATTTGAAAGCAGCATAGAGATTTGGCGAACTCAGGCATTTCAAGCAAGGCTCACATTTTGATGTCACCTTCTGTTCTTGCATTTTAATGTTTCAGGCATCCTGCTTTATGAGCAGGTTATTATTTACTGCACAGGAAATGTTGGAGGGCTCCTGTTCACCCTGGAACTGGCAGCTCTGTCCCACGTACGACAGGATCAGAAACTGGTATAATCTCAAGATCTAGACTTCTGCAGGGAATAAAGGATTTATTTATCAAGCATAGTGGATGGAGCTGCTCCTGCAGGAATATGAAAAATTGGTCTGCATGGAGTGTAAGACTCTATGAGCCACAACAGACACATTTACAGGCATTTGTCTGAGGTATCATGAGACAAACTTGGTATGAGACTCAGCCACATCTCTGTTTACCACCTTTGCAAACACTTAGGGTCTTATTAGGCACACAGAGCACAAGTTTGACTTTTTCATTCCAGATGCAGGGTTTTTGGAAGGAAAAAACATTGGATATGGGCTTTTGAGCTTCTGCTGTTGTCCTTTTGGAAAGTTAATCACCAGATTTATCAGTAGAGGATGTACGAAAACAGCATTTTTCATCAAACATGCATCAAACTGAGGGAGGGTTCCCAAGGTGACTCCTCAACAACCTACCAGGTTAGCATTACCTATTCTATGTAAATCTAAAAACAAAACAAAACCCTGGACCTATCATATATCATTGTGGTTGAATAAACACTTAGTTCATCTGAGATAAAATTCATTAAATTAATAACTGCTGGATGTTTCAAACATCCAGCTATCTGAAAAGCGAAGTCTGAAGATGAGGATTTATAAATTGCAAATGAAAGAACTAGTCCCCCGTGATACTGGGCAAATGAACAGCATGTTGGTAGATGTTAAATCCTAAAGCATAAATAATCTCCTTAAACCTACATCTGTGAAACCCAACAGTGAACTTAAAAATATAGCTGTCCTTTATGTCAACAGAAAATAATTTAAGCAAACAAAAGATGAAAAACAGGATAGCCAAAATGCTCTTCACTATTGGATTGTCATACATAGAGGACCTGGGTGGAATTGACCTGATTTGGTTGAAAAAAATAGCCTACCATCCTACAATTTGCAATGCAAATTTCAGCACATTATTTAATTCCATTAAAAAGAAGCAATCAGCTATGGATGGATCATCCACAGTAACCAGTATAATTTAAGTAATGATATCATTGTTTATCCTCAGTTGGGGTAGGCAGAGTTTTACATTTAGGATGTTATAGCTCCTTTGAAGTCTGGTTCTCTACAGCTTGGGTTTTTGGTTGTATAGACAGATCTTTTCTTTCCAAAAAAGTACCAAACACACAGAGGTTTAAATCTGCCAGCTGTAACATGCTCTGCATACTGAAAGACCAGGACCTTATAACTCTATCAGGAAGAATTAATTAGTAAGGTGAATATTTAGATAAAGCTTATTCCCTGTTTTATTTAAGGAACTACTTCCAGATGTTACTGTAGTGTCACACTAGGAAAGATGTATATTAGGTTGATCCAGACTGAGGTTTCTAAGATGTAAACAGTCTCTACTGTTGTATTATAAAGAGTAACATCTGAAGAAAGCCTTTTCTTCACCAAGTCAGTGAGAAACACTTGACATAAAATTTGTTACCTAATCTGTCTATTTCATGTAATAACCTGTATTTGGTTTGATGTGATTTATGCACTCATATCTTTCTCCCAAATCAATTTCCATCATTCCATTTTAAAGGAACCAAAGAGGTTATCTGCTTCATATTTATACCAGCATCCACAGATGTATGGCATTAAGGGTGGGGGGTTTCTGGTATCAAGTTGAAGGACAAGAATGCCTTCATGTCCATATTCATGTTCAGATAGATCCAGGACTGTAGCTCCATTTATATGCAAAGCAGCAAACTCTATGCTTGGTTACTCAACACTCCAGCAATGACTGCCTATAATTTATAGACAGAAGATGACAAAGTGCCAGTTATGTAAAGAGCTTTGAGCAGATAAACAGACTAGTCTATGCAGATTTCTATCTGTGAAATTGCAACACCAAAGACAGTGCTCTTTTATTTTGGAGAACTGAGCTAATTTTTTCCCTTCTTTTTCCCCTCAATATCTTCAATGTCTAAACAGAAGATTTCAAAGTTTCATTTATTTTCTGATACTACATAAAGTACAAATAACATTCATCTTGGATGAATAAAATATGCAATTAGCCCACAGTTAAAGGATTCTTTGAAAAAATGTGACTGCCTATCTTAACTGGCTACTTTCTAGCTTGAAAAAGTTTCTCAGTAAAGGGGAAAAAACCTTTTTCAAGAAATCTGCAGGCAAAGTTCAAGTGAAATTCTTGATTTATCAGCCTTTTCTGTGCTGGAACTGTAGGTATTAACTGTGTTGTTTAAATTGCTCCATTTACAGCTAGGAAGTGAGGCATCATTAGCTGTCTAGGCTCTGATGCACAACTCTTATCCCACTAGATCCTAATGGCTTGTAGAGGAGAAAAGAGGCGTGTGGATCTCGTCTAGTTGGAGAAGCTGTTGAAAACTGAAGAACTGAGCTTCATCAGACAAAGCAGGGGAACAAGGCAAGCCCTTTGTTTACCCCTGAAGTTTATTCCCTATCTTGAGTGGTTCTGGTAACAAAATGAAGGAACTGAATATTTCTTAAAGTTTCTGACCATCTTTGGGTAAAAGCATCTTTATTTTAGGTGATTTCTCTAACAAGGCAACAGAATTTGTAGGATTCAAGCTTGATGCTATGAGATGATACCCCATAAATTAATCGCTTCTGAGCATAGTTCCCCTTACACATCAGCCTACTGAAGGTCTTAGGAAGCATTCATTTTTCTTTGGACCTTCATGATGATAACTGAATGTTCATCTCTCTTTTGCCAAGTCATTAGGGGAGAGCAACTGTTCTAAATGAGATGGTAGATCCTACTCTCTACAGGTGTCTGATAAAGCTGAAATATTGTCATTATGAAAATAAGAGTAAACAGAAATATTCCAGCAGAAATGGTAGAACAGATTGGCATGAGCCTTTGGCAGCTCATACCACGCTATTTGTATTTTTTAGTCTCTTGAATGATCTTGGACTCTGTGCGTGTCACTCTCCCATGCTCATTAGCTTCATGAGAGCACAGGAGATGATAGCTGCCTATCTCTCCTTTGTCTTCTGTGCCATCCTGTGCTCTGCCAGAGATGGGAACATTGAGAGTTCTAGAGACCTGTCAAAATCCTCACTATGTGAAGTGTTTAGCCTACATTTGGGGCTGATTTTTTTCCCCTTTTCTTCACACACAGGTACATAGACTTTCCCTATCAGTAACTGACAGGCTAAGCAGGCAACAATGCAGCACAGAGCCGGGAGAACACTGAAAACTCACTGTTAGACAATATTCTAAAAAGTTTTAATACAGTTTCAGCCATTCTCTTGGAGGAAGTGTACTCTGTCATTGAATAAGATGCAGTGTCAGCAGGGTTAATTAGATTTACAGTTGGTCTAAACAGGAGATTAGGTTTTGGCTGCAGCTGGCTTAACTGCAGCATGTAAAATACAGAAAAAAACCCAACTCTATGGAGCAGATCTGTTGGAGAAAAGACACTAATCCTGCAGTGCAAGGTTGCTGTACCCCAAGGTTATAGCTGGGCAGCAGTATGGAAGACACCTGCACACAAGCCTCATGCTCCATACCTGATACACTGACTAGCAAAGGACTAGGGGAATATTAATGAAATAACATTCTCTAATATTCTAATGTCTTTAGAAATAGATATGTATAAAAGCTAGTGTGAAAACAAGAATTTCCCCAGTGTTTTATTTCGTTTCTAAGATAAAGTTTTGCAAAATGTATTTAAATAAGCATGCATTTCCTAGGTTCTCAGTAAATGTACCTACGCGCTTGGCTAACACTTTCAAGAATTAGCATTTTTCCTTTAAAGATGAAACAGTTGAAAAATCACTGAGGCATCACATTGGTACATTGTGGGTCAGTCTATTTTGTAGTTATCTATGAATTTTCCAATTCAGAACTCTCCATCTCTCATCACTAAACATGCAGTAAGTAGTTACTGAGGCAAGAATGTAAATGGCAGTATGAGTCTTGCTGATTTATTCAGTAATTTCATTATTTGTTCATAAATAGACTAGTTTGTCTTCAACCGATGCTCAAGGCAATAGGTATATAAATTTTGATATCTGGTTTAAAGTAAGTAATGTCTACAGTTGCATAAGTATATAGATATGTGACACAAAGTATTATGGCTGGCAGAATATGATCCTTAGAGGCTACTAATTATATAACTGTTGTGCTCATTGGAAAAGTCAAACGTAGACTAATTCCTATAGCAATTTGAACAATTTGTATTTTTCTATCACTAGGTCAACTCTGTTTCACCTTTCTAAGCTTAATTATTATCAACAACTGAATTAACTGAGCAACTAGCCCATGGCAGTTTTCTGGTGGTAACCAGAAGTTCCTGTGTTGCAGCAACAGGCAGCCACAGTCCTGCTGGGGCTGTGGGACATTCCCAGGGACAGGAGCACTGCAGGGAAGGCTGCAGCTCATTTGCAAAACTGAAGTCTTCAAAGATGCTTGAGCTGTACCCAGTTCAAATCAAAGGTCAACTTCCAGCCACTTAAAGGTATGTCACAGTCCCTTAATAACACAAATTGTCCACGCTGTAAAATGACAACTGCCTAACACTCTGTGCACCTTTCCTGGGCTCTCCCAATGGACTGACAGGCTCCTAGAAGGCTTCCCTGCAGGATCCAGCTTTGTACCATCCTATGTAGACTAGCATTGCAAGGATATAATCAACTTCTGTGCCTCCTGATATCAGCCCCTTCACGAAATGCAAGCCCTAAAAAGCCACATTATATATTCCTTTCCATTTAATTCTTCCTCTTGTATTTGCTGCAGTAACAACTTTCAACTGGGGGCAAATAAATCCTAAATGATATGTGTTGTGGAAAAGTCCATTAACCAATATTTCATCAGGTTAAGTATTCTGCAGACATTCCTGCTACAAAGAGCTTAAAAATCTATAAATCTACAGCTGAAAAATTAATAAAGCAAACTTTGGGGAGTTTGTTTAAAAATCAAACACACCCTCACTCCCACCCCCAGTGACACAGTACTAGTAAAGAAAACAACAATGAAAATAATGTAATAACTGCAAAGCCATCCTTTTATAGTCTCCAGAGCAGAGAACTTTTTATCCACATGCTATTCATATTTACATAGGCAAAATATTTAATATTTTAATCTACAGAGTTAATTATTTTTATCTTGGTAGTTTAACCCAGTAAGAAGATTAACAGCAAAATGCAACTAAATAGTAGAACCAAATTAAGATTTTCCAGTTAGGTACATTTAAGTTATATTCTCTGATAGTTACAGATATATCTATAATTCAGGTTTTAGTAAAGGTTTGGTGTGTGTGTTATTGATTAAATCCAGTGTTTCACAATCTTTTACAACCATAATGTGAGGTTATATTGGCCTGGTACCACTTTTTTACACTATTCTTTTCCTGTGACAGATTAATTTAAATAGAAGATACCAAACTGTGAAGTCTTATTTAGACAGGTCAGTCTTTTGAGCAAAGACAGTCTACTGCTGCCTTCTAAATGCCTTCCACCAGGGGGTCCTAGGCACTTGGTTGGCTCATAGGCTCCACTACAATATATTTTTATCTTTCTTTTCCAATCACCTACATTTCATTCAGGATGCTACTATGGTGTTAAGTTCCCCATGTATGGTAAACTTCAGACTTCACTATTTAGGAATTTCTGTTTGAATTTTCCCCATTTTGTGACAGTCCCTCAGGATAATCCTGTAACAAGGTGCCTGGCATGCAGCTTGGGCACAGGATCCACCCTGCTGAGCCTCTGAGGCTGGAGGGAGGACAGGTCAGGACTGCCACAGGGCCAGCCTGAGGAGCCCAGGCGATGTGTCAGGGTGACCAACTTGTGCAAGCTGCCAGCCAGCCAGGGAGGGTTACCCTCAGCTGGAAGCCACAGGTAGCCACGAGCTTATCTGATGAGGACAGAGGTAATATCTTAAGGATTTCATCCTGTCAAGAAACAAGACTCATTGTGCCAAGGCACAGGGAGGATGGGAAACTTAGAGCAGTAATAAACAGCTTTTGTTTCCTAACTTTCCAGTGAGATTTACCAATACTGTAGCAGGTTACTACATTACTTAATTACTACTTTAAATAGGAATATCATCGAATAAAGGAAAGTATGTAACACCATGGACTGTTCACTGATAAAACAGCTGGTTCAGAAACTCTGGATGACATTTGGCTTGTTTATATTTATCACAAATAGTTGTAACAATGTTAAGTACCATCAGAAAGAAAACTGGCAACTCAAGCTTAGTACATTCAAATAGATGCTGGTTAATATTAAGGAACTTATTTCTACTACAACTGCTGTAGAATTGCAAATCACAAGGACTCCAGAATTAAAGGTATCATAGTGTCCACAAATGTTTAAAGTACAAACTCATAGTTTCTTCATTCCTGGAGCTTGTCTGAGTATAAGCTCAAAGCTGTGATTCTCACGCACCAGAAGCTGGAGCCTAAACTAAACCATGAAATATTGCAAGAGTCCCAATACTGAAAAATGTCAACATATCTAAGTAAAATCAATGTTGGCTCAAAAATAAGACAGGTATTTTACTGAATTGTGACAAAAAAAAAAAAAAACTTTAAGAACAAATATAGATATATGCACAGGAAGGAAAATAATACTGTTGCAAAGATATAGTAGTGCAGTAATATATAATTCCCCTCCATTTCCCCCCCAAATCATTATCTGTTAGTTGGTGGGTCAGTTACCATGCATACAAATTGAATAATGAATGGAGGACAAATACCAAATTAAACACATGCTCTACAGTTCATTTATTATCACTGCAGATAGGTGTGGAATAGATGTGGAAAAACCTTAAGGTGGTCTCTTTCCAAGTACTGAAAACAACCAGTATGGCAACAGATACCATTTACTTGGTAAAAACTGAGACTTCCACCTACCACTGAAAATATAAAGAAAACCCCTTAATTATTAAAAAAAAAAAAAAAAAAACAAACACAAAAGCCAATCAACCAAACCAAAAGGCAAGCAAACTAAAAAATTCCTATACAACTGACTTAAAGGCACATTCCTGATATTACACAGGTATTTTCATGGCAACTCTTCCATCAATACAGCCAGTAGTCATTAACCAGAAATGAAGAATTCTGCCACCAACAACCTTCATAATGCTGGAATCTGCAATACAATGCAAATCACTTTTTACTAGGAAGCATTCCCTTCCAGTGCTCATTTTATGCCTCTAATGAAGCACTGAGCTGGAATTTCTAGTCACCAACAGAATTCCTTCCCTTTCATTCATCTAATATGCAACAGCTCTTATCTCCTGGGCCATAACATGTCAAATACTTCTACATAATTAAAGCCACACTGATTGACTGGCTAAGAATATCACAGGGATAAGTTTCTTTTTAAAGCTGCCTTATCTGTAATCAAGAGTTGTCTTCCAGTAACAAGATTTTGTGCCTAAAGGACATTTTATATATAGCTACACATATACAGAAATAATATTCCTTTCTCCTCCACAATACATCAATAACAAGAAAATATCATCACACTCTGATTTCCCTCTGTTGTGTTAAATTGGAGAGGACAAAAGATGGCAAGAGGCACTTAGTAAGGCAGGCAAAATGCATATTTTTTTAAATATGGAAATTATAATCAATATTCCTCCTTTGATATAAACCTTTATTGCACTCCCAAACAGAATCTTTCCATATTTCATTGCTTTGTGCATATCTTAGATTTGTTGTGATGGTGAGGCTTATTTTAAAAAAGAAAATCTGTAGAGGCCAAAAAACCATGAACAAATTGGTAATGAGGCTTACGCCTTGTCAGGTTATTTTATATTTTAATGTACTGTTAACAGATCATTCTTTTTAAATACAAATCTAAGGGCAAATTTAAATATCAAGGCAAGCAATCTGGTAGCATGGCAACAACGTGCTATGCTGCATAGTAAGAATTTGGAACTATGCAAGCCTGCTTCTTTCCTATACTGGATCATTTTATAAGAGCAGAAATAAATTTATGTTCGTTGTAATTGCCTTGATGATTATTTATCTATTAGTAGCTGTAGTGGTCTCTGAAACTCAAGACAGCAGAGCAACCCTGTGAAGCCTGGTACCAGTCAGAATGGCTATCCTTACCAGACACAAAAGCTGCAGATCAGAAGAATAAAAAAAGAAAATAAAAAAAGAAAAAGAAAAAGGATATGTTTAGTAACAGTGTTTAATACAAGATTTCATTCCCAGGAGAGCGATTTGGTAAGGATTTGAGGAGTATAGCAGCTCTGAAGCAATCTTGCTTCTGCATGAGAAACAGGCAATTCCATCTCCATACACTCCCCCAGATGTGTTGAAAAGGCATCTCTCAGCTTTCAGAGTATGAGTTTTGAGACCTATTTTAAAATTTGACTAAACAAAAAAGGTGCACTTACCCTTGCAGTGAAATAATTTTTGTGGTAGTTCATATCAGTGATTCTTGAGAGCAACATCTGTTTATTGATACCATTGCATTCTTGGTGATTGGGAAAAAAAGTAAAATCCTGTGTTATTCTAGAACAGAATCTGGTCTGTGCCACCCTCATTTTCTTCAGTTAATCCAGTAACTCAGGCATATTTTACCATGTTGCTGGAGCAGGAAAAGGCAAAGTTAACAAACACTCCTGATTTTCTGATCTTGAAAGGCACATTGGGTGACCAAGAGTCCACCCAGGCACGTTTGTTTCTGGGTGGTGGACGAAGGCAGTAAAGATGTGGATGGCATTGTGGGAATATTATTTTCTTTATTAATCTTCACATAAAGATCAGGTACTTTACTGAACCTGAACAGTGAATGCCAAACACAGCTACTCCTTCTGGGAGGGTTTCACAGCACTGCTTAGATCTGTGCTGTCCCTATGGAACTTGTGCTTCCCACCACACGTTCCCACGTCGTATAACATCCCTTGGCATTTTGGATGCCAGTGTCAAATCTAGGCCTGCACCCTCACCAGAACACTCATGGTCAGTGTTACAGAACTGTTATTTGGGTTGTGAGCTGCTTGTTGCTGGTTTTGTACATTTAAGATAGAAAGAAGTAAATGTGCCTGCTATGACCACATTATGAATTCCTAGCTAAATTCTAACCTCTGTACTCAGGTGAAAGACTTCTAAATCTTTCTGTCTTACACTTAATCTTCATTAAATAAATAAATAAAATAAATCTTACACTAAATCTTCCAGGGTCAGATCCTGTGAACCCTTAACACAAAGGTAGAATAAATACACAAGAAAAACTTGTAAGGTCTGGTCTCTCTTGGAGAATATTTCAGAAATAAAAAGGATTTCACTCCTCAAAAATTATTAGGGTTACTGTACAATTGACTTGGGAAGATAAACTTATACAAAGGTTGTAGCTGAGAAGTGCATCTGTGAAGGGAATCTCTCAGTAAAGGGAACAAAAGCAATCTGGAAATAATGCAAACTGGTGATATACTCACAAATATTCCTAATATCAATGCACAAAACAAAATTCATAAACTCCATTCAATTAACAGAATGGAAATATTCAATCTGCCTGTTAAGTAATAAAGCAATATCAATTTCTGTGTGGCTGAATCTTCATTATTAGGCCTTGTAACTAGGAGGGCTATTTCCTGAAAGAAGCTTCATCTTACTGATTCAAACCAGAGAACTACCCCAAGATACTCCTCATGCAGCTCCCACTGCAAGCCTGGGTTGGTGTCAGTGGATGTCTGCATTGCAGAAGTACTACTATTTGAAAATCCTCATCTAGACTGCAAACCTCACATTGGTTATGACTGACATATTTTGTATACCTTTTTGCTAACTTTCCTCTTCATTTCCTTCTATTTCAAAAGAAAATGATGCCTTCATGCATGAGTATGCTTCAGAGTATGCATCTCCAGCAGCATTTCACGTTATCTGAGAACAATGACACTTTTCCCCTGTCATCCCTACCTACAGAGCTTCTAGTTCTTCCTCTTTAGCTTAGGTGGAAGCATCTATTAATCCCAGGGTTTTCCATACTGGTCTTTGCTCAGCTCTAACTTACTCCTCTTGAAGTGCAAATCACCTTCCTCTGCTGCAGCACGTGAATGAAGACAGTAAGTACTGCAACAAAAAAGGAAAGGAATGTCATATACTCAAGTGACACTGCAATTACCTACCAGCATCAGAAACAAACTGCTCAATCCATTAATTTTTTACCAGTTGTGCAAGGCCTTCCTTCCAAAAAAATAGTATTGTTACCCAAGAGAAGACCTAAGTTCAGACAAAACTCAGAATTCAAATGGAGGTTCTCTTCTCATGGATGCCATGGCAAAGCTTGTGGTGCATGATCAGCTTCTGCAGACAGCAAAAGCCTGAAGCACTACACACTTCACCAATCACATGGTGCTGTCTTGAGCTGCTTTTCATGCAGCTCTCATGGGTCCTCAGGAAAAAAAAAATCATATATGTAATACCCTTCCCAGGAGACTAAAAGCATTTGCAAGTACTTAAAATGAGCATTTGACTCAGCGACTGCAAGTTTTTTGAGTGTCTAAAAACCAGCGAATTCTGATTCTGCTTTCAGTTCTTCCTCTTAACTTGTAAAGCTCATGTGACTGCATCAGTGCTTTATTTTCCCCAGATGTAACAGCTACCATTGCATCTCTTGCACAAATGTTGCAAGGCTTTAATTGCCGCATCGTATTGCCAAAAGATACCTCCTAGTACAAGCTCTTGCTTGCAAGTAGTATGTACTTCTTTTTATTTATTTCAAGCAAATACCTCTTCCTTGGGAGGCTTTTAGTAAGGTATTAGTTTGTATTAATGTAATGTACTAATATATCATACTGATACTGTATTCCATCTTTGCTGAGATGCACGGATTAGTTGGAGAATGGAAACTCTGAATCTTCTTTAAAAATCTTATTTCTGGAAACGTCTGCTTCTTGTATCATGTACAGATAGGTACAAACAGGATCATAACACTTCAGGTTGTTAAGAATGTCAGAGATCTCTTCTGCTCAAACCAGGGTCATCAGTGATCCCTGATCAGTTTGCTGAGGGAATTATGTAGTCTGGTCTTTAAAACTTTCAAAAACAGATTCCATACAACCTCTCTGGGCTACCTGTCTCCATGTATGATTGTCCTTGTGGGGCTAAGTATTTTACTTGTATCCAGTCTGAACCTTTGTTTCAACATATGCCTTTTGTCTCTGATTCTTTGATGCCTGCCACTGTGTTGAGTCTGGCAGTTCCCTGAGGAACTCTTTATAAAGACTGGAAGGCTGCTGTTAGGTCCCCCCTAGCCTCCCTTTCTGCAGGCTGAGCAAGCCCACCCTCACCCTCTGCTCAGAGCTCAGCCTCCAGCCCCAGCCACTTCAGTGGCTCTGCAGAACCCCAGGTCTTCAAAAACCTCCTTGTACTGGGGGAGAAAAACTGGACCCAGGGTTATAAACGTCACCTACTGGGTGCTGAGCAGGAGGGAATAATCACTTCCCTCCATGTCCTCGCTGCACTGCTGCTCATACAGACCAGGATGCTCCTGGCTGTCCTTGTTGCCAGGGGCTGTGGCTGGCTCATGTCCAGTTTGCTGTTCACCAGGACCTCCAGGCCTTTTTGGCAGGGCTGCTCCTTGGCCTCTACCACTACCAATACCAGTGCTTGAAAGAATTGCCTTGTTTATTTAAACACAGAGAAATGGATATAAAAAGTCTGCAGAAGCACCTGAACCCTGATGTGTTCAAAGGCTACAACCAAGATTTGTTCTGAAAAAAACCAGACTCCTCCATATGTCTCTCTGTGAGCTGGTAGCTTGGAACAGGTCACTTTCTCTAATTTCTCCACCCTCTCAGCACAGGAATATTAACTGAAAGATGTTTAAACTATGGTATTTTCACGAATTATTTCTTAGCAAATATTCTTATCAGAACAGCTGGAGAGATGGTAAAATTATGCTTCTTGAAGTGGTTTCTTATGTTCACAGCCTTAAGCAAAGGTCACTTTTTAAAGACCTAGCTTGTTTAAATTCATGTCCAGTCCGCAACCTGAACCAGCATTAATCAAGTAGCTACACAAAACATGCTTTTTGAGACTCCTCCTTAGAACTGTAATACTTTGACCAAAAGAGCTGAGCCTTTATGGCCTTTGCAAGAACACTTTTCCTTTACTATCAGAGGATCAAGAGGGAGCAATAACGTAGCTGCTGATGCATTTTTAAAAATAGCTTCAGATATTTCCAAGTGCAGGTACAGGCTAAACTATCAGAGAATTTAGAAACTCTGACAGGGTTTATAAGGACAGTTCTGCAGCATGAAATCCTATGAGCCCCAAATGGACTAAGGACAATGGCTTCAACTTCAGCAGTTTAGCTCTTGCAGAACAACATATGAAAGAAAAGCTCTTTAATCTTGTCTGTCCCATATGGAGAAGAACTGGGATGATACAATGATAAATTGCCATTTTATGCTTGACATAAATGTCAATCTTTTGCTTCTCAAACACATAACCTGCACATGCTGTATTATATCTTAAACTCGAATTCCTTCCCTTTAAAGCTATGTTATATTTGCAACACTGTAGCTTACCCAGAACCACAAAAACACTATGACAGTAATTGTTTCTCTTTTTCAGTTCTACTTATTAAGTAATGAGGGGTTCTTGGGTAGCAGGTGTAATAGACAAATACTTTTTCTGCAAACAGATTTCCCAGCCCCTCCTGGGAGATTATAGGGTGGCCTTGGCCAGGTAAGGCAACTGAAAACACTACTTGCATTTTTCAAACTGGTCACAGCAATTTCAGACTTTTCTTAAACATCACTGCAATGCACATTATCTCTGTACTATACATGTTGTATGATCTCTTGTCTTTATTTAAATTTCTTTTCTTGTATGTACTCACTAGCATGCAACAACCACCAAAACAACACTGAGGATGCAAAGTACGTAAATCTGAAAGCACAGATTGCCAGTTGAGGCAAAATAAGGCAGTCTTTGACTTTCCAAGATGCAGCTCTAAATGCAGTATTCCCTTCCTTTCCCCCACCCCCATTCCTTTTGTTATGGCAATACAAGGCACCACACACACATATTCAAAAAACTGTTCAATAAGAGGCAAACAGACCATGCTATAATATCTCATGCTGTTTATCCATCAAAAATCAGGTATTCTTAATTGAGCACCCTTGTCCCTCCAGATCATGATTGAGGGAACGGGGAAAGAGCAGATCAAAGGTTCTGATCCCTTTGCTAGAGTGGAGACATGAAATCAGAACCAAATACAAACTCCGAGCGGTATTGCATTACAGCAGGGCTCCTCTCGCTTTTCTTTTCACTCTTATTAAGACAAACGGACTTAAGCCTCCCGCCCTCCCACAAAACGCGGACCATGATGCGGATGCTGCCCGGCCGGTCCCCGCGTTACCCGGAGCCGCCGTCCCGGCACGGCGGGGCTGAGGCGGCCGGGCCGGGCTCGGAGCTCGCTCCGTCCCGGGGGAGCCGAGCGGAACCGCAGCCCGGCCCGGGGGATCGCCGCCGGTTCTCCCTCGCCTGGCGGGGGGCGGTGGCGGCGCCTCCCCGGGCACAGCGGGGACAAGCGGGAGGGCGGCAGCCCCCGGTGCCGGAGCCCCGCGCCGCCGACCGCGACGGCGCCGGCCGCTCCGCCATGCCGCAGGGGCTCCCCTTCACCCCCGCTCCCCGTCCGCTTGCGGGCAGCTCGGTTGCCAGGGGATGGGGATGGGGATGAAGATGAGGATGCGATAAAGCGGGGGCAGCCGCTCGCGGGGAGAGCAGCCCCCAGCCCCGATTCGAGGGGAGCATCGGCCGTGCTGGCGGGGGCCGGAGGCGTGCCCGGGGGCTCCCCTCTCCCCTGAGGGGACCCGCGGGATGCTGCCGCCCCACCCCCGACGGAGCCGCCCGTGCCCGCGACGACCCCGGCCGGCGGACGGTATGTCCGTCTGTCGGTCGGTCACACCCCGCCCTGCGCCCCCGGTCCTTACCGCGGTGCAGCGGCGGGGCCGGTCCCGGGCAGCGGGGCAGCCGCAGCCGCAGCCGCTCTTTTGTGTGGCTGCCGAGCGCCGCACACCGCGGCGGGCCCGCCCGGGAACCTGCCTGCGCCAGCGCCCGGGAACCTGCATGGCGCATAGCGCCCGCGCCGCCTCACGGCCCCGGCGGGAGCGGGGGGGCGGCCCCGGGCCCCGCGCAGCCCGGGGGGCTCGGCGGGACGCACTGACCTGCCCGCCATCCACCTCCGGACCGGGGCCGGGCACCGTGCCAGCTCCGCGTGTGCCGCACTCGTCGGCGGCAGCCAGCGACAGGACGAGGAGCAATGGCCATAAACTGAAGCACAAGTTTCACCTCAGCGTGAGGGAGAACTTCTTCACATAGAGGGTGGCACAGCGCTGGCAGAGCTGCCCGGGGAGGCTGTGGCGTCTCCCTCTCTGAAGACACTCCGAACCCACCTGGACGCGTTCCCGTGTCACCCGCTGCAGGTGCCCGTGCCTCCCAGCCCCAGCAGCTGTGGCTCAGTGACCGTGTCCAGGAGCGGGCACTGGGCAGAGCAGGCCGCGGCCCCGGCCCCAGCTCCCTCCCGAGCCCCTGGAGCCGCGGCTGCCACAGCGATGTTTGCTGGACGCCCGCATCCCGCTGTGGACTCGGCAAGGCCGCTCTGTATCCCCGCGGACCCGCTTCGGCGCTGGGCCGGAGCTGAGGGTGTTTTCTGGGAGTCTCCACAGCATCTCTGTGCGAATAACATTGCTGAATGCCATGTCATCCTGCTAGGTGATCGCCTCACCTTTCCCTGTTGCTTGAGGTGCTCCTAAAAGCCAAACACCAAAAGTTTGAACATTATAGCAGGGGACAGCACTGGACTCAGTCACGTTCCATCGTGCGGCCAGATTTATGAGAACAAATCACGATTTTTGTGCCCTTGTGCAAATAATACATAGATCCACCCCTAAAGTTTAATAATGTAGGAGTCAATGTGTGCTGTTTAAAAGCTCACTGAAGAGGGTTTCTCCAAAAACATTTCTTGGGGTGGGTGATAAACACAGTTAGTTCCTCAGGCCTTTTATTAGAAACCTCTAGATCTTTTGAGGGAAGCTAGGTGATAGTGACTATTTTGTATACAAAGAAACGCGTATCTTAGAGCAATTCTGACAGGCTTTGCTAATACTTATGCAAATTTGAGATAGTAGCTAATCTTTCTCACTACAGCAAAAGTAAAAAGCTGTCCTGATGTAATTACACTGCACTGCAATCAGCCAGGTATCCGTGTTTACTGTAATAGCTGTGTGCTCAGAGTGGTGTGTGTTCATTTTGCCCTGGTGTTAGCACCAAGGCACATCCCATGTACATGCAAAGGTCTTCATGGAAACACCATTTTGTGGGTTGTTTTTTTTTAGTTTAGTTGTTAAGATTTTTGTTAAATCTCCATTTGCTGCTAAGAGGCTGTTTTCTGTCATGGTTTTCTATGGTGACTTTTCCCATCTGTCCCTTTCTACATCCCAATTACTTGACAGATTTTGGTTTTCTTTTGAGGATACTAAAAACTCAAAACATTACCCAAACTGTAATGCATGTATGTTTTACACAGAACTGCAGTGTATGATCTGTAGACAGGTTGTTAAAACATTTGGCAAAGATCTTGTAATTCATATTATTAATTCTCAAAGTTGTTAACTTGATGAAACAGCCTCATATACATAATAAAGTCTCACTTCACTTTATCAAAATACCAAAAGCACTATTTCCAGCCCAACAGGGCAGGTGTTTTCTTTATGAAGTTACTGCAGCTGTAAATATTGTACCACAGCTGACCTCTCAAAGACTTCAGAGGTCCCAAAGGGAGTAGGATATATTTTTTTTTTACTGTTTCAAATTTAAGTTTCTAACAAACATTCTCCTTCCACGTCATTTTGGAGGCAGTGACTCAGACAGATGGTTATTATGGAAAATTATATACAAAAATAGAAGGTAAAAATAGGGTGCATGATACCAGTCCATGAATGTCTCACTCTTCAATTTCTGTAAATAATCATTTCCATAAAAGCCAGCCATGGGTGCAGAGTTGGATATTCCCTTTATTTAATGCAAATTGTGCATCATCACATATCCTTTCTGGGTACCTGCAGTTACAAATTACTTCAGATCTTAAAATCATGTTTTGAACCTGTTAAAATTACTGAAAAAAATGCACTGTTAAAAATAAGTAAAAATTTTCATTAAAGATCTACTTCACAGAAGATATTAGTACCTATTTACTATTTTTGTATTAGCAGTAACACTTTAGATTAGATCTAGAAAAGTCATTAAATGCTTCAAAATGTATAATTACTTTAAAATGTATTAGAGAACTCTTCCTCATTTGTGAGTCTATGCTATGTACTCTGCAATTAGCAATGCTTTTTGACAACATGCCAGACAGTGTAAATGAACATTAAAATTGACAGTTAAGATAATTTTATAGATATTTAAAGATCATACAAGACACAAACATCCCTCCTTCACAATAAGATAAATATTTATTTCATAATTTTTCAAAGTGCTTTGACAATGCTTGTCAAAGGTGACAGATTTTGCATTCCTAAGTGGTTGAGGTCTTCCATTGGAAAATGTCAGCCCTAGGTTGATTAATTTATACATTGTTGTTTGATTCCATTTTCATATTAATTAACTAGTTGAACTTGATGATCTTATTCTGTTTGACAGCCTCAATTTGGCCAACATGGCAACTGCTTTGGTAAAGGAACTGATATTGAAACAATTAATTCTGAGTTTTTCTCTTAGTTAGGGGGTTCTTATGTCCAACTAACCCATGTCCAACTAACCATCACTACAGGAAGAATTCCTTGTAAGGACAGAATCAAATGAAGTGCCAAGGATATCATTGTCCATACACTCCTGGGGTAAGTACCTCAACCAGATAATGTAAACATCTCCATGTTTCATGGTCTTTCTATGAGACTTTAGCTTTATATGGTAATAATGAAAGCAACAGAATTCGGAATGAAATTTGGGTGCATTAATTGCAGAATAAGCATGACAGGAACAGAGTTTTTGCAGAATTGCAAAACTGTAAGGTTAGCTTTTAAAAAGCATGCAGTTAGTTCTTTTCCCAGCTTTTTAAGTTTGCTTCTAGGTTTGTCTCATCATAAGGAATGGGATTCATTCTGCAGCCTGTTCACCTCCTCTCACCTAGGAGTGACTTGAGGCCTGCAGAGAGGAAGTAAAAAAAGATACTTTGCATCATTTAATTATGAGCTCTTTAGCTGCCTGAGTAATGTTGATGGAGTCCAGAAAAATGTGTCTTTTCTGCTTTAGGCAGCATAAAATGGGAACATGCTTCAGCTCAGAGGGGAAAAAAGGCACATGGAGAGATTGGAACAGGGAATTCACACTTGACAAATGGCACAAGAGTGAGAAAATTTACTGGCAAAATGCTAACACTCCATCTTCTGAGAAGCTTGACATTATCAGAGAAGAAGGTTTTGCTGTTTTAAAAAATCCACCAAACAGACAAAAAACAAGAAAGAAGATCCTAATTCCCTTCCAAGACAATCAGGCTGCAGTTACTTGAATCACTGTTGTTCTTCCCAGAAGTTGTATAATGGTACAACATTAAATGTCCCTCCACTGAAAGAACAAATCACAGTTCTCTCATTCCCCCCCAGTTTCCATCCCTGAAATTCCACTGTTTTTCTGGGTGTTACTCCCCTCTTATAATCATGGCAGTGACAAAGAGTAAGGCCCATGTATGTAAGCCCTGTTCCAAACCTTTGGTAAGTCAGAACAACAACTTGTGAAAGCTGCCTGCCTTAAGGAGAGGTGAAGGATTACACAGCTGATAGGGGCTGATTCTGTTCCCACTGAAGTCTGAGGGAGTTAAGTTTATGAACAGGAACCTTCTCTCAGTTGTAGCTGTCTTCAGATCCTGTAGTTGTCTAGCTCCCGTGGCTATTCTCTAAGTCTATAGCTCCAGAAGGGGAAATTCTCTTGTCCTGTAGCACACACCCAGACAATTAAGGGGGCCTGATCCTATCAGTTTTTAAGAGCTTGTAAGAACATGATCCAGTTTTGTGTACCGATTAATTTGCAGCCCTAAACTGTGTTTTGCAGGGCTGGGGTTGTGTGTATGTGTGTGTTGGTGTTTTCTGGACTTCTGCCTTAGGAATTGTCAGAAAAAAGGTATAAACTGTGAGACAGGAACACAAGGGGGATAAAAGGTTGGGCTGAAGATCAAAAACGGCAATGCTTGCAGCCTTCTGAAGTGGTGTGGTGTGTATGGGTGAATGCTTAAAGCCTTCTGAAATTGTATGGGGAAACTCTGTGAGTTGTGGTTGTCTCAGCTGTGACACTACCTCAAGCTACTTACTCTGATATGTTGATAGATACCATACATAGAAGTCCATCTCCTTCAGACAGGACAAAGAAATGGAGAATGGACCATGGGAGGATGGTTTCTGTTGCATCAAACTAAGGGTATTTGGTTTAAAGACTTGTGTTCAATTATCTTATCCAGCTAGGCTTTTAGTATTGGCATTCCTATGCTGGTTTTGCAGAAAAGGTATCTCATTGTCTTTGACAGAAAGAAAAGGCAAAAGTGGCTTTGCTCAT
This sequence comes from Pyrgilauda ruficollis, assembly GCF_017590135.1. Lineage (NCBI taxonomy): Eukaryota > Metazoa > Chordata > Aves > Passeriformes > Passeridae > Pyrgilauda > Pyrgilauda ruficollis. The sequence continues at coordinate 14,381,034 of NW_024522539.1, forward strand.
AGAATGTCTCCTAGAATGGACAAATCATCTTTCAGGATTATTAAATCATTCTGCATTTCTGTCATAAGTGTTAGGATTTCTAAATTTAAGCATTTTAGAATTTAGATTACAAACTACCCTCTAAACAGTGATTTGATGAAATTTAGGAACCCTGTGGAAGGCTGTGTTTTTCTTAAAACATGACAGAAGGAGTATTTATTTTAAGTACAAAACTATCTTCTTAAAAAAAATCATGGCTTTGTAGAGATTTTTTCAGAAGTAAAATTCATGAGGAAATGTCAGTGTCTTTAAAAACATGTTTAAATCTCAGGTCAACATTATATTTGTATTTTGTTGCTGAAAGCATGACATACATTGCAAATAATTCCATTAAGTAAAAAGTTGTAGACTAAAATCATCTTCATATCAAGCTGAAGGTTCTTACTGCATATGTAGAGATGTAGGAAAATTTAAAATTCAGATTGTAGTTAAGCTAGGAAAGTATGACTTTTTAACGCTTGAGAAGACTAAAGAAATAGTAAGTCTTCTATTTCTACAGCTGAAATATCAAAACAAACCTGTTATAGAAAGCATCAGGAAAAGACTGCTTGGGTAATATACACCAATCAAGTGAAGTCTGTTCATAAATAAGTTAACAAAACTGCCTGCAGCCTGTGACATCAGCATACTGGCGTGGTCTTTAATGCAAACAACTGTGTACAGAATTATGTGGAGTGTGCTTGCCACTGATTCTGTAAGTGCTTCTGCACAGGAAAGCCTTATTTGTAAACTAAGTGAAAAGGTTAATTGCTGCTTGTTCATGTCTCTTCAAGATGTCCTTCTGTGCAGAAAGCTTGGGAAAAAAAAACTTTAAGAAACCCGAAAAATGGGAAAACTAAAATGTCACAAGTACATTACAGTATGAAATATATGTCAGGCAAATAGTTTTCGGGTTCTCTTCTTGCATTGCCTGCATATCCACAAAGTTCATAAAACAAATAAATGAGGATTTGTGCATGTTAACTTCCTTGGCAGTAATTGTTATGCCAAGAAAAACTTATTTACTGATTGTAGACATCCATACAATAATATATGGGGTTTTTATTGCATGAACCAATCAATCAGTGTGAAGCACAGATGGTGAATGGTGAAAAGAGAAAACACAAGGTTTGTTTTCCTTTATTTCTGAAGAAAATGTCTAAGCTATTTTGTTGTCACTGGGAAGTGGGTTTCTGCTCTGAAATGTAGAGCAAAATAATGCAGCTTGACCTAGAAACTGTACAGTTTCTGTGGCTACAGAAGTAAAATCTTGCTGCAAACAGGCAACAAAAGATAAATTGCTATGGTACTTATGTAACTTAGCTCATGTATTTGTGTTTAGAATCACAGAGAATTCAAGAAATGCCAACATATTAATTCTGAAAATTAAATCAGCAATAACAACAAAGATAGACCCTAAATCTGTATCACTATTTCAGTACTCAAAAGCTGTACTTCATCCATGGGAACTTCAATGAACTTGTAAAGACTGAATACCACATCAATATTCCCAGCACCAGCTCAGGAACTTCACAACTCTTCTATTGTTTAATTTATGAATATTGCAGCTCAAGCTTGCTCAAGTTCCACAAGGACTCCATGGCAATCTTTAGGGTGAAGAAAAATCACAGGTTTGCCATGTGCACCTATTTTTGGCTCTTCACTCAATATTCGTATCTTTTTTTTCTTCAGTTCTGTCATAGCCGCTTTTATGTCATCAACCTTTTAAAAAAGATACAATTCACACAAATTAACATATTGCACTGTATTATGCAGATTTTACATTTTGGAGCAATAGCAGTTCCTTACTGAAATGTTATTTCTAAGTTCTAATATAATTCTGAAAATAAATTAAGTTGTAAACCATTTAAAAACGGAAGTATTTTTATTTTTAATACTACATGGAGTTTGCATTTTGAAGATTTGAAGATTTTATAAAACACTATTTAAATGGATTGTGCAATATTTAAGAAATTAATAAACTGAAATCACTCATGCAGAAAGACCATTGATCTTTTTGTTGTTACTTTATAAGGACTCCATAAATAATCTAAATTCTGCATTACTTTCTGCTCTCAATAACTAAAGAATAATACCTCCCTTTATCAATGATGACAGAGCACTGACTCATTAAATGGTGAAAAAGGGAGGGCAGTAGGCAGAAGGTAAAAGTCCCTTTTAGATTTATGTATTCTGCTTCTGAGTAGGTTAAGGTTCATTAAGTTTCCTAAGGAAAAAAGCTTGGAATAATCAAAAATATATCCAGATGTGGTCTTTGTATTGAACTTTACTATAATAACAGCCATTAATACAGTATTTCAGTACAGTTTCCTACAGAAATATGTAATTAACAAAAATACCTATACTGTATGCTGTGATCTGAAGTTCTGATGGCATGTCATCTAATGAAATTTTAATTTTCCTACAACTTAAATACATTCGTTTTTAAAAATAATAATGTTAGTACTCAGTTTAGAAAGTTCAATAGTCAATAATCAATAAAGACCTAGAATTGAAATAATATAATTGCTATTTTTCAAGACTGAGGTGTCTGGACATAATTTAGTGAATAAACTCTTCTCCCAATGCCATAGTAGGGAAGAAGGAAATTCCTAGCTTTAATTCAGAGGAACAGACATCACCTAATTCCTACCTATCTGCAGCAGTTTTGTTCATGAATATTCCAAACTCACTACAGCTCTTTCCACACACAACTACCAGTCTGCAAAACAAAAAGGAATGACTGTCAAATTATCTAAACTAGAGAGGCCACATGTGACATGTGCCATGGCCCCCTCCAGATTCTTTCCCCGAGCAGAAAAGCCACAGCAGCTGCTGCTCCTGTCCTGCAGAGATGGCCTGAAGAGGAGTCTGGGCTCAGCTGGAATGAATTCCTGCATCCCCAAGGATGAGTGACAGTAAACAATGGAAAGCCTTTGGGTGCATCCATGTTAGAAGAGGCTTGGATTGCTCTCTTACTCTGTTGTGTCCAGCATGGCTTTCACTGCAGGCATTAAATTGTAACTGGTCAGGAATAGTTTAATTCCCTCTTAAAATAGTTACCTTTTTTGAAACAAGCTGCCTATCAAAACATCTATTTTGTATAAGAGAGAAGAAATACAACAGCCTTGTATGTTAGTTCTTAACACAGGTCAAACCTATTGAAACATGCATACTTGAATGTATCTATCTCATTACAAGAATATTATGTTAAAATACCTCAATGCAGATATGATGCATTCCTCCAGTCTTGTTTTTTTGCAGGAAGCTTGCAATCGGACTTTTCTCTCCTAAAGGATGTAGAAGTTCCAGCTTGGTGTTTCCCAGCTCCACAAAAACAGTGTAGACACCATGTTCAGGAAGAGCAACAGTCTCACTCACCTGGGCTCCTAACACATCTTTATACAAGGACTGAGCTTTCTCCAAATCAGGCACTGCAATTGCCACGTGATTAAGTCGGCCCAGTTTCCACAAACAGCTTGGAATGTTTTGTGAGAAGGACTTTGATGATGATAGAGTTCGTACTGTGGGAGCAGAAGTCTGCAGTCTGCTAAGAAGCCCTGAAAAAAAAGTGAACAGCACTGACATGCTGCTTTTGAGAAAGTCTCAGTGCCTGCTCTTTCCCCTATAAAGGCCTGCAGAGCTGCCAAGTCATTGGCACACCCTTGTGCAATGCTCAGGGCAGACTGAGAGCAAGGAAGCAGTTACTCTGTTTTCAGAGTAAGTAAATATTCAGAAGTATTAAAATAATAATAAATAAAACCCCAAATCAGACTCAAATTTGGTGCAAATCCTTACATATGCCTGTTGAAAAGAGGAAAACAGGACCAATTGTAAAGGCCAACTGTATAATGTGTTTAAAAGTGACTTTTGAAATTTTCAGAGCTTCTTATGAAATAAAGAAATAAGGATATGCCTGTACATCTCAAAATTATAGCAAACAAACAAAAAGATCTCAAAAAATAAAGATATGAGGGTACTTACAAATTAATTACCTTAACAATTAATCTGTCAGTACTAGCATCTGGAGGGGTTGGGGGTGGGGACAAATTGTGATAGTATCAGTTGTTTCTAGAAGCAAAATTAGAATTAAAGGACATATTCATAAAAGCCGCATTTTAATTCCACACCAGTTTGCTTTAGGCCAAGTCAGAGCTCCCAATGCCTCAAGGCCAAGCTAGAGGCATCTCAGCATTCTGGGAGTCTTTGAGGCATTCTTTGCTTTAAAGTCACAAATGTGCTGTTTTGCTAAGAGGTTGTGCCAGCGATGCACTGAGATTCTGGATGCTTTGCAAACACTGAGGACAGATAGCCTGGCTGGGCTCTTGGTACTCTGTAAGGTCAGTAATAGCTGTAATTAATTAAATCAGCTTTGCTTCACAGTACGGAACTACCATTCCACAGGAGAACGACCATTCCACAGGAATCCCACATTCTGCCAGTTAACTTTTCTTCAAAAACTGATGAATCCTTAAACCTAAGTCTTTCTGAGCATGGAGCTGTGATGTAGGAAGAAATGTTTGCATGTATTTGACACTTACAACATGCAGTGTGCATATTAGCAAGGACTCAGTGTCACAAAAGTAAGTCTATTCACAATCTTTTGATGATACTAAATTAACATCCTACATTAAGTATTTCCAGAAACTTGTCCAGTGCTGCAAGTAACTGCCCTGCAGTATTTCTTGCCAGGCTTTCACACAGTCCATCCTGTCATCTCCTTCATCACAGCCAGAAGTTCTGGACAATTCTTTCGCTTGGTACCTTTAGGATATCATACTGGTATAGGACAGCAACTGCTTTTCAACTTTTTACATGTTAAAAAAATCCCTTAGAAATTTTCAGGCAAAAAAGAAATTTTTGTTTTTCAAATGTCTGTGCAGAAACTATTTTGTAGAAATACTTGCCATGTTCATGCCGCTGAGTCAGGGTGAACCAAGTAATTCTGTGAGGGAGCAGTGCTGTGCAATGCCTAAAATGCACGAGGTACAAACATGCAGGAACTAGGTGGCATGATTAAAGGCATGGCTAATTAACTAGTATAGGGTTTGACAGTTAACCAGAGTAAATAAATGTGTTACAAAAAGTAACAACCCCCCAATATCTGCTATGCAGTCTTTCCCGCCCACGTAAGTTTTCTTCTGAAGTAGCTCCATTTTGTACTGTAATTTCTTACGACATTATTCAATTCTTGCTGAAGCAAGAGATTTTTTTCCACTTGAAGGAAGGCAGTATTCTCTAAAGAAGAAAAATCCTTTGAAAGAGAAGGATCCCTTACTATATAACTTATTATGTTTTCCAGAGCCTTTTATGGTTTTATTCTTTCTTCCAAATATTAACAGACTGCAGTTCAATAGAAATACTACTAATGTAGGTATTTTTTTCAAGCAGTCTTTACTAATGGAAAGGCAAGGATTTTCCTATTCTTTCACATCTGACATCTCTAGTTCTTGCTGCACTTCACACACGGCATATGACCACACAGTTACTGTAATTTTATTTGGTTTTTTCTTTTTCAAGTAAATTGTCAAAGACACAGACTGTTTGTTACTCAGCAATTTGAGAAGCACTAGAAAAAACAATAGAAAATGTTCTTTCTTTTGGGTTCTGCCCCAAAAAAGTGAAGTATATTCCTAGGATTCTTGTAAAGTCAAAGATACTTATATGCTCACTCATATAAGCATTTATTCTATGAAGTCTTGTGAATTTATCCTAGCTCTAGTCAGATGCATACAGAGTATTAATTTTAAATCCATAATTGAATTGACTGAGATTAAACAAAAACCATTTGTGTTTTTCTTCAATTATCTAGATTAGTAACCATATAGATTACTTAAAATTTTAATCTTCTTCTAACCCAACAATCAAAAAATGGCCCTGCAGTGAAAAAGAAAGCTTTTCAGAAACTTCAAATTGAAACCCCATCACTTCCATGTTTCCAGGAAAGAAACACTTGTATTTATATATATACACATCTAAAACTAGTTCTGTATTATATAACTTTCTTCAGCTTCATTTGAAGAATATTTTTAAATTGATCTATTAGGGGTGTCATTCTATTGATGATTGACTATGCACATCAGAGCTTAAATATACAATTGTACCAGGTAAGGGTTACATTCTTTAACTGAGCAGATTATGAAGTAACAAGTCTGAAGTACCTCATAAACTGAGATCCTCATCCTTCAAATGTTTATTCATAGGCTTGTTTGTTGCTTCTGATGTGGAGCAGTGTTCATTGGCTTAATCAAGGAAACTAAGGAATCAAAAACAAGCCAAATCCAACTGAACTCAGTCTCATTCTCTGTGGGAAGGTTTTACAACAGTGGGTTGCAGTTAAAACCTTGTCACTGGGCACTGCTTTATTGTCACTCTTTCCAGGGGGAGATGAACTCCCAAAGCATGGAGAGGATGCTGTTACCATAGGGAATCTGGCACACAGGGGCTGTGTGTTCACTCTCTGGACCAAATGGAGAAAGGGCATAGTGTGGTCATTCTCAAATTCCAGCAATTTCAAGGTGGTGTGAGCATATTGGGAACTCTGGAAGCCAACTGGGCTCACAGCGCTGCTCTGCTCCTTGCTGGACGGGGCTTTTGGGAATCAGATGGGCTTCACAGTACAAGGAAAGTGAGTCTCAGTGTGCTGCAGCTCTTGTTCCCTCCTTCAAAGTGCAGTCATGCAATGGTGTTTTCATGCCCAGTATCCTACTGACCGAGCACTGACAGCACTGAGCCTCTCATTCACTTTTCTCATGGTCTGTAGTGACCAAGTGAAATTGTGTGGTTTGGGCATTGTGACTTCAACCCACCCTACCAGAGTGAGGTTATATCATGAACAGGAAATTATTTTGAGTTTGACCTCCAAACCACACTTCAAAAAAGACAAGCTCCTCCTTGCACCTTAAGTTTGGCGTTTGCTCTGTAAGTTTACCCTATGCGAGCTAAAGTCAGCTGTTAACGTGCCCGTCAGTCGGATCGGGAGACCTTGTTTTTATTTACAGAAGCGGCAGTTTGGTTCGGCCTGCGAGGCTCTCACGGGCAGATCCGCCAGGCCGGAGCAGGCACCGAGACCCGCGGCCGCCCCGTGGCGGAGCCGCCGCCGCCGCCCGCGCTCCCGCCGCCCTTCCCGCCGCCCTTCTCGCCGCCGCCCCGCGTTACCGGCCGCTCCGCGCCGCAGCACCGCCGCCATCTCACCGCCCGATCGGCCGCGGGCAGCGCCGCCCTCCCCGGCACCCTCGGTGCGGGCCCGGCAGCAGCGCAGCGTGTGGGCAGCGCCGTGTCACCGCGAGGGGCCGTGCCCGCCAGCACAGCGCGCCATTGGAGCGGCACCGCGCCGCTGAGGGGAGGCGGCCGCGCCCTCCCGGGGCCGTGCGCTCCCGGGGGCCGCGCGCTCCCGGGGGCCGTGCCTCCCCACAGGCCGTGCCCGCCGCAAGGGCCGTGCTCTCCCGGGGGCCGTGCCCTCCCGGGAACCGTGCCCTTGCGGAGGCCGTACCCTCCCACAGGCCGTGCCCTCCCTGGGGCCGCGCTGGGGAGGCGGCCGCGCCCTCCCGGGGCCGTGCGCTCCCGGGGGCCGTGCCCCCCCACGGGCCGTGCCCTCCCACAGGCCGTGCCCTCCCACAGGCCGTGCCCGCCCAGGTACCGTGCCCGCCCAGGTACCGTGCCCTCCCGGGGACCGTGCCCTCCCTGGGGCCGTGCCCTCCCACAGGCCGTGCCCTCCCCGGGGCACTGCACAGATCTGGGAGAGACCGAGGTAGAACGAAGTATTTGCCGAGGAAGTTTTCTGAGCAAATCCCACAGAAACAGGTTGGAAAAGACCTCCGAGATCATGGAGTCCAAACTATGACTGAACACGACCTTGTCGACTAAACCAGGGCTCTTAAGTGCCACATCCAGACTTAAACACTTCCAGGAACAGTAACTCCACCACCTCCCTAGGCAGCTCATTCAAATATCTAATCACCCTTTCTGTGAAGAAATTTCGTATGATGTCCAACCTAAATGTCCCCTGGTGCAGCTTGAGACCATGTCCTCCCGTCCCATCACCAGGACAAGTGACACCAGGAGGGTGATACGCTACAGCCTCCTGCTGTAGGGAGCCCTGGAGGGCAGTGAGGTCACCCCAAGTCTCCTTTTCTCCAGGCTGAGGCCTCCAGCTCCCTCAGCCGCTCCTCACCTGACTGGTGCTCCAGTTACTTTTCCAGTTCTGTTGCCATTCTCTGGACTTGCTCCAACACCTCAATGTCCTTCCTGAATTGAGAGGCCCAGAACTCAAGGGTGGCCTTACCAGTGCAGAGTACAGGGGAAGAATCACTTCCCTGACCTGCTGGCCTCACTATTCCTGGTACAGAGCGGGATGCCATAAACATTGTGCCAGAGAGACTGAGGACAGCGAGCAGGCTGTCTGCTGATGCTGCACTCTTGTGTGTCAGGCATAGCACACTGCGAGCTGTTGAGATATAGCCTGCATAGAGAGACAGCTTGTGCCACTTCAAATCTGACTTTATGTGATTAGTTAAAAGCACAGATTAAAATCAGTGGTCAAAATGGGTATTTGAAAGTCCCAATATATGACATTTTCAATTTCCAGCCCAGGTTGTGTGTCAGGTGTGTTTCTGATGCTCAGAGAATTTCAGGTACAGGTCACAGTCACAGCTCTGCTGGCTGGGCCCTGCTCCACGCCATGGTTTTTGGAGTGTGCAAAGTGACAGTGGGGAAACACAGAGGTGGCATTGCAGGGCACTGAAAAGACTTCATTTGTGAAAGCAGCAGAGGCAGGAGCAGTATTGAAATTAAAAGGTTAGTCACAGTTTTGCATCGAGTTGCAGAAGGGCTGTGTGGATGGCTGAAAACACAAGGGTCTGTGGGTGTAGGTCTTAATTTGACTTTATAAAATAAACTTTAAGGAAACCACGAGATGTAAGAGGGGAGCTGAAGAGCACTGGGCAGTGCTGTGCGGATGGTGCAGGGGTGTGTGCGTGCCTCGTTAGCCTGAACTTGTAGACACCAGGTGAGATCGGGTGTTTTGCCCACAAATCAGCTGGAAATGTGCAGTTCCAAAATAGCCCTTGTATCTAGGTCAGAGATTCAAAACTGTGAAGTAAGATGACTGTAGCTCCACTATATTTAGAGCACGCTTCCCAGTGCTGATGCACATCCCAGCCTACAGCAACACCGCGCCCGTCCCAGGGCGGGAAGCAGCAGCCATCGGGCATGACCGCCATACCCTGTGGGGGTTCTGGGAGAACGAGGCGCTTCTAACAGAGGGCTGGGCCAGGAGTACGGGGTGCTTTGGTTCAGGAGGCAGGAATGCCATGGCTGGGGAGGCAGGAATGCCACGGCTCGGGAAGCGGGGCGGGGCAGAGCTCCGCGGGCGGAACCGCTGTGTGCGGAACCGCTGTGTGCGGAACCTTGGCGGCGGCCGCGGGAGCCGCCCGGGCCTGAGCGCCGGGCGCACGGCGGGGGCGGTGCCGGGGCCCCACGTGTGCGCGGCGCGATGGCGGCGGTGCCGGCGCTCCCGGGGCTCCAGGGGATCCAGACGTGCCTCAGGGTGGCGGGAGCGGCGGCGGCGCGCCCCGAGTGCTTCCTCAGGTACCGCGGGGCGGCGGGGGAGGCATTGGTAGCCGTAGAGAAAAACCTGGAGGAGACTAGCCAGGTGTAAAAGTTGAGGGGTGAGGCGGTGGAGAAGCGCAGTGACCTCTGTGCCGCCTGGGGTCTGGCTCCTGGACCACTGAGGTGTTTAGTGCTGTACTGTTCACTTCCCCAAAATGCCTGGAGTGCTTAAATAAGATCAACGTGTTGTAAGATGCAGCTGGAGAAAGCTGGAATTTTCTGTCCAGCTGCCGCTTCATACACGAAGTGTAATAAAGCTGAAAGGATTAAGAATTTAGTGGGTTTTTTTTTTCTGTGACTGTAGGAGCAGTGCTCCAAGCCATGCGTTCTAAACATTTTGTACCTAATGCCTAGTTTGAATAGCACCTGCTTCTGAACACCTATCTGTTTTTTTTTTTTTTTTTCTGTGACTGTAGTAGCAGTGCTCCAAGCCAATGTGTGGAGAGCTAAGCCGCAGCAGTAACTATTGAAAGGTGCTGCTGTGTAGCACCAGAGAACCAAAGCAGGTACCAGAGCAGCAGTGTGGATGTGACTGACTTAGTGGAAAGTGCTAAGCTCTTTTATTTTTCTGCTCTCAGTGTGCAGGATGGACTGGCTGCCGACTTCAGAGCAATGACAAAGACTCTCTACGATCTCAATAAAGGAAGTGACATAGTTCGTGGGGGCCCTCTAAAAGAGCTGGTGATAGAAAATTTTGATGAAGAACAGATTTGGCAGCAACTGGAGCTCCAGAACAATGCAATTCTCAATTTCTTCAAGAAATCCATTGCAAGGGATGCGGAGGATGAAGACCTTTGCCTTCTCTCAGACCAGGAAGAGGATGGCTCTGATGCAGAGGCCAGCAGTGACAAGGAGTTGGAAGACAACATCATGGAAGCAGAACCTGAACAGATGGATGTTTATACAAAAGATAAAGATAAAACTAAAGCTAAAGAAAAGCAAAGTAAACTCAGAGAAAGCATAATGCAGAAAGACAGTGATGAGGATTCTGATATTGACTTTGATATTGAAGCACTGGAGCAACAAACTAAAGCAGCCAAGGAAACCACACTGAGAAGGAAGGGAAGGAAATCTGTAGTGGATGACAAGTTTTTCAAGCTAGCTGAGATGGAAGCTTTTTTAGAACATGCAGAGAAGGAAGACAGGGAAGAAGAAGAAGAAGAAGATGATATTAATTATTTTGAAGACATTATCTCAGATGATGAGGAAGACTCTGAAGAAGCTAAAATTAACGTAAGTTTTTTCCTTTAAATCAAAATCTGGTGTCTGTTAGGAGGACCATAAAGTGTTTAACTCTGTGTAGAAACTGCTAAGTTACATTTGTTTATGTGACTAATGATTACTTCTGAAGCTTTACTTTAACAATTAATATCTGGTAAGGAAATTCCCTGGTGTAGAAGGACATAGCATCCTGCTATTCCAGTCTCTCCTTACATGGGCCTTGGGCTTTTACATAAATAAAGGAAGAGATAATACCCATGGGAAATCAGGGACCTTGAAGAATTGCAGAATAGGTGACCCAGAAAATGAAAAATCTGGCAATTAGAGATCACTGAGGTGGCTGATGCAGAGCAAAGGGTTTTTTTCCCAGGGACCTTGCCTTGTAACTCTGATACAATTTAAATTGATGAGTGATTGATTCAAAAGTAAGTATTTTATTATTTAATATTACCAGACATTCTCACTAGCAAGTAAGAAATATACCCAGGGAATTAGTGTGCATTCCAACAAGAATTTGGCAAAATCTACAGCTCCTTGACTTCTGTATGTGCAAGTGGTAGAGAATTGTAAACACCAGGAAAAGAAATCAGTTTTACTGTGACACCCTACTACAGGTTAATGCACCACTCCCTGAATTACTGTTGCTCAAGTAGTGCACTAAAGACTTTAAAAGACAGGATACCCTTTGATTTCTGTCAGTCTTAACAGCTTTGGTTTGTTTGTTTTTTTTTTCTTTCCCTCTCACCTTTTTAGCCAATGAAAAGTTCCAGAGATATGACGTACAAAGATTTCTTTGATCTGGTTGATGATGATGATGGTGATGATGATGGTGATGATGATTTAGTAGCTAGTGATGCTGAAGAGGATCAGGAGGAGGAAGCAGACAGTGCCATTGAAGAGCAAAATGAAGAAAGTATGTCTGAGTAAGTAAAATGCAGGTAAAATGCCCTCATAATTTTACACTAAAGAAAGCAGAAAATACTGAGAATGCCACACTCACTCTGGTCATAGTTTGCCATTCTCAGTTAACTGTTGTATGTTCATGGTTTGTGTTGTCACCTTATTTATATTTTTAAAATATTGTCCTTTGATCTTTATTTGAGTAAAGCATTTAAAAGTTGTTCAGAGTTATTCTTATTATCCAGAAGTTTCCCTAATGTCCTCTGCCTTTAGGGGGATGCTTGAGACCTGTTGTAAACTGTAAGTTACTTGTAACAGGTAAACATCTGAAATATCCTCATGTGAAAAATTATAAAGGCTTCTCAACTTTTATTTTATATTAAATGGTTTTGTTACAGGTTTGAGGATATGGATGAAATGGTGGAGCACATGAGAAGTAAAGAAGCTTCTAAAAAAGTAACTTTCAGTTTGCCAGATGACAGTGAAACAGAAGATGTAACTGAAGTGCAATTAGAGAAGGGCTCCAGTCCCAGTGAAATAAAGTCATCATTTGAGAAGAGACAGGAAAAGGTAATTTTGGTTTGGTTTTCTTTGGGTTTCGTTCATATTTTATTTGGCTAATACTTTGAAACAGTGGCAAATACTTTTTTTTTTTTTTTACTGGTTGTTTCATTTGTTCAGAGTCCAGCAAATAAAAAGAAGGTATTTAAAATTTAAGGAAGACATGTGGTTTATCTACATAGATACATCTTCAATCATATATCCCCTCACATACCTGAAATAAATACTAATTTTTTTGCTGTGAGTTTATGAGTGAGCTCTTCTAAACTTCCTAGGAAATTGTGTTTTTCAGATGAGCAAAAAAATAAAAAGCTTGGAAGAAGCATTGTTAGAGGAGAAACCTTGGCAGCTTAAAGGAGAAGTGACTGGGCAGAAACGGCCTGAGAACAGCCTTTTGGAAGAAACAGTGCTTTTTGACCATGCAGTGCGAATGGGTAAGGGGAGGGACGGGGCTTTGCTCACAGCATGTTGCAGACCATGCTGGGTGTTCTGCCCTTTGACCTTGCTGAAAACACCTGTGACTCAAGAGGACACCAGGTTCAACTTCTTGATGTGATTTTGAGGTTGTTTCACACTGCATTTTCACAGTAGAAACTACAGGAAATGGTAAAATTTTTTAAAAAAAATTTAAATTGATGTGAAAGTTCATAACTTTGGTGGCAGACCTCATAATTTATCAGCCTTACATAATATGACTTTTATATTTACTTCACCTTCAATTGGTACATTTTTGTGAAAGCTTTACTTTGTTTTTCTGTAGTTTATTCTTTATAAAATAAGACCTGTTTCTTGCTGGAGAAACATTAATCTTAAAATTCTTTGCCTTTTCCTTTCAGCACCTGTGATCACAGAAGAAACTACTTTTCAGCTGGAAGATCTCATTAAACAGAGAATATTGGATGAGGTTAGTATTATCTTATCTGTTCCTCCTTACACTGTTCATAGACTTGATTCACAGGGCATATTCCAAGGATGAGCTGGAAGCATTCCCAATGTTAGGGGTAGAATTATCTTAATTTCTGCAACTGATTGTTCTTTTGTCTTGATGAGTGTGTCTTTAGATTTCTAAGGAGGCCTATTTTTATATCCCTGTTATACACCATGTTTTAGTGCACTTCAAAACAGACTGTGTGCAGATAAAACTAAGGAGTTTATCTGCAATATAAAGCCAGCCTGTAGTGCTCTGAGCATTCTGAACACTGACCAAAACTCAGTTGTTCGCTTCAAAACCAGATGAGCAAAAAAATAAAAAGCTTGGAAGAAGCATTGTTCAAAGCTAGTGATAGAAAATTTGTATTTCACAGCTTGTTGAGCCTTACTGTCCATTGAATTTTAAAAGATGGAGAAGAGTTTCAACTTGTTATAGTTGTTGACTTCGTTCATAAGACCAAGGATACAAGTAGAGCTACAACTTTTATTACTTTTTTTTTAAATGAAAGTGCACAACTTGATGAGTCCTGGGATGCTATATGCATAAACTAGTTAATGTGCCAGATAAATAACTGAAAAATGTTCTAAATAAAATATAGCTGGTAGATGTGGCTGTACTTGCATTTGGTCATTACTGTGACTTTCTCAGGCATGGGATGACGTAGTACCAAAAGAGAAACCCAAAGAGGAAGCTTTTGAGTACAAGAAGCGGATCAGTTTGGATCATGAAAAGAGTAAGCTGAGTCTGGCTGAAATCTACGAGCAAGAATACATGAAACTTCACCAGGTAACATAAACAATGCCTTTCCTTTGGGCTGGAAGTTCACACCGTGTTCTCTTGTGTGTTCATTTATACACTTTCCAAGTGGAAGTAATTTAGTCTTTCTCTGAGTGTTCACCAGTGAAAGGGCTCTGAATTGTAAGTGGTGTTGTTACCAGTCTTGCTAAAGTAAAGTAGCCTTATGAATGATGTTACAGTTACATTGCATTTTTAATGCAGCAAAAGACTGAAGAGGAGGAAAATCCTGAACACAAAGAAATTCAGGAAATGATGGATTCACTCTTCCAGAAGCTGGATGCACTTTGTAATTTCCACTTCACACCCAAACCAGTAAGTGCATAAGTTTCATAAAGTTGGGGGCTTTCTCCCTTTTTTTAAACTGGATACTTTAAAATATATTCCAGAAATGGAAAGCAGAGTAAACATTGGTGTTTACTGAGCTCATTCTTATTTCATATTAAATGCACTGTGACTGCCTCTAAACAAACCCAACTGCTTGTGATCTTCAGTTGTCTGTCAGCTGCTGAGGTGCTGTGCTCAGTCCTGAATGTGTCTCCTTATTTCTAGCCGGTGCCAGAAGTTAAAATCGTTTCCAACCTTCCAGCTATAAGTATGGAAGAAGTAGCACCAGTTGCTGTTAGTGATGCTGCTCTCTTAGCACCAGAGGAGATCAAGGTAAATATAAAATGGCATAAGGGGGTTATAGAAGGATGTACTGTCTGTCAGTGGGAATTGTGCTCTTCCCATCCTGGTGGGTGGTTCCTCACCTTGTGGACTTTTTGGCTGAGAATTTTAGCATTGGTGGTTGTTGGGAGGTTTTGAGGGCTGAGGTGGTTTTTTAGGGTTTTTTTTTTCTAACTGGGGAAAGAGTACATTTTATTTGGCTCCAGTAGGCCATAATACTATGCTTTGGTTTTGATCTTAACTGTTACATGATGGGCATTGTTGTTCCAACATTTATACGGGTATTGAGAGGGAGCAAGCTAAAGACTGGAGCAGAGCAATTAGCATGTCCTGGATCAGTTGTACAAATCTCATTTCCCAGCTTTTGTCAGTTTTTGGCCTTTGCCTTATCCTGAGCTGTCACTTGAAATAATGGAAATGCTGAGACAGATTTGAGTTCTGTGAAGTGAGTCCTGTCTTTTGCACTGTTGTGGATCTATTTAGGAAAAGAACAAAGCTGGTGATGTAAAAACAGATGCAGAAAAGACTCCCACAGACAAAAAAAGAGAACTGAGAAGGAAAAAGCTCCGTAAACGTATGAAGCGAAGGGAAAAGGAGAAACGTCAAAAGCTTCTTGAAAAGATGAAACCAGAACAACCCACAAAACTTAGCAAAAAAGCTGCTGCAGCAAAATTAAAAAGACTTACCAAAGAAGGCAAAGCATCTCTGCTCAAGGTAAGACTAAAATCGCAAGGACAGATAATTTTTCTCTAGAGAGGAAAGTAAACTGTATCCCACAGAATTACAAGGTTGGAAAAATGTGAAAAAGCTGTATGATACAATTACTCTATAAAAGTATGTTCATCAGGCAGAAATGATCTTGTGTGAGGTGCTACTTGTCTATTTATTTCAAAGTTCACAAAGTGATGTTGTGCAAATAGTAAGACATTTTCTTTATTTCCTGCATTTAAGCCATTCCACTTCATCAAGTGGGCCTGCTTGAATGCACATTGAGGTTTCTATGTTCTGTATAAGCTTTGGGTAACTGAAACTGTTTTGTAATACAGTATTCCTGTTTAACTTTGTCCTTATTGTGGAGCCTTCCCTATAATCTCATCAGATTGATATTGTTTTGCATGCTATAAAACAGTAAACTCATGCACCACTTATGATGCCTTTTAAATAAACTCTAAAAATCTCTGAAATTTTGAAGTATTAGAAACTAATAGGAAAAATAACTTCATTACTTCCAGTTGTTTGTATTTACCTTTTCAGAAGGCAAATAGAACACAAAATACAGATACCCTGTTGTAGTTCATGATGTGCAAGGATCTGTTCTTGATGCCTGCTCTTACCTGTCAGGCTAGTTGCTACTTAGGAAGAGAATGTAATCTTTATTTCTTTAGATAGCATGAGTGGAATAAAAATGTGGTGAACAATGTCCTCTGAAAATCAGTTACCAGATCTTTTTTAAGTTAAACACCATTATGCTTTAGTAGCTAGTAAATAATGTAATGGTACTGTTTGTACATTTCTTGGTTGTAACAAATGTTTTGTCCAATGACAGGATGAAGGTAAAGACAAGGCCTTGAAATCATCCCAGGCCTTCTTTTCTCAGCTACAAGATCAAGTGAGAATGCAAATCAAAGATGCCAGCAAATTAAAGAAGAAACAGAAGAAGGAAAAAGCAATCTCTGTTCACAAACTGAAGTTGTAATTTACCTTTTTTATATGGTGCATCCTGTATATAATAAACTTTTTTGCTGACTTTGAATAGGTTTTATTCTGTGTTGATCTTTTAAAACACCTTGTGAACTTCTGAGGTGATGTTCAGACAATTTTCTGTAGATTTTACTCCTGTTTTCTACCATAGAACTCTGATATATTCCAAAAGGAAAGATTCTTGGTGTGGGCAGATACCTACTGGTGTAAAATACTTGACATGTGCTGTGACTGTACAGTCTTTTTAAGCTATAGCCCAGAGCTTTGTATCTGCTGTTATAATAGCTCTGGATCTATAGCAGGAGGAACTGCATTTATTGAAGAATTTAGGATGTATCCAGGCATTTAAATTATAGAAATTATATTCTGAAATTGTGATTGGCAAAGAGGGAGGACGCAAAAGATTTTTAAGCCTGTGGTAACCCAGAGCTAGGAAATTTTTAACTTAGACTGAGTCTAAGAATGGTTTGGGTTGGAAGGCACCTCAGTGAGGTCATCTTGTCCGACCTCCCTGCTCGAGCAGGCTCATCCCAGAGCACAGGGCACAGGATTGTTGTGGAATAGCTCCAGTGAGAGACTCCACACACTCCAACCTCTCTGGGCAGCCCGACCCAGCGCTCAGTCACCTGCACAGTAAAGAAGTTCTTCCTCAGGCTCAGGTGGAACTTGTGTGTCTGAGTGCTGCCCTTTGCCCCATCCCACTGCCCGGCAGCACGGAGCAGAGCCTGGTCCCTGCCCACACCGACAGCTGGAAGTGAGGCCCCTTCTCTTCATGCTTATTTTTACCACTCAGGGGAATAATCTCCCATACCAGCATACCAGATTTCAGAGTCCATATGAACAATAAGCCTCAGAGTGAAAATATTTCACTATTTGCTCTTTGCTGAACAAAACCAAAAAAACCAAAAAAAAACTCACCAACAACAAAAGAAACCTCTACTTGCTGCTCCTGTGGACCTCAATTGCTTTCCACGCGTTGTCGTAAAGGGAAATTTTAAATCTGCGAGGGGCGTTTGCAGCAGCCCCCGCTGCTGTGAGGGAGCCCGCCATCGGCGCTGCATTGCTCAGGCCTGGCGGCGGGCGGGGCGGCGGGCCCGGCCCTCAGGGCGCGGCCTGGCCCGCGCGGCTCGGGAGCGGCGCGGGGCTGTGGTGCCGGTGCGTGAGAAGGGCGGGAGGCCGGGCCGGGCTGTGGGGGCTCCGGCCGGGCCCCTTTACCCGGGGGCTCGGCGGCCGAGGGGGTCCCAGCGCGGGGAGGGGCGGGCGCGTCAGGATGGCAGCCCGGGAACCGCTCGGGAGCGTGGGCCCCGCCGCCCGCATCACCTGGAGAGCGGTGTGGAGCCGCCGGCTGCTCCTGGGCCCGGCCCTGGCACAGCTCGGCCCGGGCGCGCCGCGGGCTCGGGCAGCCGTGAGGGTGAGGGCTGCAGGCAGCCCGGAGAGTGCTCTGGAAACGGGTGCTTGGCACCGAAAATAGTCTGTCAGTAGCAAACAAGACAATGATAAAATATTCCCAGCGACAGGACGAGGAGCAATGGCCATAAACTAAAACACAAGAAGTTTCACCTCAGCATGAGAAAGAACCACACACTGAGGGTGGCAGAGCACTGGGAGAGCTGCCCGGGGTGGTCACGGAGTCTCCCTCTCTGGAGACATTCCAAACCTACTTGGAAGTGTTCCAGTGTCACCTGCTCCAGGTGACCCTGCCTGGGCAGGGGGATTGGGCTGGATGGTTTCCAGAGATGCCCTTCCAGCCCTGACTGTTCTTGTGAAAATTAGAGAACTTACCTGTTTGAATTCCAGGTTCAGTTGCTGATGTAAATGCAAGCTTTAGATTACTTTTCCATTTATTAAGCCGTTTAAAGGCAGCTGCAGTGCTCAGCTTGCCTGTGGTGTGCTTCCCTGCCTGGTAAGGCAAGCTAGAGGACAGTAGCATTGTAAGTTAAGGATTGCTTGACTTCTGTGCCTCTCTTCTGTTCATCTTTGTTGCATCTGGTACCTTGGAAGACCACTCATTCAATGTATTTTTTTATTTCAAGGCATGTCAGAGGATTACAGATGGAAAAGGAAAAGCCAAGGAAAGTCTTTTAAGTATTACAAAATAAAGAAATGTGGCCTGAATGGAGTAGTCTGTGCCACGTAATCGCTGTGAAGTTTTGTAATGGCAGAAGCTAGGTCTTCAGGAATTAAAAGATCACGAATAAGTTTGTCACTCAGTAAAAATAAGAAGAAAAAAGAAACAACAAAAAAAGTGGAAGTTACAGGAATACCATCTACACCTTCAGCATCACCCTCTATTACTTCCTTTTTTAACAATGCTCCCCCTGCCAAAGTTAGCTGTCCCATGTGTGGGCAATTGGTGCCAAGATATGGAATAAATAAGCACATTGATGAAACATGTCAGAGAAACCGTGGTGAGACTGGTGCCATTGATGCTACACTGAATTCTTTTTGGAATAAGAGTCCCCCAGCTGCAAATCTGAGCAATAATTCCAGCTCATATTTTTCAAAAAACTTCTCAAATCTAGAAACAAGTCCTTCCAAAAGTAATTTATTGAAAGCAGGAGGGAGTGCAGCACAACAGACTAGTCCTTATTTTAGCAAAAATGGTTCAGTCTTTAGTGTGAACAATGAATCCCAGGCTCGAACAGTTAGAACAGTTTCCTTGGGAAGCTTGTCTGCCAAGCTGTCCAGAAGATGCTCTCAGCAGGGAGGAAAACAGGTCCTGTATGAAGAGAGCAACTCTTCACCTCCGGCTGTTCACAGTGCAAGTGCTGCAGCACCTGATGATGATGATGATGGTGGTGAGATTGATGCTGCGCAGAGTTCTCAGAAAGAAAATCAGCCTTCTCAGAGAGAGCACCAGGAACAACATTTTCCAAAGAGGGAATCTGAAATTCAAAACGAAATAAACAAATGTAATCGAGAAGAGTTTGTGGATATGGTTCAAGTACAATTACTGGCTGATAACAGTGATGACAAAAGGTTCCCGTCTTG
The DNA here is from genome assembly GCF_017590135.1 of Pyrgilauda ruficollis. Taxonomy (NCBI): domain Eukaryota; kingdom Metazoa; phylum Chordata; class Aves; order Passeriformes; family Passeridae; genus Pyrgilauda; species Pyrgilauda ruficollis. The sequence continues at coordinate 14,400,430 of NW_024522539.1, forward strand.
TACAAGGAGCACCAAAGCAGAAAGCAGCTCTGAAGGTGGGACACTTAGTCCTGATAAATTTGAAACATCTCTAGCCACCCATACTTCAGCAGAGCTGACCAGTAATTTGGAAATGGAGACTCAGCCTCACACTGAGGTTACTCCTTCAAAGACAGAAGTGAACGGTGGGACAGAAAATTGCTGTAGCAGGGATGATGCAGAGGTACTTCCTGTGGAAGTTCTTGAAGACTTTAAGAATGACATGAACCATACTTTGTTAGAAACTGTGGAAAAGACAGAATCTCAGGATTCCACTGGGGACATTCTTGACAAAATAGATGAGGTCCTCTCCGTGCCCAGCTCTCCTGGTCACCCATACTACCTCCAGAATTTTTTAGTAGTGCTGCGAGCAGTATTGCAGAATGAAGATGATGTCAGACTATTTAATGAACAAGATTTGAACATTATAACCAAGTTCTACAAATTATCAGGTATCTTTTTATTTTAAATACATTTCCACATTCCCTCTTGTAATGGAACATTCTTGCATAGTTTTATGTGAGAAGTGCTATATCAATTGACCATGTAACTTGATGGATTTTTTTAAGGGAAGAAGCTCCTTCTTCTCAGTAGATGTACCCCTCAGTAGCTTTTTTAAAAATAAACTCTGCTAATGTTGTTAGATACAGCTCCTGAGAGAATGGGGGGACACAGCCTTACTCAGCCCTCCCAGCAGCCTGGCTTGCATCCTAATGGATCTGAGCTGGCCATGGACACAAGCAGCCAAACCTGGGGAGGTCTGCAGAGCACTCCAGACCAAAAGAATATTACAGTAGGGACATCTTGGAGCTTGATAATGCCTTGTTTAGCTTGTGGTAGTTAAAGGGGAATATATACAGAAAGAAAGCAACAAAAGTCTTGTTACTGGCTCTTTGAGGCGAGCAGTAGGTGCACCTCATTTACATCCAAAGATCAGGAATAAACTCACAGTTAGGCCAGTAGTGCAGGCAGGCATTGGCTACTGTGACAAACACTAAAGGAGGTGTTCAGGATACACCTTCCCCACGTCCACACTCTGTTCCCTGGACATGAACAACACTGATCAGTAACAGGAGCTTGTTCTGATAGATAAAAGAGCTTCTTGTGTCTCTCTCAGTAGTGTGAGTTGGGAATGCAGAAAGAATTACTGCAAAGCGGTGCTGATAAATCCATGTCTGCCCTGGATGTGAGGGTCACAGATGAAACAATCTCTCTTTGCAGGGTAGGAAAGATGCAGCAGTTGAGCTGTGAAAAGTGAGAAGATAGCACTAAGTCAATAGATAACAAATCCTGGACCACTGACAGATGGATGTCATTGCCTTCAAGAAATACCAGGCAGGATACTTTAAAAGTTCAGGTAGATGAGTTATCTGTCCCACATGAGAAGTTTCTACCCTTTTCAGTTATCATAACACAAAAAAAGGCACACACCTGTTTAGTACTATGAAGTTGCTTGAATATAGATATTTTCCAGTATTTAATTATTTTCTGCTGAAATGTCTACCATTCCTCAGTGAGATGTCTCTAACTCAGTGTAAGTTTATGAAGCTTATGAAATGATTATTGCAGCCCTGGTTTGATCAGTTCCATAGTCTGGAGATAGAATGTCCATGTGTTAACTTTTTTCTCCAGAATGATAAAAACCAGGGACAGACATTAAAGGACTTACAACCCCACAGAGAAAATGACAAGCTTATATGTCTGAATTTAGTTCTGCCAGTGAACTGATCCTGGAAAGATTCTATTAAAGAAAAGGCTGAAAAAGTCTTACAAGGACAGGAGAATTGTTAAATAAGCACTTAATGCTTATCTGTCAATTCTTAAGTATATCTAGGTTGTGTAGTGTTTCAGTGTTTTTTTATTAATGATCAGTTTCAGTTAAGCAGCAGCAGACGGGTAGAAAGTTTAGAAGTTAATGGGGGTTGAATTAAATATTCAAAAGGTTTTTGCATATAGTAATAATATCTAGACTATTTTTAGCTAAAATTTAATAAGCTATTTTGTTGAATTTCAGCATTGTTAGTATTTAAAAACTCTTTCTAAAGGGTACTTTAAAAGAATACTTCCCTGACAAAAATCAAATGAATAGGAGTTTTTTTTTTCTCATTGTTTTCTTTCAGTATATGTATTAGTATAATTTGGCTTATCTTTGGAAAAATAAGAACCTGAAGAATGCTGCACAGAGAGGTATTCTGTGATTATGAAATTATTCTGTCAGACTGCAACTTCTTTTGTTCTCTAGCGTTAAATACTTGGCTACTGAATGATTGTTTAACAAAGCAAAAAGACCTATTTAACAACACAAAATGCAGGGTTGAAAAATGAAGTTCTCCTTTTCTATGAAACTAAATTTTTCTTGAAGGGTAAGCATGTCAAAGGCATTTTATTTTAGTAATGTACATTACCTACAAAACATGTTGTAATACTTTTCCACCCACAAAAACTTAAAGATTCTAATGAACTTATTAATTGCTTGGAAAGGTAAGTCTGGTATTTTGCCAAGTCTGCTTGTGGAACACAGGAAGATTTAAAATGTGTTTTAGAGAGTACCTGCATCAAAGTAATTTTTCTGGTTAATATGGTGATTGTGCCTAGTACTGTGTTTGGAATTTACTCTTCTTTTGGTCCTTCCCTGCTTTAAATAAAATTTGCAGTTGCTGGGCAGAAGTTGTATGTGAGACTTTTTCAACGCAAGCTGAACTGGTTAAAGGTGAACAAAATAGAGTATGAAGAGATAAGTGTGGATTTGTCACCGATAATTGAAGAACTGGCTGAAGCCAGATTCCTACAAACCGGTAAGGCCAGCGTTAACAAACCTTTAAAATACTACAAATAAAACCTGAAGTTGTGTCATGTTAGAGATCAATGCAGTACATGCTTGTCTGTGCCTTGGGAAGAGAATAGAGGAGCAGATTAAAGGCTTCAGGTAGATGAGTGGTCTTGTGAAAATACAAATACTGCAGATTAGATAATAGAGAACACCACCTTTTCTGAACAGCATTTTTTTATAACTCAACAGAATTTTTTAATCTTTGCAGTTGTTTCTTCAATCTTTGCAGTTGTTTTGAAGTTGTAAAGGGTGTTCTTTTTGTGGTTATTCCCTTCCTTCAAAGTAGACCTGTGAAAAGGTCCAGAAGAAGGTGCAGGAGAATTTCAGGGTGAACCAGACAGCACTGTTAATTTTGAAGAACCTGATGCCTGTATAACTTAGGTCAAAGTTAGAAGGTGCTTATATAGCTTAAATGTAAGATATGAATATAACCTGATATAGCTACATAACCTGAATCATAACTTTTATACCTATATAACCCGAATCAGTATTTTTATACCTATATAAGCTGATAGAAATAACTTTCTATACAGTGTAACAGAGTATGTGGTTAGCTAGTTGCTTAATGCTGAACAGACAAAAAAAAAGAAGAAAAAAAACCTTACCAGGTGGATAGCTTTAGAGATAGATAAATATAGTTAATGAGAAATTGGTAATGTAAAGCCAGTTAGCCACAAAATAAGAAATTTAGGCTGTTAGGACCAGACAGACCAAGGAACACCATAACTGCATGCTCCAAAAACAAAGTTGAAAAGTTCAGCTGCGAAGAAGACTTTTGAACCCTTAATTAAAGACCCCCAATGGCCACTGAATTGGGGAGTTGCAAGGACAGTGCAAAAGAACTGTCTAACAACTATCAGATCATACCATGTAAATTAGTTCTGGTGTGTATGTGATGATGTTACAGTAACACAGTAACACTGAGCAACACTAACTGTATAAATATACCACAGCACTTGGTCAAGGTGGGTGAGTTAGGTGGAGAAATCCTCTTCACCTGCAGCACTGCAATAAGCAAATACCTGTTCTATGGACACCAGTCTGTGGGGTTTTATTGCCAGCCTACCTTTTGGGCATCAGACCTAAATCATTAGATTAGTACTAGGTTGTAGAACTGTGAGCTGTTGCTTGACACAATAATATAACACTGGATAATTTTACTTGTAGAATCTGAATTGGAAGACCTGTGTGAAGGGTTGGATTTGCTTTCAGCCCCTGAGCTAAAAACACTGGCAAAAATCTTTCACTTGCCAAACCCAAATGGTCAGAAACAGCAACTCGTGGATGATTTTCTGAAGTTGTCAAAGCAGCGTTCAATCTTCAGCAGGAGTCAGGCTGGTATTGGGACAGTGATTTTAAAAAGGTAAATGCTTACAGCTAAATTTTGCATGTGAATGGAAGTTGTGCTTCAAGTGACTGAAATCTAGATGCCTTTTCAAGAGAGGAGTGCATTTACTAAATTTATTAATAAAAAGGGTGACATTACATTTCGGTTCACAGTGAGTCAAAGAGAAGGGTAAATACTAAACTCCATAGTCTCTCTGCTTCTTTCAAGGAAAATCAAGTTTATACCTTAATTGGCTTGGAAAAAAGTCATTCTCATACTTCATTCACTATGTTTTAGTTTTTACAAGTCATGGTAAAAACCATGTTACAATATTTTTATTTGTCCTTCCAGGGTGAAGGAGCTGGCTGGAAAATGTGTCAGGGTCTGCAGAGGCGCTCGGGCTGTCTTTTCCCGAATCCTGCTGCTGTTTTCACTGCCTGAGTCGCTGGAGGAGGAAGAAGCTGGCAGTGCTGGTCAAGGCCTGCTCTCCACAGTCCTTAGGGCAAACATGGGGCATATGGTGTTCCCCAGTTACACAGTAAACAGGAAAACACAGGTCTTCCAGGACAGAGAGGATCTCATCAGGTAGGGAGAGCTTTGGCAACTTGGAAATCTGTTCATTTCTGGAAGAGCTTTACTGCAGCACTTGTGCAGGCAAATAAGAATTCAGATGTAGAACTCCAGATGTAAATATGTACAAGTGCTAATTTTGCAATTATTTTAAATACATTTTTGTATTGAGGTAGGACTTGTAAGTCATAGTGGCTTGCATTTTGAAACAAAATAGCTTATTTATTTGATTCATGATCATCTGATGAAAGCTGTTTCTTCATTTGCTGTGCTGATTCTGAGCTAAACAAAAATTATATTCTCTAGTGTTTTGTAAATTTAAACATAATGTGCCCTGCTAGTTTAAACTCTGCTAATCCTACAAGATTAAGAATAAAGATGGCTGCATGGTTCAATGTCTTTAGAGACTGTAAGGGAAAGATTTTTTTTCTTTCAACTGTAGATGCTTTGCAAGTGTAATAAAGTTGTGAATTTTTACCACAGGTATGCAACTGCTGTTCATCTGTCAAATGATATAGCCACTGCAATGGTAAATGGGAACTGGGAAGAAGCTAATAATCTCTACTTGTATGCTAAAGAAACCTGGAGTGAACTGAAGAATCACCCCTCTTTGAGGTACTGAACTGGAAACTGTAAAGTGTATTATCTTACCTTGGATGCTTTTCCTTTGGACAGAGGCTTATCAACTAGAGATGTTATTTAAACCTGATAAAGCAAGAGACTTTAATGCTCTTGAAAGCTTGGAACTTCCTGATTGTTTAGCTTTTAAGTTACAACATGAAAAGACCTTTTTTATAAAATCTTGGGAAAGAGTTGGTAGGCATGGATATAGCACTAAAACAGTTCTGTTCTATGTGCCAATGCAGGAGAACAAGAGTCTTATTTTTCCCTTGTCACAGTTGTTTTTTAAATGGCTTTCAAACAAATGGCAATAAGCAGAAATTAAAATTGACTGTGAACAAAAGATGTTGCAAATGTTATGGGAAAACATGCTGGGTTATTCATGTCTTTAGATTTCCAAGTGGGTGTTGCTCAGGAAATGTTTCTGAGTATCTGGGACCTGAAATAACACTTACTGGGTTTGAAGTGTACTTCATCAGTTTTTTTAATTATTTTGTTTTCTGGCTTAATGGTACACCATAAGTTAAAGCCTTATGTTTGGCATCATATTAAATTCCATGGCAAGTGATTTAAACTAACATTCATAGAGGGTCATATGGAGGTCTGTTCCATTTTACACTGAAGACAGTGGAAAAATCTATTTTGATTTTAAAAAGACACTCAAATGTCCTGAAATACAGAGGTGCCTACTGAAAAGATGTTGGTCTTCTTTTATGGCGGGAAATTCCTGTGTGAGTGCTTTTCTTTTGTTCAGTTTTGTTTCTGAGGTGGAACTGCTGACTTATGAGAATGAGTTGGTAACAAAATATGATGTAGTAAGTTGCTGTTCTGCATCTGTTTTAAAACTGATTAACTGATAATTCTACTGGTGTTGAAACTAGAATATGCTGTGCAAGTGCAGCTTGCACCTGCTCCCTAAGCCAAGCTATTGCCTTACCTTTGGGTTCTTGACTTTGCAAGATGTGGGGGATACTCATTTCAGATCAGTTTGGATATATAAAGCACTTAGTTTGGTAAATGCTTTAGATATAAGTATTCTTAGTAAACTGACATCATTAAATTGATCTGAAGTGCTCTTATTTTTCAGCTATCACAGAGTTTTACCTGATTACCTGCGACGTTTCACAGTTGGCTGGGTGTACACAAGAATCCTTTCTCAAGGAGTTGAAATTCTGCAGAGACTTCACAAGTATAAGGTAAAGTGGTGAGGTGACTAGAAATATGTGCTTAATTTTTGTACATCAGTTTACATTTCTGATATGGCTGGAAAATGGTGGTAATGTTTGCCAAGGCTTGCTACAGTTCTAGTAACAAATTACTTTTAAGGGAAAAGTGCCTCCTTTTTGTGCTGCTTTAGAAACTTTTAAATTGTTTTGATTTCTGCTTATGCTTTGAAGATTTATCATATGTAATACACCATAAAACTATTGTTGAGATATGCTGGTTTCATTATTTAAAGATACCTGTATTTCAGTAGATTTAGCTATTGCTTTTAAATAAGAAAAATCTTGAAAGAGTAGTCTTCTAGAAATCCCTGCCTCTTCCTTAGGGAATTAACATCTCCAAAGGCCTCTGACTTACGTGTTAAAGTAAATCAGATTATTTTGAAAAAGACTTCACTTCTGCAACAAAGCAACTAGTAATACTTAAGATATTTTTCATATACAATAAGAGATACAGAAAGGATAAAAATGCTGTGTTTTTGCAGTTAACCTTGAAGTTTACATAAAAATGTCTCTGTTCTAGAGTTTTTAAGATACACGTATGGATCTGAAATGTGTATTTTGGGTCGTGGAGTAAAAAGTAGGTTTGGATTGTCCAGAGACAAAGTTTCTGTACTATTCATTAATTAGAAGGGAAAGTGACAAGCTAACTTGAACTTGGTTTTGTAACCCAGTTAATAAAAGTACAATCCCATTGCTACAGGAAGCAGTGCAGCAGCTGCAGAGCCTCCTGGCCCAGGATGTGTATTGTGCTGACAGCAGAGGGAGATGGTGGGATCGGCTGGCTCTGAATTTACATCAGCACTTGAAAAACACTAAGAAGGTATCTTCAAAACTGCTGCTGGCAAACTGGAAACACTGCAGGCATTGTCTGAAAAGATTTTTTACAAGTATTTCTTGTGGAAAGAACAGTGGAGTATAACCTCCTAAAAATGCAGATTTTGTTGGGAATCCTGAGGTCAGACAACCAGTTTCAACTAAGAAAGTGAATCCACTTCCTTAATCTTATACTGATCAGTAGAAATTAAGTGGAATTTTTTTACTTTACTAGTATAAATTTGAATCCAGAAGCCTCCTTGTGCAAAATGTTACTCATTGGTTAGAACTTCACCACTCAGTTAGCAAGGTGGCCCCGTTCTTACACTCGCATGTTTGGGCTTCAATCAATTGCTCTTGAGCAGAGGGGTGTGCAGGGGTCTCAGTGAGTTGTTGTGTGTCCCCTTCTTTGCCAGGCCATCGGCTGCATCCGGAGGGGGCTGGCAGACCCGTGCAGGGGTCTCAGTGAGTTGTTGTGTGTCCCCTTCTTTGCCAGGCCATCGGCTGCATCCGGAGGGGGCTGGCAGACCCGGCCGTGCGCACCGGGCACCGCCTGTCCCTGTGCCAGCGCGCCCTGCGCATCAGGGACTCGCCCAGCTGCAAGCAGTTCCAGGGCCTGCTGCAGGACCTGCCCCTGCTCACCGTGCAGGATGTCACTCATGTAAGCAGGGGAGCACCAGCTCCTGAGCTCTTTTACTTCAGACAAGGAAAAGTCATCTGGGAGAGTTGTTACAAGCTGTGCACCAGCCTCTGACTGACATGGTGCAGGAAAAGGAATACAAATGTGTTTCTAAAACAAAAGCCTCTTGTAATCAAATACTTCTGCATCGGTCAGCTTCTTAGCTGAAGTTAGTCAGCTGTACACTGATCTAATTTGCATTGCTTTATATTTGTTATGGATGTGATCATCCATAAACTCCACTAATTTATCAGTAATGCCCTCAGAGCCTTTCTGGCTGAAGAGTCTGATCAGATCAGTGCATTGCCTCTGGTGGCTGCAGGCCAAGCATTCTGTGTGATGCAAAAAGTAATAATAACCTTAGTATGTTGTCAACATTAGATTAATGGCTAAAAAAATGCCACTGTTCTTTTAGAACCTTTGGAAGTTATGCACTCTAAATATGTGTTATGCAAATACTCAGCATGAGGCACTTGCATCATATTAGAACAGATTTTTTAAAAGTCTGTCTTTTCCATACCATTGTAAAGATAATTATTTCTGGGCAAAATCAGAGCAGAGCCTCACTTCCTCTCTCAGCCTCCTCACCACATGTCTCCCTGCAGCCCTTCTTTGTCTCAGCCCAGAGTCTGTCTCCTCACTTTTCTGTGCTTTTGCTCCTGGTCCTGCATATAGAAGGGCTACATTCCCATCTGCCCAGAATTTTTTCTAGACATTTATTTTCTTAAAAATGTGCTGGTTTATAAAAGCTAAAGGGGATGATTTCACAGGAATGACAGGTTAAATTTTATTCAGTGGATTTTTGGAAACAAATCTAGTTCTGATTTTAAGAAAACTGAAAAGAGGATTTTGTGCTAAAGCTTTTTAAACGTGATGCTGGAAAGTAACCAAATGTTTTAATATGTTCAGGTTACAATCAGTGGAAAGATGTGTCCTCAGGCGGGAATGGGAAAATCTGTGTTTCTCATGGAGGATATTGGTGATGGAGAAGGAGGCCAAGACTGCAGTGTATCCACAGTCATGTGCTCAGTTGAGGAGCTGGCATTAACTCATTACAGGAGGAACGGTTTCGATCAGGGTAACAGTACTGTTGGTCTGGGGATATTTGGCAGTAAAATAACTGTGGGAGGTGATTTACTAATTGGTTTAGTTAATAGACCAGTTTTAGCTGATTTCCTTAGACCAAATTTTGGGCTGCTTCTGTTTTCTTCCCAAACACCTCTAATACACCACTTCCTTACCAAAGTGCTCTAACATATATTTTCAACCTGACCTGCTTTAATGATTTGCTGCCTTTGTTTACCAAAGGTGGTTTTGAAATGTATTAGGAAAAACCCCAGTGTTTTTTCTTCATCTACACAGAAAATCACTTACTTTGCCTTCTTTACCATTGCTCAGCTAAAGGTAGAACAATTTAGGTTAAAATGCTTGCATTATCCTTTAAGGGTGTGTCACTAAGGAAATGTAAGCCTCCACTGATTCTTGGTACTAGGTGACCATGAGAACAGGATATACCAATAGCACAACACTGCAGGATTTTTTGAAAAGCCTCTATTAGTAGTATTTAGTGTATTTTTACAATTTAGGAATTATGAAAAGCCATCAGCTAGTAAGAATATATAGGTCTGTTTTACAGGAAAAAAGCAAAATACAAAAAGGTAGGCAAGTTATTTTTGAAGATAAAGTTTGTACCTTTCTATAAAATATATATTTTAATATAGTTTAATTTTATTGATAATACTGTTGCAGCAAAAGTGGCCATATCAGAAAAAGGTAAAGAGGAAGGGAACATTATTTAGAATTTGGGATAATTGTGCTGAAATCTCCATTCAGTTCCTTACTCCCACCCACTCACCACTGGTCTCCTTGGCTCAGTACAGTTGTGAGCACACAGTGGCCATGTGTGATTTAGTGATGATCTGGAGTGCCCATACCAGTTCCATGCACACACCCCAGCACAGTCATCCTCTCTCATATGTGTGAGGTATCCTGCATGTATAATATACTGTATTGCGTGGTATATAACAACACCCATATTCTGGGATCTGTATGTGTGCTGTGTAACATTACATATACTGCTATAGATAATGTACTGTACTAACAGACTAATAACAAACACACCTCACAGAGTGGCTGAGGGAGCTCTGGGGGTCACCTTGTCCAGCCCTCAGCTCAAGAGCCAACTCTCCCAAACCATGTCCTGCTTTAGAGTATCCCCAAGGAGGGTGAGTCCACAGCCTCTCTGGGCAGCCTGTACCACTGCTTCGTCACCTTCACCGTGAAAAAGTATATATGTATGTGTTTGCATACATAGACATATGTATGCATATATATGTCATACATAGATGTGTCTCCCTAGGTTCACATCTATATAAATGTTCATAGAATCACAGAACCGCTGAATGGTTTGGGTTGGGAGGGCTCACAGTGGGCTCATCTGGTCCAGCCTCCCTGCTCAAGCAGAGTCATTGCAGAGCACATGGCACAGGATTGTTGTGGAATGGCTCCAGTGAGGGAGACTCCACAGTGTCTCTGGCAGCCTGTTCCAGTGCCCAGCACATCATGTAGAAGGCAGTCAGGTTCAACAGGCATTATTTAGCTGTAGTGAATCCATGCTGACCACTCATGATCACCTTCTTGTCATCCATGTGGACAGAGATGGCCCCCAGGATGAGGCACTCTGTCACCTTTCCAGGGAGTGAGGTGAGGCTGACTGGTCAGGACCTCCCTGGGTCCTCCTTTCCCTTTCTGCAGAATGGGTGATGTTTGTTTTCCCCTGGCACCTCTCCTGATGGCCACCACCTTCCAAAGATGATGGTGAGTGGCCTCACCACGGTGTCTGCCCACTCAGCACCTCTGGCTGAGCCCCTCAGGGCCCATGGACTTGTGGATGTCAAGTTTGCCTTGGTGTTCTCTAAGCCAGCTCTCCCAAGCCAAGGGAAGGTTTTCCAGCATTTCTTTCCCCAGGTCTCCTGGGTCAGAGGTCCTTGAGAGCTGGTCTTGGCAGTGAAGACCAATGCAAGGAAGGTGTTCCAGAGCCCTGCTCTCTGTGTCCCCTGTTACCAGGGTCCCCCTCCATTTAGCAGCAGGCCCACATTAGCCTGAATTTTCCATTTGGTGTTGAGGAATTTGAAGAAGCCCTCCTTGGTGTCCTTGACGTGTTGTTTTCACATGATCATCTGTGTGCATGAACATATAAACATATAGGAGCACATGTATGCATGCATGAACACACATGTATTTGCAAATATAAATACGTATACGTATAAAGGCATAATATATAATATTTACAATAAAATAGAACAGGTACATAGAATAATATTTTATACAAGAATCTAATTATATACTATAAATGTATGTCATGTCTTGAATATATTATATATTATTATTATCATCCATATAGTATCTTTTTTTTAATGTTAAAAAAGTTGTGTATTGAAAAATTAGCCCAGTAAGCTTTGTGGGGGCCAGGCAGGGATGGAAACTGTGCTGCAGCTGAAGGGCCCTGGCCTGGGAGCAGCAGGCTTGGGGAATGGGGCAGGATGAGCTGCATTTGCAGCTGACACCAGCTGGCCATGAACCTGAACGTGGCATATTTCTGCTTTGGGTCGTCATGGTTCAGTACCTCTTCATGTGACATTGCTGTAGAAATTAATGTTTCCATTTTTATTAAACTCTGCCTTTTAGGTATTCATGGAGAAGGCTCAACATTTATTACACTGTATGGGATTCTAATGTGGGATATCATTTTCATGGATGACATACCTGACGTGTTCAGAAATTCCTATCAGGTAATTTTGAAAAGCTTCCTTCAGTTAATTTGTTTTCCCATGACTGTAGACTCAATAACCATGTTAAAATCTTATTTGGGATTAGATTAACATTTTATTCTGAGGGATTTTCTAGACAGATCTTGGTGTTTCCTTCATCTTATTATTTGTTATATTTGGTTTACTGCCAAGGCCTCCTCAGTAACCAGTTGCTGTGTCGGTCTGGATTCACAGTCAGGGAGGGTGGGATTGGTCTGGTTAAATGCTTGTGTCCTGTAGCTGAGCTCGCTGGGCAAGGTGCCCTTGATAGGCAGTGGAGAAACACTGCTCTGCCCCAGCCTAGTTCCTCTCCTTGGAAGATGACACATTCCATTGGATAAAAAAAAAAAAGGTCTATTGCTTTTCAATAGCCTTATTTTTAAACTCAGGTTTGTTAACACCCCCGCCCACCCCACCATTTTTTTGGGATCATCCCTCCTTTTTGACAAAGAAAGAAGCAAGCACACAGCATTACACAGCCCTCTCCAACAGCTCCCTGTAACACCCGAAGGTCAGTGATTCCAGGTGAACTTGTGACTTTATTTTTCTTCACCATTTCAAGCAGAAGTCCTTGTGGCTGAGCTGAAAACCAGCAGGTTCACGAGTAGGACAGGAAGGGGACAGCTGTAACTCCAAAGACCATATAAAGCTGAAATGGAATTCATACAAATAGCTCTTCTTGTTGTCCTTGTTAATGCAGAGCAAAACTGTCATGATACTCGGGCATCAACAATGATGAGCTCACACCTGATTCCATCCATCATTCCTAGGCTGTTTTTTGTGGGATTATGTGTGCCAGCCATTTGTGTAAGGCTGTTTCTTCTGGCCCTCCATGCTCAGCAGTCAAAGCTGAATTGCTGCAGGGGCTTTTCACACCCTGAGCGCCCAGCGCTGTCCCGGGGCTCTTCCTGTGGCCGCTGGAGGAGCGGCCCCAGCTTCATCACGGCTTTGTTCTTTCACCTCAGACTGCTCACTGTGCCTGAGCAGTCTTGATCCTGATTCCAGATCTGCCTGGAACCTTACTGCTCAGAGCACTGGGAATGCACAGGATTCTTTGTCTGTTAAAGGAAACCTCTGTCTAGAGTTCAAAACAACAGAGCAGAGGCTGAGATATGGCCAGTGTTTGTGGCACTGGCACTGGGTGTTAAAACATACGCAATTTTTTCCCCATTTAATAAATATTTATATTGTGGGCATGTTCAAGATAAATGAGCTCAGTGTTTGATTGACTTTGTAGTTAAGCAAAATATTAAGTGGGACACTGTCATTCTGGGAACAGCTGCTGTGGTGGCAGTTCCTGAGAGCTGTATTTACCTTTTCATCCAGACATCCCCCCTGGATTTATACACTGACAGCTTCTATGAGAACAGGAGGGCTGTCATCGAGGCCAGACTCCAGCAGCTTCACACAGCTTCCTCAGAGACGCTGGCAGAGTTGGTTGCTGATGTCTGGACCACTCAAGAGGGAAAAGCAGCAGCCCTGGTTAACTGGGGACGTTTTATTTCCCTCCAGCAAGTCCAGGTAAGTGGCTGTTGCCCAGCATGGGCACTCCAATTAGGCTTGACATTCAATTACACATGGCCCTAGTGTGCTCATAGGTTGTATTGAGGCGCTGAGCCATGGCAGATGGAGAGTGGTGGGAGGGAGAAATTGGAATTAGGGATTATTGTGCTGAAGTCTCTGCACGGGTAGAGTTACAATTTTCTCATATGGTCACTTTTCCTGTAATAGTAGCTGAGAACACAGCAGGAAAATTGATGTAAAAAACATCTACTTATGTTTCTTGTTATGTTTCTTGAGACTGAACCAAGAGCTGAGGTGGGCCATCCAGTATTCTTGGAACAGTATTCTTGTGAGGGCTGGGAAATGGTTCTGCAGGAAATGAAAACCAACCCAAACCAAGTAGCAAACCTTCTTTTGCAGAGCCTGGTCTCTTGCCTTGGAGGAACGTTCCTGAGCGGTGTTTTCCGGCGGCTTTCCAGGGACCTGCGGCACTGCCGGGGCGGCCTGCCCGACCTGCTGGTGTGGCGCTCCCACAGCCGCCACTTCAAGGTGTGTGGGGAGCACGGAATACCCAGGGCCCAGCTGCCTTCTCTCCTGTAAAACCCTGCACTTGTCAGCCCACACAAATGGTAATTCCCTGTGGCTCTGGGGGCTGCCCTGCCCCATGGAGCACTGGGTGATTATCTGCTCCTCCAGCAGCTGTGCCGGAGCTTTAGTGGGCGTAGGGAGCAGACACGCTCAGCACTGCCTAAGGTTGGTGTAGAAAAAGTCTTTGATTAATCGTAATCTAAAGCAGCTCTTACAATCAGCCACACATTGACTGTTGTTAGCAAGGAGTTCTACTGGCACCACTTAGGTGAAATATGGACTGTTGGAGTCTACAGCTGTGTCTGTGTCTGCTACAGAAATTGAGTAAACAGTCACGGATGGTGCCTTGCACAGTAGTGGAGTAGCTACTAGAACACTATTGGACATCTCATCTGTTGGAGCAGCTTGTTATGTGTTTATGATACAGAGCTGAATAGCAGAAATTAGTTCTCTAGAACACCTGAATAAGTTGCTGTCAGTATGAGACATCTTCATTCAAGAGGGCTTCTGTTTCTGTTTAGGTGGATATTTACTATATAAAATTTCATTCTCTTACAGTTAAATTTTGAAATATGGGGTAATAATTTGGCACCCAGTGGACCTTCCATTGTGCTAAGATCTCTATTATTTTTGTTGCAAATAACAGCCATCAAAAAATAATTTCTTTTGTGGGAGCTATTGATCCTCAGTTCTTCCAGGGACACACTTCTAACCATGCCCCTTTCCTTGCAGCTGGTGGAGGTGAAGGGCCCCAACGACCGCCTGTCTCCCAAGCAGATGCTGTGGCTGAGTGAGCTGCACAAGCTGGGGGCTGCAGTGGAGGTTTGCCATGTGCAGGACGTTGGAGGCAAGAGCAAACGCCTCAGCTGACAGAGGTTGGATCATGTGGGGCACTCGGCTGTTCTTAAAGAAACGGGTAGCACACACCAATGGCTGCTGCTGCTGCTTATTAAAAATAGTTCCTTCTAAAAGTCTGGTTTCTTGGAACATTGCCATAGTCCTTTTTAGCACAAAACATTCTAAAATGTAATTTGAGAAAGCTGTCAGTATGATTTACTGCATGTCACTTCATGTTCAGAAGAGGAGAGTCCTTCCCTTCTCTCCACAATTCCTGACTTATTCTCTGAGGTAATCTGGGGTTTGCCCAGCAGGGAGGAAGAGCTGCCTTCACACTGGTACACCCTCAGAACATCCCTACAATACAGAAACTGGGCCATCAGTTCCTGCTCATTTGCTTGGTGCCCTTGTGGCCTAAATTCATTATGTTGGACAGGTCTCCTTGCAAGGTGTGAGTTCAGCCCCTTGCCAGGATTGTCCGGTCCAGTGTGCTTCTCTGCCTGACCCCACTTACCATTATGTATTTGAATTTTGCACTCGCACATAAACAGATACAGGTGTCAGAGAGTAGGGCATAAAGCATTAATGCTGTTCTAATGTGTATGAAAGGAGAATTTATTTAACAGCCCCTTGTGTTGTATCTGTATTAGCTGTGTAAAGGGACATACTTCTGCTAGTAGACAGGAGTCGGCCAAGATGACCACATTCAGTATAGTCAGTTCTGCCTCACATAAATTGATGAGTTTGCTCATTCAGGAGTATGTCAGTCAGTTGGAAATAAAAAGATGAATTCCCTTTTAAGACACCAAAATCCTGTGGGTTTCTCTTAATTTTAACACACAGCCAACATCTTTTCTCTGGACTTTTCATCCTCATACTAAGTTCCCTGTTATGAGAAATTCTGATCACCATGCAAACTGCAGACCCTATAACAGAAAATAGCAAGAAATAAGATAATTTGCACATCATTTTTATTAATCATCTTTCTGTAGCACAGTGTCCATGCTATTCTTGGAAAAAACCACACACACACAATTTTTTTTTGTTAGGGGAAGGGAAAGAAAACCACCTGAAGTTCACTGTGGAAAGGTACGAACTTTTATTGACTCTAATTTACTTCACATTCACAACTCAGCATCAGGATTTTATAATCTTCCTGCCACTGCTACTTTACTCAGTAAGTCATTATCAGGCACAAAGGTTTTAGTTTCAGTTGAAATGGTGAACTCTAAACCATCACAGCAACAGCATTATAAACCTACTGCCTAGAGCAATTTGAGGTACAGATTTCTGTCTCTTGGTTAGAGGCAAATTTAAAATTTCGTCTTTTGCTTAAATACAGTTAGAATTTTTTTGGTTTTAATATGTTTCCATCTGAGAATAAGCCAAAAGGTTTGCCCAGCTTGCTACATTTTCATTGAAACACAAGGCAGTTAATTGATCAGAGTGGTATTGCAGGCAGGTGCCCATGAAGCGCACGTGCAGGCCTGGGCAGACACGCACAGAGCTCTCAGTGCGCTTCTGGAGGCCCAGGGCAGTGCCTGGAGGCTGAGGTGCCACCACAGCCCAGCCCTGCACTGGGCCCAGCTGCTGCACTGGGGCTCAGCAGCTGCAGCAGCAGCCGCAGAGCTCCCCCTGTGTGGTACAGAGCCATGACTCAGCCAGGAACAGCTGCAGTAATGCATATTTTCTACAAACACAAAAGGATGAGCTGCTTGGTAGCTTTTCTACTCTTGCAACACAAAAATGGCATTTAACGTTATCTTGCTTTAAATGATGAACAGAAATGAAAATTTGAAAATATGTGTACATATATATACACAGACATATATATACACACTTGCATGTCAGTATATTCTGTACACAGAAGTAAGACACATACTCCCACCCCAAAATTGCTTTTGAAAGTTATTAAAGATATTCAGAACAGTCCCCACTGACTTGATAAGGCAACTGTGCAGAGTGGAGAATATTTCAAAATCAGCACTTGGTACCTGTCCTTCAAAAGTGAATCAGAAAGTGTCGAGCTGTTGAACTCAGAGCAAGCAGCAGCATCCACAGGCACAGCAGCTGCTCAGACTCCTCAGCAAGGTCGTGCACACAAGGAAGCAGAACCTTGTCTTCAAGTCTAGGGAAAGGTGGAGCCCTTCCCTTCCTCTCTGCAGGAGGTGCCTCTCTGCTTACCTAACTCCCTTTTTGGAATGGTAGAAAATTTCTTTTTATGTCTGTTTGGCAAATAGATATTTTGACAGGTTTTGTTTATTATAAAGGCATATTATTTTTAACCCTCTCCCATGCTATATATATAAAATACAAAGTCCCTCTGCAGCATCTGTACACATCTTAGAACTGAAATGTAAAAATGTGTGAAATCTCCTTTATAAAAGACAGTTCTGTTTAAATATAGTACCCATTTTCCCCCCAAAGGGTACTAGCCTAAACATTTTTTAATTCCAACAGCTGCTTTTGTGGAGTAATTTATTTACACATTTTTGGTACCTTTAATCCAAAGAAGTTATACTTTTAAGGAAAGAAAAAAAAAAAAAGACATTATAGTTTTAACTGTAATTTTAAAGGAAAAAAATTGGTACCAAAAGACACTAAGCACACAGGTTGAGGTCTTTATGTCAAGTATCAGGCCAGGGAAAGCAGTGAGCTAATGGGAAAAGAGGAATGGCAAAAGCAAACATTTGAATAATGAACAAGTGAGATGACTACTCCAGCAAGCTTGGAAATAAACACAACTGGTTTGTGGACCATTTAACATGCTCAGCTCATCTTGCAGCATAATTAGGCAATTGAGGTGAATACATGTTTTTTCCTCACAAACAGTTGCCCAGAAGTGCCTGGCATTGTCACAACAGCCTGTGCCTGCCCACGTTGTGCACAGCACACACACAACAGCTTCTTTGCATAGGAACAGGGTTTGGAAGTTCGAGAAGGTAAAAAAGGAAGCCCCCTCCCCTGACATTGTTCATCTTAGCATTGGCCCTGCCTTGCTTCCCTCTCCAACCCCAGCAGTGCAAGCACAGCACAGCCTTGGAGGTCAGAGAACAGCCTGGGAGCCAAACCCCACTTTGTGATTTAGGCTGTGCTGAAGATCAGTTTGGGTTTACAAAGATCTCCAAATCCTATCCCCTCCTTTTTTTTTAAACTCGAATACACTGCACATTCCCATCCTGCAGCTTTCTTTTTTCTCCACTGAGAAAACTGAGAGCAGCTCTGAGTCCATTGTATAAGGCCTTTGGTGCCCTAAACTGGTGAGGCAATACCTGGATAGAGGCTCCGTGTCAGTTCAACAGTGTTGGTGTTTATACAGAAATAATTTAATACAAAATACAGCCTCGCTGTTCAGAGAAGGCAGCTGACAGGAGCCTTAACCTATGACAACGACACATCACTATCTCTCCAACCTCCTGGAATTCTTCACACTCCTGCCTTTCTCCCTGTGAGTCCTTTTGTGGCACAGCATCCAGGGAGAGGCATCATTTAAAAAGCTTTCAGAACAATGAGGAGGCTGCTGCATTAAGCAGAAGGAGGCTGTTGGATGTAATTCCCTCAGACAGTGCTTCATTGCACTGTCCCTATGGATGTGCAGTCTGCAAAAAGAAGGCACCACTATACTGCTCTTCTTGCAGCACCTGCCTCCCAGTGACTGCAGCACCTGCACCCCTTGTGGAAGTGGCAATGAGGAGCCAGTGCTCCTTTCTGGAACCCGGCAGGGCTCAGGTATGAGTTCTGCTATAAGCTACTTCATCCTGCAAAAAAAATGAGGAGAGGGATGGGAGGGATCAGGATCTGTGCAGGGATATAATGCTGAGTATTTGAGATGCTCTTATAAAAAGGTGAGGATCTTGTGGGACTTACAAACAAGCTTAGCCTTAAAGAGGGAACACCTACTGCTTCTTCTGGATGCCTGTTGTTTCCAGAAATGGAGAGGGGGAAGTGGGGGATGGAACAAGAACTTGCCACAACAATCTGTTTTAAAAAGTTGGGGGGGGGTGTCAGCTGCATTAGAGTAATCCTGCTACTGTTTCCTCCCAATTAAAGGCACTTCTAAAGCTACTGAAATACCATATCTACAGTAAATGTTTTAAGGTTAACAGTGCATTGTCCTGATGTGGATTTCTATAGTCTAAAGTCAAGCTCATGCCAAAGAGCACAAATCTGACTAATTGTTAATGAACATATTTTGGGGACAGAAAGAAAAGGGAACAACCCTTCCATGGATACACTGCATTAGCACAATGTAGGGTGATCAGTCATGGAACATTAGTATGTTTGTATCTATGCAAGTAAGTATTACTCCTGAAGAGGCAGTCTGATAAAATAGTACATTCCCAGATTCCAGCTGTCAGTTCATCTCCACTGCACTACTTTGGCTTTCCAGCTGTTTTATCAAAGGGTCACTCCAGTCACTATCTGGGAAAACAAAGGTATTTCAAGCAGAGCCCTCACTAACAACCACACCAAGCCTGTCAATTAGCTAATGAAATGCTCTATCACTTGTAATGAGCCAAACCCCCAAGAACAGGAGGAATTGGGGAGCAGAAGCCCCAGCAGATGAGAACTGCTGAAGACAAAATTGTGCGATTTGAAGCATTACTTGCCTTGCTTTTAAATATTTGTGCAAATCTTACGTAATGTTTGTATATAAAAATTATTACAGCTTTCAATGCCGCACTTAGCAGTGTTAAGTTAGAAAAGACAAAATGATATGCTGTATTCTCACCAAACCTTTAAACCTCCACATCACCTCAGTCTTCATTTGCAAGCGTCTCAGTGGATAGCCAGATTTTGGCTCCACTTAAAAATTTGCTTAAAGGTGTTCCCAAAATGCTCCGTCTGCATAGGTTCCCTACAGGAGAAAATGGGAATGAGGAGGAGAGAAAGTCTGGGGTGCCTGAGGTGTCATTTAAACCATTTGCTCTGAAGTACATCCTGCTTTGATCCAGTTCTGAGCAGTGGCCTTGCAAGGAGGAGTTGCTCTTGTACTGCCGCAGGCTGCGGTTTAACATGTCCACCTCGTCTGCCAGCAGGGAAACTCTGTGGAAAGCGGTGATGGAGCCCCCGTGGTTGATCTGGGCCTCGGGAACCCAGCGGAAGTAGCAGAGTTTCCACAGTTTTATTTGTGTTCCAGAGAGATGGGGCAGAATGACGCCGTGCAAATCAACGGGCTTTGCAAACCAGTCTCTGAAGTACTGCTCCATACTGTGGCTCTGCCCTTCTGCTGACTGGAAAAACTCCGGCTTCAATTTTAGTATCAGAGAGTTTCTTCTTGGAAGGAACTCCTGCTCACCGATGATTCCATTTTTTATTGCTGGAGGGACACCTCGCAATGTGGAGCTGTAGTTTTTCTGCAGAAAATAAATACTGGTAATTTTCCAGTTCTACGTTCATTGGAATAGCAAATTTCCCTGAACTGCCAGGGTGCATGATCCAGACAAATGCTGTGACCTTTAAATAGTTCTGAGCTTCTGAGTCACTGCTGCAGGGCTCACAGGGCAAACTGTGGCCTTTAAAAAGAAATACATATGGTTTTTTGTAGCAACAAATGATTGACTTATAATCAGTATTTACTGAAAATACTGACAACCCCAGGGGAAAAAGTGGCCTGTCATCACTTTTCCAAAGGTGAAATAATGCAAATGTTGGCAGTGACTCAGCCACATCAGAAAATATCCTAAAACACAAGGCTCAACAATTTACATCGCTACTTCTACAGAAAATAATTTCTTTAGGCTGGGAAGCCAAGATAATGAAGGCTCCTACTGCTAATCCAAGGACACCTGCAGCCTCCCCAGCAGGACCCCTGAGTGAGCGCGGCCCCAGCCGCAGGCACAGCCCCTCAGAGCCCCCCAGTACCTTGGAGCGCTTGAAGGAGCGGAGGGCCCCGTTGTGCACGCTGGGCGTGCTCTTCCCGATGTACAGCGGGTTGTGGAACAGCAGCCGGTCCCGGCTCGTGAACTGAAGAGACCAGTCCCAAACACACGGAAACCTGAGGCCCTTCTCATCACCCAGCTGAATATTTTTGCTTATAGCAAATTCCTGCAAGAAGTTAACAGGCAGATTAAAATCAAAGAAAATGGGCTTCTTCATCAATCTTAAAACCAGCGTGTAACTATTGGGCAAAGAGGAGCAGGGTAGCACAACAGAGCAGCAAGACAGCTGAAGAAAACAGTTGCTCTGCATTTGTGCAGTTACTTTTCAATTCTATTAAATTGTTTGTTGGCTTACTCTTAACCCCCAAACTCGCATTTTGAGAATTCACCAACAGTCCCTCAATGCTCTACTTCTTTGTAAAGTTGCTACCTATAACTTTAAAGGGAAAATATTTAATGAAATAGGTAAGTTTCACTTTTATCAGCCATCACAGTTCTGATAAGTTTGTTTTCAAAAACAAATTTAAGTGTTCAGTTTTCTAAATGCCTCCATTGTGCATTACTATTGGAACTTTATGCAGCATCTCCAACTTTTTCAACTATTTAAACAATTATGTCAAGAGATTTCAAAGTTTGCCTGAAGAGTGGAATTCTATTTATTGCCTGCCATTCTACTTTTTTGAGTTCCAGATACAGATTTGCTTCCTAGAGGAGTACAAATAACAATGTAGAATAGCAACATTTTCCTCAGGAAAAAAAGCAACAAATAAATTCAATAGACTTTCTTCTTGAATAGTTAGTCACTGTCTCTGCACAGACCACCTGAAAGTCATTATGATTGTATTTGCCACAAACAAAGTGTGACAACTGGAAGGACACACAGGAAGCATTTAACTGGGATGCTGTTATTTCCAGGGGGGCAGGCTGCAGCCTCCTGCTGGACAAGCAGGTGCAGCCCCTCCTACTCACAGTGCTTTCCTTGACTCGCTGGTGAGGGCAGTTGAAGAGGAAGGTGCCGAACAAGGAGATGCGGGCGCTGTCGTACAGGATGGTCAGGTACACCTCGGAGAACTCAAAGGCTGCTGGGTATTGTTCCAGCAGCTGCCAAACGCAGTCAAGGAACATCAAGAACAAAGGAGACTGGCAAAAGAAACAAGGAATGATCAGATTTAACATAAGCTTTTCCCAAATCTTTGCAGTTTTGGTATTTGGCTGTACCATTGGTACGTTACTCAACCATAGGGTAAACTATTTGGAGTATTGCATTTTTCATGATTCTGTGCAACTGTGACACTCTATATTCCTGTTTAGCTTCTTCTTTCTCAGCACTACCTTTGCACAGCTTTCCATTCTGTGTAAAATGGGCTCCCCTCATACTCATGCAGCTGCAAAAATCCTTTCTGCCATCTATATGTCCCTCATAATTTGCAAATAAGTGCTTGTGTTAGCCTTCCTTGCCACTTGGCCTTGGTTTTACAATGTATTTTATTCCTTTGAAATGAGTGGAGAGCTTATGATTCAGCCATGCTAATTTCTCACCACATTTTCTATCTCTTTTCCATAGCAGCCCATGAATTGCAAAAGTATAAACTATCATTTATGTAAAGCTTTAGAAATATTTTCCCTTTCCCATTTTCACTTTTCAATATATCCTTTCCTAGGGCCAAAATAGCTGCTTTTCATTATTTCCCTCTTGGCATCTCATTTCTTTATCCCTTCATGCATTTTCTCTGCTTGGTGCTCAGTGCCCTTGGTTTAAATGTGGGTTCCATGCTCTGCAGATGTTCCTGTTCTGTGACTCTGGACGCTGTCCCTGCAAAAGGTTCCTAACCTGGGTCCTCCCTGCTTCCACCTGCAGGTAACAGCCCCTCCTTTGCCATGAAGAGGCCAAACAAGAGCTGGCAGCGCTGGAAGCCAAGCCCTGTGCTCCCCTCCTTCCACCTCCTGGCAGCCATATCAACTCTTGCAGCTGCAGGGCTTCTCCAGCAGCTGCCTGCTCTGAAAGCACTGCTGAGTGATAACACCACAGGGATGGAAACAGGGATTGGTAAAACACAGAGCAAAACCATCCCCTCCAACCCCACTCCTCACCTCCTTTGGTTTCAATTTGAAATGTGCCTGTGCTAGTGCTTGTAGCAGTGAGATGCTTTCATGTGTAACCCTGAAGCAACATGAAAACCCATTGGACTGCAGCTGGTATTTTACTGATTCTTACTTGGCTACAGAGGGTAAAGAAAAAATACCTCTACCCTGGAAAAAGACTTACTTCCTCTGATACTACTATAATGAGATTTAAAAGCATTGAAACATATTTTTACTTTTAGATTTCTGTACAAATACGTTCAGGATGGTATCAAGCAGATACTGTGATCACATGCAAATACAATTAATTTTTACCTCTTTGTCAGATCTCTTTAAGTGGTTACACCTATCTAAAAATTGATATCCTGCCATGACCCATTCCTTCTGTATTAGGCTTTGAAATCCAACAATGGTTCGAAAATAGGGATCCAGCATGACTTGAATGAGAGAAGCAGCAAGACAGCTCAGGTCCCGTCCCTCTTCCTCTGCAAGAAACATACAGAAAGTACAGAATACATAAGGTAAATGCACATGTACAGGATTAGATTTCAAAGAGCAAAAAGGTGCAACTAGGTCTCATGTTTTTATTAGAATTTCCTTTAAAATATACTTTTAGATGTTTTAATTGTTCTCCTAATTAAAAAAAAACAAAAAACAAACAAATTATAAGAAAATCAAATTTTTTTTCTTAAACTGAGACTCACACTATACAAAGGGTTCCTGCAGTATCCAGCACACCAGTGCATTCATCAAGAACAAAATACCCACCCAACTGCCTAGTACTTAAATCAAGGAGGAGAGTGTTCATGCTGCTAGAAATTTTCAACATTTTTCCACCCTGAAGCAACTTTTGGAAGGCCATTACATGGGGAGAGTGGGATATACCAGCTGAACAGGTCTTGTAAAAACTACAGAAATTACCAGAATTACAGATATGAGCAAGTTTTTCAGTGTCTTTTCCTCTGAAATACCTGTTTGCACAGACACAAGGAGTGGGCACTGAGTGAAATACTTTTGTCTGTAGAACCTCTGAATTAAACTGATATTGCTTCTGCAGGGACTATTAGCCCAATTAACACAGTACAAAGGTTCACAGTAAGGTTTTGATTCTGTCATCATTATCAGAACAAAACCCACAAAGACTCAAAGCAAAATATTCCTTTGATGCTAAGGACTATACTACAGTTCTGATACATAACAAAATTATTTTCCCTTCTAGTTCCCCAAATGCCTGAGATATTCAGAATCCATGGGGTTTATGTATAAAGATTACAGTTGATTTTATCTAAATCTGTTTATCTACATTATCACAGTAATGCAGATAATTTCAGCATGCTCTGTGTTGTATTACCTTGTAGAACTACAGAAAGGTGCTTACACTCCATCATGTAGACAAGCTCAGCAGAATGCTTAAGAAAGGCTCTAGAGAGGAAAAGAAAGTGATTTAACAGTTAACAGAAATTCACACTCTACAAGAAAAAGATTTGGGTTCTCTATATTTACCTAACTTAGGTATTAAAACAAAGAATCCTTCAAATGATGCACTGCTAATTTTTGCACATTCCATTGAACATCATTTTATTAATGGTACCAACCTAATGTACTCTAACCAGCGAGTGTTTTCCAGTGAGGACAGCCACTTCTCTTCGGTTTCATCAAACGGGTCTGCAACAGGGACAGTAATTACATTGCAGAACAACTTCCAGTAACAGTCCCTGTCAGCCAGGCTGATTGGAATTCACTGCATGTCAGGAAAACAACCCCCATAAAAGAAGGAAAGCCCAGCATACCATTGACACAGAGCTGTTTGAGTTTGTTGTGTGCAGCCTGGATTTCCTGGATGTTGGGGAGACACTTGTCCAGGTCAGATTTGTAAACGTCACTTCTCAGGGGATGGCTTCGAGTTATGGCATTACAAATCCTGCAGGAGAAGAATCAGCAGGTTTATTGTTGGAGAGGAAAGAAACAGTTTTTCAAGAAACGTGCCATTGTCTAACTGCAAGCAATTAAACCCACAGAAAACATGCACCTCATTCTAAAAAAAAGTTTACTTGTTCATATTCAGGAGATACATTGCTCCTGCCATAAAGCTAGTGACTCAAACAGTTTTGGTATCTGCTAATTACTGAACATAAAAAATGGAAATTTGAGAAATGAAATCTGATGCTGACTGACAGTTAAATAACTCTATTCAGTTTTTGGTTTTCCATCATTTTTAGTAAGACTTACCTATGTTAAATGAAGAGAATGTATTTAAAGTTTATGAAGTCAGGAAATCTGACAGGGCTTCAACTAAAATTCAGAGCTCCAGCCTAACACACAATGCAGATGTTTGCACTACTACGAAAAGTCACACTACAAATTAAACCAAAGAACAAAACCCACTAAGCTTGTAAATTACCTACCCAAGGCACTAAATGCCTTCAGTCTTTCATTAAGGACAGCAGATGACAAATATTTCACAGAAATACCATGTCCATTATGATACTAAGTTTATTGAATTGTATTTCCCAATGCCACCAATTAAGGGGTTTTTTTTTTACTGTCTTGCTGAAGGAGGTAAGAAAATCTCCACCAATGTAAATCTGATCCTTTTGTCAATAAATTCTGTCATCTGAATTATTAGCTCCCTAAAAAATAAACATTCCTCAAAACCTGAAAAGTTATTCAGTATTTGAAACTAGAATGGCCTTGAATAAAAATTGTGCCAGAATCAGATGCAGAGAACAGTCTCTCCAAAGTTCCCACACTACAACACTGCAGTGTCACACAGGGTCACCTCCATTGCCTCCCAGTGCTGTGTCACAGTCACCACTGGTGTTATCCTAACCCTGTGATTGAAGAGTGACACAATGAACCATTTACCTCTGATCAATTCTTCGCTGCTGCAATACATCTTTAATGTTGGCCATTCTCACAAGGGCGCTGCCGTTAGGGTGATTCCAGGACCATAACTAACATGGGGAAAAAAACCAAGAAACAACACAATCGTGCAGGTTAGAGCTATTCTGTACAATTTTTTCTTTAATGCTATGCACAGAACTCTGTTAATTGGCATGCACAGCCCCAGGTTGAATACTGTGCAAGGAGTAGTGCAGGAGTAGTACCAGAACAAAGAAGACACTTACAGGCATTCGCCTCCCAATGAAGGAGTAGGAGTACAGCTTCAGGTCTTGATCTGCTAAGGAAGACGGAACCACAAAATATTCTGGAAGGCTTGTGGAAAAAAAAACATGATAAAAAGATTACTTTTCCCTGTGTTTTTTTGTCATCTTCCCTCTTGCTGCAGTGCTGTGACACCAGCTCAGTGAGGCTGTCCCACAGCAGCCCCTGGGTGTGGCTGCTGCTGTGCTGTGTGAGGGCTCAGCCACAGCACCAGCACAGCCCTGAGGACACCGGTGAGAAACAGCATGTCCCACATGGAAGTACAGAAACACCAAAGCCATGGATGACAAAACATAACATTTCCTTCAGGGACATGACATTTCCTTCAGGGACAAGATTT
Organism: Pyrgilauda ruficollis; assembly: GCF_017590135.1. Classification (NCBI taxonomy): domain Eukaryota; kingdom Metazoa; phylum Chordata; class Aves; order Passeriformes; family Passeridae; genus Pyrgilauda; species Pyrgilauda ruficollis. The sequence goes on from NW_024522539.1 coordinate 14,426,720, forward strand.
GCAGCATCTTTCTCTGGGGGTCTCTCCAGAGAGCAGCAAAATTAAGAGGTGCAGTGCACAGTTGGCTGCAACAGAGGCTGTGGGGCACACAGGACAGGACAGCCCAATTCCCTCCTGCTGGTGTCCAAGAGACACTTACCAAGTGGAGATCATATAACCTTCATTGACTGAGCACACTCTCCACTCAGATGCACCTGTCCTTTTGATTTCTCTATCCCAATCCGAGTAAGTTTCAAACAAAGGAGTCTGCTGACCACTGGCACTGCTGATGCCACCGCCACCACCTCCTGGGTCTATGCCATTCACCTTCTTTGCTAGGAAAAGGAAAGTCATCAATGCCCATTAAAAAAATAAATATAAATTAAACTCTTCACCTTCCTAATTACAAAAATAAGCCATTAGCATCAGGACTAGTATTATCTATATTACCTACTGTTGTATTATAAGAAAGCAGTGATTTAATGGCAGCTTGATGATACATGAAGATATCAATGTATTTTTTCCCTGCAATTTCATTAGAAAAGCAACGTAAAATTGGCCTGCTGTGCTGCTTGATAGAAGCCAAGGCATACTAATACTCAGGAACAAATGTTATCTCCAGTCACAGGCTTTCCTTCTTCAATATGCCAAAGTTTGCAACATTTTAAAAACATGAACCCTTTATAGGCTACACATTAATAGCTACCATGTCAAGAAACCAAAACAAAACTTACATAATTTCAGCAACTTTATATGACTGCTGTATTAACAGCAAACAAAAGAAATGGATGTCCATGTTAAAATATTGGGGTTTCTATATAGATTTATATCTACACAAAAAGATGGCCTATAATTTAGTGTTTAGGGACCAGGAGCTTAGAAAGGCTGTTACTATGCAGAAGGATCTCCTTTGCTGGTCATTCTTTAGATGCCAAGGGGACAATCAAAAAGAAATCATATTTTGTTTCTTGACACTTGAAGTACATTTTTAGATGGAAGTGCAATGAACTGAAATTCAGCCCTGTTACCTCCCCCATGAAAGCTCTGAGCCTTAGCAAGAGCCTGCCCAAAGGAAGCAGAACAGTGTCACAGCTCTGCTGACATCCCATAACCGGTGTGCTTTCTGTATCTATCAACTTCATTCTTGCACTGGCACTTTGACTACTTAGGATTTTCAGAAGAAAACAGGACTAAAATCAGACTGAAGTAGTTCTTCAAATATGGTAAACAAATAAATACAATAATTACAAAAACAGTCAATTTTTCTGTTTAATGGTATAATGATATATAACTATCAAATATAGCCTGGGAAAAAAACAATGTACACATACACCAGAACAATGCAGGCTTTTTATGTTCCCCAGGAAGCACAAAGACAGCATTTCACCTTTTACTTTACTGGGAGTAGCAGGGAGAGAGAGTCATTAAACAGCACTGGAATTGCAAGAGCAAAGCCAGATATCTATGGGACAAACACCAGGGTTCACAACAAGAAGAACAACCCAACACAACCCAAAAGAATTTCATATTCTCTTAGGAACTGCAGCATGGCAGAACAACTCTCCTTTGCCATTCTGGTCTGCTGCTCCAGAGGAACATTTTTACCCACCTTATGTAATTCTTCCACTAGGTATTTTTCCATACAGTAAATGGTATTTTAAAGAGAGAGTAAAGGCAACTTTGTGACAGCCTAACATTTTATTGCAATTTTATCTGCAATTGGCTTCCTCCCTAGTACTTCATAACATGAAAATACATGGATCTTAGTAATTGCCCAAGCTTTATGAGGTAAGAAATTCCATGTGTAATTGTGTGTGCAACATAATAATCACATGCACACTTATTCTTGTGCATGCACAGGGCAGTCACAGAGGCACCTGGATGAAAACCATGCATTGTTTTGCCAATTTGAAGGCCTGATCTCGTAATTCCACAAGGCTCATGTTTTGTAACAGGCAGATCAGTGGTTTCTAGTGCCAGCTGCTGAGTTCAGATCTCAGTACCACAGCTCTGCAGCAGCAGCACGCTCTGGGGGGAGGCTTGTCACCCTACAACTGCTGGCTCTCAGCTGGGGAACACTCAGCAGTGACCGCACAGCGTTACGCTAGAAATCAAGTTCCAAAGGCATCTTTGCAGGCTTACCTAACTGACAAGGTTCACTTGGAGATTGGCCTTGAGCAGAGAGGGTGTGCTCCAGCTCAGCAGGGGTGGTGGAGGTTTTGAGTGGTAAGAACTGCCTAGTAAGCCTCTAGGAAAGAAGGTATGGAGTCCCATGTTGCACAAATCCTCCTGCAATACCACCAGAAGAGAAACTTATTCCCAAAAGAAGGGCAGGTGAGCAAGCCTGCCTGATGGGACATTCACTGGGTACCCAGAGTACCAACAGAGACATACAACAGGAGGATGGAAGCATGAACTGAGAAATAGGAGTATTCATGCTGCCACAGTTTGGCTTTGTTTCAGACAGGAAAGACATTTCTTTGGATTTTGGTCATTAATGTCTATCCCAATGAATGACTTATAACCATAAGGAAGAGGCTGGGTGCAGAACAAACCGATTTTGTTACCCTTGGAGAAAGCCTCAAACGCTTTTTGCCACTGCTTCTGGACAGAATTCTTACTAAAAATGCATATTACAAAACAGGAAAAAAGCACAATCCAAGTACTTTCATCCTTACCTGGATTATGATAGATTTCCCCAACATACTCAAATGCAAAGAGAAGCTGAAGATCCGTTGGCTGAGAATAATGAGCTATTGCAAGGCACACCTAGGAAAGAGACATTTATTACTGTAATTTATATATTGATATAGAAAAAAAAATTATTGCCCTTAATTGTAACAGTGTCAAATATGCAGAGCTGTGAAAAAAACTAAAAATCAGTCTTTTGACATTTCCTTTAATGAAAGGAGTACTTATCAATCCAGCAAAAGAACCTAAGAGCATGCAGGGTCAGTTCAGAAGTCCAGCCCAGCACTGTTCTGATAGCAGCCAGCAATCAGTGCTTAGGGAAGAGGAGAAAAACACAGAAACAACATAATGGAATTTTACTGGGACAATTTTAAACAATTAACAGTTCAGGCATGTCCTGAATTAGTATCAGTATTTAACAGCATTTGACAAATATTTTGGTTACAAAGTTGTCAGTTGGGCCAGGACATTTTTCATGTGCAACTTCCTTTTAAAAAAACCTTATTGGTTATTTCCCTAAGATTATTAAAATTAGGAGTGCAGCATGTGATTTAGGATTAGCTCCTAGACTTAAAATTTCATAAAGCACTTCTAGTCTCTGTCTCTTTGAATGTAGATATTCACTAATAAATACAAAAGATTTGACAAAGAAACCTAATGTCTAGAAGAATCAAATTCAGGAAGGAAAAATATCACGTAGAGATTGGTGCTGTTATTCTTCAAATTTCAGGACATGAATGGAGTCTAACTTTGTCCTCTTCCCTCAATATTTGCTTCTGCGTTTTACTAAATTGTACCTTTTAACCAGGGACAAAGACACAGTGTAAGCCCACATTCTTATCACCTAAATTGTTTTTCTTTTTTTTTTTTTATTTTCCTTTTAACTTTTCCCAAATTTTTATATTTAGAAACACATTTACAAAATTTATTCAGAGTTCAGCAGTTTTGAATATTATTTTTGAAAAATATCCTGTGCATCCAATAAATTGTTTTCTGTTTATGAAGGGAAGTGTCCTTATTGTGATAGACACAACAGAAAGATTTGCACCACAGAACTGAAGGAGTAGCAGTGCTGGCAGCACTGGGCAATGGGAACAAAGCTTGAGAGCTCAGTTATGCTGAGATCTGCATGGAGAAAGTTGCTGTTTTTCTATTGTTTGTATGCAACATCCCTGGTGTTATGGAATGTTTACTGTTATTTTTATATAGTTTGATTTTTGATGGGGACAGTCATCATTATTAATAAAACCAGTAATGACAGTAGACTAATTTGAGCTGAAAATGTTGTTTCACAAACACTCAACAAAAAAATTCCAGTTGAGTCTTAGAACAATGGTTTCTTTAACTGTTCTCCCCACACCTTCTGTTCTACAATGAAACTGCAAATGAAAATAGAGGACAGAACATTCCAGGGGTGACAGCCCCCCAAAAATCCCAAGCAGTACAAGCGTTCCTGGAGAACAGTATAGCAGACTTTCCTAATGAACAGTTACAAGCTCATTTCCAGGATTTGATAAAATGTTTAATGGCATAACTGGAAGCCACGCACATTTTACTAAATCTTGTGATTTCAGTGTATTAACCAAAGCAGAAGAAGCCAGCTATTCAACAATATTTGGCCACTTCTAACATGTGGCTATCATTCACAATGAAACAAAATGGAAATCTGTGTATATGCACATTTTGACTTCCATACAGTAACTGATTCTAGCAGAGCTACTCCTCATCTTCATTTATGGAGTGAAAGTTGAAAACCTTTTAGTATGCTAATCTACTCTCAAGACTTCAGGACAAACTGCAGGAAAAAAATTCCATTGTGCTGCCAAATAACACAACAGGAATACAGTAAAACCTATTTTTAAATAGCCAGCTGAAATCTCTGTCATTTGCCTGCCACATTTGAAAAAGGGAGTATGTGTGTGCTGCATGAAGAGGGATAAAATGGTGGGGGGGGGGAGATAGTAACCATCCAGATCCAGTTCCCCACAAAAAATGAGACCATACTTGTGCTTTTAAATAAAGCAGGAGCTGGAAAATGCTCTGGGTGTTCCATGGAATAGATGTAACTCACACCATGTATTGCATGTGTGAAACAGTCCACCCACAGGTTCAGGACACCTATTTATCTTATTTTAAAAAGTGATAGATTTGTCCTGCTACTATTTCTATTTTTACATTTTAGAAAAATTCCATTCATAGATACACTAAGCAAGTACTAAAGACATATTAATTTTCTGTTTATTCCTCACTAAATCCCTATAATAGCTTTATTGTCTCAGAGATTCAGAAGACAAGCACATTCCACAGATCTCAGCAGATTATGGCCATAAGTAGAACGCTCTAAATTGGAAGACAAGCATGTTTTACAGGAAGCGTTCTCATATCAAAATCAAAAATATTTGGTATTCTTGCCAATTTACAATTGTGTAAAGCTGAAGATATTTAGGCTCAGACAAATAACAAGAGAATAGGCTGCTTGTTGGAAAGCTCATTTATTAAAAGCAGTAAACACAATGGCTGTAGTTATTTCATAGTACAAAAGCCATTTCCCTGCGTCAGTGTCCCCTGTTCAACCCCTATCTGAGAAAAATAAATTATACTTTCAGGGCACACCCTCCTCTTCAACAGGAATTTTACCAAGGGCAAGAGCTTCAAAGTATTGCTAATGCTCTTGCAGAGGAGTTGTGAACAACAACATTTCAGATGTTCTAAATTAGCACAGCCCTGGATTTTCCCTCCTTCCTTAAGCCAGGCTACCTGGCTTATGAAGTCTCTGGAAAAACACTGTTTTCCATTGCTACTCAATTCCTATCCCAAGCAGACACCTGCGGTAGGAAGTCACACAAGCAGGACTACATCAAGTCCCACAAACAGGTTTTGTTCATTTTCCTAGGCTGGAAAACCTATTGGGAAAACAAACATTCAGCATTAGGAGAATTTTTAAAATTCATCTACATTTTTAAAAATATATTTTACCTTTACCCAGGGAAGTAGTGGCTGTGCCATCCCTGAAGTGTTCAAGACCAGGACAGGGCTTTGAAAACCTGGTGTAGTGAAAGGTGTCCCAGCCCATGGCAGGGGGGTGGAATGAGATGAGCTTTAAGCCAAACCTTTAAAGCCAAATCATTCTGATTCTGTGATTCTGTAAGCTTACTTCTAAAAAAAGTTTTTGTCATCCCCTCCAAAGACAGTATCTTATGCATTCCCAGTGCCTTGAAACAGTACCAATTTTGTGATCTGTATAAACAATTAGAACAAGGTAATAAAGTTGGGGAGGCAGGAGGAGCACATTAGAAAGGGTCAGGACCATTTGTCCAAAACTCTTACGAGTTTCATATTATTGTTCATAACAATTAGGGAAAAAAATGTTCCACTCCATCCCAAGTGTTATGACGTAGGAAAGGCTACTTTTGATTGCACAGGAAACAAGACTTGAGATAAAAGATTTTCCTTCTGTTTTGACTGAGCATGTGATTCTGAAACAACTCTCATACTCATTCAAAAAAGCTTCCTGAGAAAAGAACTGAGAGAGTTGCAGAAGAGAAAGGCATGAGAAAATGGAGATATACTCATACATATAAGGCACAGGGTGTGTGCCATCCTGGGGCACTGCCAAGATCCATGTGCACGGTGAAGCAACACACTGGCCATCACCTAACAGTCAGAAGATCTACAGCCTCACCTTTTCATACATTTTATTTTCTCAGTCTAATGTCCAACACTGCAGTGCCTAAAAAATAGCAGGATTTTTCAGTTTGACTGTTTGCTGTCATTTTTGGAACAAAATAATTCCTTTCCTCTAAGGAATGTGAAATGCTTCTTTTTTTGCACTGCCTAACTTAAGACTTCCCCAACTTGCTTACCCTTGCTTCCCCATCCTCCACTTCCTCCCACACCCATCTGGTTTTCCTTCCTTTGGAGACTCTATTGCTTTATTTTAGAGACAAAACAAAATTAAACTGCTAAACAGCGGTGAGTGCAAATTTCCATTCCTTCTATTTTTCCTTAATGCTTGTTTCCCAAATATCCACTAATAAAAATGAGGAAGAAAATATTTACCTGGCTGACTAATGCTGAGACAGTATTTTATTAGCATGTATTGGCTGCAACAAGTAGTGAGGGTATTTTTCTAACAGAACTGATTTTTAAGCTTCTCTATAATAATTTAACTGAAAATAAATGAATGTGCTCTCACAATGTTTCTGCTTAAAGGCAAAGAAAAAGGCCTCTGAAAGTTCTGCAAACATTACCCATGTGTCTACGTGTAGTCAAGTCTGTCAGTTTGTCCACATCAGAAGCCTGCTTTCAAACTTGGATCCTTCTTTTCACAGCATCCAAAGAGATCCTTGGAAAGAGGATCTTTCTGACATCCTCAAAGAGAGACTTGGAATAATCTCTATTCTAGTAAGGCAGCTTAATTAGCTATTCTCCCTTATTCCCTGTTCAGCAAACAGAGACACTTCCTTAGGAACAGATTACACTCGCTTTGCCAACACCAATTTATGTCACTGGATGCTGCCGAGTGTTTCCAGTACGTGCAAGGAACTATGCTTCAAACAAATTCCTTAACTGAATGAAGTAAGCACCTGTTGTCCTTCTAACCATTCCATATATTTAAAGCTTGTTTTGAACATGAATTGCCATGCAGCCCTCCCCATCCAGAACCCCAATTCCATGGTCAATCCTCTCCTATGGCACTCTCCCAGTCAGACAGCAGTGCATCCTCAGCCCAAGAGCAGGCTTCCCCTCACATCAGAACTCAGGTACACTCTAAGTCTTGTTCTTCCCTACAAAAGTTACAGACACAGAGTTATTTTCAAGTAGATAGCTACCAAAATTTTCTTGTACAAACAGTTGGATGTAAATATAGATTAAAGAGGCCCTTCAGAACTTTAAGGAGGCCTGACCACTGTCTTCTGTTTTTAAACACCAGGACAGCCTTGCTAATATGTACTACCTGAAGGGCAGGAACAGAAACCAGATAAAATCTTTCCATACTCTGGTGCCAGCATGCCATCTAAATGTCAAAAAGAGCAAAACAACTCCATTCAATATGCTGTGTAAGACCACTCCAGATGTGTTCACCAGCATCCCAAAATAATTTAAGCAAAATCCTGATACAGGAAAACTGATCTAGGGATCTCATGGCTCTATACATTTATATTTTAATGCTAATAGAATAACGTTATTATGGAAACATTAGATTAGCTGAACCTGATCTCCCTTCAGTAAAAGTGCTTCTGTGCTACACCCACGCAAAGCTGCAGTAACCTACCTGATGCATCGAAACTGCAACAGTAACCACACAGCTGATATTTGTACAAGTTTTCTTCCTTCTCACTGAGCACAGGCTGGTATTTGAAAATGGCAGTTGTTACATTTTGGTCACCATCAGCACAAGCTCTATAACCACACAGGCTCTGGCTCTCTAGACCTAGCTGTTCTTCCTATCAGAAGAAACCACCTAAGACCATGTAATTATAAATACCTAATGTAAAGGCCTTCATAAAATGGCTTCACTGTTCACTCTTGCATAAGAAAAAGCAGCACAAAGAATGTTAATGAGATGCTGAGTTTATTCTCTCCTCCTCCGGGCTAATCACTCTGCTTTGCTGTGACAGCCAATTAGAAACAGTTGCTGTAAAGATATTCCAGGAGATGGCTGCTCCAGGGGGATTTTGGAGAAGCAGTGCAAAGGAATGACTGCGGAAAGCCTGCCAAACGTGCAAGGCTCCAACCAGCACAGGCAGCAGGCAGGGGGCAGCCAGAACAGGGGCAAGGCCGGAGCAGGGCGGCTCACGACGGGCTCCTGCCCGCGCATCCCGGGGAGGTGAAGGGGCTGAGCCGGTTCAGCAGCTCTCGGTCAGTAACTGCACACAGACTTACGCCTGGGCAGATGGTCCTCGGGACTTACAGGGCTAAACTCAAACCTGATCCTCCTGAGAAGGGGAGCTGTTAAGCTCTGAGAGCAAAGTGGGTCATTCCTTACGGAACGGCGGCTGTGGCACGCCGCGGTGCCGCGGAGCCGAGCGGCAGGAACGCGCTCCCGGCCGCGCCGCTCGGCACGGCACGGCACGGCCCGTCCGGCCTGGGGCAGCCACACAGCCCCGGCAGCACCGGCACCAGCCGGCAAGGAAGGAAATCCCGAGCACTGTACAGAGCCCAGTAACTCCTCCTCTCGAGAGTGTACGAGTCTTTGATAACAAAATGTTGAGAAAGAGCCCAGGCTCGTGTAAATTGGACCAAATGCTGATTCCAAGAGCTCTCTGGAGAACGTGCTGTGTGACACCATTAAGGATATCCACAAGGAGTACACTCAACCTCTGGGTAAATTAAGCTTATGACTTTCAGAAAATGTATCAAAGCTTGAAACATTTTCCATAAAAATGCAAACATCTGTTTAACAGCTGCAATGCAACATTCTGATTCCAGTCCTTAAAAAGACTTATTTAATAAATTAATAACTTTTAAAAGTAGAACAGATATGACAAGAAATACTGGTTTATCTTATATGATACTAAACAGTTAATGCATCACATTAAATTTTTCCCCTAATAGATTTGACTCCAAATGTATAAATATTCTCCTGTAACAGAATGTGAATAGTGTGCAATTCTTCCCCCCACTTCTCTATCAAAACATAAGATAACAAAATGTTCTTATCAGCACAGCTGTTGCTACATGTAATGACTGGAAGGCAGAAATTCATAACAGGACAACAATACCTTTTTTGCACTTTCAGGACCTGCTTCATCAAAACGAAATCTGACAATACGGAAGTCTTTGCAATAAATTATTAATTCAGTTGGATTAAATTTCAGTTTTTGGTTGGGACCAAGGACCTTCTGCTTCCTCTTGGTGTCATTCACTGCAAAGAAGAGAAAATTATTTGACTGTGTTCTGTAAGGAAACACAACATTGGCTCAAACGAATACAGTAATGTCGCTGCCAGAAGTTTATATATTGGCACACTTTGATTCAGGTAGAAAATCTGTTGATTCCTGTTAGTAAAAGCTTATGTTTCACTAAACTTAGGGTAAACCTCATGTTTTAGAAAAGGGGCAACAAATGTGGACCAGTGCAAGACAATATAACAGGTCAATAGTACCTATTTGTTGTAAAAAAAAAATAGCATTTCTTCATCATGTTCTTCCTCAGAAACACATTAATCTTTTCACAGTGATCACAACCATCTTTGGGCATTGAAAACTTATAACCAATAATTTAGATTACCTACAGTCAGAAAATCAAGTGTTTAACAGCCCATGCCATAAGCAAATTTTGAACACTTATCACTTTTATGAAATTTTACAATTACAAGATGAAAAACATTCTTAACAAATAAGTTAGTCTACGGAATCCAACAAATCAAAACCTGGTTCTCAACAAGAAGTATTTTATTTCTTCAGATCAAGATGTTGATTGCCATTTGCAGGTTTCTGGAGATCACCAGTGATTAACTTGCTAAGAATTAGAGAGGATTGAAAACTACAGCATTTCTCTTGTCAGAAATCCCATCTATGTCTAACTGTATAAGCCATTTTTGCAATTTAGTGTATTTCAGTGGCAGAGATTCAGATGATTCAATGTAAAAACATTGCTAACAAAATTTTGTACTGCTATAATGTCTCTCCTACAACACCTGTTGATTCAGTATGGTAGTTACAAATATAAAGTCTATATTATAAAGACCCAACTAAGTCTCCTGCATGGCACCTCAAGATTTATTCAGTATTTGAGGCTTTTATTCTATTTTTAAATAAACCAAATACTTCAAATCAGGAAAGACTAATGACATAAAACCTCAAGTGTCAACAATTCTGCAGAACTTAACAGGGAGGTAACAGTTTTGTACTGAATAAGAATAAAGCCTGTCAGTATACTTAACTATTTTTGACATACCTGTGACAATCTGCTCAATGCATGTGAGTGGGACATCATGCTCACCAAGGAGGAGGTTTTTATAATGGAATTTCTGAAACACATGAACTCACAGCCATTAATTGCAGTTCTGCAGTTTGCAACCAGATATACAGCACAACTTTGAAGAAACTATGATACAAATCAGGCATGCCTAGGCTTTTCTGACAGGTACTACCCTTGCCTATTCCCAGGTAATTAGAGGTTAGATGCCGCTGAACTGCACACCCAGCAGTTTAGAAACTCCAGTGGAATATGCAAAATAATCTCCCTATTTGCACTGAATTTACCCAATTAGTATCCAAAATCACTCTTAGAAATGCAATACAATTTGAAATATAATATATATATATGGAATACAAGAAATCTCCAATTATTATTACTTTTGTAAGAAGAAAGAAAAAAATAATTCTACTTTCAGGGACAAATTTTGACAACTACTTTGTGTCAAAAATTAATCTTTTTAAGTAGCTCTGGTCAAACTTCCTAACCATTACTGAATAAGCATCTATCTACTTTCAGAGCTATACATATCTTTAATTGATGGAACATTTCCTTTAAAAGCCCCAAATGGAAGTGCAAACTCTACTGAAAATAACACACAGCTCACTGCTTGGATTTCCAGTGTTGTGTGCTGTGCTGTTCAAAAACTGATAATGGTTTTGAATGTCATGAGCTCTGCTGTGACAAAGCAGAAGAGTTCCTCTCCCCTCTTCTTGTTGCTTCATCTACAATGAATACTCACTTCATAGTTACTTTGCCCTCCATCAGCAACACCAATAAAACTCCACCACATGGAGAGCTTTGCTGATCTGACACTTGTCTAGTCTAAGGGACATTTGCAAACAGCTCTTTTGGGGAGGAACACATCTGTGTATAATTCCTGCTTTGTCTTTTGTAAAACCACTTCCTGGGGAAGCCTCCATACATGGAGGTGACTGGAGCTGGATGTACTTCTGTACAAATTTCTTGCTCTTGTTCTGATATGAGTAGATGGAACAGCAACACATTCAGAACAGAAGAGTGGAACGTCATCCTGTAGCTTGCTTAGAAAGCATCCATTTATATCAGATATAAGACAGACTGACTGTGTGAATAATTCCACTTTTCACATTCATGATGTAGCCATGTGAGCAATAACCAACCTGCAGTGGCATTGGGTCATCTGTAATAAAGGAAATCTTGAAGTTAGTGCAAACCAGCTTGCCCCACAGATCATACTGGCTCGTGTCTGTTGCAATGCACTTTCTTACAAAATTTACTTCATTCACCACAATTTCACCTGAAACAGAAGAAAGGGAGGGGAAAGGAGAAGCCTATATAAATCCTGTAGGTACAGATCTAAATCTGTAGTACCAAGAAACCCCTAACTCTTTACCAGATTCAAGTTATCCACCTCTTATGGGTAAACATGGAGTTTAACTAACACAACTCCAGGGAAAAGAGAAAATTACCATTCCAAAATGGACAACATTGTGCAGTAGTTAAAATGAAACAAAACCCCAAACCAACAAAAACAACCAACTTAAAACCAAAACAAAGCTCAAAGAACAAAAACCAAAAGAAACCCCACAAGAAACCTGACCCACTGTCAAACCCAACAAAACCATATACCACTTCCCTTAGGTCCAGAGATCAAGATCTGCAATTCTCCACTATTAAAAATTCATGTGTTTGAGCAACACTGTCCTTTAAACAAGCATATATTCCTGTACTTCAGCTAGTATTTATTTTAAAAATTGAAATTAGCTGGCTATTGTTAAGTACTTCAGAGAATTTGATTAATTCCCTGAATTCAGAATCATCAGGCCACACCACATTTTTGCTTTATAAAGACATTTTCAGGTGACTTCAAAAAACAGAACACAAACACTTTTTACTGTGACTGTCTAATGAAGGAGACATTTTCTGGATTTCCTTCATAAAAGAGAAGATCCAAATGATGAAAAAAAATTATGCTAATTGGTCTGGCATAAGCTATAAAATAAAAAAGCATATAGGCAAATGAGACTGAGGACCATTTAAAAAGTGAATCACTACACAAAATGATACTTTTCAGTTCCACAGCCAAGACTTCTGAAAGCTAAACAGTAACTCTTCCTTCAGTAATCTGACTTAGTAATTCCTTTTATTTCTGTACAGAGCTTTCACTTCTGTCATCAGATCAACCACCTCCTGCTGCTGCTGTCTACCATAAATAGTGTGGGAGTACAAGTGTGTTCCAAGAAAAGTGTAATTTCATACTGGCTCTGAGATTCTGCTTAGAAGAAACTAAGGACTAAAGACTGCTGAAGCCTAATTTGCTCGTAACAGGTTTGGCACGTTTAGTCCCAGTTGCCTGAAATGCCATCTCACAGTCATGCTTTGCAGGGAAACAGCAGCTCTTCAGGCAGCTGTACTGGCAGCAGTCAGCTACTGCATGTCCAAGGAGTAGAACCACAGCCTGGAATAAATTCCCCATTTAGCTCCTGCTGCAGAGCAGATCCTTCCTCAGGTGATTATCACTGCAGCCAAGTAATCATACTTTGAAAGGATTACCTTTAGTGTCCCAGACACTTGAGAGAAATTTTTGCTGTCTCCAGGCCCTCCAGCCCCTTAGCTATTTCACCCAGCTGTCCTACTGGTCCTTCTGGATCTCTTGCCCGATACAATCAGGGATCTGCCTGGAAGTCACTAAGAGCTGCAGCAGCCTCTCTGCTTTTGGCTCAGTTGTTCAGCTGTAAAAATGTCTCTAAGTCTGTAGCCTTGAGCTGCCAGAATTATGATCTGTGTTCTGGGACTGTTTGAAGATGTGAGGAGACAAGTTTCATTGACCTGTGTTATCACATACATGAATATTCTGTGCCAGAAGTGACAGGAACTGTGAAAATGTCTACAAACAGATCTCCAGGAGCTTTAAAGTCTTTCCTCAAACAGTGCTAAAATGTGCTTAAATAAGCTTTTGAACATGAAAATAAAAAATCTGTTCCTTACAGCTTCAGTACAATTAGTTAAAAACTCATCCAAGTCCACAACAGCTGAAAACAATGTCTTATAATGGGGTACATGAGAATGACAAACCCTATTTCTGTTAAACATTGTAATGAAAATGTTTCAATACTTAGCATGGCCTGAAACTTCTTAATGCCCAGCATTTCTTCAAATAATCTATTTACTTAAATAACTGCAAAAGCCCAAACTATTTATTGAAGCATTTTCTCCTCAGTATTGGTATTAAGTCTTCAACTATTCAACATAAAGTTCTAAGTCACCTCCTGTGTGTGAAGAAAAACAACCTCCTCATAAACGGAGTTCTAAGTAATTTTTATTCCTCTCTCTCTGCATATTGCTAGTGTATCACTGCATTTCTAATTAAAAATATGGAGAGCTAAATACACCATGAAATGAAATGTAACTTCATAGCTTTTTTGGGTAACATTCACTTATCTGTTACCAAGCATAATATTTTTTTACTATCACATAGGAGACACTTCTAAAAGCAAATTACTATTATCAAACTATTTCAGTATTCATTACTTTGATGTAACTAAACAGTAAAATAAATGAAATACATTCACAGATCTTTGATTTGAATTTCCTACAGTTTAAAACATGCCTGCTACATCATTCTCTTTCCAAAGCCAGTCCTTTTTACTTCCCCCCTTCATTCCTCATAATTGTGTGGTTACACTGCAACATGTTAATTCTAATCCTATTTTAGTGCAACTGCATTTAGTTTCATTCCATCCAACACAAATACATTCTGGATTTTCCAGCCTAGCTTATCTTCTGCTCTCAGGTTTGCAGCCCCAACCCAGAACTGTCCATTTTGAAGCTAAGGATTAAGGTAGGCAGGACAGAGAATGTGTGCATGCCAGCTTCAGCCAAAGAATGAGAAAGTTTGTAAATTTAATAGATGCGTTTTCCAAATACCTGTATGAATTTTTTTTTCAAGATGCAGATTTAGAATTTTATGCAACCCATCTTTTATCCCTCATTTGGGCATCTATAACCATATATAGATTAAAGAGGCCCTTCAGAACTATATAGATATATATATATGTATGTATATATGTATATAGATATATATATAGTGAACCTTTCAAAGTGAAAATGAAAATTTAGGGAAGTAGATAAACAACACGAGTAGTAAGTGCAGGACTTGTACAATGAATCCTTCTTGTGTTTGTAGTTGAGTAGGTGATTTCTCCTACACAAGACAACAACAGAGCTATTCAGAGATATTACACTGCACATTTCTACAATGTAGCTGCTGCTTTTTTCCAGTAAACAGTCACAAGCTGTTCCAGACACGGAACAGCAGTCAACACTTCCATCTGACTCCAAGAGTCAAAGAATGATCTCAGGAGACGAGAGCAGTTTGTTTAAACTTTGACAGGAAACCAGAAGAGAAATTGCAGGTTGCCACCCTAATCATGTTTAATAAAAATATTTCTACATTGAATACACAAATCACAAAAAGAACAGGAGATACTGAAGGATCTATCTAGATAATACACTCTCAACCTGACACACAGCTTCAAAAAACTGTTAAACTTCTGAAAAATTCTGCTAAATCTTCCAAAAGCACATGAAATCTGACTGGTTCAAATTTTGGATGTTTAGAGAATTCATGGTATGTATCTAATCCAGCATAATGCATAACCCACTACAATCAAAATAAAAAGCAGCCAGCAGAGCCTGGGAACACGTGGGAGCTGGGAGAGAGGCAGGACAACCCTGCTGAGCACAGGGATCAGCAGGAGGGAGCACTGGATAGCACAGCTGTGCTCTCCCCCAGCCTGCAGCCACACCACTCTGCACCAGGCTTGTGGCAATTTGGTTCCTCAAAACTTGAAACACAGTCCCTAATCACTAACATCCTAAAATAAAGGATGTTCTACACCATTTTCACTACGCTATATTTTTGTAACTTTTGGCGCCCTGCCTCACAGGATCAAGTTTAATTTTTTTTGTTTATTTAATAAAGGTAGCAATTTGTAACTTTTCAGGGAACAAGGCTGATTTGAGTAGCATCAAGGACCACAACCTTATTAATGCAGGAGGTGATACAGACTAAGCAGTTTTCAACTACTCTAACAATACGGACTGAACACAACAATGCTGCACAATTAAAGGAACTGAGCAGTATTTTATATATACAGACACATACACAGATCAATACATATACACAGAGATGGGACATGGCATACTTACACATATACACATCTTAAAATGCTAACAGGCAGTATTTTTGTCACATTTAATATTTAAATATTTAAAAATCTGATACTTGCTAGAAACAATAAATAGCTGAACTCACACTCCATAAATTAATAATGCAAATCCTACAAGGTCAATAAGTTTGCAGGTACCCTGCATGCTGCTAAGGGAACTTCCCCAATGCTGTACTAGAAGCACAAGAACAGGTTTATCAGCATAAACTCTCTTTAATGAGCATTGAAGCTCTATGGGCATGTTCAATGTCTAACAGACATAAGCATAACAGAGGTTATTAAGTACTTTATGCAGTCATGTAATTTCTACCTAAATCCACAAAAAACTAGCACCTGGAAGCTGAACTCCTGTTTCCCATTTACAATGCTGGTAATGATTATACCCAAGTAAAGCGACAGAAAACCAGCTTGGTAATGTGAAACATAGTCTTAGAAGTTCACAATAGCAAAGCTCAAGTTAATTCAAGTAGCTATTTAACTGTTAAGAATGCACAATAATGAGTTCAGTTGTAAAATATTTGGCAAATAATTAACTTTCGGAATTTCCCAAGTAAGAATTTCCAATAAAACCTTCATTAATAAGTAACTGAAATCTACATCATTTTTGTCCCCTTATATGTTCTCTTGTGAATACCAAAATTGTATGAGTTTATAAGTATGCATCAAGCATTTAGATGTAAATGTCTCTAATCCACTTCTACATTAATCTTCTGCTCAGTGTGCTCGGGCACTTCCAAACTTCAGGAAAAAAAAAGTATTTGCAAGCTCATGAAATAATTGTCTTTCATCTATTTTCTGATTTTCATGAGCTTTTACAAGGTTGTTCCAAAAGGACGGCTCAATTCTCTGATTATTGGGGAATGAAAAACAATTTCCATTAATTTTTAACAGGAGAACCTGAGATTCCAAAGAACAACTTTGACCACTGCTTGGAGAGTGGTATGTTATAAATGCACAGTGAGCTTGCTTTGCCGGTCTTATTAGAAAATTGTTATTAAAATATATGTTAATATTTTATTCTCTCTGGTATGCTAAGAGAAAAGAGCTTAGATAAACTTTTTAAATGCTCAGTAAGGGAAAAAGTAGCAAAAAAATAAAGGCTTCCTGGTAAGTCTTCAATGATCATCTCTGTGTTTCCCAGGCACAATTACAAGATTCAAATCAGTATTTGCCTAGTAATGGCTAATCTTTATGAACCTTGCAAAAAACAAAAAAAACCAAAGCCAAACAAACCCATAGCTGGGATCTGAGAGGATGAACTAGGATGGGATGCTCCACAAAAGCTTTCCCCACATCTCAGAACCTCAGTGAAGGACACAAAAATACAGAGTAGGCAACAAACAACAGGAGTTCAGATGGCAAGAAGGGAACATTCATCAGGAGCAAAGCTCTCATTGTCAAACAGATCAAAACCAAAGTATTGCAGCAAACTAAAGAACTGCTTACAGAGTTGCTTTAATCCAGGAACTTGTATTACCACTCAAATAGAAACAGTTCTATATTCAACATTCACTTTCACCTCAAGCCTTGTGCTGGCACTGCCATTTATGACAGACTTTGTTAGTCTCATCAGAGAACAGATCCAGTAGAAAATGGATTTTTTTTCCTTTTTTGTCAGTTGAAATTTCACCTGAATTAGCTCTGATCTGGCTTGTTCTTTGGTTTCACAAAAAAGTGCCAGCATGAAGTAGTTAGTAAGAACACACCTGTGTATGAGAAAAATAGAATGATAAACAGCTCCTGTTGGCATCTGTATGTACAGTTGGGCCAAATTAAAATAAACTCATCACCAGAACCCCTCCAATAAGAGTTTTAGCAATGATTTGGTCACAGTTCTGTAATGTGAACAATAGACAAGCCAGTGACAAGGGAGAATGTTTGGTGTTTGCATATTTTTAAGTTTGGCCACGTAAACTACAGATTCCCAAACCCTGACTTTGCCTAAACAATATAATCAGTAACGATTTGAGAAGACTGAGGTTTTCAGCTTGTTATTTTATAACTATGTTACCAATACAAGCTACAAATGCTGAACTTCTAATGTACTACTGAGTCTTTGTTAAATTATAAAGGTTTGGCTTAACAAATAAATTAATACAGAAGTATTTGTTTAGAAATTAGTTTGGAATCAGTTCACTGAAGACTTACTTCATTGGAAGAAAATATGATTGCCAAGAGACAAAACCCCCAGTAGCTAGGACAGATGACAATTCAGAATCTACTGGATTTAAATGGCTTGTAGCACTAAACAAATGTGGGGCAGAGTGGGCAGAAACCAATCACTTCACAACTTCTTTGCAAAATGCACACGTAAAAACATTAAAATACTTAATTTTAAAACAGGGTCATCCTTCAAGCTTCAAGGAATTATTCCCATAATGGCCTATGGCTAATCTGCTGCATAAAAGAAATTATTTTTGCTGATGTTTACAGATACTAAAATATATTACTAGTCAGAAGCTTTAAGAAATGCCTTTTATAACAAAAGGCAGGACAAAATTACTCCATCCAGTAAAATCTATTTCTAAGATTGTATCTGGTACTTAGATTCTGCATGCAGACCGCCTTGGTTGTACTTATGTCCTTAAAAAAATCAAACCCCAACACAGAACAAGCAGTTAACTGAACCCAAACCACGCCTGAAAATTTATTTTGAGCCAAACAAACAAAAAAGCTGTAACAGAAAGGAGTACTTAGTATAAACTTACTGTAAGTGACGTCTCATTCTAAATCTAAGTCAAACATTTGGTTCATTTCTAAACTTTTTGCAGTAAGAAAAACTAGTTTGCAGAAACCTGTTGTTTCAGGTTTCAAATCCAGAATTCAAAACTCTCGTAACTTATATAAAACTCCTGGCAATCTTTGTATAGACAACAAAAAAAACCCTGAAACATCTACTTTAAAAAAGCTTCAGGGAATTGCATTATTTTCCAAATTGCCATTCTGATCTTCTAATCTGGCCATTCTTAAATGCTGAAAATAATTTCATGCTCTTGTATGACACTGATTCATGAAAACAAGTTGCAGCTACAAAGCTTTTTTGCTTCCTTTTTTGTATCACCTATTAATTGTAAAAAACAAACAAATGAATTTTCACAGTAACATTTCAGTTTTAAATAGAAAACTTGACGCAGGTTAAAAAACCTAACCCTGCAATATGATGAGTCCTACTGAGCTGCACAGGGAGGGAGCGAGCCTTGGCGAGCTCTCCACAACGCTGGGAATGAGAATCAACAGCTCGGAGCGCTGTGAGGCAGTGAGGAGCTGCCTTCAGGCAAGTTCTGCTCAGGTGCGATCAGCACTGACAGGCTCTCGCTGCTCACCAGCAGCACATCCTCAGCAGATCAGGTAATGCCTTCCTGAATATCAATACCTCATTCCAGAAACAGCCACGGGAAGAGGAACCGACAGCACAGCACTTGTACCAACTAAACAACCCCAGTTTTGCCTGGGAGGCATTAAAGCAAAATGATTCCTAAGAGCCAAGCAGGGCAGACCGACAGGTCCGGGGGTTACCGATTAACCCCGTTAACCTGGGCCCCGGCTCGCACAATCCCCGCCCTGCCCGGCCCGAGCCGGCGGCGAGCACTCACTGCACAGCGCGGCCTCGGCTCTGCCGCCCTGGGACACCTCGGAGCGAAGGAAATGCCCGGGAAGGGCTGCAGGGTCCAGAGCAGCGAGAAAAGAACGCACCTGGGGCACTACTGCACCAGGGTGCCTCAATGAACAGTGAGCTTCCCTCTCCTATCACATGATGTGCTGCAGCTGCTCTGGAACACATGACTCAATGTAATAAGGAATTGCAGAAAGCAGAAAAAAACAAAAAGCTGAGAGCTAACTTGCGAGAGAAACAGACTCTTCTAAAAGATTAAATATTTCCATGATACAGTCTGAAAAACCTCCCAAAATTAAATTTCTACAGTCACTTGCCTTTCTAAAGGCATGTAGATATAAAAAAGCCAACAGAAGTAAAAAAAAAAGCAGGTGGTAAAGTCAATCAGTATTATTAAATATAAGCCGAATATATCCAATGGCAAAAATCTTGAACAGAGTACATAATTTCACCTCAGCAAAAAACAGGAACTCGTTCAGAATTAATCAAAAAGTTGATTACAGATACGGGAAACTTCATTTTTAGGACCAACTAAGAAAAGCCAAAGGGAGGCAAAGCAAAGTGGACATGTAACACATGTCCAAAAATCACAACTTGCATGAAATGGAGGAATATGGCTTGATGTTTGCTGTGTCCTACAAGAACTAGGATTTATCCAAAGGAAGTGGATGGTGGTAATTTCAGGGGAAAAAAAATAAATTAAAAAGAGTTCCAACAGCACATAATTAAACTATGGAACTCGTTACCATGTGAAGCTGTGGGTGCTAAACCCACACGGCTGTAGAAAGCAACTGCATAAACTCAAGTGAGACAAATCCAGCAAGAGGAACTGAACACGGTAGCACTGTTCTGTGATAGCCTGTGACTCCTCACTGGGGTGTCCCCATGAGGCTCCTGCAGGAGGAAAGTCCCCATGCTGCACTCTGCAGAGGAAGCAGCTGGGAATGCTGCTTGCCCTGCTCCCCTCTCCCGGCGGCCACCGGCAGCGAGAGGGGACATCTGTCCCCGCCCAGCCGTACCTGTGCCCTGCTGGTCACCCACCGCGGCTGTGACCACACACCAGTGACAGCTCTCAGGTTCACTTCTGTCATCCGACCATGAAACGGGGCAGACACAACAGGCTGTGCATAACTGCTTCCAACAGCGCCTCACCACCACCGCCCCTTTAACTTGCCTTAGCACGAACAAGCCTTACAGACAAAAACTACTATCCAAATTCAGTTTAGTGTATAATGTAATAACCATTTCCAGCCTTTTTGCAAAAAACTTACAGGTAACAACTACTATCTTAATCTACTAGCAAATTAGCATACTGAGCAACAATTTAAATAATTCAAGTTGACATTAAGATTCAGGAGGAACAATCCTTTTCTCACACAATCAGATGCTCCACTGGTTACATAATCTTCTGCAGAATGCCCTGTGTGAGCAACAGGGAGGATCTCATTGCCTGGTCTTGCCCAAACCACAGTGTGGCACTGGTTCCAGTACAGACACCAGACTGGCCCATTGTCCATCCCGGTACTGCACTTCTGCACACTGCTTTGCCCCTCACACCATGGAGACACGCTGGATTCACAGGCCACTTGTGCTGGACAGGTTTTCTCAATGACCAAGTTGATGATTTGGAAACGCTACAGACACAGTTATGGAAAATAGGCTACAGGGGATCCCCAGAACAAAACACACCTTCAGGTTTAACAACATGAACTCCGCACTCCCCCAACGTACACAGACTCATTTCCTACCAGCCAGGCAAGGCTCTTTAACAGACTGACTGCTAGACTACCTGCTATTTCTGTAATTTTCCTCTTTGTCATGCTTATAAAAGTAGCAATGCACACAAACAAAGGGGAAAAAAGTGAAACTGTTACAGAGGCCAACTCTTAACTAATTCTGCAGAAACTCTCGCTCACAGAACTAACACTAGGAAAACAGAACGGCGGAAAGAAAAAGAAAACATTTTTATAACTCTAACTCAAACCTATATCATCTGTTTTGCAATGAAATTATACCAAATTCTATAAAATTACTTGCTTTTCCCTACAGCAGTATTAGTGTTGTCCCTTACAACCAAGGTTTTCACTTGTTGTACTGAAGATACTTGCTCCTTTTCCCAATAAATAGCCCCCTCAGGGCATACAGTTCCACAAGAATACAGGCTTTTGCTCCAAATTCTGATGAGATGTGGGCTCTGGGCTCCAGAGGAAACTTTTAAAACAAACTCTACAGGTGGAAAGTGATTCCAATGAATTTTCTTTTTTTAAGTAAAAACCATTTAGCTTTCTAACCAGATGCATTATTTCCTAGCCTGTAACTCCTTGTCCTAACCTTCACTGCACAGAAGTACAAATCAGACAGCAGGATATTCAGCTCCTTTGGAATTGGTAAGCAAGCCACTCCCTCAGAGTCACTAAGTTTTAGGAATCAAAAGCTTAACACAACCATTTGCAGGTTTTGGATATTACTAAAGCCAGTACCCGCTTGTGCCAGTGTAACTTAATTCCAAAAGAACTCCTTAAAAACTCCACTACTTAAAAAAGCGTAACAAACATTCAGCCACTCCGGGTTATCTCTGTTCCTGAGAGCAAAAGCAATTTCACACAATTGTTAAGGATAGGATATTAGGAATGCCATACTGAAACTGTATTTACAAGGAAGTGCAAGTCAGCCTTAATATAATTAAATGAGTTGGAATTTGGCCAGTAACTTGGGTTATGACAAATCCACAAGCCAGTCTATCCAACAGTACAATGTGTACTTGTTTATGCACTTTTCTACAGCACGGCTGATGACAGAAACAAAAAAATGTCTTTAGGCTGGTGCTTAACTTCAAACAGGAAGAATTGCATTTAAGTAATTTAAAATAAGCCACTTCTAACACGCTCCCAACTCTCATACAGAGTCATGAACAGATTTTGTCAGAGCTACTCTGTGGCTATACAGAGCAGTGAATCTTATAGTGAAATAATTCAAAATAATACCTTAAAATTTCCACCTCCATATCATTCTAAGTCTGTGGTACCTCATACTGTGGCTTCTACATAACTTGGAGCAACTTACTACAAATGCCCCAAAAGCCATCAAATGCTGACTTCAAAGAGAGTGCAAGACAAGGAAAATAATGCAAAGAGGGAATAAATACAAGCCAGTTGAGAAAACAAACTCAGTCAGCACCATTTTAAGAGTACTTGGGAGTTTCACAAACAGAGTGTGAACCACGCTGCAAAAAGGGGCAGCACAGAAGTTGCTTTTTGTGACTGCTCATGGCCAGGTCTCACAGCAAAGGCAAGATGTGCTACATTTTGAGCAAAGCTCTCTCGTACTGCCCTGCAGTTGCTGTGGAATGTCTCAGAGAAGAACATGCAGTCACTTCCTTGTGAGTCAAAGGCCTTGGATGGATATCAACTGCAACATAATCAGTGAGATGCCAAGTGGTAAGCAGAAGTTTTGCAAACATAAAAATATAACTATTTCAAATATCAAGCAATCTCAGCAATGTATTTTAGGACATTTATGCCTCAAGCAAATTCTGCATTCTTTTGTTTCATGAAGAATGTCAGGCAGTTGTTATTTACTCTTTCAGCTGAACCTCTTCCACAGTATTTCAGCCTCTTAGGTACCTCACTGGACCATATCACATATCAATTAGTACTGCTTAATTAGCAACAGGCCCATGTAAAGCAGTGACACAAATAATTTTTAAGAGTTGTTTATACCTATATCAGTGTGAGTGTAAATTCATATTTTTTAATATACATTCTGAATGCTAAGAAAAAACTGTACAATGACATTGTTTTAAGCTCAAAACTATCCTTAGAAACTGCAAGCCAAATTTATTACAGTGATGTACAGTTTGCAGTGAAAGTAATCTTGGGAACAGTAGATTGTTCCTTCCATACCTGAAAAAAGGCTTTTAGAAATCCTCATTGCTCAAAGTGTCGTCTACCAGAGATTATTTCTTATTTAAAATACAGACACCATTAATATCCTACATTTTTATAAATATGTTATGATGAACAGTAATAAAAGCATTGCATTATTTCACCCACACCCCAAAAAAAATTATTCTGTAGAGGTCTGAAGACAAAAATTCCAAATTTACCTAAATGCACCACAATCCATAAGACTAAATGAATAAAGATGGCATTAGAAGTTTCCCAATACAGAAGTCAATCATACCCACACACTGGAAATTCTATGACTATTTTCCTCTAAAATAAAGGAAGACCCTGACACAGGCTTTGCTACTGGCTTCTGCACACAGGTAAAATCTGACTATCTGATGAAAGTGTAATTACCAGTAATCTTCCAAAAGGTGTCAAGAATGTACAAACACTTAACAGTGGTTTAATTTCCAATACTCACAATAAAACCAAAATATTATTCTATATGTAGTAAAGCATCACACAGGCAAAACTGCCTAGGTATTCACTTAGTGTTTCAGATGTGTTGGAATAAGTTTCTACAGACACAAACACCATTACCTTTTCCTGCTCAAAAGCAATATTCCCTCAATTAACAATGCTAAGATTAAAATATACCAAAATCAATACCAACAGAGATATTTGTCAAACTCCTGGTTCATGCCTACCTGGTAAAAGTACTGGTTCCAGTTTTTTAATTCTTGGTTCTGATGCTATATTGTCATCAGCCTGAAGAAAAAAAAAAAAAAAAAGATAATTTACTTAAGGCTCAGAACTTTACAGTCAGACACAAGCCTGACCTGCTTGTACAGAAGAGAAAGTTGTTTTAACTTAAAAAGTTCATCTTAAGGAGCTAGAATCCAATCATAGCAAGAGTTTTGAACAATTTTGAGGGCATTTAGATTTGTACCAAAAGAATAATAAAATATTTAAAATATTCATGTTTAAAAAATTGGGTAACCCAAATTATCACAAGTCACAGGGTAAACAAAACCAATTTGGCTTGATATTCAATAATGGCCCAAGATCTTCAACAAGTTTTACAGATATAGACACTCAAGTTCAAAAAAACTCTACTAACTTCTAACATGCACAGCTTTTCAACATAGGAAAGATTTAAAAAAAACCCGAAGGCCTAGAACATGGATATGCCTACTTGCACTTTAGTTTCAAACCTTCAAAATTAAAAGCTTCTACAAAAAGACTGGAACCTTCAGTGAAATAACCCCCATTTCCTACAATGATAGCAATATAACCATTTCCCAGGACTAGGAATATCCAGAACTGTGTTACATCGACATCTCACTTCTACTAAGAAATTGGGAATAAACCAAGAATCAGTCAACATGTCAAACATGTTGCTAGAAGAGGTCCTGTCCCGTCTAAAGTAAATAAATATCACTTTCTGTCAAGTGCACATCCAGATGACACAAAAAGTCCTGGTGGTTCTCGACACACTCAGTACTATTTGCGCTATATATTATTGATAGATACACTCGGTTTTCTTATTTATGCCATCAGACAGGTTCTAAACACGAAGCGATGGCTACAAGTGAGAGTTTAACTATCTGCACAGCACAGCAGCGCCCGCCGCTTTCTCCTCATCCCGCCCAGCGCTGCGAGCAAAGCGAGCCCAAACACCTGAAGCATAACTCACAACTTTCCAAAATAATCTCGCACGGGCCGATTTTAACGAACACAAGACTTTATTTTGATACAAGTCCTGCTTCCCGACCACGGTGCGGGCTCTGTCTGTGTGCGACGCGGAGACCCGGAGGCCGAGGGGCTGCACCCCGAACCGGCTGCGCAGCTTTTGTTTCCCGGTGCCACGGAGGGCTCGGGGACCCGGCAGCCCCTCCACAGGTGCTGTTCGCCACCCTCCGGGCCAGCGGGCACAGCCCCGGGGCGGCACCTCGGCCAGGGACAGGGACGGCCCGGGGCAGGCAGGGCAGGGCAGGGCAGGGCAGGGCGGGCAGGTCGGTAATGGCAGTAAAAGGCGGTTACCTGAGGCAGAAGGTACGACTTGAAGGTGGGTTTGGGCTGCTTGAGGGAGAACATTGTGGCCGCCGACGGGCGGGCCGGGCCGGGCCGGGTCCCGGAGGTGGTACCGACGCCCGCCGGCTCAGGCCCGGCGCCCGCGGCCGCTCGGGCTGCGCTCCCCGTCACACCGCGGGGGCGGCCCCGGCGCACCCTCCTTCCCCAAGGGAGGAGCCAGCGGCCTGGGCAGGCCCGGGCTGGAGCCGCTGCCGCCCCACATGGAACCCCCGAGGCTCCCTCCGCCTCCCCGAGCCGGCCCAGCGGCTCCTTGGGCGGGCGGCGGCCCCGGCGGGCCGGGCCGGGCCGTGAGGGGCGGGCGCGGTCGCGTACGGCGGCGCGGAGGGAACAAGCGGCCCGGCGGTGACGGCCGGCCCGCGGCACCGCGCAGCCCCGGCACGGCCGCACTGCCGGGGCCGGGTCAGCGCCCCCCCGGCCCCATCGTGCCCGGTCCGGGCCTGCCCCAGGAACAGCCAAACGCCGGGCCTGCGGCGGGCGGGCCGCCTTCCGAAGCACAGGATTGCCGCAGTTCGGCCTCAGAGCCCCGTGGGAGCTGAAGCCCCCGTTCGGGGGCCTGCAGGAGTTAGCGCTAGCCAGGGCTGTCTCGTAAGGCAGCGGTAAAATCCAGCTCCGGCATGGTGGAGAGAGGGGCTGGGGAGACGCTGGCACAGGCTGCCCGGGGAGGTCGTGCCTGCTCCATCGCTGGCAGCGTTCACAGCCGCGTTCTGTAAGGCCTTGAGCAAGGTGCCCCTGCCCGTGGCAGGGTTTTGAACTGGATGGTCCATCCTAAGCCCTTGACCTTCCGGGATTCTGCTGTGGCGTTCTCCCCATGTCACCCTTTACAGAAGGTGTATGCATTACAGCTGTGGGGTGTGTGCAACCCTTTCAGGCACATGGTGTGACTCTTGGGGATGGTTCTGTGCAGGGCCAGGAGCTGGACTGCACGATCCTTGTGGGTCCCTTCCAAGTCAGCATATTCTGTGTGATTCTGTGAGGGCTGGATGATGCCCCAGGCAGCTGCTGCAGTCACCCTCCCACTCAGCAGCCCTGCTGACTGTGGGAGCTGGATGTTGATCCAATATCGTTGTAACTCCCTTTAGGCTTTCCAGGCACTCGTGTTGCTCACCAGAACTTCTCCAGGACATGGAAATAACACAGGCACCTACCTAAACTGCCAAAATCCATCACTGCTCTCTCTTTTAAGTAGGAAACTGAGTAACTGTTCATGTTTGCTTAGTGGCCTATGACACCCATAAAGGTCCATACTGCAGGTGATTATTATGACTGCTCTAAACTTGGCCTCCACACTGAAAACACCTCCTAGACGAAGCAACGGTTTGGGTGGAAATGTGGTTTAATGGAGAACCCTAGATCAGGAATACACGATCTGTCAGCTGTGAGATCTATGGAAGGGGGAGAGTCTGGGTTCTGCTGCTGATGATCCAGTCACAAGGGAACTGGGTTAAACCAGCAGGTCCCTCCAGATTTTGGAGCCAGGTCTGATGTGTTCACTAGGGTAAGAAGGGCTGGCCCCTGGCTGCTGGTGCACCACAGTCATGGTTCCAGCTGTGAGCCAAGCAGAGTTCACAGCAAGGACCATGGTTTAGGGGTGAGAGTTGAAGGCCAGGACCTGACAAACAAACTGCTGGTGTTTTGTAGCCTCACCATATTAAAAAGCATAATTTTGGTTAGCTATACTGTCATGAAAATGGAACAGCTCACATACAATGTAACATTTGTAAAGGCCTGGTACAGCATAGTGGTGAATACTCCAGAAAAATGGACACATTTTTAGACACAAAATGACACATACAGTACTCAACATCAGCTGCAAGGTCAAGATCTTCCCTCATTAATAGAAGGTATATTATATTGCATTATAAAACCTGGGATGTTTTTGAACTCTGAGGGTGTGTGTTCCATGAAAGAACATACTTTAGGGCACGATCTGGATTCCACAATTTAGAGGAGATATCCCACTGATTGCAGCAGAAAGGTTTGATTGAACAGTGAGGAGGGAATTCATTGGCACCTGCCTAGACTCAGGAAAGCTCATGTGCATACAGCATTTAATGCTGTTCAACAGCCCAGGAGGGAGCACCCTGCTCTTGGGCTTGTAGATAGAGAAGATAAAACCAATACCAGTGTACTTTTCAAAACAAGTGCACCTCCTTGCACAAAGGTCCCATCTTATTGCTGTTGGCAGACAATGCCCTTCACTTTATCCTCTATTTTCACATATACCACTTTTATTTTACGCTGTAAACATCATTGTCTAAGTGGGATTATTCAGCCTGGCATGATCTCATGCCCCAGTCCATTTTAGAGAGTGCACTGTGCTGCAGATGCTGCTGATGGTGTAAAGCTGAGTGCTGTGAGAGCAAACCACAGCTCCTCTCATCCCCTTTCATAACTTAAATCCTTTGGATGTTTGATAAGTGAGAAATACTGCAGCACTAGCCCTTATCTTTATCCTTCTTTAAAGTTTTTGTTCATATTCAGAACAGTGGTGAAAGGGAATTTAACTCAAAAAGGGGGGAAGAGAAAGTGAGGGGGTGAGGAAGGCAGAAATTGTCCAGACTTGAAACTTCACATAATAAATTTGCCAGTGATATTAAAAATTATTATTATTTGCACCATATCAGAATTACAAGAGTGTTTCTCCATGAGCACAGAGACTTTTTATGGGAGTAGCTGCAAAAGCAATCTTACTAATGAGAGGATGATCACAGACAGGATAGCAAAAATTTCCATTAAGGACTGCACTGACACATTGAAATTGCAGTGCTGTTCTGAAAAGGAGCAAACAAAATCAAAACTAAGCTCTCACAAGATTTATGAGGATTGTTACTGGAACTGGTTACAAGTTTCCACTGAAAGAGTTCTATGCCAGTAGGAGAAGAAGGCTGATTTGGCAGAATTGAGTACTTTGGAGAAGCAAGTTAAATGTCACATCTTGCAGTGAGATACAGACAGGCAGAGCAGGACAGGCAAGTAGAGCAGGGTAGGCAGGCAGGGCAGGGCAGACAAGGCAAAAGGTCAGGCAGGACAGGCAGGGAAATCCTCTGGCTCCTTTTTGGAAATGAACTCAACTGCCTGCCCATCTCTGGCCATCCCAGCTCTGCTTCACTTGCTCACTTTTTTCAAACAGTTCTGCTAAGCCAGAGATTTTTGAGAATGCCTTTGTTCTATGAGAGCTGTCTTGAAATAATGGTGGGAAGACAGCTATGCAACAAAGCCAGCTGAACTGAAAAGACTGCAGCTGTCTGGTGTTATTACTTAAAAAAATAATTTTTTTACTCAGCACAGTTATTTTCCTTGCCTCTACCTTGTTATTCAGTGGTATCTCCTGTGTGCTAGCCTGATCAGGACCCTTTCACTTGGCCACTCTCTGTGAGAAGCAGCCTGACCTGCTCTCCCAGTGGTATCACCCCCAAGACTGTGTGCTAGTCTCCCAGGGCTCTTTTTACATACCTGCCACTGTTTGTGACAGTGCAGATAATTATCTGTTAGCAATGGCTGGGGTGCATAACCTGCTGCATTCAGTGCACACTCAAATTAGGTACCTTCCTAAAAGTTCTGCTACAACCTCCCAAGGCAGCTCTGTGGCTGGGGAAGTGCTTTGGCTTATGCAATGCATGAGGGCTGGGGTTAAATCAGAACAGATTTTCACAATGGTCCCTTTTGATCTCTCAGCAGATTAGAGAATGGCTTTCATTAGGCATGTTCAAGAACAGGTTAGACCACCATCTGCCACTGATGCTATTGACATAGCTGAACTTGCCTAGTGCAGATGATCTCTTCCAGGCCTGTATTTCTACGGCAACTTCCATGTTTTCATAGCTCTCTGAAGACTGGTTCAGTTATTGGTTTGAACTCCAAGACAAAAAGACACAAGTGTTGTCTGATTTCACAGCAGAGCTATGTGCCCAGAGCTAAAGCAAGTGTGCAGCAAGCCTGCAAAGCCAGGGATTCACTGATGAAAGTCAGTTCTATTTTTCCCTGAAAGTAGTACTGTTTATTACTTTACCTGGACACCTCTCTACTTGTGCACTCAATAGTTTGCACACCCAGGTTGCCTCAGCCTGCACTCAGAAGTGTGGGACTCTGGGGACTTGTGAGGGAGCCAGCCCTACAGATCTGTATTACCTCTTACAGAATAAAAGCATAATGCCTTCAATTTATGAAGCAGTTGGTAAAAAAAACCCAGTCATTCCTGAATGTCCTTGATGAAGGCCTAGGAGAAGAATATTTAAAATGTGTTTACTTACATAAAAGAGCAAATTTGACAGTCTTGGCCAAATATATACAAAAGAGATAAAAACTGTGCAGAAGTTTTAGTTTCTTGAGATATCTCAGGAAAGAAGCCTCCTTTGCAAGGCACATCAGTGAAGTGGAGGCTGTCCTCTTTGTGTGGAGGTTTAATGATATGGAACTTTGCTATGCCAGGTAAGGGTACTTTCCTTGTTAACCTTTGTGTAGGTATTACTTGCCTGGAGTTATTGGGTGCTGTTCACAGCACAGTGTTCTACCTTGGCTCAGACTATTTCACACAGGTATTGTGATAGTGACTATTAGATTACTGGTGCTTCTAAACTAGAATCAAATCTGTTTCCCTTTTGGAAATGGCCCTTTTGGAAGGCTGTTGGTTTGCTCAGGTGATAGCTTGCTGAGCACAGCAGTACAGTTAGGGCAAGCAAAGGGACATGCTTGCATCTAGAGTCATGCAGGATGAAGCACTGGTTTTACTGGGGGTTCATGCTGCAGAGACAAAAGAGGAGCAGGCACATGAAATTATGCACCCTCTTTTCCATTACTCCAACACCAAGCACTAGGTGGATACCAGCACTTAAATATTTCAGCTGAACATCTGCAAAGAATAATTTAAAGCCTGTTATGAAGACACACCTTACATCCATTGTAAAGATAGAGGGCACCAACCATAAAGCACCACTTTGCCATATCAAACTCTGTAGATAAAGCTAAAGTTGAAAAAAAACCAAAATAAAATTGCAGTTTTAAGAAAATCTGTAGTCTTTGTCTCACTTCTCCCAAGGTTTGTGGTTTGTCAGCCTACAATGCAAAGTACTGCTAGGTACTGTTTTATGCCTACCCCAAATTCCTGTGCCTGGCACAATTTGAAATGGCCTTTAAATGGCCACATCAACCAGGTCCTTACATCACTTTTGCCTTCCTGTCCGATGCTGGATCAAAAGAGGGGATCAAAATCCACAATTAGGCTGAATTTTCAGCTTAGGTGACTGCTGCATGTGGTAGAATATTTATCTGCAATGGTTGCAATGAGAAGAAAACATCCTTAGGGCTAATTTAGCCTCATAACCCAGCAAACAGAGGCTAATTGTCACTGTTAGTAACAGGCCACAGGCTTTATGCTGACTTTGTAAGGCCTCAGGACTGAGGCTTGTCAGGACTGCTTTGTCTGAACTTGCCTTAACCTGCCTCGAGCTGTCTCTCATTTGTTTAGCTGTGAAAGCAATTTTTCTAATGATGAGAAAATTCAGGTTTATTTGTAGGATTTAAAGGTCAGTGATGAAAAACAAGATATAACTTTGTAGCTCTAATAAAAATGCCCCTGAAATAGCAAAAAATAAGGACAAAGAAACAACATGAATTCATGCTTACCCTACGAAGGGCCTGGGATGCTGACAGCTGGCAGTATGTCCTCACTATCCTCACTGTAGCCACTGACCATTAGACCCAGAGGATCAGAGCAGGTGCCAATAAACATCAGAATTAGGGGTAGATAGTAGGAAGTGTGCATTGAATAACTTTAGCTTTTTCTGGTTTTCCATTAGTAGCATAGTAGTATTCTTTTCTGTTCTCTCTTCTTGTCTCTTCTCTAATTAGATGGATCTAAACTAATAACAATTCATATACTAGACTGTTAAAACTTATTACACTAACAATAAATTCTCAACTTTACATCCATGGCTCCCAACAGCTTTTGAGTGCAACAATAATTCAGGCAGAAGTGACCTGCTGGACAGGACAGTGCTGCAGAAGCATCTGTGGGACCTCAGCACCGTGTCCAAGGACTGCTGTCATTTGGAAAACTCACCTGCTCCACATGAAGGGCTCCAGCAGCTTTGGGTCAGCCCAGAACACCTGTAACAGGGCACAGTCCTGTTATTCATCTTGCAGAGCTAATGAAATGATCCTGTTAACATCCTTGGTCATGCACCTTCCTCATGTTCCTGTTTCCTGACAAGGCCTTGCAGATGTGTTCTTCTTTTTTTTATTTAGAAGAACAGATAAATATTTTGCCGAAGATATCAAGCACAGAACCTTGGAAAGCATCCAGATAAGCTGCATGGAGAAACCACAGTTGGAAGGTTTCAATGGCTACTTTAATGAATTAGTAAATAATATGGAAAATGGGCTTTCTTGATTCTCAGGTATTGATCTCCAGCTTCTAAAATCAATAGAGTGACTCTGCAACAGGAGAGGCTTGTGAGGGCAAAGTTAAGCTAGTCCCTGAATGATGCAATGTAAAAAGGGGTAATTCATGGAATCAGGTGGTAGAGTCATGAACCTGCCTTTGTGAATATGACAGTTAGTCACTGTGTTGAAAACATTTGCCTTGAGGGAAAAGGAAATGTTTGTATTGCAAGATACTGTAAGGTGAACAAATTTGAATTACCTCAGAGTAATATCTCTGCATAGACATAGCCCTGGAGTACACACCCTTTCAGCTTGACCTGCTTCAGAATGGGTCAAGCACATAATAAATCATGGCAATGGAATTCACAGTGACATTGCTCTGAAGTCACCACATGCTTAGCAGTGAAGGGGGACACATCTTCCTGAAAAGCAGTATTAAACATGCCTCTTCAGAAATGCAAATTCTCTGCCTGCATCCTTTCAGCCAGTATTCAAGAAAGCATGAAGGCAGACATGCAAATGTGTTGGTCATTATTCTGCTTAGTGAGCTCCAAATCTATTATTAGTCTTCTATGCACATACAGAACCATATTTAAATCTTATTAAAATGGCTGTTTGTCTAAAATGACTCTGCCAAAGCCAGTGTTGTACTTCACATGTGATGACAGAGAAATTGTCATTCAGTTCATGCTGTGTGAGAGCACAGAAAATGTCCAACCTCTTAAAATCATCCCTCTATAGAAAATTTCATGCAAAATTACTGTCAACTGTTAAGAAAAAAAATTTGTTTAGAAAATGTTTGTCCCATGCACTGCATAAGAAGAAACAGATTAGTGAAGTATTTTGACATTATAGAGAAAAAATTGGTATATTGAATTAATTTACCGTATTTTTCACACATTTCTTTATAAATATTTTTACACAAAGGAAGTATATAAATACAAAGGAAAAATATTTTTGTTTGAAATCTACATGCTATCAAATAAGTTTTCAATGTAAGTGCTAAAAAAATTGAGTGGTCAAAAGCATGATTAACACACATTTTACAAAGACAATGTAACAAGAGGTATGCAACACTCTGTATTCCATTCCACAATGCATACTGCTTGTTTAGCACAGTGCTGAAAAGCTGCATCCCTTTGTGTTTGTTAATGAATCCATTTCTGGTGAATGTGCAGGCAAACAATAAAAAGGCATTGGCAAACTGGAGGCTATTTTAACCACATATACACAATGGCTATGTAGTTGCACAGAATGGTAACACAGAAGTAAACATGGTAGTGAAACAATTTCAAATGTCATTCTGTTTTCACAAAATGTCAAGTTCCCTAAGTTGAGGAAAATAGAAGCCCATATAAAAAGCAAAATGTCAACACTGTTCCAACAGCAGGGAAACCAGTAAACCTGCTGGTAAGAACCAAGATAGCAAAAATCCAAAAGAAACGATGACTGAACCCTCTGAAATGTCTGTGCACTTTCCACGATCATTCAGTCCTGTAACAGTACTTCAGGGTAAAGGTATGGATGGAGTATGAAAATACAATGCAAACAATACAAATCAGATACCATTAATGCATGTATAGGGTCTTCCACCAGTCTCTGCATTTCAAAATGCTGTAAGCATCTTCGTCAAGGACAATGTCAATTGAGACCTGCATTGTGGGGCTGATGGTGACTGAAAAAAGAAATTATGTCTTTTCAAAATAGTGTATGAATTAGTCCTGACGGGTAATGAGTTAAGCATAAACCTTTGACCAGTATTCTGCCTTTAACTCATTTTCAAAATTGTCTGTTCAGTGGTAAGCATCCCCTGCAAAGAGAGGAGCTGAATATTTGGAAAATCAAAGTTCCTAAAACTTAACAAGGAAGAATGACCCAAGTAACACCCTGCTATTATGAAGAAAATTACCAAAACCTAGTACTTAGAATACCACTGCAGAGACTCTGGATACATCCAACTCCAGACATTGATTTCCACTCTTAGTCCTCAAAACACTTTTGCTGCAGAGACTTTTTTCTCCTTTGACATGTGTTTTTGAAATTTACTCAAGAAAATGTACAAAATTTCTACTCTGGTCTGGAAAATCTATATTTTGTTTAGACGGACTCCTAGAAACTGTTACTTGTTCCTCATGTGTCATAATGAAATTGCAAAATGGAAGATGAATTTGTCACACTAGATTTGTTTCAAGCAAAGATCAGCTATATTTTGATCTCACCTGATCAGAACACCTTTCTTTTCTGTTTTGTTTTCCCTTGCAGACATCTAAGAAAAGTCAGAATCTTATTCTAAGTCTACAGAGACTTCAGTTGTAATCCTCATTTATACAAAACACTAATGCAGATCTTGGATTTCTATTATTAAAATATCCATGTATTTGATATTATTAGAATCTCCCTAAACATTTTGAAACAATGATCACTGTTTTTCAACAGTTTAAGGCTGTCAGCATGCTTTGGGTTGGGGACAGATGTGATCCTGAAAGCAAGATTATGCCACTGAAGTTCAAGGACAGATTAAGAACACATCTACGCGTGGCTTTCCAGGTCAGACTTCTCCAAACACAACTGTGTTTTGCCACTCTGACCTATTTCAGTGGATGAGAACTGCCATGTCATGCCATTCAGAAAGAGAAGCTAAGCAGCATGCATGAAATCAGAAGTGAAAGAGGGGACTGCATAATTTTTCCTTGTCTCCAACAATATTGTTTTGATCTGAAAAACACCATGGCTACAAAGAAACCAGCTGCATAAGTAAGGATAAAACTAAGACTGGTTAAAAATGTGTTCAGTTTGAGAAATCTTCTGATAAAGTTATTACAGTATAATATTTCTCTTCCTCTAAGAGCTTTTATAATGAGCTTGTCAGTAAATGAGCTTATGAGGGAGACTGAATTGGAACAAAGGAATATCTATATAGTTGGCATCTGTGGACTGTACCTACTTTTATCTGCCCCTGAGAAAACATCTCCCTTTCACCCAACCCAACAAACATTTATTTAAGAACAGAACTTGTATCTATTAAGTTTAAAAGAAGATAAATACATATATTCACAATTCTTCTTTAGAAATTAATTTAAAAATCCCTAATTTGTTCAATTAGTCACTCTGCTTTCTCAACTGTTGGTAAAACAGGGGCCATAAGCCACTTCAACATTCAGTTTCTGTGGATGCATTTTCTTGCCTGGTTTTCTGTTCTTCTGTTGCACTGCCAAACGCTACCACCAAATTAGTTACACTGCTGGCATGTCCTGGTCTATTTAATTTGTCCTTCACAGACTTGGCTTTCCGGGAATGGCTGTGCAAACTCTTGGAGCGTACTGATGGGAACCCAGGAGTCCTTTCGGGCTTTGCTGACAGGAAATTCTCCTTCTCAGCCTTGACCGGGGCAGGCATAGAGGTGTAAGAGGCACTCATACCTGCTTCACCAACATTACAATCATCATCTGTGTCCATCTGCTTCTCCTCTGCTTGCCTTTCTGCTTCAGAGATCAACCCAGGGTATTCTGGAGGACGCTCTTGAGAAAGCTGCTGCTCAACTTCGTATTTCCACTCCGTGGCCCACTGTTCAATTGTAGAAGGGCACACCTGATCCATAATGGTACTGTACTCCGAGGCCCAGTTGTTAACCCCTCCAACCAGCTTTCCACCTTGTGCAAAAATAAAGCTCCTTGACTTCATCATAGTGGTTTGACAAGCACTGAAAGTTTCAGGAGGAAAATAGTGCATTGCTTTGGATTTGTCCAAGGGATAAGAGATGGTTGCTTCTAACTTGGTACGTTCTACTTTTAACTGAGCGTTCTGAAAATCTGTTCCTGCTACTGACTGACTGTTTGTAACAGCATTCATCTGGTTTACACTTTGAGGAATCATTCCATCGCTACTGAAAACCCCCTGCTTTTCACTCCCCAAACCGCCTGAACCAGAATGGGCCCTGGAAACATTCTGTGCAATTTCTAATGTAGATTTACTGTGATCTGCTGTAGCGACTGCATTAGGACTCGAGGTATGGAGTCCAGTTTGGTGTTCGGGAACCAGCATCCTTGGGTCTGCTGCATCTTCTCTGGTACCAATAGAGTTGGCTTTTTTACGCATGGCTGGTGACATAGGCGTGGTGCTGTCATCATAGGTCAGCTCGTCACCACTGATGTGGTATTTGTACATGCTGTAGCCATCAGAGCTGTTGACACTGCTCTGCCTCAGGAGATAGGCAGCATCACACTCTGACGAGGCCCGCGAGCGCGTGTACGTCAGCTCGGATTTGTCGATGCCCGCCAGCTTCTCCAGGGCATTCACCATCCGACTGGAGAGCTCCTCCAGCTGGGAGAGCCGCAGGTCGACTGTCTGGAGAGAAGCTTTCATAAAATGTTCTCTTTCATTCACTTCTTCTAGCCTCATCGACATATTTTCAACTCTGTGGAGTATAAAAAAGGAAGCAGAGAACAGAATGTGTAGAATGGTGCAGTAACCCATTATAGGTGCCCAGCTCCTGATTTCTTCCTAAGGCAGAGTTTTGTGGTGTGTATCATGCCTTGTTCTTTTTTCCTATGGGTAGCAACAAAAGCAGGAGCATTTTCTTGTTATCTATGCTTTCTGTACACCATATTAGAGGGGTATTTGAACTTTGCCCTTATATTCATGGCAGGAGAGCCCCTAGGGACAGACTTCTCTATTAACATTTCTGCGTCTGCCACCCACTGTGTGCTCAGTTCTCTTTCACTGTGACGCATCAAATTAATTACATGAAAAGTACTTTCTAATGGCATGCTCACAGGGTGACTTAAAATAGCATCAAAGCATGTTGTAAAACAGGTTCTGCAGCAGTATGAGAGAGAAACATCTACTGGTGTTGATGGGATTGCTTTTGCTCTTGAAATACCTTTCTATTTTGTATCAGCTGAAGGGAGTGGAACTATTGCCTAGCTCAATTAAAATAATACTTTTTCCCATTTTCTTCTTATCATTTATATCATAGTGGATGTGATGGCACTAGAAAAATGCATATAAAGATAATTAACTGGATTGTGGCTTAGAGATCATATACTAATAAATCTACTGTGGAAATTAAATGAACATTTTCTTGCTCCCATACACAAAAGATGACGAAGCATCTGGAGCAAGGAGCCATGAGAAATAAGCAAATCTGCTTTGTGGCCATAGACCATAGTGAATCAGTGAGGCTTATCAGCTCTGCTTTATTCTCTGCCACAATACCTAGGAATTTGACAAATTGCCACAGATAACTAGTGTAATAGAATATATGTAGCAGGTTTAATTTACATTTCTATTCTCAAATTTCAAATATAATAATGCAAGATGTTCAGGGCCTCTCTCAAGAGAAAGAATTTTATCTATTAAAGAATTATATGGCTCACAGAGCTAATTCATAACAAATGTTAAAAATAGATATATAGTTAAATATGTATGTGGAGTATTTCATCAACAGAATACTGTGAGTTAGAGTAAGGTGAAAGAGTGTTTAAAATGTGTATTGTTTTCATTACAAGGAGAATTTTTCTTCATTTCAAGGAAGTGACAAAAGACCTCATCTCTTGACTTACTTAGATCTACTGACAGAACAGGCAGAGCCTTTGGGTACAGTCCTGCCAAGTGACCTGGTAAAAAAGGCTGCTGCCATTAGCACTGTGTGCTTACACAGCAATGTGCAAACAGTACCTAGTCCTCAGAGCAAGCATAATGTTTAACATGAGAATATTCCCCATCTTTTAAATGGGGAAGTTCATACTGAAAAGCTAAATGCCTTGCTCAAAGCCTGCAAGAGAATCTGTGGCAGAGATTAAAATTCAGCGGTTGTGAGTGCCAGACCCTAATGTAAACCACAGGTCCAAGGGAAGAACCCTCAGTGCTCTTGTCATTAAGGTCCAACCTGTTTCTCATGGTTGGATGAACTGTTGGAAGCTCAACAAGCAGCGATTTTCTCAAATGGATAAAAAGCATCGCTGTGATCCTCAGATGGATAAGAGGTATAAAATTCATCATAAGCAAAGATATTCTTATAAGAAAGCTACCCAAACCACCAGATTTAGTGACATAACAGAAGGAATAACAAGAGGTTTGCTGTTTTGAGAGATGCACCTGCTCAGATAGTTATTTGGGATTCAGATCAGTTTCTGAGTTGGTGGTGGCTTTCTTCAAGATCAAAATCTTTTGTATTTTCACTCAACCGTGGTATAAATAAGATATTAAAAAGACTGTTCCCAACAGATGGAGTGGATTTTTTTGTTACAACAGATACCTTTCAGAGGTAACTCTGATGCGTTCATCATTAGATGACTGCTGCTCATCCTCCTTCTCCTGGAAGTATTCTTCTACACACTGCTCTTCAAACTCATAGAGTTTTTTTAGCTCTTCATCATTCAGAAATAACTCTGTGCAAAAGAGAAGAACAAAAGAGGAGTTTCCTTTTTCTGAACTACTGGCAGACAGTTTAAATCCAAATTAGCAGTTTATTTTGGACACGGCCATACTGCAGATTCTACTCCTGCACTAAATGAACAGATGATTTTTTAAAATAAGCAATGAGCACTTAGCTAAAGATGGGCAGAGCTGTGAAGGCAATGGAATGCATTATGAGCATCATCTGCTTCTATGGCCATCCACAGGGGGCTCCATGTTCTGAGTGACTTTGACACTGTTTAACTGCTGTGCATTGAACAAACTGACCAGATTTTACAAGATAAAGATGTGGGCAATCTCTGCCAGTTTGACTGTTCCTTCATTCAAGCGTTATTCTTAAAAGTATGAGAGTTATAGGAAACAAATAAACTTAACAGAGTTTTCACAGATATTCTTTGGATGAGATGTTAAGAAGTTTCTAATCACATAAGAAAAATCCAAGGGGAATTTTGGGAACAACTCATCCTTTATCTGGATTTGTCTCTTTGCCTTTGGAAGGAGTGCTACATTTCCTTTTTTTCCTTTTTCATTTTCCTATTGTGCAAAAATGTTTCCTGTGAAATGTAGAAATAGAGGGATGTTGTGAGCCTCTGATTATTTCCATGAGGCAAATAATGAAAATACTAATTCACAGTTAGAAAGTATGTTAGGAGAAGAATCCTCACAGTTTCCCTGTGAAGTGACAGATAAATCTTTAAATGATAGTGGGGACACCCGCAGTCCCAGATTGCTCAGTCACAGAGCTGACACTATAGATGACATTTGAAACTCTATCCCTTCTGTAATTCCTATTTGCCCCTCCCAACATATGGGCTTCACCAGAATTTGGTAATCCCCTGGTTTGAGTAGATACTATCTCACTGTTTTAAGGAAGCAAGTTAAAGGAGGTCTTTATTAGCATCTGAGAGTTGCAAATTCTCAGGCACCCACAGAGCCC
Source organism: Pyrgilauda ruficollis (assembly GCF_017590135.1). Lineage (NCBI taxonomy): Eukaryota > Metazoa > Chordata > Aves > Passeriformes > Passeridae > Pyrgilauda > Pyrgilauda ruficollis. Next base: position 14,465,855 of record NW_024522539.1, read on the forward strand.
AAGAGCTGTTAACTTGATACAAATACTGGCCCACATTGTCTTCTGCCGCTATGGTGCAAAGAGCTCAATTTAGAGAAGATTTCTTGCATACTCAGTCCCCTGTCCCGCTCGTCCTGGTCTCCATCACCCTTCCTGCAGCGGCAGCAGATCCGCTTGATGATGATGTAGATGTGGCTGAAGATAATCATTGGTGGTGGCAGGACAGGTCTGTCATGGAATGTCATGATCAGCTGGTACCGCTGGAACTTCCAGACTTGGTTGGATATTGATTTCACCTCAAAGAAAGTATTGCTGAAAGGAAACATAGGTACAGTTTCTACGAGGTCCCTAATCTCGCTTCTCATTGAGCAAGCACTATGTTGAAAAAAGCAGCAGCTAAATAAGCTCATGGAGCCACAGGATTTGCTTGGTTCAGCTCCTTTTTGGTGCTCCTGACCTAAGGATTAAATTGAACTCATGATTTCAGTCCTCCTTTTGAAGGTAGCAAACAGCAGGTGCTCTGCACCCCTCAGGCACCACTCAGAACAGTCCTCTCAGACCATTTGCTCCTACTGTACAAATCCCTTAGGTGCCAGTGAAAAGAAACTCACACAATTTATGCATCACATAATTGGTATTTTGGGGCTTGGTTATAAACTATTTCTTTTAACACATGCCAGTATTTGATGCTACACAAAGTATTAAATCCATGAAAAGTAGTTTGTATGCTAAACTCAGAAGCTTCACATAGTATGCCTTTAATATGCTAATCAGCTTGACCTACATAGAAGACTTTTCAAGTTTTCACTGAATGTCCTAAATTCAAACTTTATTCCCTCAAACTTCTGATTCGAAAACATGGTGCCTATTCTTGTAAAGAAATTTTTACTTGGAAGCTTCATCATTTTTACAGCAAAGTAAGGTGTGTTTTAAAGATGTTTAATTTTGAAATTCAGTTGCTATTAAGTGACAGGAGTCAATCCAGAGATAACAATAGTCACAGTTATGAAATACCAACTCAGAGAAAGCAGACTTGATATTCTGTCTTATAAAAGGCTTTTCAAGCTATTTTAAAGTATCTTCAGACAGCTCACTCCACTTCTATGATGGTGATGATACTGGAACTTCCTTTCTATATTTTCTGTCCACTTATTTCCTAACTCTATGTGCTTTAGAGTATCTACATTCATAACACCAGTTAAAACACCTCTTCAAAACCAAAGAATTCCTGTGTACAAATAGATTTTACTTTAAGTCTACATGAGATTATGACCAATGGTAAATAACAATCTGTCTTCATTCCGTGTCTCCTTTACCATCATCAGGCATTTACCATCACCATCATAAAGATTGTCCCCACAAAGAGCTGAAGGAAAAATAGGAAAGGTACAAATTGCCTAGTACTTTAAAATACTATTCTCATTTATTTAATGATGACATATGCATAAACGTTGCCAAATTTTGTCAGTTTATTTCCAGGAATTCCCCAGCTAGATCTCAAGCCTGTGCAAGCAGGCTGGGATGGCAGGAGTTAACAGCATGACCTACTTCCCAAACTGCTGATTCCTTGGTCCTTCAGCCAATAATAGCTACCATTGTAAGATTCTTCCCCTTCTCCCCAGCTATGTGACTGGCATTTGAGTACTTTAAATTCATGACCTTTTAAGCTACATACATCAAATGAAAGACAGGCTTTGTGAGCTGCAGATTTCTGGGCACACGAAGTACTGTTTTTTGCATTTGTGACACAAGCTTACACTGACAAGCCCTCCAACACTACATGTTTGAAGGCAACAAAAATGGATCACCTGCTTTTCTCAGGCGCTCTGCTCAGAAAGTATTGCCAGCAAGTCATTATTTTTTTAATCCCTACATTATGAGAGGAAAAGCATGCAACCTAAGTGCAGGTAGGAAGAAAAAGCAGCAGAAATTTATTTAGGCTTACTCCAGATAAGTCGAAATATAGATATGTGCATACTTCACACTGCTTGGATTGGCCACAGACCTTGGCAACACATAGCCGTCCTCCCTGATGATTCAAGGCAATACAGTCTATTTTTTTGGGTCATGAAAGGACTCTACAAGGCCCTAATTTCTTTTTCTAAATGGAACACAAAACAAGACAAAAGCCAGATGATGTAGTGGAAATGCCTCAGGCTTTTGACGTTCAGAGTTTTGTTCTGCTGCTCTCCCGAAGAGCTGTGACTGCCAGTGGCTACATGGGTTTCTGTCAGGTGTGTGCCAGGTTTCATGGATCCTATTTCTCATATTTCCAGAGCAACCTGGACGCCTGTCACTATCCATTAGAAGGTAACTGGAGGTAGCCAGGTTCTCTCACATCCATTGCTGCAATCGCTGGCAAATTCAAAGCCACTTTTTCAGTGACATCCATGGAATAATGAGATCCTGAGTGAATGCAAACCCTTGCAGAATCAGCTGATGGGCTCAAACAGAAACTTTATCTTGACAATCAGACAAAGATGCATGATCGTTTACATACTTGAAGACAGCAATCAGCAGGTTTACCAACAGGATATTTGCTACCAAAAGGTAACAGGCCATAATAGCAGGAGTGAGCCAGGCCCCTGGGATGCACGGAGGGAGGCGTTTACCATCATCATCGTAAAGATTGTCCCCACAAGGAGCTGAAGGAAAAACAGGAAAGATGTTTTCCACAAATTGTCTGATAATTAAAAATACTATTCTCATTTATTTAATGATGACACACGCATAAACGTTACCAAATTTTGTCAGTTTATTTCCAAGAGCAAGTATGTGTAATTTCTACTTCAAATTCTGCTTCCATATTAGTGAACAGAGAGGCAACTCCTTACTGTACAGTGTGGCTTTCTATTCACATTCCCATGGATTTTCTTTTTCTCACAGTAATAATCAAAGACCAGATCTTAATGCGTACACTTACATATTAATAGTGGAATTACAAACAAATTATTAAACCCAGCTTGTAAGCATACCTTGCCAAAGAGATAAAAACATTGCTTTAGTGGTAACAGATTGCTGAGCATCAATTCAACATCTGCAGGGGCTCAGAGTAGTGAAGAGGCCTTTAATGGCCCTGAGCAGCTTCACTGGGGATTTACAGCTGTGCCCCCTCTGCACACCTGTCCCTGCCTGAGCTGTGTCCCACCCCTGCCTCCAGGATGGACCTTGGACCAGTGTTAGTCCCCTGGATGGACCCTTCTGTCTCTGGCCCTGTCTGTTTTTGCCCCTTACTGGATTCCCTAGGTGGATCCCAGACTGTTACTTGACCTGTCTGGGGCTGTTAATGTTACCAGCAAGTTAATGCTACCAAAAAGATCCAATTCTAAAATGAAAATTATATAGTAACAGCAAAATAAGACTACTGAGAATGGGACAAAAAATAAGAATATTGATTAAACCAATATACAATAATTGCCTGAAGTAATTCTAAGATAGGTTGCCTTGGTAAGACTTGTCATGGAGTTAGGTAAATGCAGCAATTTTGTTCTGTCTGTAAGTGCAGTGCCAACATATCTGATTTCAAGTACAAGGCTAATTCTTGGAACTATTTAGTAGCAGGTAAAGTTTTTGTCAGCCACAGGTTTTTTAGCTGTAATCTAAGTAAATGTGAAGTCTGACAGAGTTCATAACAGACTTAGTTTATGGGAATAAAAACTCAGTATTTTTAAACATTTTGCAAAAAACCACAAAGCTTCACTTGAAAAATTTCCTCACTTGAAAAATACTTCAAATTATTTGAACACAAACTAAGCTTATTTACTGAGGTCTCAAAGGGCTGTTTGGACTGTAATTAGCATTTATTTTACTTGCTTTTCAAAAATCAGACCTACATTTTTTCCTGGTTATTCTAAGAGAAGTATAGCAACAAAATTAAGTGAATCCTAATTTTATTCCAATGGACAAATGCCAAAACCCACAGTAATATTGTATCTAGGTGATCAAAGGGAATTAGTTATACAATGCTACTTATGCATCATAATTTTTAAAACCCAATTATTTTACTTTTGGTGCACTAGAAACAAGTCTTAGCAACAACTTCAACTCAGTTTAAACTTCTGATCTGCATTTTGTATTAAAATATTTTTCCTCTGCTTATTTTCTAATGAAACTATTACAGTAGAAAAACAACATTCACACCTGACTATTGCATGAGTGCTGCAATTAAGATATGAGTAACTAGTCAAGAAAAGCATTAATGAACATATTCAACTAAATGAGATAATCAGCTCTCCCCAGAGACTTACGATTGATTTCCATGGCATAGACTGAACACCAGTCCAAAGGGATGGAATAGAAAAGGAGGCAGGGAGAGAAAAAAGAAGACAATAATAAACAGAACCCAAAAAAAAAGATGACTGGAAATACAGTTCTGCTGCCAAGAAAAGATAAGCAACTCAAATGTCAGAACAGTAGAGACATATGCTGAGAAAAAATGTCTTTGTTAAAAATGCATTGTATTCTGCAATTTCTTTTTCATGCTGTTTTCCCCAAATGTTACATATGGCAGCAAAGTAATGATAATAATATATCACAAAATGCTTCTGGCAGATGATCATTTAAATATACATGATATTTCTGGCAAGTAAACAAAACTGGCCGTCTACACAAAGCAACTCAAAATTATCACACAAAAATCATTCTTTCCGCTACTGTTACATATGGCAGCAAAGTAATGATAATAATATATCACAAAATGCTTCTGGCAGATGATCATTTAAATATACAACTGGCTGTCTACACAAAGCAACTCAAAATTATCACACAAAAATCATTCTTTCAGCTATTATGGAAACATTTTTTCTTTTTTTTTCCTTTTTTTTTTAATCACCCTGGCTTTGAATCTGTCAGCTGTTTCTTTTGAATAGCTACATTTCCACTAATAGGCATGCTATTTTACACTGTAAAAACATCAGTATCATTAATGCCCATTTTGACCACCAGTCTGGATACTTGCCTGCCAATTCCTAAATGCTGGTAAGAAAAGTCACACTATTGAAAGAGACTCAACCAACCTTCTTTATTGTTTAAAAATATGACACTGTTGAGTACAAGATGCTAATAATTTCTTGCTTGTGCACATCTTCTAAAGAGAGTGAACCACACAAGAGCTTTCTGGGGTGCATTAGGGAAAGTGTTAGCAGCAAATTAAGGGAGGTAATTATTGGCCTCTACTCAGCTCTGGTGAAACCACGTCTGGACTTGTGTGTCTGGTTCTCAGCTCCCCATAGAAATCAGGCATGGACATATCAGAACAGTCCAGTCGTGGCCACAGGGATTATTAAGGAGATTGGACTATCTGACAAATGAGGCAAGACTGAGAAAGCTGGGATAATTTAGTCTAAGGAAGGTCAAGAAGACCTTACCAATTAATGTTATAAATACCTGATGATATGTGGGATAAAAAAGCACAGGGCCAGACTTGAGTTCTCAGTGAAAGGTGAAGCAGCAGTGGGCAAAGGGGAAAGATGGGCAATTCCATTTAAACCAGGTTGTCCAGAGAGGCTGCACAGTCTTCATCCTTCATGATACTGTAAACATCACTGGACAGTCCCTAAGCAATCTGGGATAAATCTAATTTACCCTGTTTAGAGCAGGAAAGTTCAGCTGGATGATCTCCAAAGGTACCTTTCAAGCCCAGCAAATTCTGTGACTTGTGATCTCCAGAGGAATGTATAGGATTCTCCTGATCCTCAGAGAAGCTACTGACCAAGTCCAACTGCCTTCTTTCTGAGGGAAAATTTGATGAAATACTTTTGCTGTAAATTGTTTACACCCCTGGACCTTGCCAAAACCAGCCATCAGCTCTTGAGTCAGAGTCATATTAGACTGCCCATAGCCATTACTCCCCAATGACTTCTGAGGCTGCTTTTGTAGCGTGTTTACAGAGAACCACAGCTTGTATTATTTCAGATAAAGTGCAAACTACATGATACACACTAGAGGAGGCCAGCTGCACATTGGACTGTCATACAAACTTCAAAGGTTAACACAAAATTAGCAGTAACAGGACAGCCTACATCTCCTTTAAAATACTGACAGGTATTTTTTTAAAGTGTGCAGGATTCCTGTAAGAAAGGCTATTTCCACATCCAAAGCTAATCAAGTGGAGTTTGTTTTTTTTTTTTGTTTTGTTTTCCCACAGGTGTAGAAAAGAACAACATGAGTGATTAATGAAATGGAAACGTTTCTGAAAGCAGACAGATGTATGACTGGGAGTAAAAATGTATGAGCTCATTGCTTGTGAGTTGGAGATGAAAGGATATGTGTGTTTTAACCTCCCCGTACAAGGAATTTATTTATTTTCTTCTTCTGTTAGAACTGACTCTTAGTAAACCTTTGAATGAAAAGAACATTTCAGAATGATCTCTGTTGATCCCTGCAAGTAAACAGAACACTGCCACACTGTTGGACAGGAGAATATTCTGGGCTACATCCCTTCCTGTGTTAACTGAATTTGAATATAAACCAAGAGAGCAGACATGCGGGTGGAGAAGAGAAAATTGCTCAGCTTCAGGTCTGCCACAAGAAAACAACAACAATATCATCATAAAGCGAAAACACTACTTCCAAATTAAAAGCAGTCTTTAATTTGGGTCTGATCATCTGCCTCAGAAACAGGAAACAGACTCTTACTATGAATTCTACTCTTACGGTCTATCTGGTCAGCGAACACCTCTCCGTAGATCATCCAGTAGGGCATGTAGAAGATGTTGCGAGCCAGCCGCCAGGAGGGCTCCTCGTCTGGGTGCAGGATAGCCTGGCGGGCCACTCCAAAGCTCATCAGAACCACAAGCATGATGACCACAAAGTACAGCATGTCAATCATCTGCACGGAGAGACCACAGACAGGCTCTCAGCACCAGCAGGGAGCACAGTGGCAGCAGCAGGTCTGCCTGCCAGCATGCGCTACAGCAAACAAGGAAATAGCAAGAAAATCTTCTTGACATCGTGCTTTCAGTGCTACTCAGGTATTAAGAATACAAACAAATGCAGACAAAGCAGTTATTTAAAGGAATACCAGATTATATTTCAAAATATTTAAAATGCTAAAACCTTTGCTATCCCTGTTCTCCTCTGCATCAAATGTAGTATGCTGTGCTTTCAGCACAGACCTCCTCTGTGGCTGCAAAGAGATGATACAATAATCACTGCTGCACCATCTCCTGTGCACAGCTGATGGGCTTCTGGATAATCCTGGTGTACCTGCAGTCTGTTACTGCATGAGTATAACATCTTGTGTGTGTGTGTATGAAATTCACATGGCAGCTCTTCACAGGCTGTATTCAGTCCTACTCAATAGAAAACCTCTTTTTAAAGCAGAATGGGATTTAGCTTCCCACAGAGTGCTTAAATACATAATTTATAGCAATTTAGGCACTAACCATCTTTCCAATCATCATGACGTAAGGTCCCAGGTATTTGTTCACACCAAAGATGTCTAGTACTCTAATGTACCAGAAAATGATATCTACGCAGTAAATCACTCTTCCATAACCCATGTAAGGTTGGTTCTGCAGGCGAAGAATTGCTCCTATGATAAATACTGAAATAGCCACCAGGTCAGTAATATTCCAGTACTCCTGGAGCCAAACTTTGATTTTTTGGCTCAGCTTGCCAGGCTCTGACATTAGAATCTGAAATAAACAAACAAACAAATGTACAACAACAACAACAACAAAATTAGAAAAAACTCCAAGTTACATTTTTTAAGTAATGGTCACGAAAAAAGACTAATCTTGTCATATTCAACAGGTGTCTGAATATCAGACACCCTCCACTGTCAGAAAAATTTGTTTCAAGCAAGAATATTTTTAGTTATTAGTATATTTAGAATGTGAGACACTTGTCCTGTGTGACCTCTCAACCCTGTGCACAAGTCCATGCCGTTATAATCTCTAAGAGCAAGCTTTGTTCTAAGGACTATGAGATGCTGGTATGGGCAGACTTTACCTCTCTGACTTTCTCCAAAGCCAAAGTCACAATGTAGGAGATGACAATCCATTCCTGGACTGATGGCCACCGTTCCATCCGCACCAAGATGATGTAATTAAATAACATCAAGTAACCAAGGTATGAGATCTGCCAAAAAAGAGGAAAATCATTCATGGACTCTAGATGATGTATCTTAGGATCCTTCCAAATTAGGCAGTATTTAATTACTTGAGATGACTTACACACACGCAAAAACCCCCCAGTTTACACTAATTTCCATTACACGGTCCTGGATTATGAGTGTAAGCCAAAAGAGCTAACACTCAGTTTTCTGTAACCACTCGTGTAAATGTCAAACTGCTGGTGCTGGTGCCTTCAAGTTGCACTGCAGCCTTTGGTGACCAGCCAAACTAAAATGTCTGAGATCTCAGAAATCCAGAGTTAAGAAATAAAAAAGAATTCAATGACTTAAAAGGGAAAAAACAATCCCGGAAGCAAAACAGTAGCAAACCAAAAGATATTTCAGGGAGAAAATGGAGTTTTCCAAAGAATGGAATTTTCAGTGTGAAATGTTTACCCACCATCTCAAGGCAGATGTAAAACAGAACAGGGAGTAAAGCTGTGAGCAGCACCTGCCTGGAGGGGTAGGGAGAATAAAGAGCCATACAGCCCACTTGCCTTCTCCACTCCGTAGTGGTGTGGTTGAGCCCACCTGGGAAGAATACACTCTTCAGCTGAAGCCAGAGGCATACAAACTTCACTTCTCAGTCCCTCTTACTACACTTGTTACTTAAACCCATCGACATGGACAGTAGGTTGGCAGGTGTTTGGGTTTCTTTAAGCAGCTCCCAGACTCAGGAGCAAGTTTCTTGCTGAAGCTTAATTCAGTAAGAGCAGAGAAGGCTGCATCACCAGAGAAGAAACACCAGACAGAAGGCAGGCAAATCCTCTTAGCTGAGGGGCCTGATAATGCATGAAAGCAAAGCCCCCTTGACTCAGTTCCCTAATAACTGTGCTAATTAGGACATTCATATGAACCTGTGTGATGAGGCTAAGCACATGAAATATTCAGCTGCTGAAGACCCTCACTTGCACAAGAATTAATATTTCCTTCTCTACAGGAAGCAGACCTGCTGCAAAGCCCTCCCCACTGGCACAGCCAGGGGCCTCCAGCACCTAAAGGAACCCCAGAGGCTCTGGAACATATGATCCAGACAGCTGAATTATCTAAGTTGTTGAAAGAAGTAAACAGCAATTCTAAAGCATTTTAAACCAGGCCCTTTATGCCTGGGGCTTTTTTAGTCTACTAAAATGTAAAACTAAAATTTCTTTGCACTGTAAAACCATGTTGAACACTTTTCTTTGAAATTAAATAGGAATTTTGCCTTTAAATTATTAACTCAGTCACCAGAAAGGGATCAAAGTAGTGTTTTGTGATTAAAATGTGCTAAAACTAAAAACCTGCATATTACTATGACTTATCAGGTATCAGGCATCCTAATCTTGAACACATAAGAAAGCAGTATACCTTCTACAGGGCACACACAAAATTTATGAGCAGTAGCACGAATAGGTTTTCTGGTTTATTATAACAGTTTAACACCAGGTAATTCTTGATGCAATAAACAGAAAATTAGATGCATGTCAAAAATAAGTATTTTAGTTTAGTTTTGTTTTAATTGTTTTAATAAAGGTACCTATGAAGCCTTAGCAGACTGGGATCTGTGCTCCCATCTAGGCTGCACCCATCTGAGCAACAGGGCAAATGGCAATGATACCATGAGGTTACTTCTTGGGTCCTAAAGGACATTTCAATGCAGAACAGGAGCCAGGTCCTCTAGAAAGGAAGAGAATCCAGGCTAGTTTGGATTGAGTGACTGGATTGTGGAGCTTGCACTTAGTTTGGTGTATTCCATACAGAGCCTCCTTCACAGCATGTAGGAGCTTTAGAGGCTGACAATGTAAGCTTCAGTTATTCATTCTGTTTCACTGTCTGTGCATTTTCCTCTGAATAAAGGGAGTGCTTTACTCATCAGATACTGACAAAAGTCAGTAAAATATTTATTTATTACATGGTTATTACTTTTACATCTGAATCCTTTCAGTTTCACAGGTGTGAAAAAAATGATCACTGTCAGTTTTATCATCATGACTTACTGTGTAGAACCAAAATTTGACAATAGGTGCATTATAGAATTCATAGATCTTTGTTCCAATTGGAAGGCTCTTTTGTTTTTTCTTTCCATTCTCTTCATCCCCTTTTCGGGAGCCTGTATCTGCATTTGCATCCTGGAAGACCAAAGTTGTCAGATTTCATCAATACACAGCAGTAAAAAATAGTAGTTTTCCTCAACTACAGCCCCAGCCAACTGTTAACTATGCAGGGATTCCCCTGAGCAACAGACCTCTTTTTAAAAGTGTATAAATAGAATTCTGTAAATCTGTGGAACTACACAGACACTTCCCATGCCCTGAGAATCCAGTCTATGCTCTCCCATGATTGGGAGACTGATTTTATCCCCCAGAGGCAGTAGAGATTTTAACCTGAGTGAGCTACAGCATAATCAGAAAAGTCAGGAAAATGAGCAGAGATATTAACTTTCTAATAATCTCAATTACTGACCGCATTTTCCTCCTCCTTTTCTTTGCCTTCCTCATTTTCTTTTGATGTCTGATAGGAATAGTCATCATAACTGCGATACTCCAGGAAAAGGATGGTGGGAGGGAAGAGAATTCCCATTATAACCTATGAACAAGAAGGAATTCAACTCAGTATTTGTTTATATTATGGATTTTGTAACAAGGTAGGTTCCAACCCAAAGTTTTCCTTTGTATAGTATTCAAGGTATTCTGCCATCCTCAAGCCTATAGAAATGAGTAAGTACTTAGGAAGCATTGGCAATAAAGTATTTCATGAAATATGGCATCCTGGAAAACTTCCCATCTCCACAAATACCCTGCAATTAAGAAATTGTGCTCCAAAATTAGCGTGCAGAGAAATGTAACGGAATGGACATAGCGGTGTTAGAAGCCTTCAGGTTTATTACTGGAGTTTATAGTTACTTCAGACACCTACTATTATTAGTTTTAATATTTTAAAATCTATGAAAGGTAAAAGAATCTTCACAGATAGCCCTGGGAAAATTCTCTTACTATATGAGATTTCTTAGATACAGAAACACAAGCCAAATACAGAAAATGAGCAGAGAAAGGAAGGCAGGTAATGAAACTAGAACAAACATCAGGAGGTTGATTAATTCTTTGGAGAAAAGAAAGGAAAGTAATAAACAGATTTGGGAAGTACCATGATGCAATCTCAAAGGCAGGACAGTTGCCCAAAGATTTTAAACAGGTTTAAGAGGGAGATATGGGGAAATGGAAATAAACTGAGAATGGCAGAGACAGTGCAATGTGTATGTCAGCAAACTTGGGAATCTGGCCTGGGAAGACAGATAGAGCCCTTTGTCAGCAAGAGGGATTTAAGGAAATAAGGAGGTGAGCAGGATGGGTCTCCAGATGGGTGACAGCAACTGCATAACTCAAGAAAGAAAGGATTCTATCACATGAAAACACACACAAGCAAACACTGCTCTGCTTCCTTAGCATTGACTCACTCGTGTTTCTCTTCTGTGAGAGCCCCCTCACATTACTTGTTTTTTTGTAAATAAAACTATTAGGAAATGTTATAATCCGTAAGAGAGACTGCATCATCAAATCACAGAAGCAGGAAATAAAAATCACATGGTTTCACACAATGCAATTGCACAGATTTCACTCTTTTCAACACTGAGTCTCAGCTGGTGTGATATTAAGCAATTTAAGAAGCATGTGTCCACATATGGTTTATTTTATCTCTATTCCCATTGCATGGACCCCTAATGGAAACATTTTTGCTTGTCTACAACTAATTTTTAATAGAAGGAGCATGTTCTCAATTAACAAATCTCATGCTTTATTGAAAGCCACAATTTTTCTCTCTCAGATTCCAAGCATGCTAAGTGTTTTATGGAGTTATATTTTCCTTTGTCATGGTGCAATATTCCTTAGATATCCTGAAACTGGAAACTAAAGAAATTAGCTTTAAAATAGATGTGTTCTTAAAACATCTCAAAGTTCAGCAGTTTTTGCTATGCAAACACTATGTGTAACAAAGTGCTGCACCCAACAGCCTCTCTTTGGAAGCGGTGCAGAACAGAAATACCTTAAGGCCGGGGTTTTTCCGCATGCGCAGGCGCCCCATCCACATGTCTGTTAGGAGCATCTGGCTGCAGGTGTGAGCAATGAAGTCCCTGTGTTTAGCTGCCACAGCCAGCTTCAGGCAGGTAGAATTGCTCCAGTTTTTCAGCTCATATGTCAGCAGTTTCATGGCAATCTGCTCATCATGTTTATAGGACTGATCCAAGAGTTCAACAGCCAGCTGGCCAAAATCTCTGGAACGAGATAAGATCAGTGAAGTTACGCTTAGAAATCAGTCTGCTTTGGGGTTTTAGCTCTGTTCACTGGGCATCATGTTTATCCACACACAAGAAGAACTAATCTCAAGCTTAATTTGGGACAGTCTACAAAAGTTCCAAACAAACTGTCAGTGAACAGAGGGAATTCACTTAGACCAATAACATCTTGAAGGCAGTTTAGATATAACATCAGATACTCCTTAACTTCTGGGTGTAAATTCTAAAAATAACTTTGTGAACTAAAACTGGCTAGTTTTACAGGGAGAAGCTCAAGAAAGAATGCATTCTGTCAGAAAAAATGCAAGTCTTCTCCTTGTTAGTGTTGCCTTGAGATCCCAACACCACATTTTTCCTTGTCTGTAGTTGATAAATTGGCGCCAAATGGGGTTCTGTGAAGCCACATTTAGAAATTATTGTACTGGAGTAAAAGTAAAGTTTCTCAGCAAGCTTGTACCAAGTAGATATAAAATCTGCTCTGCATCTACTAACTTTGAGTTGTTGTCCAGGTCCTGAGAGATGTCATCCACCAGCTCACTCTCTGAAGACTCATGGGCCATAGACTTGTAGAGTTTACAAGCCACAAGTGCCTTGGCCATGGACTCCTCCCCTCGCTGCCAGAGGAACAGAGCCATCTTCTGCCGTTTCATGAGCACAGCCCACACCATCAGCTCATGAAAGGGGTACTGAAAGCGACTGACTTCTGGGTCATCCACATCAATATCAATCTCTTCCTCCTTTTTCTTTTTTTTCTTCTTCCCTTTGGTGGGAGGCTCATCATCCTGGGAAGAAAAATTGTTCCCATCAGCTTTTAACAGCTCACCTGACAACAGCACCATGCATGGAACAAGTACTGAGAGGACACATTAGTACTCAAAGTTCTAACTTGGTTTTGCTGTTTGCTACCATGAATGCAATAGGACAGAGCATGCACTGGGCAAGCACACACAGACTCAGATTTTGTTCAGGGTGCTGTTTCTTGTACACATAATTACAAGTCACCCATCCTGGAAAGTGCAGTAGACCCCCCTGGTAGTGAAGGCATCCCTTCACACTGCACACACAGATCTCTACTGCATGTGGAATTGCACAGGCTGGTCTGCAACAAATTAGTATTTGCTGAATTCCTCTGCAGTGTCAGTGGGACTCTAACAAAGCTGAATTCCCTACAGATAGGCTCCACTGTCACTTCTGACTCCATATGTCTGTGTCTATCCCTGCAGAGCAGTGCTGCACACCTTCCAGGTACCAGAGCACTTTTCTGACTGACGTGCAGGACATGGCAACATGCAAAAGGCAAAGACAGGCACACAGCACCCTTAAGAACAGCAAGATACCAAAGGGAGTCTTCACCTTGGAATAAGAAATCTCCTCCTATGTATGCAGTGCACCTGGAAGGTATTAAGTATCCCATTTCTTAAAGGGATAGGGAGGATAGGCCACTACTACAGGAACCAACATGGAAGCAACCGAAGGGAAGTAGTGACAATGAAGCAGGATCCTGAAGGGAGAGAAGCCATGATTGGGAAAATTAGGGTTTAAAAAATGTAGGAAGAACATTGCATTTATAAGAAAGAGCTCATCATCACTGTAGACCTTGAGTCCAATATCAGAAGTGGATTGCAAGCAAAAGAAATTGCTGTTCTACAAAATCAGTTCTTGTTCAAGCAAGCTCAGCATTGTGCACTATTTTTCAACAAAATGTGAATTTAAATCCAAATTCAGAATTCAACCCACACCATTTCCAAAGAAGACTCTTCAGCTCAGCAGCTGAGCACGTACTTCTCCTTGAGCAGTTTTAACAACTGCAAGTGGTGACCTCTGTCTTCCATGGAAAATTCAGGGGTCATCAATTGCACAAAGCATTCACCACCTCTGCAGCACAGGACATAAAATCTTAAATGGAGGACAAAAAATTAGGTCCTCTAAACCCTAGGAAAATCAAATAAAAGCAAAATGGGTCATTGTACCAGGAAATGTCTTGATAAAACCAGTACTTTAAAGAAATCCAACTTACCTCCATTCCCAGTAGTTTAAGAGCTTTTGGCTGAATATTAAAAAATAGAAAAGAAAATCAGTTAGATGGGAGGAAAATTTGAAAGACCAAACAATACCAAGCAAACCCATTTTCATTTACAATTGTACAGCATTTATTATGAAATTTACTGTTATAAATAATTGTACTAATAGTGCTGCAATTAGTTACTTTTCATTTAAATTGTATTTGCAGGAATAAAATAGGTTAAAAAATATCTATCCTGCACTCAAAGGAAAGATTTTAATTCAGACTGAAGAGTTAAATGAATAATTTGATAAATAATGGTTTGAGAATTAAAATAACTACGTGGTCACAAAAGCCAAAAAAAAAAATAGTGCTTCTAAGCACACCACAGTTAGGAATACTTGGATTGCAAACTAGTGGAAAAGGAGGAAATTCACCTCCAGATCCGTGTATTCATGACCTCTCATGTCTTCACATCCTTTAACAGAGATGTCTTACAAGTTTCTTACAAAACTTCACTCTTGGAGTTTCAACTTCTACCTTGCAGCACTTCTTTAGAATTTAATATGCAGTGTTTCACAAAAACAAAGGAACAGAGTATTACTTATTTTTTACCACCTCCACAATGGCCACATCTAAAATTAATTAATTGTTACCCTTTTTGGTCCAAATAAATTATTATAAAGAGTCCGAAAGCTTTTCCGAGTATAGTTGCAGCGATAGGCTCCACCCATGAGATATTCCAGGACAAGACCAATATCTATTAGGCTGATATGATAGTCTGGTGGAAGATTTCCCTGCAAAAAACCCCCACAACTTAATAAGGATTTAGGATAAGAAAACATGACACAGATTAAATTGCCTGGCTAGACATAAGTCATGATTAAATTGGAACATGGATATTATTTACAGTCACTGGGTTCAGTCTTTGAACATTTCTATGAAATTAACT
This sequence comes from Pyrgilauda ruficollis, assembly GCF_017590135.1. NCBI lineage: Eukaryota > Metazoa > Chordata > Aves > Passeriformes > Passeridae > Pyrgilauda > Pyrgilauda ruficollis. Next base: position 14,481,174 of record NW_024522539.1, read on the forward strand.
GATTCACGTAATGAAAATATTTGGGCTCATAGCTTTTTGGTTTTGCTGTTAGCAGAATTCGTATGTCTGAACAAATTTTCATTTGATTTACTCACATATGAGTGTCCATACAAGTTTATGTTGTTCACAAGGGTTATATCAATGAACTTAAGAAACTCTGCACTAATTATCATTAATCCAGTATAAAAGCATGGCAATTTCATGGTGACTGTGCCTGATAACCATACTTCATATACTTCTTTAATGGAAACTTATATTTAATCATATTATCTACAGCTGAGACTACAATGCAAACCATGATTAATGTGCAGCCCAGAATCAAAGCAAAAGGCAAACTCTAATTTTGGCAGTTACAGCTAAAACTGGATAATTGTATTGACTCCACTGGAAAAAAAAAGGTGCTTCACTATCCAAGCTACATCCTACAGCAATGACTGATTCTACATCACCACTGAGCAGCTGCTATGATGGAACAACTACAGGCACATCACCTCCAGGTTAACCCAACTGAATCCCCGGGACTGCCGCTGAGGGAGGGAGCATGGAAATGCAATGGAAAAGAGCAGAGACAGACAGACAGACAGCAGAATGCAGAGGAACATTAGTGACACTCACAGTGACAACACTGAATGAGAAAAGAGTTAAGCCATGAAGCAGATGAATATGAATGATACATTAACACAGTACTGCATAATCCCCACATCTGAACCTCCCTGGAATAACTGGGAGTTTTCCTTGCAGAAATTAGTACAGACAATTTCATGTAGCTGAATTTTACTGCATAAAAGCTTCAAAACCTCTAAGACAGAAAATACGACAAATCTCACAATGACCCTCCCTCTTCACATACAATGAACAAATTTTCATGTGTTGGAAACTATTGAGTAACAAAAATAAGACAGAAGAGATTTTCTCCCAGGTAAAAAGTTGGACTAGTGGAGGAAAAGTAACTGGAAAACACAAAAGGAAACAAACAAAATGCAAGAAATTCTGTAGTCATGAGTGGGGCTTCCAGTTAACCCAGCAGGCCTTTGCTTCCGCTGCAATGCTGCACTGGGAGCTTCTTGCAGAGAAGAAACAGTATCCACCTAAATCTCAAATGCTTAATTCAGCTGACTCCTTAGTTTTTAAACTGCTAGCACTGCCACACCTGATTTAGACTGACGTCACTCTTTGACGCAGGGAGACATTTAACTTTTCTTAACAGCTGCCATCCAATTTCAAATGCCTGCTTGGCCCCATGCTATGCTTGCTGTTACTGTTGATTCACAGGGCCAATGCAATCACACAAATGTAACACTGCTTACCTTTTTCACATCCCTGACCAGCAAATGCAGCGTATTTGGCGGACCCAGTCTCTGCAACAAAAATAATTCATGGTCCATTAGAGCTTCAGTTCTTCAGATGTTTGCAAACATGAACACAATTAGGGATCTGGCAGCTTAAGCAGAGCTTTAGACAACAACCTTGTGCCATCATACCCCAGAGGGGTGAAAAGAAGGAACTGGGCTACAGTGACAAACACCTTTCTACCAGGAGCTGTGTAATATCCCCTGTGTATTTTTTTATAAACCTTTCTGTGGTGGTTCAAGTCACATACACAGTGGCAAAATACTACAGGGCTATTTAGTATTTCTGCTCACTCACAGTATTATAGAGCTCCTCCAGGCGAGGAATAGTCAGGAAGTGCTGCATGTTCACTCCATTCTCAATGAGCAGCTTCACAAAGTCCACTCGATCCAGGACCAGTGCATCCAGCATAGCCTGCTCCAGGGAGTTCACCTGAATTGCAGGTGGAGAATGTGAGACCACTTGAGTACAAATGAGTTGGCTGGGCAGCAGCCACAGCCATTTTCACTACTTAGGATATGGACTGAATTCCCACATATGTTGATTAGTCTGTAACTAAAAAGGAATTTAGAAAGTAACACTTTAACCACGTGAAGCGAGTAGAGATAGTGGAGATTTCCAAACCTTTAGCAATACAACTGTAGCTTTCAGTCTTTCAACGTGTAGCTTTCAATCATTTTGTTCAGCAGTTTAATTAAAACAGGCATACCATGCCTGACACATTATGTCAAAAAGAGATTTACTTGCTCAGCATGATAGGAACAAGTTAAACCAACACATTCACAGAAGGAAGATGTTCACTGGTGGTCTTATTTCCTTCTGACAAGTGCGGGGAGGAAGATGCTGCAGCTCAGTACTGACTTGTACAGTATGGCTGCATGTGGTGCACATGGGATGAGAGAGGGATTCTTGGCTCAGACAAAACAGCATTCCTGCAGAATCTACAGCTGATCTTGTGGGAATGTGCTAAAGAGCATTCTACAGAATGAAAGTGTGTATCTTCCTTCTGTCTTTGTACGTCACAATGAAAAAAAGAAATCTTCAGCAGTTTTTTATACAAATACTTTCATCTCACCCAGTTCAGGAGTTCAAGTTTTCTTGGGTCTGTTTCTTCTTCTGGTTCTTCTTTTGCTTTTCCTCCCTTTTTTTTCCCTTTTCCTTTCCCTCTGCCTGCTTTAGTCTGAGGTGCTGGAGATTTCTTTTCCTTCTCAGGAGCTGTACCATCAGGAGCTGTAAGGCTTCCTAAAGGCTGTATTTACAATACATTAAAGTATTAGAAATCTAATTGATCTTACAGTAACTATTTAATTGAGTACACTCCTACCAAGCTCACCCCCCAGTCACCACTTCTCACACTGAGTCAACTAAAAATGGCAATTTGTCTAAATTTAAGGACCTTTCTGCACAGTCACAGCTTTATCCTTTTTTAAAAACTGTTAAGTCTAACTTAGTAACACTGAAAGTCAAAGCAGTGAAGGAGATTGAGTGGGGAGGATTTCTCTTAATAAAATAAAATCATCATGAGAGGACTGGGACTCTTCAGATCCTTTGCTCTCTCTGAAAGCAATAGTTGTCAAAATAAATAGCAACAAGAGCTGGACAGAAAGAGCCTAACAAGGATGCTGCAGGATGCCAAATAGCATCCATACTGCAGAGCAGAGAGGAGAGGACAGACAGCCACTCACTGGCTCATTTCTGTTCTGCAGACAGTATTTCTGTCTGTTCCTCTCAAGACACATTTATTCTTCAGCTGAAGTCCTTCCCCTTTCCAACCTGTCTGCCCAGGGCAGAGACACACATGCACCACACTTTGGTGGTTTAACTTGCTCCAGATAATGCTTAGGTTACATAAACTCCACTGAGAAGAAAGCTGGATTGCTGCTCTCCTCATGACACTTTGGAGTAATTCAGCATCAGATGGTTCAAGCAGTAAAGCAAAAAGAATCAATACATCGATAAAATAATAAAAAGCATCAATACATAGTCTCAATAGTGAGACATGAAAATAGCTTAAATAAAGGATTTTAGTTACACAGGTGAAATGCAGTGTTTCACCATTGCAGCATCAAAGCCCAAGGTGTAAATATTACACAACTTAATTTAAAGTACTGACAAACAAAGAAAAGTTTGTCTTACTGGCCAGTGGTGTCCAAAGACAAAGATTTGGCTGCGTGCAATGTCCACACGATTCCAGGCCAAAGCCAGGCTGAGCTGGTCTGGAGCAGATGCATTGGTACCTGAAGAGAAACACACAGAGGTTTCACATTTCACACATGATGAAACAAGACTGGACAACCTTGTGCAATAACTACAAAACAGCAAGCCTGGTTCCATATCATACTACCATCAGAATAATTTTGACACAAAGCAGTGGATTCATCCAGTCCAATTATAGCATCTTCCATTTAACCCTATAATCCTAATTTCCAAAGAATTAACAAGATTGTCTCCCTTTTTTTTTTAAAGCTTCCACATTGACTTTTATTCTGATGCTCAAGACAGACATTTAACTCTTCTTAAAGATCCCTCTCAGCGCTTCTGGCTGATACTGTACATAAAAGTGTAAATTTGGGGACTCCAGAGATCCCACATAGAGCCTGTATCAACTCCTGCATACCCACAGACAGAAAACAGTTGTTTCAGCAAACATAACAAACCCCAATTAAATATGCTCTAAGGTTTAAATGGCACAGTCTGAGATCTCAAAAGATCCAGACAGCCTTTCATCTTCCCACTTTTTTTCCCCTAACTTTATTAATGTATGCTAGAACTGCAATAAAATTATCTGCAATATCAGCAGTACAGTTGTTGCAGCACTCCCGTCCCATGCTTTCAGGGGAGGAAAGCCACACAAAACTTCCAATTTCGATTTTATGCTTCATGCTAATCTGAACATTAACCAAACACACTCAGGCTCTTGTTAAAATCCAAGAAATCAAATTAAACACGAAGAGTGAACATCAGACAGTGCGTAGGAATGTCCTGTTGGGATGCTTGTGCAGCCTTCCCGAGTGCCTGGAAAACGCACCCTTGAGGAGAGCAGTGAGGATGGACATCTCAATGTCGTGCTGCCCTTCCGAGCCCATGCGGAACACGGTGATCTAAAAACCAAACACACAAAATTACAGCACAGGAAAAAGAGACATGAACACGTGGAGAGAAAATAGAGCAGAACGGTGCAGCTTTATTATTTCCTTCAGCTTAGGATTTTTTAAAAAGTACAGTTCCACTAAGTTTTTCTTTGAAATTTAGTTTTCACAGAAGTGTTTAGTTAAATTCTTTCAGTGAAGTTATCCTAAAATATCCCTGCATTGGTGAACATGACAAACTTGCTGAAAAATCTTCACCAAACCCATGTATTCTAAAATGTGGTGACAAAACCGCCATGCAAAACCAATTGTTTTCTGATGGTTCTATTACTTCCTGGTAGTAATGGAAATGGAAAAGATAGTTACCCAAGATAATTATCATAGCATCTATTTTATTGATGATAACACTCAAATAATTTTTAGCTGCAGGATGTGTTACACATGACAATCAAAAAGGCAGAACCAAGTAAAAAAAAAGCAATTATTTTTAGTCGCATTTGTTTAATTCAGTCCATTGCAATTCAATAATTTTAAAAATAGTAATTAGTGTATAGCTTAGCCCTTTAAGTACATATTAGACAACTACTAATTCAAAAGCAGAATAACCAAATATTCCATGTTAACAAACTTAATACCAAATGCAGACCAAAAAACCTCAAATTCTTCATTTTCCAAAAGCAACTTTTCACATTATCTACTGAGAACAGCAATTTTCTCAACAGTTAGAATGTATTTTGCAGGAATGCAAAGATACATGACATCAGAAAAAGAAGAACTACAGGAAAAATATTACTAATTAACAAGAACAGACAAAACTATCAACAGAAAACCATAACCATAAGTCTGCTTGGGCTTCACAGCCAGTGTCTGAATTTTGCTGAGTAAACCAGGTGTGCTCTGATGCACATTATAAATTCAAAGCAGTCTGACTAAAGGAACTGTGGGCTCTCCTCTTCTCTTAAACCCGTTTTTTAGGAAGGTTGATTCTCTTTTCAGTCAGCTTATCAAAGTAATGTTTACTACCAACTTTACACCCAGTGGAGGTGTATGCATGGAACTCATCTTGGCATCATCTCCACACAACTTCACAGCAAGGATTGCTCAAAGGCAAACACTCAGGGATTCATTCTGCCTGCAAAGACACAGTGGCTGCAGTTTCAATACACTGCTTCTAGACCACAGATGTGAATGCCAAAGGTTTTCTTTTCCTGAGCACACTTTCCTCTGCAGCTGGGATGTGGGAGATGGGCAGGAACCTGAGTGAGGGCGACAGCGCAACCTCAGCCCTGCACCAAACCAGGAGCAAGGAAGGGGGGACCTTCAGGAACACAATGCCTCAATTTCTCTGGACAAGCCTGCCAGGTCCCTTTTCCTGGAATGAAAGGCTGTTAAAGAGTAACTATGTCAGAAAACAAAAACTGTGTTGATGCACTCAGAATGCGTTTTGCTCCTAGGAACCCTTTCTTCAATTATCTTTCCTCCGCTTTTGGTACTGGATCCTGGGTTTAGTGCATTTCTCTCAGTGTCTTATTCTGCCTTGCCGAAGTCTGTGGAAGAAGATTCCTATCAATTTACACAGGAGAAACATCTGAAATTTGGTTTTGGGACTTTCCAGAAGATGTAATCCCTTTTTGGCCTATGTTTATGCATGAATGTGTACATTTAATGCAGCTGTATGGGGGGAAAAAAGCTTAAACTATAACCCTGGGAAAATGGCTCTTGAAAGTACTCTATAAAGTTTGGTCACAGAAATCACCTTTGTGAACTACTTTTAGGATACTTACAAGCTCTTTTTTTTTCATGCACTCCATAAGAATGACAAATAGCTGATGAGCTTGACTCCTGTTGTAGTTAAAGGTTTTCTGGATGGTAACTAGAAGCTGGTCCCTAAGGGATTCATTGATTATCCTAGAAGAAAAATGAGACATAGAAGAAGGCATTGACAGAATGAATATATATTCAGAAGATCTACTGTTTTAGAAACTATAATATCCAGGTATTCCTCTTATATATCATAGATATACCTCTGTTAATAAGTTCAGTCTTCAGAATTTTATCATTAGGCCTTACAGAACCCCTACCTTTGCTTCTAAATGTTCCAAGTCCCTTTGCATTTAGCTAAAAACCCCAAAATAATTCACATTTCTGATATGTCACCTTGGTTGTGGTCTTAAACAGAGGACTGAACTTGCTAATCCATCTGAAACCTCATAATACCCAACTGAGAAACAAATGAACAATCCAAAAGATAATTAAAGAAATTGGATTGAAAACATTCTGGAAAGGTCAGGAATGTTTGCTCTCCCGAAGCAATATAAAACAGCCCTTCAATCTTCATCCATTTCCCAATAAAACACATGTGTTTTCAGATTATGGCAAACACTACCAGCAGGTGCCTCAGAGATGTAGTAAAATTCAAAATTCACCGTGAGAAAATGATTGGACTGACAAAAATTCTCATTATAGATCTGCCTTACTAGATGAACACATTTATCATAATTATTGGAGAAGAAAATTGGACACTGCATCATATGCCCTGTCACTGGGAGGGAAAGTCATGCAGTGAGCACATCTCTGAGAGACTGATCCTGATAAGCTCTTTCAATTACTTATGAGCTGATAGGAAAAATGAATAAGAAAGAAAAAAAAAAGGCAAGCCAAATTTGATCTAAACTAAGGAAGCTTGTTAGACAGAAAGGAAAGTTGCTGAATCATAAATACTGTTGGTGCAATTAAGTATGTGCTGTGTCTGAACACCAACAAAATCCAGCATAAGAGCTGCTCTCCTAATTCAGCAAATAACATCCACACTGCTTGCAACACTACTTGTCTGCTTAATATTTAATCCAAGCTAAGCTTCAGTCAAGGAAATAGTTTCTATCTTCAGCACAAGACAGGTATGCCACAACCTAATTAAGACAATATTCAAGGTGTTTGCCTGGAAGACAAAAGCAAGAGAATGAAGGAAGCCCAAAATTTCCACAGCTGGACACTGGTTTGGCATTCTTGGACAATGAAATTCATTCACACAACACAGCAGAATCAGGCAGTACAAATTTTGCAAATCTATGCACTAATTAACCTCAGCCCTGGCCTGGAGAAAAGAGTTACTCCTGCGAACTTGTCCTTGCTTCTGCTGTGCTCAGTCCAGCTCCAAGTATAGTGCAGCAAGCCCTGATGGAGCTTGTAAAACAGTGTGCAGTACTGAGAGCAAGCTCATTTCAAAGGACCATAACATGCATTCCAAGTGGTAATAACTCCTACTCACTAACTTCAGGGCTAAGACCAAACAGGTGGCAAAAGCTGACTGACAGCAGAATGCCTCTGTTAGCAGCATTTTGTCCTTGAGGGGTTTTTCAAAATGAAGCTCTATGAAGGCAAGGCATATAGTCCTACACAGCTTTGGTGAAGATCTTGAACCCTTACCCTCCTTCCTCTGAATACTTGTGTGCAAATGACAGAATGTCGGACGCTCGCCCGCTGCCGTCGCAGATCACCACTGGGAGAGGGGGGTCTTCCCGCAGGCACTCCAAGACAATGGAGATCACATTGGGACCTCCTTCTACTATGAGCCCAACTACAGGAACACCTTGGCCCAGTCCTGCAAAAACCAGAACAGAAAGAAGAAAAAAAGAAAAAGAAGTGTCACTGAAACTTAGTTAAAAAATTTGAGACATGTTAATGTGTTTTTTGTGTTAGAGCACCGCTTCCAACCAGAGTCCTCAGGAAAAATTATGGCCATTTTGTGGCCAATGTGAGCAAAGTTGTCCATATGCTGTTCCCCAAGCCCAAAAGGAAAAAGAGTAAGAAGTCTCTCTGCCCTTGCTTTTGCATCAGCTCCATACTGGTAACTTATCCTCTCAGTGTTGGTGGATGTCCCTCGACAGACAGCAGGTACAGATAAAGCAGCTAACATGACTGTCCTATTGCTTCATCAGCTTCACTGTTACTTGGATGGCTCCCAGCCTTTGATGCTTTGCCTCTTCATTGGTTACCTAGGGAAGTCTTCAGTGAGGTGACATATCTATGCTTATTCCTAAGACAAAAAAGTGTAATTAGTGTTTTTATCATGAGGCTGAAATTGCTGGCCGATGGAAGAGACGACAGCTGAGCATCCCTTTGCTGTCCCTGCCTCACTGTGATCTCCAGGCATAGGATGACAAAGGGAAGCCCACAGGTCACATGGTCTCAGTAGCCTTGGTCACAAGAAACTTAGGGAAATGAGGACAAAACATTACCTGAATGCTGACTAATTCCACTACCATAAGCATTTGAATTCAGTTCTTAACCCGTGAAATGACCAGCGCTTTATAAAGATGCACTTTTTTTGTTTTCAACCTTGATTCCTCTCTGAAGAACAGGAACACCATGCACAGTAACAGGAGAAGCTTCCTGACATCCTCCTGTCAGTACACCCCAGCTCTGATAAGGAGGAGTCACAGAGCATGGCCTGGCCTGTGTGTCCATGAAATCTTTAGTGATTCCTCCTGAGATTTCCAGCAGAAGTCCCGGTGCTTGGAGTGATTAAGAAGAAACAGAACAACTCCCTGTATGCTAAAACTAGCAGGAGTACTGCAGCTCTTCACAGAACAGGCTTCTCTGTGTGTTCCCAACTTTGCCCTTCTCATGACAAAAACCATCAAACACTACCTAAACCAGAGCTGATATCCCCAAGCCCCAGTGGTACGAAAAGGAATGACACATAACATCTTGTCTCTGGGCCCCAAATTCCTGATCTTTCAAGCCAATGCTCCCTTTTAAAACTGTCCAGCTCTGCTAGCACTTCTGCAGAAGACAAGGATGACAAAAGCAGGCTGAGCTGTTTCCATCTGTGGGCAGCAGCAGCTGGAACTGCCTCCACGCTCAAAGGCAAGGAGCAGCGTTTCCCTGAGCTGTTTCTTAGGCTCCCCATAGGCACAGGGCAGCACTTAGAGAATTCCCAGAACATTTGGATACCTCACAGCTGATTCCTAATTGCACTTTTTGGCTTAGAACTCTACTTGAGTTTTCTGCTCTACCCATAAGAGCACTTAGACCCTATGAGGAGCTTCTGTGGAGTTTTATGCAAACTCTGCCATTCTGAATGTTTCTTTCCTCTTATTTTTACAGGCTTACACAGTTTACAGGGGTACCAGTAAGAGGTAAGAAAAGCATCTGGTAGAACAGATGTAGGTTCTCCAGTAGCTCTTAACTGATGTGTGAATTGAAAGACTATTAACATTTTTGGACCATTTTTAACTAGGGTTGTGGAGTTATTTTTAAATAGTTTAGATACTTCTCTATTTCACCTTTTAAAAATTTTTTTTTTACATGTTAATGAATGTATGTCTTTTAAAATAATTTTTTTCTAAGTGATGATGAAAAAAATTCTAGAAAATTATTTTGAAGAGGCCATAATAGCTGAAAGAAATTTTAAACTGCACAAAACTCTAAATATGAAAGCATTAAGGTGAAATTGTCTTAATTGTCATGAAAAATCAAAATGCCTGCTAAGTTTATCAGGAAGACCAAAGAATTTTGAGTGTGATATTTCAAATGAAACAAATCTGTACATAAAAGAAAATAACATGCTGGTTTAAACATTCAGAATCAGAAATCACTAAGCTGCACAGGACTCCTGTAAACAGGAACTGTAAAAAAATCCCCTCATTCTGTATGTTTACTGATGCTTATGAATTCTAGCCTAGAAGTGCACAAATTCTTTGCATTTCCTTTTCCTTAGATTCTCACTGCTTTGAAGCTTCTCCTCATTATAATTTGTTGATTTTTCTTCATCCCTTTATGCAACCCTTACTCCATGGTTTTTCTGCCCAGTTCGATGTGGGCTCGTTCACCACTTATCAAACAGCACATGTTCTAGTCCACTCACACAGTCCTGATCACATTTCCACTGGAAAGAGCTGGAAGAAGCCTTTAATTTCCATACTTCCAAGTACTTCAAGCCCTCCTTCCCCCCTTCAAGACGTCATGGTTGCAGTTTGCCCCACTGGTACTCACGTGTGTTAATCTTCTGCAGGGAAATGTGTTTTTCCAACTGACGCCGTAACTTGACTTCAGCTCCATATTTACCTAACGTGCCGTTGTCTGCCAGAATGAAGTGGGTGTGGGAACTGTTGAGCACAGAGAGCTTACTTAAAGGGTTTGACATTGTTTGGTAAACTCGTGTTACCTGTGTGTCAAGAGGAGAGATGCATCTAGATTAGAACTAAGAATCAAATGGGAAAATGCCCCACACCACCCAACAGAGGCACACTCAGAGTCTTCTGAGGAAACAACCAAGCAAACCTCTATAAAAACCGGAGGAGAATTAGAAATGGAGCTTGCTCTTACATTCCAAATCTGTTCTCCTGACAGGACTGTTTTCTTTGGAGGATGACAGTCAGATTGTGCTCTCCCCTGCGTGTTCCTCTAAGCTCATTACCATGCTCTCCTTGTTCACACACCGTGTTCTTACATAATCCTCTTAGTGCATTAGAAAATACATTCTCATTTGGAGTTCCTAGTATTTCATATGCCACTCCAGAGTACCCACCTATAATAGATGCCAGCCTTGCACACATAATAAGGCCCTTAGGTGATTTACAGATGGCTCAGAGAGCCACACTGAAGTTAGGATGCAAAACTGTCACCAAAGAGAGGTCTTTACTAATGAAAGCAATGGAAACCTCACCAATTCCATATTTACTTTGAGGTCATAAATGACAACCTGAGAAATATTCTTAAACAACAGGTTTTCTCAAGAAATTGTTCAATTTCACCTTCTAGGCCTGCTTTAGAAATGTAAAAAAGTAGTATTTCAGAAATATTACCAATGTATTTTTCACACAGCTGTTTCCTCAAACACTTACATCTTTTCCTATTAGGTCTTCCTTGTTTTCTACAATGCCCCACGGTGCAATTCCTATGGCACATATTCGTCCTCTGGATTTGGAAGAATGGTCTTTCAAGGCATCTCCCACATGACGAATGACACCTATAGGTACAATTAATTTAATGCATTTTTGGCACTTTAGATTGATCACTAAACAGAATTTTCTTCTTGCCTCTCAGGGAGCCACTGTGTTGCTTTCACCACTAAAGTGGTACTGGTACTTTATAGTAGAACATGCAATGCAGACAGCCATGCTTTTGTGTTGTAATGGTTGTGCTGTGAGTCCCATCACCTTCTCACATCATTGTGCTGAATTCAGTGAAGTCTGTGGAAGACTTACCTCGTTACCAACTTGCCACACTGTAATCTGTACCCTTGTCTGTCTTGAGGTATGTTATTCATTGGACACAAACCATGACAGCAGGAAACACACTTTTAGTAATAAAATCATCTTTGTACAAAAAAAGCTCCACACCAGAGCTAAATTTGGAGTAGAAAACTTCTTAACTACAAGGATAACCAAGCACTAAAAGAAGTGTATTAGAACTAGTGATAGATTCCTTGCTACTGGAACCAAGGCTGAAATTTGTTTTCAAGGGAAACACCAAGTAATGCAAATCAATACTGACCCAGGAAAATCTTATGGTCTGGGCTGGGTAGGAGATTAACACAAATGATTACAATGCTCCTTTTTTGGTCTAGTGGGTAATGACTCGTTCATGTAGACTTAAATCTTCTGCCTGTGGGAAAGATTAGTGAATGAACACAACTGAATTCTTAAGTAAACTAAAAGTGATGGCAATTACTTACCTGTACTAACACCGCCAGTGAAAATCCAAGCTCCTGTGGTCATGGCAGCCTTTATCAGACCTTTTCCAAACACTTGCTTTAATTTTGGTTGCATTTCAAAGTTCTGGAGGCCTCCATGGACAGAGATTAAGAGTTTGGGCAGTTCCAGTTGCCAGTCTTTCACCATGAGATGCAGCAGAGAATCTGGTTTGGTGTCATAGGACACACGGATGTACTGCAAAGAGCAATGTGCAATGCTGTCACTCAACCTGTTCTGTAAGTAGTCTGAGCAAAGAATGGTTACTGCTTGCCTTTCATCCTGGAGAGAGAGTTTTACAATTTTCAAACAAAAAAAAAACCAAATCTAAGCTCAGATTTCTTCAGAAGAAAGGAAAAACAAAGAGAATTTTTGCAGAAGTTTGAATTGCTGTTACTTTTACTGCTAAGAAAACTCAAGAGCCTGTTGAACACCAGATGAATAAATACCTTAGAGTACCCTATGCCCCTTACCATGGCCTTATTTGAATGTCCTCCTCCCTGGAATTCCAGGTTTCCATAGGCATCTGTTGGGTATGCTTGGGTGTGTTTACTGACAGACCATTTCTCTGGCTGAGCTTCCACTTGCTTTGTTTCTTCCTCATTTTTATTAGCTGTTATACTTGGAGGAGGTGGAATATGTTGGTTAATGAGCTGGCCACAGCAGCACCTGGAGGTTAGAATTTGAAGTGACTTTGATTATAGTATCTTAAAAATAAAAAAAAAAAAAAATTAGATTTTCAACTGCCCAAGCTTTGCTGTACACGAATAATAGAAACACCCCTCACAGACACATATGTGCCAGAATTAACAGGCTTAGGTGGTTTTGAACATGCAAAGATAAAAAAAATTCACTTCTCTTGCGTTATGCACTGGAAGGCCGTTCTAGGTAAAAGGCCAGGCAAGGAGGAAGAATGCAGAACAGGAGCACTGACCCCCTGTTTCTTACTTAGAGGTGACAGCTTGCACGTGACATTAACTGTTCTGTTATCCACACAAGCTGGACCACAACATGCAGCTTGCCCATGGAGTAATACTAATATTTAGACTAAGAAATCAAATCCCCCCGTCTGCTATTGCCATTGGTAATATCACACTAACTGTGAAGGATGGTACCACGTTACTGCACCCTTGCTTTCAGAATTCAGCATGAATCTATTAAGGTTTGCAAAATTAGGAGCTAACAACTCACTGCCTCCCCTGCTGCCAGCCTTCTCATCCCTGTGTGACATGTCCCATGGCTCTGTGCAGACTGGAGTGCAGGCATGACTTGTGCTTTTGTTCCCCTGTCATCTCCCTTTACAGGCAGTGACTAAACTGGGTTTCACACATCTAAACCCAAACTAAGTGGAGTTTCTCTGGTATTAAGCTTTTATGTTGAAACAAGAATTTCGAATTCTACCTGGTAACGTCTTTGTTGTTGGCAATTATATAGATGCATTCTCTTTTAGAAAAAGTCTTCTCTATCCAAGCCTTCTGACCCTTAAAAGAGAGAAAGGGAAAAAAAAAATAAATGTACTGATATATTTATGTGTGGCAGATACAGCAACATTCACCTTCTATTTTCAGCTCAATTCATTGTATCAGTTTTAAACACCAGATATACCTTCTCATGAAATGATGTGAATTTCTATGACTTGGATAAAATGAAAGTCTCAAATGTCTGTAAAAACCCTTCTGTAGAAAGATGATGGTCTTGAAGTTTCAAGGTCTGCCAAAAAATGCACTTGCTCCTTCCTACTGCAATAAACAGTAAATGGACTCAATGTAACAGAGAAAATCAGCAAAAATTGTGAAATAAATAGATAATAGTATTTACTCCAAAAAATGCTTTAGTATCATTCTTTATATGCAGAAAATGCTCCTCAATAACTTTCTCTTCATAATTATCTTCTCACATAATTTTTTCCTATTGTAAATCAAGTTCCAGTCTTTCCTAAGGCATCTTACTTTGCATGAGATGTGTCTTGGAAGGAGGCATTTTTAAATTGAAAGACCCTGTGACAGTAAAACCATGAACTCTTTGGGTATCTGTGAAACAGGAGGAAGAAAACGACCTTCAGATTGTGTTGGCCTATTATCTTGCTTGCAAACCAATTTTAAAAAGTAAATTCAAAGAAGCCTTTTAACTTTAAAGAAATGAAAAATGTTAAAAAGCACTCACAATTTGATGACACTGATACCTCTGCCTCGCTGATAAAAGTTGCCTCTTCTGAGTTTGAATGATGAAATTGTCTTTTCAAGTTGCAAGCAAATACAACATTTGCTTTGGTTTGTGCTATGGAAGTGAAATTAAATTTTTGCAGACACAGAAGCTAAAAATGACACAAGAACTTTCAGTCTAACTTAAAAAGAAAAGTAAAGGGACTTTTCCTAGAGAAAGAACTAAAAACCTTGCTGATTTTGACTTAAAGTCAGCTGCAGCCGCTTCGAGACCAGCCAAGCTCCGAGTGCTGCACAGGCTCCAGCACGATGAACAGAGGGTTTCATAGCTCATCTTCTTCCTCATGCAAGGCAAGGGCTGTCTCTGAATCTCCTTTGTCTGCTATTTGTTGCTTCCCATCTGGCTTCTTCATTTACTCCACTATGTCTAAAATTATAGGGGAGTACTTGAAGTTCCCTCATTGCAAGAAAGTTGTCAAACCAAGCTTCTACTTCATTAAAAAGGTGTCCATAATTGCTCAGGTACACAAACAAACATTCACCTCTCTCAGGTGCCTCTGAGCCAGTCTGGGCAGTCAGTGGTCTGGGAGACCCTGCAGTTCTGCTCTCCACTCGCATCTTGCCGATTTACCAAGGCAGAACCATCTCGTGTCATTTTAGAAGGAGTTATTTGGGACCTCACAGCACAACAGTGAGGAAGAAACAACAACTCACAGACAAAACTTCCTGTAGCTTATAACTTTACTTGCTTTTCTGAATGACAAGGCGTGTATCTCAGGCATTTAGCATAAAGGGCTTCGTCATGTAGCAAAGTAAGAAGGAAAAGAGCATTAAATTTAATACTGAAAGGCTGTGGGACTTAGTCAGCTTTTCTGTCTTGACTCCACAAATTCCTTCTTCAAATGAAACTAAAGAGCCTTACTTCAAAAATTATTAAGAAGGTTCTTTTCATACACCTTCTGGCAAGGTTTTACAACATGACAAATTTTGGCAATAGTATTATTTGAAGTGGAGCTCAGAAAACCCTTTTGTTCTGTAGCATCAGAGTACAGTTCTAGAAAAATCCAGAGAAAACATCCCCAACAGCGAGATCCATGAGGCTCTGTGGTATGTAGAGGTGGGTGGTTAAATCAAAGAAATGCCATTTACCTGCTTACCTGATTTGAATTACAATAATTTTTCAAAATTAATCCAAAGCCACACAAATGTACAATGTGTACAAATTCACTGCTGTTTAACAACTATGTCCAGTGTTGTTACTTCTCATATACACCATATTAGTTAATGAACTGTAACATTATAAAATGAGCTTAACGGGAACCTGTTACAGAGCTTACATAATTTCTGTACTTCTAAAATTGTACATATTTAATCTTTTAAATAATTTGGTTTTATTATTTTATATCTTCTAAACATATTCACTTTCCCCCCTGACTGAAACTTCTGACTTCTGTGTGGTCTCTGATAACTCCTTGATTAAGTGACATAAAAGCTCAAATCACAGTGCAGGAAACACTTTTCACAATAAAAACCATAACAGATGCTGCACACTTAACTGTTCTGTTGAGAATACTGGAAAATGCAACCTAGAAATATCAAATCAGTTTGGATTGCTACACCATGCCAGTGAATACTGCTTTACCTTATTCCTCATAGCTTACCAAAGCACAGAGATTCTTTTGCTGTTTTGAGCATGGAAGAATAGTTAATTAACCATTGGATTAAGTCACAGACTTAACATCTGTGTTTGGAAGGAAGCTTTTGCATCTTGGTATCTAAAAGGAGCTCTACGAACAGCTGAACTCTCAGCTGTGCAGTTGCTCCTAAAAGCCTTTCTCATAGGAGGTCTGTTATCTACTGCTACACTTTTTGGAAAAAAACTTCGATACTCACCCCCAGAGCCCCGCTAGGAATCAGCCGCTGCAGGCACTAGAGAGGGACAACACATTATGCTCTACTGGCTTATTTTTCTGTGCTAATGAGAGGAAGGCAAAAGCAGGCATTACAGACTGGGGAAATAAAAACCTCAGCACATTTGGTCAGCCTTTGAAGTTTCACTGCTTTTGTCTGTTTAATCTGCTTAACCAAAGCTTCATTATAATCCAGTGCAAATACTTGAGCAGAAACATTTACTGTCAGAAAATGGGCACTTTCTTCACTTGCTTTATACAGATTTTGTACATTTCTCTCTCTGGATTGAAAAGCTCTTGGTCTTTCAAGGAAAAATATAAGTACACATACTGTCTCTTGTGGGTTTGAAAAAAATAAGCACTTTTTAACAGCCTCGGAATGGATGAATTGTTAAAGAACTACGATAGATCAGCTACAGTTTTCAGATCAACAGCCAGTGGTGGTTTTCCATGCACCTCTGAAGAAAACAAAAAAAAAGCAGATCCCAACTTGTTGACAGTAGTGAAGTTCAAACTTGCCTGTTACTGCAAATCCTGAATGTATTAATTAGAACCTAGTTTTGAAAAAAACACATTTCAGATGTTCAGCGGTATATTTGTTCTCCTTTATGTAAACTGGCAACAGGTCTCCTAAGCTATGACAAAAAACAACCCAAACCACTGATATTCTGTGTACTTTAGCCTAGAAACCAATATGCTGCTAAGAAACAGCATGAACTAATATTGGATTTATATTATTCCACTATATGATTTTGCTAGTTGTCTTTAGCATTATAAAATTGTCCTTCTGCAGAAACCAAATGAAATCAGTATAACTGGTTTGTAAATCACAGAGTAACAAAATCGAGACCCTAAATCACTAGTAACCTTGCGAATACATGAACTAATAAACACAAGTTCTACAAAGACCAATTATCTTTTGACTACTGCAAATTAATTACTACTGCAAATGAATTATTTGCTGAGAAAAAGGCAAGTCTATGGCTGCAGCAACTGAAGAGAATTTTCTCTCCCACACATAGATAATTTCAGTTTTCTACTAAATTAATATTAAATTTTACGTATTTCACTTCATATATAACCAAGCATTCAGTGCGCAAGCACTACAGCCTGAATTTCAGGCTGTACCAAAACAAATCCTGCAGCCCTGTTTCACTGCAGCTTTATGCAAGAGCACAGGTGGGCTATGCACCAATAAATACATCCTTGGTGAATCTCTTAAGGTGGGAATCCAGACAGGAGAGGAGGAAAGCCACTGGAAATGTCATGCCACAAACTCTTCCATGACATTGTGTCACCAGGAGCTGTGAATTTCAGTAAAGATACACCCCTGCAGGATGGCACAGTATTTAGTGATTGCGATGAATGTAACGACGAGCAAAGGAAGTGCAAGAATTTGGGGAGTGACAGGGGGCAGGGATGAGAGTCTGTTGTGCCACTGGAGCAATCCAAAGCCCAAGCTCAAGCAGGTCTGCAAGCAGTACTGAGCTCTCTGAGCTCCAGTGACCCCCAGAGTGCTGCTCCTTGAACAGGAACTCCTGTCCTTGCTCGATGGCTTGGCTCGCTTGAACTGGGGACAGGATGGGACGGGGCTTTGGCCTCACCTTGTCACTGCAGGGCACCTGCTGTCACACAGCTCAGAGGCACCTGGGGCCCCAGGAAGGAGCACGAACTCCACAGCTGCTGCACTCCAGAGAGGTTTTGCCTGAGCCAGGCCCAGCTGGTCAGCAGGCACGGTGCATTGATGGGGACTGGACATGCAGACAGTGCCTGGTGCACAAAGGCACTGAGGGGCCAAACAAATGTATGTCATGAATAATACAGGGTTTGACAGAGCAGTTCAGGCTAAGTCAAGCACAGAATAATACAAAAATGGATCTGGCTGGGCAGCAGAGCTTACATCTGTGGACTAGTACAAATTACTTTGACCAGCGTCTTGTTAAGATGTGGACTGATTGTTGTCATTTGTGGAAACATTAATCTGGAGCCCTGTTAACACCATCTGACCAACTTTTCAGGCAATCTTCCTATGGCTTGCAGTATGCTGCAGAAAAGGTGGCATTACTAGGGAAATCAAATCTCAACTGCGTTGCCCAATTATAAAATTAGAATGCTCTACAGAATTAAACTGGGATATTTATGCTAGATTTGAGCACAGGGATGTTTGCTTTGATGAGATAGTGAGAGAAAGAAGTAATCTGATTGTGAAATGAAATTCATACCAAGAGCACTCTTACTTAAAAGAAAGTACATAAGAACAACAAACAGTTGGGAGAAAAAAGAAATAATTACATTAGCAGAACCTCTGTTATCTGAAACTTAAATCTTGACATGAGAACAATTTCTATTTTGTGCTGCCTTTAAATGCAACATCCCAATTACACTATTCATCATCCTTCTTCACTTTGAAGGAGCAGTTTTTCCAAGTGCCCAACTAATTAATCTTTCAGGTGATTAGTTCTGCCTAGAAATTACTTTCCTCCTAATAACAAGGTCTTGCTCAGAGAAAAATCCTCCAAACTATGTCATGTATGTTAATAGCCAATCCTGTAGCCACTCACAAACTAGTAAGATTTTACTGAAAAGTTCTTCATTGCTAAATAAGTACAGGGCATGAAACTCCTAATGCTATTTTGAATTTGTGTTATGCTACGAAGAAGCCAGAGCCATGAACAGTGTCCCGAAATACAAAACACAGCAACAGCCTATGAATCTACTAAATATCCAAAACTCTCATTAGCATGAGTTCTATCAAAAATCTATTTGTAGAACCAAGAATAGCTTTAGTAATTATTAGAATATGAAGTACCAAACAACACCCAATAGCAAGAGGATCCCTTATATTTTCTTCCTTATATGAGCATCAAGAAGGGATTTGTAACAGTTTAAAGATTCTTTCAAATAAAATCCTATTTTCTCAACAAAATTCTTATTCTGAGTGATAGAAGAGTTCTATTAGATCTTATATATGATCTGGAGACACTCAGCCCACTGTGTTTTTCATACTGTTCAATTTGAACCCATGCTCTTACAGCAACTTTGTCAGGGAACCACTTGTTCTGTGGTAGAGACTAACACGCACCAGGCAGGTTGGCAGTGTCTGTAAGCAAGGCAAGCAACGTTGTTATTTCAAATTGAGGCCAGAAATCCCTCCTGCTGCTGGTGTGCAAACCAGAAAATGGTGCTACACTGCACAGAGAGCTTTCATGGCTTCATTACACTCTGTACTCCTGGGGAGGCACAGCAAACATCTGCTGGAAAAAGAAAATTATTCCATTTCCTCTCCGTGTTCATTAACTGAGGGACACAGTTTGCAAAGTATGCAAGTAAGAAGTAACAAGCTCCTTTCTCCAAGCTAAGAAGATTCTGCTTCATCTCTGAGAGACACACAGCACTTCCCCAGAGGCTTTGCAATGTGAAAAACAGCTACAGCCTCCATACCCCAGCAGACTGTCTGGCTCTGAAATGGTGGCGATCCCCAGCCCCAGCACAGAGCCCGTGGAGGCACAGGAGCAAAGTGTGTTGGATGAGCTCCTACAGAGAGGCATGCACAGCCCAGCACTAATGTAACTACACTGCTAGTGAAACTATAATAAAGAAACTTAAAGAACCATTTGGGGTGCACTGCAGCACAGCCCTGCTCAGCACATGCCTGGGGAGAACATACCCTGTGTTGCAGTTTTGCAATACAGAATTTTTCTGTGTGGAATACGAAAGAAATTCACTGACAACCTTACACACCACATCTACCATATTTTAAGGAAGCAAAAGGCATTCCTGCAACAGTTTGTCCTTTCCCTTACTGCACCAAATTTTAGGGAAGACATGCCAACAATAATGTTAATCTCCATTTGTTACTTATTCCAGTTCTGTTAATACCTTGCTAAATCCTCCTCTTGCCTTCAGCCATTCTGTCTGGATGCTTGGGAGATGGGGAACACAAACACCAACCTGCACTGAGCCTCTGCACCTTTCTCCCAAAGCACCTTCAGCCCACAGACACTCCATAGGTCAGTTTTACTCCCAGATCTTGCACACTAACCAAGCCAGGGGAAGTGGTGAGCAACTTCACCCAAGTGACCCTTCTCAAGAGCTCTGATACAGCAGGATGGATGAGCAGGGAGAGACAGTAAGCAGCCTCTAACATTATGTTAGCCTTAGTAGCCTGGTAATTACTAGTTTCATCTGTAACATAATTTTGTTGGTAACTGTTATTTAAATATTTAAGATGACCCTGGTATCTAGTTCTGACAAGGCTCAGGAATGTTTTTTGTACTGTAACTATTATCTGTCTTGGCTAATGTAAAGACTGCTAGATCATGGTTTTAAAAGAAGTCAGGGTACTTCCAGATTATTTGCATGTGGGCTATTTCTCTTAAATTATTCTAAACTCTGAGACTTTAATACAGGCCATTCATTCTAACCTGAAATATAAAACTGCTATTATAATGAAAACCCCCAGGATTCAACACCCCCAACAGCAAACCTTCATGCAATTCATCAACACACATGAAATCATGACCAACATGACAAGGTCCTTTAATACAAAACTAAGCCTGAGAATAGTTCTCACATACTTAACTCATTCTTCTGATTATTTGTGATTTAGAAGATTGTGTCAATAGATGTCAAGCATGCCTGCAGAAAAGACTAGCCCACACTTACATGCAGATACAAAAAACCATTGATTTGGACTAGAATATTGCCTCCATCAGTGAGATCTGGATCATTCAAGTCCACATTATTAAGCATAATGACTATTAGAGTAGAAATAATCAAAGATGTACTTGCTGTTTGGAAAAGGACTAAAAGTATAAGGACTTCTTTGATATATGAGATTACAAGTTCCTAGTGCAGAGAGAACTATACAACTTCTGACAAGTCAGCCTGTCATGCTGATTTTTCATACATGACATCATAGTACGGTTTGAGACCTTTTTCTTTATGAAACAGGGCAAACCAGAAGTGTAAAATAACTGAAGAAAATGACTACATGTTGCATGGAACAATACTTATCTATGAGAGTTTGCTCTAAATGCACAGTAGTAATTAGTACTACTTGAAGTGCAAAGCACACTAAACAGCTGGGCTTGAAGAATTCTTTACACTGACACTTTCAAAATGTGGTGACAAAAAAACAGTACTTAGGGCATACTGAGATGCACACTAGTAAAATGTACTTCAAAATTGCTATGAAGCAACATTTCTATATTCACAATATAAAGAATATATGAATATCTCAGAAGTCTCTAAATTCTGGAGATACTGAACAAATACATATTTTGAGAAAAGATACTATAAACATTTAGTTCTCCTGCATACTGTGAATATGCACCCTTTTTGCAAATATGCATGTAATACACTAGTTAGCCAATCTGTCTCTGGAGAAATTAACATCAGTTTGCAGCACTGTTTTCCAGACAGCAAGATTCTTCAGGTAGAATTCTGTTAAAGAGTTTGGGCTGTCAAAAATTTGCAACTTTCTGTGGCTAATTTCACACTGAATAGAGCAATTTTTTTCTGGGCATTAGCTATGACCTAAAACTTTTAATAGAATATGCCACCATCAGATGCATTTTATTCCCTGCTGCTTTCTGTCATTTTCAAAAAAAGAATTTCCAGCTATTTAAACTCTTGGGTTGCAGGGTTTGCACAAAATTATTTCTCATAATCTTTCAGAAATCCTTATAAAAGCACTGGAATTTAAGGTATAAATTATTTTCTGCAGACTCTATAAATACTAATGTTCGAAATATTGCATTATGTATACCAGGGAGTTGCCAACATTCATTGGGAACTTCCTGAAAACCCAAAGATTTCAAGGCTGAAATAATTACAGAGGGTGAGGGCAAAGGGAGATTGCAGAGCTTACAGTTTTCAGAAAATTTGGTCAATCTTTTCAGTCCTTATGCAACTAAAACCCATGAAGAGGTGAGTGAAGAGAACTAATGGGTGCCACAGAACAGAAAACAGTATGTCCAGTGATGTTCCTGGACTTTTTTATCATGGTGTGCAGCATATTGTTCCTTCTCTTTAAAATGCTTGCCACAGTCTATCCGTGATTTCAATTGAAGTGATAGTGGGGAAAAACTAAATATAGTGGGGAAAAATAAAAGTTTCCATTTTCTGGATTTAATCCGTTATCAAAAATGGAAAAGAAAACTTTAAAATCCTGAATTAGAGGAGCTAAAGGAGACTGGAACAGGCCAGGAGTGTTTTCCATGGCTGTCTCTGGCTCAGCAGGTGTCAGGTGCCTGCTCAGGGCCAGTGGGACCCCAGCAAGGGGCAGGAAGGACACGACAGTGCATGGGAGCTTCTTTGGGGCCGTGCCTCCAAGAGCTGGGGGGTAACAAGGGCCAAACCTGGGCTTCCTTGGCTCCTCAGTCTCTTGAAAGATTGGTGTGTGAATACTCAGAGATCACAATCACAGGTAGGCTGGGGCTCTGAGACCTCTCACCTCCCAGCCCAATGAGCTTGATGGCAGGAAGGCATTTCTTCACACGGCAGCAGCAGCACTGCGGGTGCGAATGCGATGGGGCTGCTGATCTTTGTTCAACATCTTTCACTGGGGAACCTCCTTTGTGGCCAGCACTCACTGAGGTGGGGAAAAACACCATAAATTCTGCCCTCTTCCCCTTCCAGGACTTCCATAATACCTGACCTACCATGAGGCCTTGGATAAACTCTCCTGGAAACAAGTACACCCACAAAGAAGCTTGCTCATCAGAAGGCGTATTGCCACAAGACAGCTCCAGAATATTACTGGCTAATTTTGAAATCTCAGAACAGCCCCCAAAAAATGAAAAGTCACAACCTACAAAATAAAGAAAACCCCAGAACCTGCATCCCCATTTTCTGCAGAGGTAGATGGAAATTAGCATTCAAAATATTGAAAAAGGTAAGGTACGTGATGTTTCTTTGCCAGCATTTCTACATCACATTACAATCACGCTCACGCAATTTTTAAATTTTGAAGTGTTGAGACATCATTTTTGGACCTGGAAACTCACTCTGTCTTCTTGCAGCTAGTACTTCATATTTCACATCCTTCAAAATGAGAAATCTAAGAAGAAGCCTAATCAGAACACTGTAAATTCAAGGGAATTATCTTTCTCCCATCAGCTGCAGGTCACTACGCAGCTCTTCAGCACAAATTTCAGTTGTGCACATCACTGTGACAAAAGGCAGAAGACTATCAGGAATGAAATGAAAAATTATTTAAAATCATGTCCTACCTGCTTGTCCCTGGAAGTGTTTCAGAGTTTGGAAAGATGAATTACAGCTAGAATAAATAAAGTGCATTTAACTCTGCATTTCTGTCCAATCTCTGTTTATTGTTCAGACGTCTCATTCATCTTACTGTTAGGACTTCCAGTCTCTGAAGTTCATGAGAATTCCCAAGGAGATGGGTTTCCACCACTTTAAGAAGAGAATCTCATATGATAAGCATGTGAGCAGCTTCTTTGTTCAAACCAATCTCATGACTCCCTTTGAAGGTAATCCTTTAGAAGTCTCATGACCCATCTCTCTGCCCAGAGGGTATTTTCATCTCATGGTGGAACAAGGCACAACAAATCTACTTTGATAGTGCCCAAATCTCCAATTTGTTAAACCTCCTTTCCTCTCTTCAAACACGGGATGTACTTGCTGTAAAAATGCCGGCACCGCAGAAGGGCTAAAGCAGGAGCTGAAACTTTTAATTTGAAGTATCCCCTCCCTTCTGCTAAAATATCAACGCTATTTGCATAATTGAGACAATTGGACATAATAGTCCTTTCAGGGGTCCTCATTAGATGTACAGCTCTACATTCTTTGAAAAGAAGAAAAAAGGAGGTCATACAGCATTAATTATATCTAATCCTTTTTAGAACAATTTGAAGTTGGGCAAAATGCTGTACTAAAACAGCTGAAGTTGTAAATAAGCCATTAATTTTGTAACTTTACATATCACATGCATTTTCATACCCTGTTGCCTTTGTCAATATAATTAATTCCTTTGCTGACAAGGGCTTTTTTGCATCTTCTAATACTTAAAAACCATCAATAGCACAGGACACTGTGTGTTGTAGGTAGTTCTTTGTTCTAACTTTCAACATTTGCCTTGATGAGATAGGGGCCAAAATAATTTCCATAATGCAATAGATGAGGGTGAGATCCAGAATCACATCTAAGGATCCTGCTGTCTGGAGCTAAAGGCTGCCTGCCTGCTCCTGCTGCACGGTACTGTTAGATTCTAAACTTATTTCCCTGTTTCTATAACTTATCTCCAATGTACTGAACACACACTTGCCTGTGGCTGGCAACAATATATTTTACAGATATAATTTCAACTTCTGTCTGCCCTAAGTGGTAAAGTGTGCAGCTGAAACAGCTTCAGTTTAGAACTAGACCCTGGGCTTCCTAGTGAGACAAAGTTACTGCTGGCTTAGAAAAAGGATGGAGGATGAAAGATTCTTCAAAGGTCAGCACAGAAATGGAGGGAGGGCATACAATGAAGTCCACAGATGTTTCTTTTTCCAGTGGAAATCAAATTTGAGAGGCCTTTACGGATGTTTGTTATCTAGAATGTGGGGTACTCTGTGAGCTAGAAAAAGATGACCCATTGGACAAGAAATATTATCAAAGATATGTAAGCCAAAAAATTAATACAAAAAGGTGATTTGGGCACTTAACTCCCTTCTGAAAATGGAATGTGGACATGGAATGTGGTATGGTTTTTTGGCTATGTACTCTATAGAACTGGAAGTTAATTAGCAATTATTTCCTCTCTGCTGCTGAACAAGTTCTCCTTGGCCAGCCATTATGTAAGAATGGGAGTTGTATCTACAGCACCTACGTTTGTAAGGCACAACACATTTTAAGAAGAAATATTGGAAACGTCATTCATGTGTTTGTTCTTCCATTTGTTAGCCCAAACTGCAATGACAGAAATACACACCTGAGAAAGTACAGCATTCATAAAAATCAAACACAAGTTTTGCAGACTCTTTCCTTATCAGAAATTTGATGGACATGCAGCCTGCCAGCATTTCCCTTTGGGAACACCATAACTGCTCTGGCACCTCAGTTTAAGTATAAAACTCATGAAAGACAACCAAGACCTGCATCTACCCAAAAAGAACAAAATTGTAACTGTTGAAGACTTCAGTTTAAGGTGACTGAGATCAAAGACCTCTCTACAAGCAATAGGAACACTTTCCTCTTGCTATTTCAAATAAAGAACCAGTTTGGATGACGTTGAAAACCACACTTTTCAGATGTAGCATTTCAAGCAATGCCACAGCTTGTCAGCATGCCGACACAATGTTCTGAACAATACTTCAGATAACACATAATTCTCTCTCTCTCTAAAAATATAATGATAATACCACAATAGTTCTAGAATACAACAGGAATTAACCAGCATGTTCCAGGGGTGGGGTGGGGAACTGCCCTGTAAAAGCAAAGGGCCTTATACACAATGTGTGTAAAATAAACCATAACCAAGTTGGCTAAAAACCTAATAAACGTGCACTTCTGTTGTTAAGGGCACACTGTCTGCTGTGCTTACTGTCTGAAAAGCCTATGACAAAATTCTGCATGGTAAGAGGAAGAAACTGCTGGCATTTAATTCTAAATGTATAATTCTGCCAAGTTCAGCCAAAGTGCTCATTCAGAGTTCAAAGGAATAACACACATGAGTGAAAAAAAATCACATTCTCAGAGAAAAGGCCACTAGACAAAGGATAGTTTTCATGGATGCCTGCACTCATACTATGGGAAGGCTCACAGCACTTGGAGTTTGTTTTGTGACATGGCTTGATATAAATGCACTGTGAAGGAAAGGGATAAAGATAGGCATCTCTGTTGCCCTCACTGTGACTGTCTCAGGAAAAAATTCCCTTGATTTCCAACAGTACCCATATGCTTACAGGGAGTAAGCAGCAAGGAAGAACTCTTTAATTTGGTTTTGCTGATTTAAAGAGTATTTTCATATATGATAGAGTCCACACCAAAAAAAACCCTTTAATTACATCCTTCACTGTCAAACCACACCCCTATTACTCCCACCACCAAAATAAAAATATTCTTGCTTCACTGATAGCAAACAACTTGGCTATTTTCAAAAATTAACAGGTTGTATTACAAGTGCTGTAAATCCAATAATCAGTTATATTTATGTAGGAATAATGGACAGCTTTTCCCAAGTGGCAAGTTTTGTTTGGCATGTTTGATAGCTCACTTACTGAATGCAGCCAACAGCCTTTCTAACAAAAAGATAAAACACATGACACTTATCTGATGCATTTGCTGGTGTCTCCCAAACGTGTGTCTATCAATGAAATCAACACAATGTACCATTTCTTATCAGACACTTACTGGTCTTGAAAATACTCTCCTAATAAAATCAAATTAATTCAAATGGTATGAAGGGAAAGTTTTCCCCTGAATTTATTTTTCTGCAGTGTTTATGTAGCATTCTCTGCGAGCTTTCAAGCCATATCATATAGACACTCATGCATACTCAGATCAAAAGTATAATTCATGGGCAGCAAATGTGGGAGCTGATCTTTGACATGCTAAAATGCACTGTAAGATGCAATGTCTTATTTTTTTGTGTAAAACTATTTTGTAAAACTGTACACAAGTAGGAACTGAGACAGATGACATGAAAAACACCTAAGGTATATACTGTAATCTTCCTTTCCACAGTCATGATCAGACCAAATCCAAACTTGATATGCCCCAGTAAACTACAAACGTGAAAGTCACGTTTATAGGAGTGAGCAGTAATTGCAATGGGACATAATTCAGAAAATGTTGAAGGGGAGAGGGTGGCAAGACCACAAAACGCAGTGTCAAAATCCCCTTGGATCCAAGTTTCATCATTTGAGAGGAACCAAATGCTATTTACAAGCCAAACCTGTTTTCATATCAGAGAAAACCTGCAGCTCAAGGAAGCCTCTATTTCTTTTATAGCTGAATTAAAGCTTGAACCAATGACCAGGGTTTCACAGAATAGAACAGTACTAACTAGTGAGAATTGTGATGAGCATTACCACCAATGTCACAGCTATACATGTCAGAATAGATGAGAAATGATGAGATAATCATCATGTCACTACAACTGCTGGTGAGGTGGCTGTGGTACAGACAAGGCAGGGCTGGCACCTCCCTTACTGCACTGTGGGCTTAAGCACAGCACTGTCTGTAGCCTCTAGAACTCCAATAAAACCTGAATTCATTCATAAAAGCCAAAATGTAACCCCAAAGAAGAAAGAATTTGACAGCAAAATGATAATAAACCCTCTTCCTCCCAGTGATGAATTACCCAGGCATTCTGGGTGTAGAACAGCTGATACAAACAACAACTCACCAGCCGTGAAGTGTAATCAATTAACAGTATAACCCATGAACAGAAGTGGTGAGAAATGGCTTAATTCCCATTCTGAGTCCTAAAACCCAAGCTACATTTACTGAAATGTGATAATCTCTGCACAAAATGGGTTTGTATGGAATGGAATTATCTGACTAGTTTGAAGTACAGGCTATCATCCCCAGCAACTAAATTATGACCTTAAGTAGGATCTGATTAAACCACCCAGTGCAGCAGCAATAAAAAATGCATTCCCCTTATTCTCTCCTTTATACACTCCACTCCCTCCTTCCCAATCCACAATCCATTGAAAACATCTAGTTCCTGGAAAATATATACTGCTGCTTATGCAGGGAATAAGTGCTTTTATATGGACAGGACTATAAAATAAAATTGATCGTTTCTTTCAGCTTTGTGATACTATCACTGCAATTCTTCTCTGGATGACAGAGATGTATAACTAAGTTAAATAATTGCCTTCTTTACTGCCCAGGTTCAACTCTGAATGCATCTGCAGCACTCCTGTTGAGTTATGTCAAGTGATTGGAACTGGAAAGACTATTTTTAAAGCAGAACAGACGAGAATTGACACAGCCTTTTTTCATCTGGTGCTAATGTAAGAAAGGCTGTTCGATCCTGTGGGAAGTGTGAGGGAAATGAGTTATTTTTGGCAAGGTTTCACCCACTGATATGTGTTTCTGTAATACAGGCAAGTGCCATAAGTACTACTCGTCCCTAAGGGAAAGCTTTTAAATTTCATATAGCAACAGTGGCAATTGCATACGTTTCACAATTCTCCTTCTCCCACCCCCTTTTTTTGGTGTTTGAAGAGGCTTTGTACAGAAAAACCAGCAATGAACTGTGTGTTCTGCTTAAGCACAACTGACATCAAAGATGAGCTGTGACAAAGAAGAAGAAAGTGCTGATCACTCAGGGCAGCAACATGCCAGTGCCATCCATGCCAGCAGCTCCTCGGGGGCCTGAGCTCTTCAATTCCTCTCCTACCTGGACTGCTCACATCCAGCTTTTCACACAAAGGCATTTGCTTAACCCTTGATTCTGCAAATGTTTAACTCTTGATTCTGTAAACGCTTACACACACTTCATACACTTAATTTACGGCCATGATGAACCCACAGATTGCCACAAAATTATGCCATACCCAGAAAGCTGATCACAGTCAATGATTTATCTATGTATGCACAAACCAGTGTCTTTACAATAAAGAGAACACTCTCTGTTTCACCAGCTGTGTTCTTCTGAAGAGTTTAATGTACAAATTCCCACTTAGCCTTACACAGTAGGCAGCTATTTACCTGCTGATCAAAGTTTGTGAAGTTAGTGTTAGTCCCAAGCCAAACAGCTTGGAGGCATTCTGGAATCATGGGACACTTGACTGGAAATCTGCTGCCATAAACTCAGGTCCTACTGATCAATATGGGTTAAGATAAATTAAAACCACAGTATGTTGCTGAAACAGTATGAGGCATTGCAGCTTTCAGCTTTGTCAAACACATTATGTTCCCCCCAGTAATTAAAACAGAAATGCCAGCAAGC
Source organism: Pyrgilauda ruficollis (assembly GCF_017590135.1). NCBI lineage: Eukaryota > Metazoa > Chordata > Aves > Passeriformes > Passeridae > Pyrgilauda > Pyrgilauda ruficollis. Next base: position 14,510,295 of record NW_024522539.1, read on the forward strand.
AGCAAATGCTCTTGTTAGAGAGATTCTGAAGTTAATAATTCTTCTAAGCATTACTGGGAAGGGTAGGAAATCTCTAAATCTTATTTAGTTTCAGTAATCTTCAGCTGTATAACCACTAAAAAAGAATTCAGGAATTTTCTCCCTAGTGTATTTAGTTTTACACTATTATGCAAGTATTTTCTCTGCTACCAAGAGTAGTAGTGGCTGAAAAAAATGCAAGTGTTTCTGAGTAAATGCTTAATTTCATTAGATGCCATCAGAAATGTGCATAATTTACCCTTTAAACTTGCATTTCTAACTTTCTCCTCAGACTAGCACTTAGAGAAAAGAAACACATGGGTTACCATACCATCATTCCACCTTGAAATGCCATGGAGTATGTAAGTCAGCAGGTAAACTTACATAGACAATCTTCTATCTTTCTATTCAAGACAATCTTCAAGTTCTCTTTGTCTGAGGACAGCATGTTCAAATATGGCAGCTCCAAGCTCTACTATATCCCTCTATAAAGACTGGCAATTTGGACGTCTTGGTGATTCTGCATAGCAGCACCAGGCACAAAAGCAGAGCTGACAGCATGCCTAAACTTAACCCTAAATGCCATTCTACCAATGCATTAATTTGCTGAGATTAAGATTTGCTATGAGTCCACCTGAGAGCTGTGCAGGACAAACATCCAGCCCCCTACACCATCACAAAAACAGCTGGAGAGGAACTGTCACTGTCACTGGTGGCCAAGAGCAGTGTAAGCCACAAGCTGCTTCAGCATGGAGGTTAAATAGCAAAATATTTATAAAGGTTAGAGTTTGTTGGAACAACAGCTGATAGTGATACTTGATACTGAACAAATGTATACTTTGCAATAAGTTAATTTATTCTCAACAGAACACTGTCAAATTAATTATTTTACATGTTTTTCATAGCAAAAGAAAAAACAGTGGTGAGTTCAAAGACAAAATGTTGCTGTTCCTCCTCCCATCCTGTGCTACTGCCATACTCATCACAAGACTGCTTTTCTGACTTGTCCAGTGTGAGGAAAGTTCACTAAACATAGAACACAATTTTAGAGCAAAAGAGAAGTCTTGAAATTTAAAATAAAATAAGTAAACAGAGTTTCTAATGAAACTTGGTAACAGACTTTATAAGGGAAGACTTGACCACCTCTCTGTGCCTATTTCCATGCTGACTAATCTGAACAGATTACAAGGAATATAAATTCACTACAAAAGGTCTGGCATCCTCCTGGATCTAATTTGAGATGTGAATACTGGAGATGTGTAAGTACAAAATACCTGATCAAAAGCATCCAGGCTTCCAATCATTGCTAGTGAGACTGAAAGCTTGTTAAGTCAGACACAGATTTATTTTTTTTTTTTGTTTGTAAAGTGCAAAACATATACAGACCTCATATATATTGATTAAAGTATATGTGCAACATATTACACTTTTGAGAACATTTAGTAATCCTCTTGTAATTTGGGTGTAGCAATTATATCTATGCTACTTTCACATGGCAAACTGAAACCTGGGGCATTACCTCCTTTCCAAGACCTGATCTGTAATAACCCTGCTGGAATACACAGTGTGTATCAACCTCCTTAGCCTGCCCTTCAAGAATAAATGTTTCTCATATTTCATCAAAGCTATACCACAACAAGTTACACTTACAGGATTGCAGTGCTCTGGTTAATCAAGATATTCGCAGCACTTTTCTTTCAGATATTCTTTGGCTGGAACCCATGAGAATTTCTCTTAGATGGCTTCCCTGCTTGCTTTCCCTTTCCTTTGGGAGGGGGACCATAACTAACATTGTAAGGCTGTGGTTTGACAGGTACAGGCTGAAGTCTATTATTGTCTTGAATCCTCTTCTGTCCCCAAACTATCACAGCTCTGAAAAATCCTGATATGATGCACTCCTTTTCTTCTTGAATGGCTTCCTGAACAAGTCCAAGAGAGTACTAGATCCTTGTCAAGGGACATCCAGCCTCATTGAGGGGTTTAAGAAAAGTCACTATAAAGGTACTGACCATGTATTATTCACTGCACAGAATAATTTGGATTCTTCCTGCGTGTGTATAACTCTCTTTACTTTGCTGACACTTCTGATAGAGGCATCTATCCAAATTATATAGGTATACTTAAATCATGCCTAAAGCCAAAAGAATGCCTTTTCAGGGAATTATAGAAACCATCAGTGTGCTTATTTTATTGGCTTTTCAGGCTGGAAGTTCCCATGAAAGATTAGGTAAGATGATTTGTGCTTTTCAGTTGCAAAGCTCAGGATAAGCTGAACGTTCTCAGGACATGTTCTCAGCACTGTTCAACTTTGCTGAATGTGCAGTTCCATTGAACTCTGATTACTACAGAGTTACAGCTCACTGGCATAAAGCATTAGCATGATATTTTACTTTTTTCCCCCAGCAGCCATTCAAGAATGGTACAGGGGAAATAGAACAGCTTTCTGAAACAAGAATCACAGAGGAAATAGGCACCTTATTTAAAGTACTGCCAGCAATCTTAATTTTATCAAAATGCTATTTCAGGACTATCAGTGAGCAAATCTGTGCACAGCAGCATGGGTTTGTTTTGCCTGGGAAAAGACCCATGAAACATATAGCACTTTGCACTTTTTATGAACAAGAAAGCAATAACCTTGATTTACAGTTACAGGCTGCAGGTTAAAGAAGCCCTTTCAAAAGCAAAAGCTTATGATCAATGCTTTCAAGCTCTGAAATGTACAACTGAATAAAACAGATGCAGAGCCCAAAGCTATGAGCAGGAGTTGATGAAAGCACATTGTAATTCCACATGCTCTGCTGCACAGCCAAATTACACCGAGCAAACACCTCCTCACTTTTCCAGCACAGAAAGGTGGGATTTGGAACAGGGCTTTTCAGACTGGTCTGGTGAAGAACTTTAAATGTGCCAGTTATTGTGTGCTTCTCCAAGCAGGAACTGTTTTGTATGAGAAAGAGAATAGTGTGAAAATGTCACCTGAGAAGTTCTTGAGAGTAAATGCATCTTTTTATCACTGTAAATGAGTCCAAACAGGAGCCAAGAGTCAAGCTACTCAACCGTCTCAAACCGTGAGATTTGCGTTGAGCAGATATATCTACACAAAGATTAAGGTTTAGAGTACCCTGTAATATACTTACTGGACATGTTAGAAGACACTAGCATTCTTCATAATTCGTCCCATCTATTTATTGCTTTTAAGTGCAAAAATGGTCATTCTTACTCATGTCAGTCCTTCAGAGAACAGAGGCTGCTGATGACAGCTGCAGCAGGAATGGCTGATGTGCTGCTTTTACAGTCATGGAACAATCATCATCCCTATTAAAACAGGCATTAGGTTTCCTTTAGTGCCTCCAACAGATCACTGCTGGTGAAGGGATCTAGTCACAGAGCCAGGATTCTGCCAGCACCAGCACTGACTGAACAGAATGAATCTATGGACAGGGAGGTATAAAATGGATCTATCCACCTCAACTGTTTCCATAACTTTCAACAATTACCTGTAACAACAGTACCATGACTGAAAAATCTGCAAATAAAAACGGTGAATTTGCATGTTCAGATGGCTGAGGTGCAATTACTTGCTAAGTTTGGGTTGCTTTTATTCTTCAGTCATGTTTTTTACATGGGGAGCAAAATAATTAACATTTGATACTGCAGTAGAAGTATTACATTACAGCTCTGGCCACAACTATGTGGCTCTGCAGATGAACAAATTTTTATCAGACAGAAGTCTCACGAATTCTACCTCTCAAGAGCTTGTACACCAGTGCCTACCAGCCTCAGGGTAAGATCATTGGCATTTTACACCAGCAGCTCCACTCACCACTGAGCTAGACTCCTTAAGCAAGAAGCTCCTTGTTAAACTAAACAAAGTACATCTCTTTAAATTCACCTTTGGGTAAAGAGTCATTTGGGCAATGCCTCTTTGTTCAGTCTCATTAACACACAGTTTGATAAAAGGATGAAGTTTACTACTGAACAAGACTAAATCCTTAAAAAAGGCAAAGGAAAAGAGGCAGGATTTATTTTCAAGAAGGACATTAAAAATAAAAAAAAAAATTGCCCAAACTACTTGGCGTGAGAAACACACCAGCTGCACTTCACTAATCCCCAGCTGATCCTTGGAAAGAATCACAAATCCACTCAACCAGCAGGCTGAGTGCCATTTTATTGGCAAGAATTGAGAACAAAATGGAATCAAATACACACTCATAATACTGGCTATTAAAAATTTTTGCTTGTGTTTGATAAAGTGTGTAATATGGACTCTCTGCTTAAGCCAACCATGGAACATGAAAAATTGAAACTAGAAAAATCAAATGTACAAATTTGCTAGAAAATTGTTTCATTGTTAAGGCCTCATGGCTGCAAGACATTCACTCACTGAACTGGCTGCAAGTCCTGCACTTTGGAACTGTTCCAATGAGGGCCAAGAACTGAATGTGCCACTAAGAGACACCCAGAGGTATTTCTTTCTGTTCAAGGCTGAGGCCCAGTGCCAGAATACACATGGAATTATCTGTACAATGTCTGTGTCTGTACCTGCTGAAGCTACAGGATGCCATCAGTAGTTTTTTGCTGAAGGGAGGTTGTTTTTATCCTGTTCTTACAGCAGCACTTGCTGCCAGCAGAAGCTGGCAAATCCACACATTTTCAACTTTCATACAACTTCTACAAATCTTTCAGTATGACTTATACTGTATTCTGCAGCCTCAAGCACACAGTGTAGTTTAGTACCAGTTCCATACAAATTTGGTAAATAACATCTTAAATACGGCCAAAAGACCAAAGCTAGCTGTTTTGCTAATGATCTTTTACTATAAACACATCTCAGAAGTTTAGCACTATAAATTACACAAATTGGAATAAAAATACATGAAGTAGTAAATAAAGCAAGCTTGAGTTTTATTATATATTACAGGTAATTCCTTTTTCTCATGTTTATGGCCCTTTGATCAATATGTGAGTATTTCTCAGCACTGGAGAGGGGAGGAAGGGAGAAGGGGAATATGGGAAATGGAAAAACAAAAATGTAATATAAACTTTGCTTTCAAAGTTCCTGTCCACAGTCATGATAAAACAGCTCTATGATGACTGCTTGATTAAAAATTAACTGCTGGGGTAATTTAAAGATATGCCTTATTTAATAATTAATGCATAGGAATTAAATTGGATTATTCACTGAAGTCTTACTATAAGGTACACTTGGAAAAGATCCATGATCTTATTGTATAATTAGGGATGGAGAGGGAATTTACTGCGTCTTGGAAAAAGAATGCTTCCTGTCATATCTGATATCTGTCCTGTGCAACAACTGATCCATTTTTTTGGCTCACTACTAGGGAATACCAAATTTTAATATAATGCTGCAGAGTGAGGCCCTTTCTATATAACACAGCTCTATCTAGTGGCTGATTAATCCAAGTGCACCTGGCTGTTGAAAGAAGACAAAGTCATTAACGTGATGAAGGCCAGGAAAGCCTTAGGAAGGTGACACTTTCTTATTCTGACCTACTGTTACTCACCTTGCATAAGCCTGGAAACACACCACCAAAGGTGGCATCTAAATCCTGCCTTTCCATATGCTGATAAACGAGATTTGGTGGAGAGTTCTCTTGGTACCGAGCACTTTTCCCAATACAATTTGCAGGAACAACCAGGGGCTTGAACACCTATTCAGGCAGGGTGCTAAACACTGGCCTGACAGAGAACCCCAGTGAAGCTGGACAGTCCCTGTGCTTCCTTACAAGCTGTTCATGCATGTGCTTACCCCCTGTATGGGGAATGTTCCAGGATGGCTGCTGAGCAATGCCAGAGATGGCTGGGAAGCCTGTGCTGTGCGTGTCAGGAAGGTTTGGAGCTGTTCCCCAGGCTCAGCACTGGATGGCCCAGAGGCAAGCACGGTGGGGTAACACATTCCTCAGCAGGCTGAGCTGGGTGCCTGTCCCTGTGAACATGACACACTGAACCCAAAAAGCTCTGAAGCCCAATGCAGAAAATGCTGCATTTTTTTCCCAATCCCATCATCCATCTCGGGGATATATTGGACATTGACCTGTGTCAGCTCCTAATTGAACAGAGCAGAAGGGGAGCTGCTAACTTCTGTCCTGTGTAACTGAGTAATGGATTCCATCAGCACGGGGCAAAGGTCACTGCTTTTTGCTGGTAATTACATAAAGCTTCACAAAAGTGTGCCTACATTTTTCCCAAGCTCATCAGGCCACTTAGCCAGTGGAAGCTTAAAGAAATAATGGGTATTCACATAACAGGTATTTGAATAATGCTTTAATGATAATTCTGGTTAGTAACTGTATAAATCAGTATAGTTTCATTTAAACTAAAGCAATCCTCCCACAGATACCAGTGTAGCAAAATTAAAATAGCAATGTAAAAGCACTGCAGCTGGGGAAAAGGACTCATACCTGCTGCATATAGCCAACAACAGCATATAATGTGCATTTTAAACACCACTTCAGGTTAAACGCACACAACAGTTCTAAGAAATCAGCTTTGAGTGTTGTGTAACTTTGCCAGAAAGCCTGGAAATCAGGCTCTCCTTTAGAATGATTAGAATACCTGAACTGGGGGCCTGTCAACACCCCTGGAACTGGTGTCAGGTAATTCTGACCCCTGAAAACTTCAACTGCAAACACACTCTCTCTCGCTCAAGCTGCATCTGTTTCTTGACATATTGCTCCAGAAAGCAACATGAACACAGCTTCCTTATTTTGTGTACAGGAATTGAATAGATTTGCAGCCCAGTTTACATGTCCTTTTCAACTCATGTTTTATTTAGCATTTCTGCAACCATAGCACAGGTTGACATAGAAATGTTTTACTAGTATATTTTCATTCTAAATCACTCAAATCTGCTCTAAATTAAATAGTATTCTAAGAAAACAGTAAAATGCATTTGATATTTTGTATGCCTGTGTACAGAAAACAAAAGCACTTGCCCATTTCAACACTTTGAAGAGCAGTAGAGTCATATTAACATGTATAAACTAGTGAAAATTTAATATCAGTAAAAAATTTTACCTTCTCAACATGACAATTATTCGAAAATCAAAGCAATTTGACCAAGTTAAATACTACCCCCCATATCTTCATTCCATTAAATTTTCATAGCCCCTGTTTCCTTTCAGAGAAAAAAAATCAAGGTGACAGCAAGATGACTTGCCCTAGCTCTTGGTTCAGGCAGAGTTTGCTAATGAACTAGATCCATAAGATTACCAGGGCTTTGTGGGGAACAGTTCATATTATTTTCTAACAAAATAATTTCTAAATGCTTAGTCAGGTGCCTGAACCCACACACCTGGCACCAGCTCGAATTCCTGGTGTCTCCCAGAGCCCTTTAGTATCCCAAAAGGTCTAACAGAGACCTCCTCAGCAGCTAGAGGCCAGAGAGGATGGAAAATGGCACTATCAGCTTAAATTCAAGTAGTTTCAATTAAATTCAAGTGCCCTTGTGCCTTCCTCCTAATACGCTGTTATAAAAAATAAAGGCAACAAGGCTCTCCTTCCATGCTTGAAAAACATTACTTCAGAACATCTGTAATTCAAACGAAAATGACACTTAGAAATCCTACTGAGTGACACACAGGTGAATGTCAGAAAGACCGGAGATTGCATTAGTGGGTTTATTTATTCCAACTACTAAAGCTTTATCAACAGCAAAACATTAATACCATAGGATTTATTATGGGAGAGGGAAGTAATGATTAAAACGAACGAGGCCACAGGCTGGAGCGGGACACTAATGACAAATGCGCTGGGCCAGCCGCGCCCAACAAGGCAGATATTTCCTTCTGCTGTTTCCTGAATGAAACACACGAATGCACCAGCAGTGCTGAGCTCCTGGAGCACAGCCCCTGGCAGGCTCTGGGAGGCGGCTGCAAAGCCCAGGAGGCTCGGGATGCACACACGCCCGGGGCTCATCTCCACTGCCCCAGCAGCTCACACCCCAGCAGGTCCCCAGAGACAGGGGCAGCAGAGATCAGATGGCATCCTGGGCCATGGGGCATCGCTGGGGGTGTGTGCCTGGGGGGAACCAAAACCAAAACTGCTTTTAGATGAGATCAGTGTGGTACTGAGCCTGCCCCTGTATCCTACAAGGATCCTCTTTCTCCCAGCTGTTTGGTTTACCAGAAGATCTACATGCAGCACTATTTACCAGCAGCACCACCATTGGAACAGAACAAAAATTGATGTTGCTTGATGTCAAGATCCTTCTGAGAAGGTGGAGGCATTTCTCTGGTAAACTAACTATTCTGAAGACAGAGGGCTGATAAAACAGTTTGGGGCTCCCTAAGGATGAAAGACACTGCTAAACAGCCAGAGTTTCCCACATTTAGTGAAGGCGTGTCAGCTCATCTCATGTCAGCATTTCAATGCTCAGAGCTAGTGATTTAGGAAAACACAGAGACTTTTCACCTTTCAGCTGCTCTGTTCAAACCTAAGCCTGACAGATAGAAACAAAAAATGTTTGATATGCTTCTGGGAATGAGAAGAATCAGGATTTTGTAAGGATGGCTCAACAGAATTGTGAAGTGAAATTAGAGCTAAATACAAAAGCACGTACAAAATTCAACAGCAAAATCAAAAGATTCTGAATCTGGGATACTAAGTGTCTGGATAAAACAATCATAAAAATAAAAAACTACTTTCCAAAACAAGGGAGCTCGAGTTGCACACTTCTGTACAATTTGCAGCTAAGCTGTAGAACATCATGTTGAAGGATACTGTGCTGACTAAAAGGTAACAATACAATTTCACCTAAATCCCATCTCTGGTCCACACAGTCCCTATCTGAAGTATCTCCATCTAGGAGCAAACTCTGAGGGAGAGGAACCACATCTTTCCCTGCTCTGCAGCACTCCCTTGACCGTGCTGTTCCAGCTCTGGGCAGCACAGACTCCTGGGCTGACCCAGAACAGCCTCACACCCGACCTCTCAATTTAATGGACATTAAATCGAAAAAAACCTTGTCAGCTCATGAGCAGCACACCTGATTCCCACCTGGATTTGCAGTCCTCAGTTTCATGAGCAAATCCACATCTATAATTGAAAATATTTAGGGGACTCACTTCAATAAAACGTAGGTAAATTATCAAGTGATTAAAAGGTAATTTCAAAAGAGCAAACCCTAGGCTCTGAGCACCGATCCAGCTAATCACAGGCTGAATAAATATTTTTAAAAGCTTTGGAATTTACCCTTTACTCTTCAGTTCCAAACTGAAAAAGATTTTACATTTGCAAAGACAAAACATAAAAATCACCACCAGCAATGCAGAACTGGACAAAGATATTTAGTACTTATTGTGAACATGAAGCCTAAAACCAAATACAATCCTCTTGACCTGTCAATCTCTGTAAAATACCTTAAGAAATAAACCAACATGGAAGTTAATGATTGTATTGTATTAGGGTGATTGTACTGATTGTATTAGGAATAGTCTTGGGTACTGTGTACCAGAAACAACAGAGGATGAACCCCTGAACAACTCATTGCTCCCTTTTTTTTGGGAAAGAAAATTTTTAATACGTGACCTGCAACAGGAAAATTGGGGAGGAGGGAAATTAAAGTCAACTAAAACCACCGGAAATAGAAAATGGAAAACATTTAAATGTCCACTCTGTTGAAAAAATTACAAACAGTACATTTAGTAAAGCTTAGTAACCACTACTCACTTTCCACTGGTAGGGGCTTAAGCAGCTATTAATCACATGAAAGTAGATATTAAGGAATATTAATCCATACCAGCTGTTACATCTTTTACTGTGTGCTATTATTAGAGATTAATCTTTATAGAACAAGGCTGCCTTTTCATGTCGCTTCCAAGAGGAACATACAAGCTGATACTGCTTTACAGCACATCTTCACAAAGAGTTGAAGCAAGCAGGTGCTAATGATGACATGGTGAAATTTTATTCAACTTCATCCTCAAAATCTAATTCTTAGAGGAGACACTGTCCTGTAGTCATTTGATTAGTCAATTTTTATTGTGATTGCAAAAAATTGCTTTTGTAACTTCCTATTTACATCAAAAGAACCAGGATATTCTCGTAGTGATACTGAATCTTCTCTTATGGAAAGTTCAAGGCCAGGTAATTTTCTATCTTCAGTACATGGGAATTAATCCAGTTTAAAATTTCTAACACGATCTAACTGAGAGAGCCTTAATGAGGAACATCCAGGATTTTAACAGATTTTTAACAAAACAGAACCAACACTGAGCATAGAATTCTCTAATGAAGCATAAACCCCTGTCAGGTGAGCCAGGTTGTTGCAAGAGCAATTGCTTTAATTATTGGATACACTTCATAGGTGACTGCATTTGCACGCTCCAGAGAAATTCCTATTAGATCACATGTTGATGGAATGCTACTAAAGTCACAAAAAGCATCACACTCCTCCAAAAAAGTGCAATTACTGGCAGAAAAGGCCAGCATTATCCATTAAAGATTATGAGATTAGCATGAAAAATAAGCTTCTAATCAGTTCCTTGACTTTTGATAAGATACTACCAGCTGCACTAAGGAAATCAGTTGTCATCTTTACAGAAAAAAAAAAATCAATATTCTCTATACCTGCACTCTCCTCATTTTCTTAAATGCAAGACTCTTCTCTAATTATGTCACAATTAATCATCAGGGTATCTCTGGTTTTTCGCTCATTTGGCATTAGATTGATGTTCCAAAGTGAATGTGTGCTGGTTTTCCAGCACAGCCTAAAAGGTGAGGGAGCAGCTCTTTAGTCTGGGCTGGGCTGAGTCCTTCTCTCCCCCTCCTCCCTGCAACTCCCTCAGGTCTGCTCAGCAGCCTCTGCCCTGTCACCCTGCCCAGACTTGCTCCAGTGCTGCAGAGGCTCCCTTTTCTCAGTGCCCACGTCCTGCCTGGCCGAGCTGCTCTGCCCCAGCTGCTGCCCCCAGCCTGGGCAGCCTGGCACCTTCAGCTGCCTCTCACAGCCCCTGCTACCTGCCTTTAATCCTCTCCACCCTCCTTTTCATCTGCTGATGAACCAGCTGTTGGTTATGTAACATTGGTGTCCGGGCCTTTTCCACTCCTCACAAGTAAGAACATTCAAATTTTGCTATTTCCTCTCAGCTTCATGACACTTCCCAAGACCAGCTGGCTTTCTGATTCCACCCTGCTAATGCCTGTCTACAGGACTTCTCCCATCTCTAAACTGGATTAAGTGCTAACCCTACAATGACACTTCTGCTGCTTAATAGCAATAATTTGCCTGCTAACAGCTGGCAAAAGCACAGGGCAGAAAAAAGTACTGACAACACAAAAAATAACATACATACTAGGAGGTAAAACTGGGGCCCAAATGTAAGCCCTTAAGCAGGTTATCTCATGGCTTACTTTTTATTTAGAAAGAGGCTTGAGGCAGGGGGATATATGATCAGAGGTATATTAATCAGTTTTAACCAGCTATAGCTTTTCTAACTTTTCCATTAACGTAGATCATAGAAGTTGCACTAGAGATTGGGACCCACATACAACAGAAAACTATTTCTGTGGACAAGACACATAAAAAAACCAAATGAAAAGGGAGCTGCCCAATTTCACGAAGTAGCAACAAAACAGTGAAATTCAACTGCTGATACAATCCACCACACTGCCCGTGAAACGTCCCCTTTTCAATGTTGAGCCTTGCTTCACTCTGTTGCCTATGTTTTTAATTTAATTTTAAAATCTTTAGATTAAAAGAATCTCAATCACTTGCAGAAGTGATTCTAGTAATGCAGAGTCTGAAATGAAAAAGCACCAGAAAGTTTTGTTCTCTGAGGCAGTGGCTGATTCTTCAAACTTAGGACAGGAAAGCAGTAAGTACCCCAATCCAACCCATCAATGCAAGATCAGCTAACCTACTACTGCTACATGAGACATGAACTAATATCACTTTCATGGCCATATGAAAGAATTATTTAGAAAAATTGTTTAATCCTTTGTTTATCCACACTTGTGTTTTCTAGGCCTCTTACACTGACATTCTGCATCTCCTGCTACTGTAAAATGATCCACCTCAGAAGCACTCTAACATGCATTTATTGTTCTCTGTGTTTGAAAGTCAGACAGAGATTTTCAGTATTCATAAGCATTTGTTTCAGTTTGTAGTAAATATCTACCCTTGACAGATTCCTTCAACAAAACTACACTTAAAGTAAAAACTGCTCAAGGCTTTCTGCTCTCATTTTTCTCTATTCAGAACTCTGTTAAGTTTATTTGAGTCTGCCACTGAACAGATGCTGTAAGCAAGAACCAGAAAGAGGGGCAGCATGAACCAAGGAACTGTGGCAATATTTTTTGTGTGAGACTAGATAGAATTCATGTTGGGAAACTGGCAGCAAAGCAGAGTTGCAAAAGACACAAATGCATGCAGGTCCCACCGTTGCCAGAAGTGAATATAATGTGCTGAACAGAACAGAAGCATATTGCTGAAAAGTAAAAAACATTATCCCCTAACTCACAAGGTGACCCTGACACTCAGTCCATGCCATGAGTCCTGTACAGAAGTCATGTCATGCACGTGTCCAGCTGGGGGACAGGCTGCACTGGCTGTAAACTCTGGGGGTCACGCAGTATTTGCTCAGTCATTCTATGAGATACTCCTTGTAAGTAACAGCTACCAGCAGTTTTAAGAATTTGCCAAACATTTGGGCTTTAACTAAAAAAGCTCCCACAAAACTCATGACATTCACCTTGCTGCAAGCCACCATGACACGGCAGCTATGTGTGGGCAGCACCTTGGCTGGAGCTACACGAGGCTTTAACAGCGACACAGTGCAAGAGGTCTTGTCACTGATCCCATGCCTCTACCCTACCTCGAGCAGCAAGCTTCCATGCCTTTGTGGTAACCTGTCCTTTGTGCTACAGGTCGGGTATTGCTCACTGAATGCACACAGCAGCTGCTTCTGTTGGATGTCTGCAGTGCCCTGACTTGTAGGGACAGGGTTTACTGCAATGCCGCGTGCCTGACTCTGCTGCATGAGTCATTCCTGCAGGATAGGGACTCGAGTCCTTGGGAACAATTCCTGACAACACAGAGATTCCTAAAAGCCAAAACCTGCAGTGTCTGTCTTGAGAAAAAACAGGATGTCAAGGAAAAGGTCACGGATGTGCCAAGGAGAACTTTTTGGTTCTACGTCTCAAACTGGACAAATCCTCTGCTATACTGATATTCTTCCTTTGGAGGATGTGTCACAGCAAAACAAAAGCCTTATAACTCACTTGGCCACTTGTACATCCTGCTTAGGGGGTTAAAGGAATTATTTCCAATTCCTATTCAGATCAGCTGGTGCTGTCTAACACATACTCTATTACAGATGCTTTTCACAATGCTCTTATCCAGGCTGTGAAGGACATTGCAATATCCAATCACCACTAAAGCACCTCGATGTTGATCCAGCAGGGCAGGGAAGTGACAGAGCCTGCAGAATGCTCTTTGTAGAAAAGATTTCTCAAAACTGGACAACGTTACACATCCAACTATAACAGATTTCAGTTTTTCTTAAGAAAAAGGCTACTCTGATGGAAATTATTCCAATCTGGTATTTCCTTCTATCATTACAGAGAGGAGCACAGGCTGTGTTGCTGTGTCTCACCTTAGGACCTTGCAGAGGTTGCTAACTACAGTCTTTGTTCACTTGAAAAGGGGCAGCTGATAACCTCCTGGCCTGTTCTTCAGACATGAGTCTGCTTCTATTTCCCCTTATGGCCACGAAAACCTACCTGTGATAACAGTTTAATTATTGCTCTGTTATTTTTTGAACATTAACACTGACATACTCAGAAATTAATTTTATTATGTCCCAGTTATTTTCTTTCTTACATCACTCAAATGACTGCCCAAAATGTAAAAAATACAGCACTTTTATCTCTTGAGCCATTGACTGAAATATTGGCACGTGTCTTAATCACAGCAGAAATCTGTGGGGAAAAATTTGCAACTCTCAAAAGGAATGAGTACGAAAATTATTGCACTGTTACCAAAGGATCTGTTTAACTGTAACTGCAATATTAACTAATTGTATAAAACTTCCAAGTATACCTATGACCCATGCTAAACCTAAACCATCAAAAGGTGTGCAAGTCCAAGGAATCACAGCTGCCTGACTAATAGTTTAGGAGCAGAATGTGAATTCATCCTGTTAGTCTTTTTCTTCCTATTTGAAGTTTAGTATTATGGCAAGAAAGCACACAAAACATACAATTTGATATTAACAACTGCAACTCACTTCAAGGGATTTCACACCAATTTTCAAGCTTCATTAGCAAATGGTAAGACAGATCAAAACAGTGACTTAAAGAGGAGACAAAATTGGTTTTCTGCCAAGAAGCTACATTCTCTCTGATCTAAGTTAACGTTTTAACCACTGGTTTGTCTGGTCATTTACAAAACATAGCACAAGTTATTTGCCTTAGTCTGAAGGTCTAATAATATTTTCTCCTTTGTAATCCATGGAAGTTTTTCCAATAAACCACTGGGTAAAACTGCACTACAGTGCAGTTAAATATTACAAAGACCCATTATGCTTTCTATAGTAGTGCTGTTGAGGTTTTGAAAGTTTTCCATTGCATTTAAATAAAATATTCTTTACATTTTTGTTAGGCATTACTGTAATTTCTTGTACTACATTTGATAGCCAGGAAGGAGACAGTGATAAAATACATTAGTGGCTCTATAAAAGCTTAAATCTGAGCATCTGGAAGGCTTGTACTGAATATACCCTTATACAGATAATCACAGAGAATTTACAAGCATAGAAGAATTATAGGCAAAGAGAAATAAATGCAGAGTAAAGCTGTTTCAATCAAATGGTTATCTCTTCAGAGGAACAGAAAATGAGTCATAGTAGCTATATCTTAAAGACATTTAGATCAAGTCAATAGAGATAGCAAGCAGAGATGAAAGCATTGTTTAGTACTAGAAAAGTAATTTGAAGTAATTCCCATTAGTGGAAAGACAGAGCAGTGATGTGCACCCAGATAAACTGCTTCTTTTGCTAATAAACTGAGATGTTTACAAGACAAAAATCAAAACACAGACACACAAGGACACTCCCTTCTTAAACATCATGGGTTTCACATGTCATTTAGAGCATTCTCTGATGAGGTAGAGAATTATACCTTTAATTGCACAGCAAGTAGCAACAGCTGGTTTTGTAAAACTGCTCAGGAAATAAAATTCTATCTTCCTCTACAGCACTGTTGTTAAAATTAGGGGACTACACAGGAAAGCTAAGCAGAGTAAAGAGCTAAGCAGGATACATTTTTAGTAGTCTTGGTATCCAGCATTACTGCAGTAAAAGCTGGAAGTTAAAATCATGGGCCAGGACCACACACTGTTACACATTCCTCAGAAAAATACCAAGAGTGAGCAAAAGGGAAAAAATTAGAGCAGCAGGTGAAATTTTCATTATAAACCTCACTCACATGGCTTTAACCATTTCCTGCTTAGGTTTTCCAGACATATCCCAAAGCACTACACCCCTACAAGGCACACACATTCAAGACCAGTTTCAATTCCCCTTTTCAGCTGTATCATTAGCAAAAATTGATGTTCAATACAAAACACTCTCAAGCACAACAGTGCCCAGTTTCCTGCCTGAGATGTCCAGAGATGAGCACTTCACCTGCCTGCATGATGACAGTGTGCTACAGACAGAGAGCCAACCCACATCATTTTTTGCAGAAGTAACACTCCCAGCCTATTAAATTAGCATAAAATCTAGTTTTTTATTCAACTCTAATAACTTTTTTCACAAAAGGTAAAGTTTCTGTTTCTGAAATGGGCATTAAAGCAAATAAACACTAAAAGAATTAGGAAGATTAAAATAAGCAAGCCATGAAAGGAATTTTCAGCTTTTGAAAGACAGCATTTTCTTATAATAAGAAGTCAAGAACATCAAAATCTGAACTGTGTTCCTTCTACCTTCACTTGACTAGTCTTTCCCATGGGAATAGTGGGACAAAATTAAGCAATTTTTGCCTGGGTATTTTACTCTGACTTTATTCCTTTCAAGAAGTAAATGCTGTATGCTTTGCAGTATCAAAGCAGGCTTGGGGACATTTTAAAAAGGAAATACTTTTCAACTTACTTTATAATTATTTCTTTGCTTTATTCAATAAATAAAGTTAATACTACCAGCCTATGAAGCTGGGAGCCATCTGAGTCACAAAGCAAGCAATACAAACTTATTCTTGAAACTTGAGATTCTTGAAGGACAGCCTGGTTTGTCATGAGGCACCAGGATGCAACTGTGCAAGCAGTGGGAAAAGTTACCCAAAATAACACTTGCTAAGCATTAACTGACATTTCATTTTGCCACTTTGCCTTACATCCATCAAAGGAGGAAAAAATGAACCCACCACAAACACCTTCTGTTTTGATTCCAGATGTTTGGGCTTGGCCCTGGTGCCAAGGAAACCACAGCTGAAGCAACTTTATTCCCCATCTAGCACTCATTTTCTGTAATTGGGCCTGTAATACAGGTATTGCATGCAGCCTGACAATCTCTAGCAGACAGAAGAGCTAGGTTCCACAGTCAGTACATAAAAACCATCACTGTAAATCTGTAAATTACTTTATACTGAGATGATGCTTGGATTCCCCTGGTAATGGCCCATGACCATCAGTCTCTGCTGAAGAAGTCCCCAACCACAGACATATTCTCTCTTGCAATCACAGACTATGACCAATATTGCACATAGTTCAGAACAATCTTTAACTTAGAGAATGAAGCATTTTAATACATACTTAGTTGCCTGTGTGGCATTTTTCTCTCAGTTTATATTCCTTCAAACTTCCATTCACCCCTTTAATTAGAATCTGACTCTAACACTGTGATGGCAATCAGCAGAAATTAGAGGTAAGAAGGCTGCAGGGATTCAAAGAGTAGACAAAATCTATTTCTCATTATTTGAGTGGAATCAGTTTGAAAAAGGTCAGTTGAGCTGGAATGTAAGTAATACTGAGCTGAAGTTAGTCTGTACTTGTTGTAAAGAGAATCTATCAATCTATGGACCAAATATGTACATAAATTCTCTTAAGAGCTTGAAAACAGTTAAGAAATGAATTTTTACTATTAATTTACTACCTGCAATCTTATGATAACAACAGTGAGTTCATACATTACAAAGCAGTCACTCATGTCTTCTTTCTCCTACTTTGCTTTTTCATTCATAATCTACACAGCAAATACTCTAACCACAGACTCTTTTCTCACAGACTCTGTCATCTGTAGTTCAGTGAATCACATCAAAATCTTGTGTACATCCTACCAGCCTTTGCATTTACTGCATCTAAATTGGTGAGGAACGCTGAGTATCAATAGTCATCAAAACTATTTTGATATGGACAGGAATAATAACAGGCTAGCCCTGTACAGTGACATTTAACCCAAAGATCCCTAAGACAGGAACTTGTGAAAGGAGTCCTGTAACAGGAATAAGATTAATTGCTGGAACCAGTGCAATGAACACGACTGATACCTCTGAGACCTCACAAGCACAAAGGGAGTAGTTCTCATTTATAACAGTACCAGCTGTTAGAAGTAAGAGGGCCAAACAGTGCCTCCAGCTGTTTCTCTCTGGCTGTACTATTTGGGTAATTGCAGACTTACCCTCTGTGATCCAGATGCTGAGCCTTTAAAT